>NC_083724.1:46690227-47310584 GCF_028564815.1 Eubalaena glacialis
AAAGTATGAAAAGAGAATGAACAAACCCTTCTTCACATTACACAGAATCTTTCCTTTGAAAGAAGAGGAACTTCTCCATATTATGTCTGAAATACCACAAGGTTCTGTCTTACCCTTAAATTATAGAGTTTTAAAACATAATAATAATATGTTCCCTCTCTTTCTCTCTCTCTCTCTCTCCCTCTTTCGCTCTCTCTCTCTCTCTCTGTGTGTATATAGCAAGCCCTCGCTCTGAGGCAGACGTTTTTATGCATATTTTAGAAATGAGGAAACTGAGACTAAGAGAATTTAAGTAATTTGCACAAAATCACAACATGCTGAGTAGTAATGAAGACTTGAACCCAAACCAAAGCCCATGCCCTGCCCACCAATTCTGTTGCTGTTGCCTCTCTTGTTGGAGTCTTTGGAAGAATTGTAGAACTGTTTCCATTTTTCAAACTAGAACCTATATACATCTTGCAGCTTCATTGTCATGCTACTGATGAAATGGCTCTCACACACACAGAAGGATGGCAGAGCGGCTACCCAGCCAAGTTGGGCGTGATTGCCACCTGTTCAGTTCAGGCAATGGTTGGAAAGGTTGGAATGGTTGGACTCATAGAAACCTGGGCCCCCTTCTTAAACGCAGTCCTGTTGTTTCAGGTCATTTACATTCATGCAGCACTTCAGGACTCTTCTCAGCAAACTGCCAGGGCTCTGCTGTGGGAACCTCCTTGGTATGCAGGCACAGACGAAGCCCCTTGAAGATGGCTGGCGCCCCAGGTAGGAAGATGACCCAAGTGAGTTCCTTGACTCTTGAGAGATGAGCTCAGTTATAAGAGGAAAGTGTGTTCTGAGACTTGAAACAGAGGAAGGAGAAAGTGAGTAAAATTGGATTTAAATGGAAATCTGATGTTCATTTGAATTTGTTCCAGTTATGCTTGGAATGCCTGATGCATTTGAATTTTCAAGTTTAGAACAGTATTATGTGAAAATGCCTCGATAATTCCAGAAAAGAATATGTCTAAGGAGAACGAGGAAGTAAAGGTGTCTTTTATTACTTTCAGCTTTTCCTTAAATCCATTTAATTATAACAGTAGCTTACATCTTTAATAGCTTTCAGGGCACTTTGTGGTATGTAACTTTATTTTATATTCTCACAATAGACCTTCATTGTAGGCCACACAATTAGTATCTTCTCCATTTTGCTGATAAAAAAACTGAGAGACAGAAAGATTATATAAATATATTATTACTATAATTACTGGTGGTGAGTCAGTTAAACAATAAAGTTGATTATTTTTAAAAAGTATATCTATATCTGTCTATAATTATACCTTAACATTTTATTTCAACTTTAAATATATGAGTGTACAACTTGACATGGGCTAAGGCCTTTTATTTGCATATCTTTTGATGAATTGAAGTTCTCTAAGATTTCTTTTTCTTACATAAATCACACCCATATTGAATCATGTATAATTTCTAGGGTTTTTCTTGGGGGCAAGGGGGTTAACTACGTAAAAACATTTTTTAAAACAATGAGTGCAGCCTCCTTTTATATTTTTATAGCTGTTTTACAAATATTTTATTGTCATCAAATCTGGCATTTTTTGTTGTAACTTGCCTTTACTGAATCTTATTAAAACCTTCAATAGCATTTTCATAGTGATATATCTATTTTCAGATCCATTGTCTATTGATGTATAAATATTTACTGAAGTTGTATAATTAAAACAAGTGCAACAGACATACATAGGTTTGGGAACAAACACAACTGATTCTTATTAAATATACAACACAAGTGTGGGCAAAAGTATGTAGTTGCACTTGTGAATAGTCTGCTAGCTGTGAGCATTCATTGTACCAAAGAATACAGATTTTTTTGGAGATGGAAAGATGAATCTCAATTTATTTTGATTATAAAGAGCAATTGAGAAGGAATAATCTTGAATGTAGGCAACGATGTAGCTAGGGTCTGTTCACCATAATGTCTACTTATTAAACCAGTATTTTTTTAAAGTACCAATTATCTATGAGATATACAATTCTAAGAGCTGAGGACACGCTTATGAAATAGAGTCCATAGTTCTGGGAGAAGGACATTAAACAAATTAAATGTGTAAGGTGGTGAAAAGTCTATGGAAAAGATACTTTGGGGTTTGAGACAGAGACTGTGATTTCAAGGCCTCACTGAGAAGTCGTTATTTCAGTAAAGATGTGAAAGAGGGGAGAGAGTGAATATACTTTAACACTGCTAACGCAAACGAAATGCGGTGGAGTTCAAAGGAGACAGGTTTTATTTAGCTAAGTTTGTGAATGGGGGGACCAGCTGAGGAACAGCAAGTATAGAGCTCCTGAAGTGGAAGAGCAGGTGTATTTGAGGGATAGCAAGGAGGCCAGTGTGTCTGAAGCAGGGTGGGGGCTGGGAAATAATAAACTGGACCAGAAAAAAATGAGTGGTATGGGGAGGAGTGCTGTTGCAAACAGAGTCACCTAGTCTTGGATTAGGACTTTGGTTTTTACTCTGACTAAAACAGAAAGACATCGGATGATTTGAGTGGATGGGGGACATGATCTGACAGGTGACAGGATCCTGTGTGCTCAGTTGAGAACATCCTAAAGACCAAGAGTGAAAACACTGAGACCAGTTGGTAGACTACTGCAGAAGTCCATGTGAGAGACCATGATGACGTCCACAATTTCAAGCAATGGAATTAGCAGTGAAGGTGGAGAATTATTTATATTATTGTTAAAAATAAGACAGTAGGCCCAAAATGGAGTGCTTAGGCTAAATCGCATGTCACTAAACTGAGACAACTTAATTACAGTTTCTGCTTTTCCAGAAATGGAATCTTAAACCAGTCAATCAGCAATCAGCCGATTACTAGTTACGCAGTCCACCTGATAGACCCCTGCCATCCTCTAAAGGAAAGTGACCTTGCAATAACTAACTGTCTTTTTTTTTTTTAGTATAACTTCCTTGTTCCTGCTCCCTTCTGACTAAAAAATTCTTTCATTTTGTACAGCTACTTAGAGTTCCTTTCTTTCCGCTAGATTGGATGCTGCCTGATTCATGAGTTTTTAAATAAAGCCAAGAAGATCTTTAGAATTTACTCAGTTGAATTTTGTTTTTCAACATTATTAAAAAATGTTTGAAGGTAGCAGGAAAGATGAAGACAGAAAAATTAAAACAATCAAAATATTTAAGTGTAGAAGATTGTCTAAATTATGTTGTGGCCATATAATGAATATTATATAAAATGTATGTTATATACAGAAAAAAGATCATAGTGACACATTCAGTCATGATACATGGTAGTATTAGGTAAATGCTGTAGGTTGTAGGATAGACAAATTATGTTTTCACACATATACAATATGAATCTATGTTATACATACGAGGCAAAAAAGACAGGAAGAATATATAATATATACATGGATTATGGATGTTTTGAAATGTTCTTATTTTTGCTTCCCTGCGTTAAAATTTTTTTAATAAAAACATGCTAGATATATTAGTTCATTAATTTCTTTGTTCAATCTTTTTTTTTTTGAGAAGGGATTATCTTTAATATTCTGCTGTTGGCTTTGAAAAGCATTCAAAAATGAGTGAGACATAATTCTTGTCATCAGTCTTCAGAATCTTGTAGGTGGAGAAAAAAAAAATACAGGTGCACATACCAGTATATCAAGAAATTAATACCAATGCAACTAGAGAAGCACAAACAAAATACCTTGAACATTTATAAGATGATAAATGTTTAGCTGTCAGCATTTGAGTTGGGCTGTGAAATATCAGGGAGGTGTTTTGACAATTTGTGGAATGGCATTCTCAGCTGAGGGAACAGAATTAGCAGAATTATAGAGGCAGGAATGTATGTACCATGTTAGAGAAAATGAGTATGTAGTATGGCTAGAGTGTAAAGGAAGCACATATGGAAAAGTATATAAGTATAATATAGTATAAGGAAGTATGTAAGTATAGTGGAATAGAATCAGGCATGAAAAATGGCAGACTGAATGTGATAGAAAATTGTTGGTCATTGAAGAGCTGTATATATGTGCTGTGTTTATAAGATGAAACACATTTGCATAAGTTTATATTCATATATTAGCCAATATCTATATTCAGGTTGCTTGGATTATTAATATTAGACTTGTGCCACAAAATTGAAATTTAATGAAAAGAAAAAGGTACCCTTACAGCTTCTCTCCCTTCCAGAAATATTTACTGATTTATTTTGGGCTCTAAAAATACAAATATGCTGTAAATATTTATTTGTGGATTGAAAATTTTACTCTAGGCCTTCACGTACTAAATTTCTTCTAAGTAGAAGCAAGAAGAATCTAGTTCATTATATGTGAAGTTTATTTGGAAGAATGAAAAGAATTTTTGCCTTCCAGAAGAACTCAGTAGTGACGTCTATGGAGAGATGCTGGGCATCTCCTTTAAATTTTTCGTGACTTAAGGCTATGGAATGGAGCCAAAGCCAGCATTATGGCTGCCCTTTGTCACATTGCTGCAGTTTGTAAGTTTTCATTAGTCAACAGCACTTTGGAGGGTCTGATTACTTACTTGTGAACATTTGCTCTTGGCTGTAAACTGGTAAATAAACAAAGGCTTTGCATGAGAGAGCAATGACATTTGGGTAATTCTAGGGGAAAAAAAGTCAATTTGAGCACTTGGTTATAAAGAGAGGAAACCAAGATGTTACATTTTGCAGTCATTTGTCCCTCCCATTTGTAACTGACAGATTGGATTTAACACATGGAAACTGGAAGACTACTTGTCTTTAAAAATGGTCTAATTACATTTGGAACTTAAGGGGAAATAGAAGATTCCAGGATATTTTTGTTTTGAATTTGAAATTGGGGACAGCGCATGCACAGTTGTTTGTTTTCACACTTTATGGGAGTGAATCACACCATGTCGACCGTGAGATTTAATTATGTATTTAGCAGAGAAGCTGGAGATGTGCCAGTGCAATAGCTAGCTGCTGGAATAGCCTGTGCACAGCCCCTTCCAGTTTCCAGACACTCCAAACCTTTCCTAATAGCACATTTAACATAGGAGATGGAATGGTGTTGATGAGATGCATCAAATCTCAGTGGAATTGTGTCTGCTTGGAAACAAAATGCTGATGTCAAAGAAGGACATTTTTATAACGGGGAGCAAAGCTGCTGAATCTCTGGGCATTGGGTCTAACTTCAATTGAGGCAATCCGAGCAAAACATGTCATCTCGGCCTGTTCCCATTGTTCTTTTCATCTATAGGTCAGTACATGAACTCTCTTCTATCCTAAACCTTGACACACACACAGAACTTCTTGTAATATTTAGACCTTGGGGACCAAGGGGTGAACTGAAACTTGAATTATTTTATTTAAAAATTTACCATTTTTTTTTAAAAAATAAATCTGTTTTTTTAAAGTTATACAATTTTTATTTATTTATTTATTTATTTATGGCTGTGTTGGGTCTTCGTTTCTGTGCGAGGGCTTTCTCTAGTTGCGGCAAGTGGGGGCCACTCTTCATCGCGGTGCGCGGGCCTCTCATTATTGCGGCCTCTCTTGTTGCGGAGCACAGGCTCCAGACGCGCAGGCTCAGTAATTGTGGCTCACGGGCCTAGTTGCTCCGCGGCATGTGGGATCCTCCCAGACCAGGGCTCGAACCCGTGTCCCCTGCATTGGCAGGCAGATTCTCAACCACTGCGCCACCAGGGAAGCCCCTACCATTGTTTTAATGAGTCTTCATTAATACTCAATTCAAAACAGGATTGGCTGAGAAAATTCTTAGGTTGATATGTGTTCAAGTATTTTTCTGATAACAGCTAACTAAATAGGTTAACTTATTCATTAAGGATTCATGAAGGATACTTAAATAAACTAAAAGGGAATAAGTAAGGCTGTTACAATTTTGCCATAAAATATATTTCCTTCTTAGATGTGTTTAATCCAGGGTTCTCATTCATTTCAAGGTTCTTGAAAGTAGCTAGGAACATTTACGGTTCTTAATACGTCAAAAGCCTAACAAAAGTCATACATTTCATTAGCATTAGAGAACTGTAAAGCTAATGAAATATTTTTTTTCTTGTTTTCTATAATTGTATCACTCTGGCTGATTGACTATGGAATTTTAGAGTTTCATTGTGGAGGAAAGTAACAAAAAACAAACCTTTCATGGTAAAAAAGCTGGGATCTGAAGATACAACCTCTAACATTTATGTTCTTATGATTATTTCTGTCTGCATTTTTTCCATGTTCTCAAATAGGGATGGGAATTCTACATAAGAGCAACATAATGACTTTGGGCATAGACGTAAGAAGTGAAGAATGCTAATTCCTTCTGATTTATAGTGAATTCTATTTGTAAACAACATTTAATCTTTTGATCCTTGGTCCCTCTGTGTATAGTTGTTGGATTCATTCTCCTATAGTCTAGGTTGTTGTTTGCGGGGTTGTCGGAATTTAGTCTCAGTGAATCTTTGGATGGGCAGTGATACAGGTGTACTTTTAATAAGATGATCAATAGAACTTGTTTTCAATAACTTCCAGTGAGTAGAGTGAAACTGCTTGTGATTGGGAATGATGCTTTCTTTGTATTGGTAATGTTAAATGGGCACCTTCAAAAATTGACTGGCCAGTTTGCTGAAGCAGGGCTGTTACTTGATGAATTAAAAAATATTTGGTTCCCCTGCTGACACTCGACTATAAAACAGTTTTTTAAAGATGAGTCCTTGAAAATACATAAAACTAGTTTAAAAAAAAAAGGAACAAAGCAATTCATTCATGACCACAGGTAGAATTATGCCTCCATAGTTGACAGGCAGGGCAGCAGCACTCAGCTGTGAACCCCCTTCAAAGAACTCCCTGCCTCAGCTGAAGAATGCTGACCTGTCCAAGGTCATGCCCCTTTCCAGCACTGAATGTTGGTAGGGTGTGACAAGGGGACAGTTATAAAGACATGGCCTCTCGTTCCAACTTGGGACAGCTTCAAAATTAATTCTGTCTTCAGAACCTCCATGAATTTGGCTGAGGCTTTCACTGAGACCACATCACAATTCAGCTTTTCCCTCTGCTCAGCCCTGCCTCTTTCCCTTCCCTTCCACAGGTGTTGATCACAAAGCATCCCCCAACATCCTTCTGCACACTAATTCCTTCTGAATCTGTTTCCCAGGAAACCTAACCTACAACAGCCTCAGTGTGTATAAAAGAAAGAGCTACTCCTGGCTGCTTTTATGTCCCGTGTGTACAGTCTGGTGCCTGTAGCATACCCTGACTCAGGAGGTGTGGTGGCCAGCCTCCCTCCTTATACTCAGTCTGGGTTGTCCTTCTGACTATATCTAGCCATATATCCTAAATCAATCTCTTCAGTCTTAAGAAACTCTAAACATTCATATATTCCATTCTAACTACCTTGAAGAACATCCGCTTCCCTCTCTACCCACGAAAATGAATTGTGTATTCAGATCCAAAGCATGTGAAATGATTTCAGCTGAACTTAAGCCATGACCAATAGCTAATAGCCTCACCATGGTCTTTCAGGCTAAGCACCATACTTTGAGTATCTGAATTCACCCATAAATAACATTATGCACCTTATTCTGTTTTCCAGAAGATGTTTCTTTGGATCCCAGATGTTGAAAGCATCATCATGTTAGGAGCCAGGAAATGTTTTGTCATTTCTGTTATGTGTGAAAAATAATATTTAAAATATTTCTCTGAATTTGTTAGTTTCCATCTTGCTTTGCAGTTTTTATCATTTGTAAGCTCATATTGGTGTTGCTGTGTATGTTTTTGGTGTGCCTGATTAAACCTGTTATTGTGATTTTATTTTGACACTCTTGGTGTGAAATTTTAGGAAACACCTGTCTAAAGAACAAGGTAGAGCTCATCCCACAGGACTGAGCCAGCCATCTCTGCCAGGCATAGTAGCGTTCTAGCATCTGTGTGTTCAGACCAAATGGTGCCTGAACCAGTTTAATTTAATTTACTTACCATTTCACTTTGGAGAGAATTCACAGTACAAAGATACATTCACAAAGAGACCATTTCTGCCAAACCAAAAACCAATTTCAAAGTGTTTCTAGAATGTGTAAATATTGATTATTGAGTCAGAACTTTCTCTCAGTTTAGCAGTTTTCCCATTATACCTTTAGATCACTAACACAGAACTTGGTTAACTATGAATCTAGCTAATGAGTGATGTCTGCATAATGTGAAAATGTTAATCCATATCTGCAAATATCTTTTCTTAGTTGGCTATGATTTGTAAATACTGGAGAAAATGAGTTTTTATCTCTGGAAATGATCTATCTTCATAAGTACTCTTTCTCTATTTTCTTGGCATTTATACATGCATGCTCACATATCTTCCTGTTAAAAAATAATAGTAATTAGTAGAAGGGGTAACCCTCAATCTATACACTAAAGTATCCACACAGTGTTCCATGTCTTCATTTTTCAGTGAGTGAACTCAAAGCCAAATTCTGAGAACCTTTCCTGCTGTGATGATAGGAAGATTGAGTTTTTTCTTTTCTTAGTGTTTCACTCTCTTCTCTGAGTTGGGATATGAATCTCGGGACTTTTTCAGAGGTAAAGTATTAGAAAGGAGGCTCCCTGCTTGTCATCATGGGACATCTGTGTTATGGACTGAATATTTATATCTCCCCCAAATTCATATGTTGAGGCCTAACCCCCAATGGTGATGGTATTTGGAGGTGGGGCCTTTGGGAAATAATTGGGTTAGATGAGATCACGAGGGTGGCCTGGATGATAGGAATTGTGTCATATAAAAAGTGGAAGACAGATGAGAGCTGTTTATCTCTCTCTCTGTCATGTAAGGACACATTGAGAAGGGGGTGCCCACAAGCCAGAAAGAGAATCTCTCACTAGGAACTGACTCTGTTAGCACTTTAATCTTGGACTTCTCAGCCTCCAGCACTGTGAAAAATAACTGTCTGTTGTTTAAGCCACTCAGTCTATAGTATTTTCTTATAGCATCTTTAGCTAACTAATACAGTCTGTCTACACTGATGGCTATGAGATGATCCTTGCTCCTGTCTGCATGGCCTCATCAAGCCTGACACTTTTCTGTTCTTTCTGTGCCGTGCTTGTGTCTTGGAAATCTCTGCCAGTCTGTCTGTAGTATCACTTATTTGAAGCATCATGCAGCATCTCTCTCAAATCTTGTTACCTCTTTACAAGCAGCATACAGGTTCTTTTTCTCTAGAGATGGGTATGCTTACTCTATTTCTACTGGACTCCCTGCCTCTGTTCCTAGTACTTCAATGTTCCTTAATGGTGTGTGCATTTAAGGGGAAATCTCCAGACCGACTTGTAGGTAGGCAATTTCTATATTCACCAGTCCTTGAGGTACAGAAATCCTATAATTTCCTCAAGAGCAGATTACTTGCTTTAAAAAAAAATAATAATGCAGTCAGGGGAGGAAAGACTGCATAGACTTTAGTATCTCAAAATATTTTTTAACCACAAATCTTAGCAGCCATTTATTGACAGGCGATTTCATTTTAGACAGATAAAGAAAGGAGGATGCAGTGTGCCTTGTGCAGAATTTGTCACCAGCCAGTGGAGGGAGCTTCTGAAGGAAGTTTCAGTGCAGGTGTAGCAGGCATGGGTACCAGTGATCAAAGGTAGTTTGTCTTAGCAATAACAAGGTATGCAGATGCTTAGTGATTGGGAATCAAAGGTCTTTCTCCTAACACCTATGTTTAGATCCTTACTAGCTGTGAGATCTGGGCATGCCACTTAACCTCTCTGTTCTTTAGTTTCCTAATCTGTAAAATGGGCAGGTGATTTTTAAAGTACGTAACACAGTTTCTGACACATATTATTTTTACTTAAGTGATTGTTCATGACAGTGATTATTAAAGAAAATACCAGGACCTTTGGAAATGTGGGTTACTCTCTCATCTTCTCCCCCTGGCAGGAAAGAATGGGGAGGAAAAATATTAAATTGACAGCATATTTATCTAAATGGAATGGAATTAAAACCAGAAGGAACTAAATTTACTTTGAATTGGTAAGATTAAGTTTCCTGACATCAGAGAAAATGGGTGTCTATAAATCCATTTTTCACAAGTGGGTCAAAGTGTCTATAAATTCATATCTTGCTATGATAATTAGATAATTACCTTTTAAAAATAACATGTGGTTTATAATGCATCAGACACAAATGCAGGATTTATTGGCAAGAACTAATTGATTCTAATTAGTTTGATACCTAATTTGGTTTTATGTTTCTCTCTACATTTTACCTCCAAATTGAAGACTTTTACCTTAACAGCTCATACAGCATAATCTGTTAAACATTTCTGGAAAAAGAAATATATCTTTCCCTTTGAAAGTTATTCATTCCAATCATAAAATGCCACAGGCTTTTTCCTCCCCCCACCTCACCCTGCCCCCATTCAGAATTCTATGGGGAAAGAAATGGTAGGGAGAGGAAAGTCCTTTAAGACTTCTCCCTTTAAGAAATGAGACTCTCTTTTCCCTAATTTAATTAAAATAAACATGACTTGAGAAAGAACAAAAAATACCTGCAGGTTTAATTCTAGTTTCTCTCCATCTGTTAGACCCATATTTTCTGAAATGACCTAGCAGCTGTGCTGCAAAGACACCCCGCACTAATATTCTCTTTTATACATGTCTAAGACTAAAGCTTTAGTAAATATTTCAGAATTTTATTTATATCAGATATAGTCACCTTTTAAAAATGCCACTGAAAGCTCTGTGTTTTCCTTTGAAGGTGAAAGTTGGTAATTGAAGTGAGTCCTCTAGCTACATTGCTGACCTCTGAGAAGATTTGGGAGAGTCTTCTGGTTGAGAACTAAATATCAAATTGTACCAGGAGGATCACTTTTCAGAGTGACTCAGAGTGGGCCATGGTCTGCTATTCTGAGCAGTGGCCAGCATATATTTTATATATTCTCAATAAAAGGGATCACAGGATTATAAAACAAAGCAAAAGTAACTTGATGGTGATAACTGGATACAAAATGGTGCTTTATTTATTCATTTAGCCATTCAACTATTTACTCAGCACCTCTAATGCTATGCACTATTGGAGGAGCAGGGGGCACTTATTTAGATGCAGATCTTGCTCTCAGGTACCTTAATGCTTAAAGAAGCCCTTAATAAGGATGACATAATGTGTCACCTGAGAGGAAGGAGCCAGAGGATTACTCCTTAAAGAGGGTGAGTGAGAAAAAAAAAAAAAAAGAGGGTGAGTGAGAGGGAAGGTTGTGTGGTTCTCCAAGCCTCCGTGGAAGACTCAACTTTTAAATCCAAGCCTTGATAGATGGAATTTTATAATGTGTTTATAAAATACATGTTTTTTAAGGGGAGTGAACAGCATAGGTGCATTCAAAGGACTCAGGAAGGTAGAGGGTATATGCAGGGAGAGTGAGTGGTGAAAATGAAATAAAAGATGATTAATAATATTTATTACAGTTGATACTAATTTATTAAGGAGCTTTCACATTCTAGAGGGATTCTTAAAACTTTCCTGGGAGTATACTAATAGCCAGGAGGAACTTGGTAGGGTAGCCAGAGATGGCCAGCTGCAGGATTTAAATTTCTTTAAAGTCTGACCTTTTTTTCCTAGTAATTCATACAAAGTTTGCATTTTATTCCATAATACAAGTACATTTGTTTCAATATAAAAAATGTCTCAAATTGTTTTCAGGAAGATGCCACTGTCCTGTGGCTGCACTTACGCCTTGGCATGGTGAGTGGCTCATAGTCTTGGATGTATGAGCCCTGAGTTTATGAGAGGCATGGGCAAATACTCATTCAGATATGAGCAGCAGAAAACAAGAGGAGAAAGAAAGATTAACACCACATTGTGGTTGGCCTTGAGTGAGCAGTTCTAGGCTAAAGTACTTGGAAGGAATTCTTTAGGTGACGGGGAAATGATAGAAGTTTTAAATCAGTTAGTTATGAGACTCCAGCTTACTCTGGACAAGCAGGCTTGACTTGGTAGCATATTTAAGATAGATTAGGGGTGAAGAAGAAGGGAAAGGATAGAGGGAGGCCAGTTAGTAGTTTAGGTGAAATTTAGAGTCGTGGCAGAGATACAGTAACAGAAGAGAAGAAAGTCAGCATAGACACCGAACAAATGGAACTTGAAAATTGATTGGATGTTGGTGGACAGTGGCAAGAGGAACATAAAGTTTTCTTGATTCTGGGTGTAATTGTGAGGTCACCAAAAGTTCCATTAAAAGACATAGGAAATCTAAGGACCAGAGGAGCAAATTTGAAAGTAAAGGGTGGTAAGTTCTACTTGAAACACAGAGTTTGAGATAGCCAAGAATCATTCTAGTAATCTGTCGTACAGAAGCACGGACAGTTTTTTTTTAGTCTCCATTTATCTCATTAGGGTGCATACATTTCCAATAAAATCATGATGATATATCAACATTTTAAACATATTTGTTTATGTAGTTGTTATCAATTGTTTATTACTAATACAATGATAATTTAATCTAGTTTTTTTTTAGTATTAGAGATTTAGGCCTCAGGGAATAAAATAAACTTTAAATTCCAATTAATAAACACAATGCATTTTTGGTGCAGAGAAGCATGATAAGAGATCAGTAAAACACTTTAAAGGATAAAATATGTTTTATTAGAATAAAATTATATGAGAGAAGTATAATGAAAATATGAGTTCAAGGAGAAAAGGAAAAGATAAAATTCCAAATGTTTATTCATTCAGCTTGTTTATGTAGGTTTAAAATAGATGATTGCGGAGAAGAAAAAGAAATAAAAGGAATCCAAATCGGAAAAGAAGAAGTAAAGCTGTCACTGTTTGCAGATGACATGATACCATACATAGAGAATCCTAAAGATGCTACCAGAAAACTACTAGAGCTAATCAATGAATTTGATAAAGTAGCAGGATACAAAATTAATGCACAGTAATCTCTTGCATTCCTATACACTAATGATGAAAAATCTGAAAGTGAAATTAAGAAAACACTCCCATTTACTATTGCAACAAAAAGAATAAAATACCTAGGAATAAACCTACCTAAGGAGACAAAAGACCTGTATGCAGAAAATTATAAGACACTGATGAAAGAAATTAAAGATGATACAAATAGATGGAGAGATAGCCCATGTTCTTGGATTGGAAGAATCAATATTGTGAAAATGACTCTACTACCCAAAGCAATCTGCAGATTCAGTGCAATCCCTATCAAACTACCACTGGCATTTTTCACAGAACTAGAACAAAAAATTTCACAATTTGTATGGAAACACAGAAGACCCCGAATAGCCAAAGCAATCTTGAGAACGAAAAATGGAGCTGGAGGAATCAGGCTCCCTGACTTCAGACTATACTACAAAGCTACAGTAATCAAGACAGTATGGTACTGGCACAAAAACAGAAATATAGATCAATGGAACAGGATAGAAAGCCCAGAGATAAACCCACGCACATATGGTCACCTTATCTTTGATAAAGGAGGCAAGCATATACAGTGGAGAAAAGACAGCCTCTTCAATAAGTGGTGCTGGGAAAACTGGACAGGTACATGTAAAAGTATGAAATTAGAACACTCCCTAACACCATACACAAAAATAAACTCAAAATGGATTAAAGACCTAAATGTAAGGCCAGACACGATAAAACTCTTAGAGGAAAACATAGGCAGAACACTCTATGACATAAATCACAGCAAGATCCTTTTTGACCCAGCTCCTACAGAAATGGAAATAAAACAAAAATAAACAAATGGGACCTAATGAAACTTAAAAGCTTTTGCACAGCAAAGGAAACCATAAACAAGACGAAAAGACAACCCTCAGAATGGGAGAAAATATTTGCAAACGAAGCAACTGACAAAGGATTAATCTCCAAGATTTACAAGCAGCTCATGCAGCTCAATAACAAAAAAACAAACAACCCAATCCAAAATGGGCAGAAGACCTAAATAGACATTTCTCCAAAGAAGATATACAGATTGCCAACAGACACATGAAAGAATGCTCAACATCATTAATCATTAGAGAAATGCAAATCAAAACTACAATGAGGTATCATCTCACACTGGTCAGAATGGCCATCATCAAAAAATCTAGAAACAATAAATGCTGGAGAGGGTGTGGAGAAAAGGGAACACTCTTGCACTGTTGGTGGGAATGTAAATTGATACAGCCACTATGGAGAACAGTATGGAGGTTTCTTAAAAAACTACAAATAGAACTACCATACGACCCAGCAATCCCACTCCTGGGCATATACCCTGAGAAAACCATAATTCAGAAAGAGTCATGTACCAAAATATTCATTGCAGCTCTGTTTACAATAGCCAGGACATGGAAGCAACCTAGGTGTCCATCATCGGATGAATGGATAAAGAAGATGTGGCACATATATACAATGGAATATTACTCAGCCATGAAAAGAAACGAAATGGAGGTATTTGTAATGAGGTGGATGGAGTTAGAGTCTGTCATACAGAGTGAAGTAAGTCAGAAAGAGAAAAAGAAATACAGTATGCTAACACATATATATGGAATCTAAGGAAAAAAAAAAAAAGGTCATGAAGAACCTAGTGGCAAGATGGGAGTAAAGACACAGACCTACTAGAGAATGGACTTGAGGATATGGGGAGGGGGAGGGGTGAGATGTGACAGAGAGAGTGGCATGGACATATATACACTACCAAACGTAAAATAGATAGCTAGTGGGAAGCAACCGCATAGCACAGGGAGATCAGCTCTGTGCTTTGTGACCACCTAGAGGTGTGGGATAGGGAGGGCGGGAGGGAGGGAGATGCAAGAGGGAAGAGATATGGGAACATATGTATATGTATAACTGATTCACTTTGTTATAAAGCAGAAACTAACACACCATTGTAAAGCAATTATACTACAATAAAGATAAATAATAATAAATAAATAAATAAATAAATAAGTAAAATAAAATATATGATTGGATATATCAAATTGTTATGTATGTAGTTTCCATTGGCTACATTGAAAGTAATGAGATTTTTATTTTGAAGTATCAATATTTACAATATGCTGAAAATTGCATGCTTTTCAGTTACTTAAACTTCTAATGAAAAATTTTAGTTATCAACTTAGAAAACATAGGAGGGGTAGATAGTTATTCAAAATTATTTTAGAGAATACATGAGCAATAAAAACTTTGAAGAGCACTGCTCTGGCATATTTTGGAGAATGATAGGTTTGTCACACTGCTATTCTCGAATCATCTCTCTGGATCCTGTTCTTCTGAATTTTTTTCTTCTTGATGCTCTTCACTCTGTTTAGATAATGTCTCACTCTGTGGCTGGTGTCAGCGTGGAGCCTGTGGCTGGCAGTTCCCCTGACAGCAGTATTGCCAACCCTGGAAGGCCTCTAGGGTCGGGGATGAGTGTGGTTCTAGCCAAACACTGAACATCTACCAGGACTCATCCTGGGCCAAAAATCCTGACTCGGTTTCATCCTAGCTGTGTGACCTTGGGCAAGTCACCCAGCCTCTCTGAAACTCATCTGTAAATAATTGATGGAGTTGCTGTAGGGTTAAGTGAGATCATGTCTGTGGATTACTTTGCCCTGTTTGGTGCACAGAAAGAACTCAAGAAGCAGTAGTTTTTCTCAGGGCAGCTAGTCCCTTCAGAAACAGGCGAGTTCATAGAGCTATATCAGTTTCTGCTCACTTTTTTTCTTTAAAGCAAGACAAATCTCTCATTAAGTAAGTAACTAAAACAGTAAGTGACAGTAAAATGTTAAAACAGGTACTTATCATGATTCTGCTGCTCACCAACTGTTAAGTACCTTTTTGATTATTAGGGTATTTCTGTACTTGTGAGTCGGAGCCCCCTAATTAAGAAGCCAGAAAATACCCTTGCAGGTAGGACATGAGTATGTCACAAAACAGTTGCATTTACCCAAGACTTGGGTTGGGAGGCGAGTAAATGTGACTGCATTTTCTAGGGGAGGCTTTTGCAGTGGCATGAAGCGTTTGTGCCTAGTTTTAAATCTCTGGTGTAGAAGTGGTACTGGTGACCATAGTGATGGGAGTGGAGTCACAATCCTGGTGGCCAGATAAATTTCAGCATCTAGTTCATGATGGCAGCAGAAGCAGATGATCATCAGACTGGTTCCAGACAAATTTTTACATCTTTCCTAGGAGCTTCACTTCTTATCTGGAACTCCAGTCTTCTCATCTATCCTGTGAGCCTCTAATATTCTTTCAGCTGACTTCTTTGTCTGCTTACCCAGCCTATACTGCTCAGACTGAAGCAAACATACAACAGGTGGTTTTACATGGCAGGCTTCTAAAGGAACAAGCCACCTATATGTTAACATCAATAATAGCTTAATCTAATCACAATCTTCCTCAGACTGTTTTAGAATCTTTTTTTATAACATCGCATCCTCCACACATAGTTCCAGCTTGTTGGTGTCTGCAAAGCTCTAGGCTCTGTGCTATACAAGGAGTTACATTCTTATCTTTCAAAGCAGTTCTCAACTCTTTATCTGCTGCCAACAACTAGACCAGTATGAAATCACACCCATGATAGCTGCTGTGTTGATGGGGTGGGAGTGGGATTGGAGTTGGGTGGGGCACTGAAAATTGAAGAAACTGGGGTAAATGAGAACATCCAGTGGGTGAATGTTGTTTGAAAAAGCCTAGAGCAAAATATGATTTACCATCGTGTACCCTTCACTCTGTCCATCTGATTCTGGCAGCACTAATCTAGAGTTGAGATCTGTTTTGTAAGAGCTAATCAAAATGACAGGCCGTAAATAGTAGAGGATGATATTTGCATCCCCCTTTTCATACGTAGATGTAGAAAAGGAACGATACATCCAGGGAATGTGAGCCCCTGAGAGTGGCTTGTCCTGTAATCCATCCATCCTTGGAAAACAACATGAGGTAAAACTTGGAGACAGAAAAGGCTGAATGTTTTGGTTAGCAGGTATGAAATTATGTTGTGTAAAACACTTTGTGTGTATTTTTAATGGGTGTGGTATTTAATGTAGGCAATATTTCTGATTCTTCTTCACTCCTTCATTGATCAGAATATTGCTAATACCACATGTTGCATATACCTTTTAAAAAGACTTCTTCAGTTACAGTGATAAGTGTAATATAATTTTCTTTAAATTTGCTCTGATATACTAATTAATGAATAAACACATTGCAGCCTCTTTGTGAAAGATGAGGGCAGAGTAAATGAGGCCTGCTGTTTCAGAGGGCTTCAGATTTTATCTCTAATACTCAAGATTTTGAACTTGAATATTACATTAACCTCAGATATGCTAGTAATCAAGTGTGGCCAGACAGCTGTCTCCTGATTACGTATCTGAGAAGATAAATGTGGTATTTATGCCAGTCCAAGTCAGCTTCGGTTCACTTGTTGACTAGTCCCAAGCTTAATAGAGGGTTCTGCAAACAGAAGAAGCTTAAGAGATGTCAGATGGAAATGAAAGCAATATTTACCCCCCAGCCATCTTCAGGCTAGAGATGCACAGTCCCTCAGTACATTCGTTAAATGTGAGAAAGTCTGCAAAAACTTGGCAGGTTTACTGATATGTCATAACTTATGTAAGAATTGCCTGGTCTATGAAAAAAAGTCTCTCTCTTTTTTTAATTGTGAAAACAATGTCACAACATTACAGGGAGTTTGGCAAATAGAGGGGAAGATATCAATCATAATCCCAATGTTCAAACATTAAACCAAGTACAATATTTGTGGGTTCTTTTCCTTTTGTTTTTCATTTAAATGGTAAGTTTTCCATTATTGCAATCATAATGTCCTCATAACAACTTTGTTCCTTCTTATGAAAGTCAGCTTAAGAGGAATTTTTATGTTTTGCTATGTTGACTCATAATTATCCATTTTTAAAAGTTGCATAGTTTTCAGTGAGGTAGATATACTATAATTTATTTAACTAGTCTCTTACCTGTGGGCATCTCATTTACTTTTTTTAAAATTAATTACATGTTTGCATTTATTTGTAATATCTACTCAATTCAGTGCTAAATTCTATGAGGGCAGAGACCTTGTCTTTTCTGGTCATTGTTGTACATCTGGTACCTAGCATAGTGCCTGGCCCAGAGTAGATCTCATTTACTTTTAACATTTTGAATTATGCAGTGTGTCTCAATGAATATCTTTCGATCATTGTGTTTTCCATATTTTGGGTAATTTCTTAAAGATAAGTTCTTAGATAATATAATGGCATGCCCCCTTCCCCTTTAATTGGTGATGTTGGTAAAACCAATTACATGGGATGTTGGAGAATAAAAGCTAGTCTTCTTCAGTGGGTTGAGGAGTGAATGGGCGTGAAAAACTGGGAAATTTTTCTGCTGATTGTAAAAAATATTTTCAAGAAAAAATTGAAGTTATAGGAACAAAAAGGAATGGCTGAAATAATGAAGTCCTAAAAAGACAGGAAGATCTGGGGTCCAAAACATCAAAGGTCCATGGAAAAATTAGCAGTGGCAGAGGGAATATGCTATCCCCTATATGTGAGGGAAAGCACAATTGTAGGTGTGGATGCAAGTAAGCCTTTTGGTTTGGTGGCAAGAAACTGAGGGAATCCATAAGTGATTACAGAGGTCATCTGCTGAGAGGAGAACAGAGTATGTCCAAAATAGCCACTATGAAGAATGAAAGATAATTGACAGGTCATAATAGCTGACAATTTCTTCTGTGCACTCAGTATGTGCTTGCTGATGTGCTAAGTGCTTGATATGCACTGTCACATAATATTTGTATACTTTTCCACCAATCCTCAGCAGCACAAGTGTAGGCAGACATTTATTCAAGTCTGTGTGTTTGCCACGTGGATGCAATGGAAGGGCATTGCTAAAAGGGAATTGATGATGCGGCATGAGAGAGGTTGAGGAGAAAGATCATACATCTCAGCTAGATAGGAAAAGTTGTAAAAGAGCGTACACCATGGGGTGCTAAGGGAAAATTTACACCAAAGCACTGGCTGAATGGACCATAAATAAAAGGATAATTTATGGGGCCAAATCTTCAATCATGTTTTACATTAACAGAAGATACCTGACTCTGGCATTGCTGGTTTATTACCCCACTAGGTGGGCAGTCCACCCTTTATAAATAAACTTCCAAGGATATATGGGTGGAAATCCAAGTGGAAAAATACATTGAGTTTGAATGTCTTGACTGGTCATCATAGGAAGGGCCATATAATTGTCATTAGCCTCATCATATTGCATAATGGTTACTGCACAGGCTTCAGGGCTAGGCTGCTTGAGGTAGATCTTTTATCTGCCACTTACCAGCTGATAACCTTCTGCCAGTGTTTCTATGGCTCAGTTTACTCATCTGTAAAATGGGGATGATAATGGTATATGCTTCATAAGTTGGTTATGAGGATTATGAAGACAAAACATATAAGGCACTTAGAGAAGCTAAGTTTGGATGAGCTGTCACCATGTTTATTATTATAACTACCACCGTCTGAGACTCGTAAGTGCTAGCAATATGCTAAGTACATTATTACTTTAGCTCATTTAATTCTCACAAAATTTTTCCCCATTTTACAGATGAAAGAATTGAGACTTAAGTCACTTGCCTAACGTCATCCCAATTTGTAAATGGCAGAGCTGGGATTCAAATCCAAGACTGCTTGAACCCAAAGTCTTAGACAACTTTCTTGAGCATATGAATACTATAATGTTTGGTTTTGTTTTGTTTCTTCTCTCTAAAAAGATGTTAAAAAAAATAAAGTTTGTTTTGGGAGCTATAGTAGGTAGTGGTTAGTGGCTCATCCATATTCCCTCAAATTTCTTTACCATTTTCTGCCCATTAGCCCCTGGTATGTTTTCTCTCACTATAGCCAACATCAGTGTTCCTTTGGTAGAGGGTTGCCTTCAGGCTGCTGAAACCACTAGTACATATATAGGGTCATGTAAGTCCTAAAATAAACAAAATCACCAGGAGGACTTGTTAAAAATAGATTGCTGGCCCTGTCTATAGAGTCTATGATTTAATCTGCCTGGAGTGAGGTTCCTAGATTTCCATTTCTAATGAGTTCCCAGATCTGGGAATCACACTTTGAGAATCATTGTCTTAGAGTCTCCATTTTAATCATTCATGAGTGTTCAACATTACTATGAAAACAAACATCGTTGTATTGTTTAAAAGAATAAAAAACTAATTTAAAACTATATTTTGAGTGCATAAGCCCTGTCTATTCTCTTAGTGTTTTTTGTTTCATCTTTTCCTACATTTTTTGGTATTTTGGATTGTTTGCTTTTCCTTTTTCTCAATTGTTGGTTTGATCAAGATGCTGTTTATTCACATTTTCCCCTTTTAATTTGGAGGGTTTACTGTCTGTATGTTTTCACTTCAGTAATGGTCACCACTGATCTCTTAACAAGGTGAGATAATTCTACAATAAGTTCTGCACAATATACAGACTTCTCCCCATCCAAGAATACCATACTCTCATACCCTGCTCCTCCAGCTTCCCTCCTCTCCTCTCTTCCCCCAGTCCTCTGATATCTTTGGAGTGCTTCCACCTTTCTTCTCTCCCAACCCACCTTCAAGTTCTAAAATAGTTTCTTAGTTATAAGAATTTCAGAAATGACATTGTGTACTTCCACATGGGAGTGGCAGTAGCAGATATTTGGAGGAAGTAGGTCCCATGGCTTTTTCATTAAATCACAGCATTGAGATTTTTTCTCTTCCTCCTCCCCCTTCACCTGCTCCTCCTCTCCCTCCTCCTCCTTTAATTAAATGCTCACCTTGAGCTTCATTGTCTCAAATGAGCTTGATCTTGGCTGTGGGATGTTCTCTGCAGGGGTGTGCCAGCAGCAGCAGGGGTGGTAAATTTCCCAACCGCGGAAGCATAGGAGGCTGGCTGTTGTTCCACCTATTTCTGTACTTGTTTGGAAAGCTAACTAAAATAAAGGAGAGCTACAGAATATGTGTGTGTATACACACACACACACACACACACACATCAAATGCTTTATTTTAGGAAGGTGAATGATTTCCAGTGAACTGTGTCTTCCCTGTGTTATGTCCTGACACTTAGCCACCCCTGCTTCTTGGTGTCCCTGCAGTTGGTCCTTGATCCCCTAGGCTTCCCTGAGACCTTGGGGTCCTCAGCAAAGCACAGGTATGTGTCTGGTTGCACCTGAAGGAACATTTGGTTACCCTGCTGTTCTCTTCATAGACAGAGCATGCTATCCCCTAGTAAAGTAAAAACAACTTTCAAGGCAAGACTGGATTCGGCTGTTATCCATTTGTTTCTGGGCCCTGTGGTCAGGTTACATCATTCTCTTTACTGACCCCAGTGAGGTGTGCCCTCTAGTTTCTGAGAGACACTGCCGTATTTGCTTGTGCAATTTAAACATGTTTCCTGATTTTCTTTTAAAGTTTCAATTTGAAGGGTTTGCTGACTCTGCCACCTTTTTCTCCTACTAGACATCCTTGAGGTATGTCTCTGACGCTGTAATATGAGCTTTGTTGAGTCTAGGGTTTATGAATATGAAAAGCAGGAAATTTGCATGATTATAGTGCATTCTTCACTGAAATTCTCTTTTGTTTGAGGACAAAACCTCTATCAGTGTATGAAACACTTAATTAATGAACCCCAATTGTTGAAAAAGAAGAGAAATAAAAGAACCTAAGTGAGATTGTTTCTTTTCTAAGTGTTTTATAGTTTAGCAACCAGTTTATTTTTTTTTAATTAATTAATTAATTAATTTATTTATTTATTTATTTTATTTTTGGCTGTGTTGGGTCTTCGTTTCTGTGCGAGGGCTTTCTCTAGTTGCGGCAAGTGGGGGCCACTCTTCATCGCGGTGCGCGGGCCTCTCACTATCGCGGCCTCTCTTGTTGCGGAGCACAGGCTCCAGACGCGCAGGCTCAGTAGTTGTGGCACACGGGCTTAGTTGCTCCACGGCATGTGGGATCTTCCCAGACCAGGGCTCGAACCCGTGTCCCCTGCATTGGCAGGCAGATTCTCAACCACTGCGCCACCAGGGAAGCCCCAGCAACCAGTTTATTTTTGAAATGGAGTGTCAACACAACATGATTTTAAGATTCCTGATTGTTATCTCTTTTGGAATTTTGGACGACACTTTTTTTCAAAATTGAAGTATAGTTGATTTACAATATTGTGTTAGTTTCAAGTGTATAGTAAAGTGATTCAGTTATATAGATATGTATGTATGTATACTCAGATTATTTTCCATTATAGGTTATAACAAGATACTGAATGTAGTTCCCTGTGCTATATCTATTGTTTGTCTATTTTATGTATTGTGGTGTGTATCTATTAATCCCATACTACTAATTTATCCCTCCCCCACTCCCGTTCCCCCTTGGTAACCATAAGCTTGTTTTCTATGTCTGTGAGCCTGTTTCTGTTGTGTAAATAAGTTCCTTTATGTCATTTCTTAGATTCCACATATAAGTGATAGCATATGATATTTGTCTAGGACAATACTTCTTTAGTTTGAGTATTTAAAATTGTTTTTAAACATAAACTTTTGATTATAGTTTTCCTTTTTTAAATATGAAATATCTCCAAAGGCCTTCAGTGATGAGTTTTAAGTTCACCCTGATGAGATGAGGTAAGGTATAGAAATTCGAGAAGAAACAGATGATAATGTCACTTTAAAATGAAGAGAGGTAATTATCTTTCTGAATATTGATATCCACATGAGAAAATTCAGTTTAATGTAATGTTTTTCTTAAAAAAGTTAAAATAAATAGCAAAAGAAGGAGAGAGAGAATGACAGAGAGAGAGAGAGAGAGAGAAAGAAACAGAGACAGAGAGGAAGATAGGGAGACTCTTCCTACTGCATTTGCCCATTTACCTCTGGGGAAGAGAAATCCAACTCAGAAAACTCCTGGTACCATTTTTCTGGCCCTATTCTGTTTAAGTAGTGCACTTTTCCAAAATGTGTTTGTTAAAATAACAACCTCATAGTGTTATGTAAAATAGAAAGTGCATTGGACCTGAGAACAGAGGATCTTTAAACTGAAGAGTAGCCTGAAGGTCTAGTCCTTGACTCGAAGACTTCTTAGTTAGTTGACTTTGGGAAAGTCAATTAACCATTCTGAATCCCACTTTCCTCTTTTTCATGAGGTTGTTGTGAGGATCAAAGATGATGGGCATGCAACATCTTTTTCTGCTTTATTTTTTAACTCTTTCCAGAACTATAAAGTACTGTGTATATCCAAGGCATTCTTTCATTTCTCCAAATATTTATCCAGTGTCAGGGAGCTTTTTAGTTATAAATGATGCATGTACTCCTATGGAAACACATTCAGAATGAATTTACAATTAATTAATTGTCTGACTACAGTGATAACTGAAAACACCCAAATTTAAATCTTTCAGAAAGACAAAAAAATCTAATATGTTCACGGAGCTAAACCCACAGATCCCTGACAAGGTGGAATTATGGCTGCAGTACCTCCACAAATGCTCTTGACTAATTGCCATATGCATAGGTACCCCTGTAGCTTTCCCTAAATCCTACCATTCCAAGTGACATCCTCTGCTTGAACTCCATCTACAGCCGACACATATTCTAGCTTTAAAGACAACAGCCACCTGTTCTGTTTTCCCCATCTGAAGGTCTATTTATCTATTTTCCCCATCTTAAGGTCTTATTATTACATACCTCAACAAAGCAAGAAAATTTAGCCAACTCTAAATTTGTGATGGGACTCAAAAGAAACAATATGCCCAGAACAGGCCTAGAATTTGGATTTTTATCTTATTTATTCACACAACATTTGTGAGGGATAGAACAAATCGTTGGTCTTAATCATTTGAACTGAGGAGAAGGTTATCAAATTGAGAAGAGATGGGGAATACCTGACATTTTTATTGAAACAGTGAATAGGCAGAGTTTGCAGATATTTTAATCTTGTTCTATCTCTGAGGCCTTGTGACCTTTGAGAAGAAACATGTGACTCAGCCCAGAGCAAAATGGAAAAAACAAAGCAACAAGAAACTCTTAAGGGGGTAGAGACTGTAGTTAGCCTAAAGCATTTTGGTTTTCCTTGATAGTACATTCTAGTTCTCAAACTAGTTTTCTCTGAAAAACAAAAACAAATAAAAAACACTGAAACCTCTCCAACTATGACTTGCCAAATCAACTTTCTTAAGTTTCTTAATATTATACTTTCCTATAGGTTATATGCTGAAAATAGAAGATAGGAAACCTCTTCTGACATATTACTTTTAATAAAGTGATTAGCTTTAGTAGGCTCATGATTTGTCACTAGAATTTTATTTCTTGTTAGATTAACTATCAAGCATTATGATTCGGACAGCTATCAGGCTGCTGTTAAAACTTGAAATACTCTTACTAAATTTATTTTTTAAATATGTATCTCATCAAAAGGATAAAATAAATCATATAAAGTTTGTGTGTAAAAAGAATTGTTCAGAATTTAAGCAACATCGTATTTATGCTTCAGCATTTGTCCTGAAACAATTCTAAAATATCATATTTTTTTTCTGTGATAGTCCAAAAATATAATTTAGACATTCTTTTTCAGGTCTATGTTATAAGTTGATTATATGCAAATCTCACTTAAAAGGTGATATAAGACATATTGGGGCATTAGACAGGAATGTGGTCCTGTCATCCAAATTCTAGGTTTTATTATTATTGTCACCCTGAAACAGTTACAGGCTAGCTTTTATACTAAGCATGGAGTCCCCATTTCCTCAGGGTACTGTTCTTTCAGACTCACACTTGCTGCTTAAACTGTGGGCACTCTGTGAGATATGCGAAATCTTGAGCACTGCCAAATCAGGACCTGAATTTTAGCAAGGTTTCCAGGTGATTCACATCCAGTTTGAGAAGTTCTGCACTAAGAGAAGTTTGCTTGGGTTTCTGATTTTTAACTGATGAATTTATTTCTACCAATGGCCCTGAGAAGAAAGAAGCATTCAGTTTCTTTCTTCAAGCATGTAGGGAGAGTTCTGGATTCCCTATATCAGAAACAGGGCTGTCCTTTGTGATTGCAGCCTGTTACATGCAGTGATCCTGAGCCCTGGACATCCTCCCCAAGTGGGCATCGAAGCCTCAGTCTCATGAGCTTTCTACACTCTCATGAGCCCCTTGACTTTGCTAAACAAAATAATCTGATTTTGTGTTCTTTCTTCACTTCTGGTAGCTTTCTATATATCAACATTTTCTAGGTTTTTTAAAATGATGATTTTGTTTTTTTAGCATTTATGGGTTTTTGGAAAGGAGGGGTGGAATTGTGGGAAGTAGGAAGAGTCAGCAAGATATATTAGAGAAAGACCATAGCTATTAATTGTGATAAAGTAAATAAGTAATATAAGCTTAATTATGGCTGTTAGTAAAATTAAAGTGCATAGAAATACTGTAAAATTAACAGAGGGAAAAGGGAGGAAGAGGAAATGAAGAAAAAGTTGACTAAGCTGACAAAAGTAAGGAAGGGTAAAGAAAGGACACTAATGATACGTTAAATAATAAGTAAATGTGTTAAACAGTAAATAAGATGGAGTGAATAATACCTTGTATGTTAGTTATATCAGCAAATTTACATGTATTTCTATATCAAATAAATAATCACAGTGGTGTAAAAAAACAAAGAAAATTCAATATTTTGTTTTTTTAAGAAAGACACTAAATCAAAGTGGCAGAGAAAGGTTTAAAATATTAAAAATTGATAAAGATATAACAGGCAAATGTAAAAGTAAAAAGGAAGGAAGGAAAGAATTCAGACAAAGCAGGCCTCAAGATTAAAATCATTAAAGAGGGCTGCTGAAATAGACTTCAGGCAGGCCTTCAGTTTGGTTTGACTGAGGGATGATACACCTGGGAAACTGATCTTCGCTCTACTTATCTCTCCCCAGACACTGAGGGATATGTTAAGGCTGTTTTGTACCAGTTGCTTGTATCTGGTGAGCAGGCAGGAGAAGAGCCAGGTTTTCTAAGCCTGGGTGGCCAGGCTTAGAAACTTCTCTCTTAAAAACAGAGGAATGCTCACTCCATGCAGGTGATATTCACAGAAACTATATGGCCCTGTAGGCACATGAAGACCTTGGGGATTGGGGGGATGCTGTGGTTGCTCCTGCTTCATGTAACTACCTCCATAAATTTCCTTATTCTTTGTCAAAAAGGTACTTTACATGCTCTTATTCTGTCTGATGGAGTTCTTCAGTCAATTGCATCACTATCTCATTTGCATTAAAAAGAGATATAAGAAAATAAAATGAGATGATATTAACTAACACCAAATATTTCTATTCTATCAAATAATATAAAGGAAATAAACTCAATTTCTAAAATAATATTATTTTTAAAAATTTCTCATTTAATTACAAATACAACCCAACAAGATACAGTACATGAGAAATGAAAACATACAGGTCATATGAGACTTTAATTTACTTTTCTCAGTTCATAAATAATCAAGTAAAGAAAGAAAAATGGAAACCTATCTAATTTAACTAATAAGGCAGATCAGTGACTCTATCTTTTTATAGGAAAAATAAAACCCTGCCCTAGAAATTAGAAAACAGACTAAAAAAATCCTTTTAAACAACTTTTATGCCACAGAAGAAATAAAGTTATAAAACATTGCAAAAAAATAAATGACAAAGCGCCGTGTATCAGAACCTATGAGGAATCCCTGAAATAGGGCTCAGTCATACCCATAGCTTTTATATAGCTATATTATTAAGACCTAATGAATAAAAAATTGATTATAGCCACTTCAAAATGTTAAAAGTCTTTAGGAAGCAGAAGTCAATGGACTAATGTATAGGGAAAACAAGAACTATTATGTGAACCCAAGAGTAAATTCTTTTTTAAAAGTTAAATAGATTTGCTTTAAGGACCAAAGATGAAAAAAAACGTAGTGAAAAGTTTTAAGATATGATGAGCATGGAATAAGATAACACTTTGGTTAATTCTCTGCAAATACATTTTTTTAATCTGAAAGAAATTGATGATATAATAAAGTAATGGTGATGATGATAATTTACCAAAACTAACCTTGATGTAAAATCAAAGTAAATCATTTACCATAGAAAAACATTGATAAAGTAAAAAATTAATAACGTTTTCAAAGGGCTACTTCTTTCAATAAAGCATTATACCATAGAGTTTAATCAGTGAATCCTACCAAGTCATTAACAAATACAGAACTCCAGTGTTATTTAGGTTGTTCCAGAGCATAGAGTATGAAAAAATGATTCAAAGTCTGCTTTTTTTCAAAATCTTTTTATGCGATCAGTATAACCTTGAAACTGAAACTGGACAGTGAAAGCTACAGACCAGTCTCACTTATGAAATGTTAATGTAAACATCTAAATAAAATATTAGCAAATTGACATGTGACATCCATGTCAGTAATTTAAAGATGGGTAAATATTTTGAAACCTATTAGGGAAATTAACTAGAGCAATAAATCAAAGAAGTAGAATTCTGCAATTAAGTTTACTTTCATAGATGTTGAAAATATATTGAATTAAATTTAATATTTATCCTTCATAAAAACTTTTTATAAAACATGAATAAGTAGACTTTTAATTAATGTGTGTGCATGTGTGTGTGTGTGTGTATGTGTTTCTGTCCAGCAGCAAGCTCACTGTCAAAGCACTAGAATTATTACTATTCAAGTCAGAAATATGTATTCAAGTAATGGTGAGTTTGATTATTTGGACAAAATATACAGCTGAAAAACAACTAAAGTGAATAGAAAATATTAAAAATGATTTAAGATGTTAAAAATGTTCCAAGAGAGTGATGAATTTCTAGAAAATATTCTGGGGGAGTGTCTAAACTCAGAGAGGTAAGTGAATCTATTTCCCACAGCTAGTAAGTGTCAGAGCAGAGATTTAATTCAGCATTCTGAATTCAGAGGTTCTGCCATTTGCCATTTTACAATACTATTTAAATATGCTAGGAATTCATGCCTCCTTTGTCATAGATTAGGTGAACATAGGTGTATGGGTTTATCTCTGGGCTTTCTATCCTTTTCTACTGGTCTATATTTCTGTTTTTGTGCCAGTACCATACTGTCTTGATTACTGTAGCTTTGTAGTATAGTCTGAAGTCAGGGAACCTGATTCCTCCAGCTCCATTTTTCTTTCTCAAGATTGCTTTGGCTATTTGGGGTCTTTTGTGTTTCCATACAAATTGTAAAACTTTCTGTTCCAGTTCTGTGAAAAATGCCATCGGTAATTTAATAGGGATTGCATTGAATCTGTAGATTGCTTTGGGTAGTATAGTCATTTTCACAATACTGATTCTTCCAATCCAAGAACGTGGTATATCTCTCCATCTTCCTGTGTTGTCTTTGATTTCTTTCATCAGTTTCGTATAGTTTTCTGAAAAGACAGCCTCTTCTATAAGTGGTGCTGAGAAAACTGTACAACTACATGTAAAAGAATAAATTAGAACACTCCCTGACACCATACACAGAAGTAAACTCAGAATGGATTAAAGACCTGAATGTAAGGCCAGACACTATAAAACTCTTAGAGGAAAACATAGGCAGAACACTCTTTGCCATAAATTGCAGCAAGATCTTTTTTGACCCACCTCCTAGAGTAATGAAAATAAAAACAAAAATAAATAGGACCCAATTAAACTTAAAAGCTTTTGCACAGCAGAGGAAACCATAAACAAGATGGAAAGACAACCCTCAGAGTGGGAGAAAATATTTGCAAACAAAGCAGCTGACAAAGGATTAATCTCCAGAATATACAAACAGCTCATGCAGCTCAATATCAAAAAAACAAACAACCCAGCCAAAAAATGGGCGGAAGACCTAAATAGACATTTCTCCAAAGAAGAAATACAGTTGGCCAACAAACACATGAAAAGATGCTCAACATCACTAATTATTAGAGAATTGCAAATCAAAACTACAATGAGGTATCACCTCACACCAGTCAGAATGGCCATCATCAAAAAATCTACAAACAATAAATGCTGGAGAGGGTATGGAGAAAAGGAAACTCTCTTGCACTGTTGGTGGGAATGTAAATTGATACAGCCAGTATGGAGAACAGTATGGAGGTTCCTTTAAAAACTAAAAATAGAACTACCATATGACCCAGCAATCCCACTACTGGGCATATACCTAGAGAAAACCATAATTCAGAAAGGACACATATGCACCCCAGTGTTCATAGCAGCACTATTTACAATAGCCAGGACATGGAAGCAACATAAATGTCTATCAACAGAGGATTGGATAAAGAAGATGTGGTACATATATACAATGGAATATTACTCAGCCATAAAAAGGAACGAAATTGGGTCCTTTGTAGAGACATGGGTGGATCTCGAGAGTATCACACAGAGTGAAGTAAGTCAGAAAGAGAAAAACAAATATCGTATGTTAATGCATATATGTGGAATCTAGAAAAATGGTATAGATGATCTTATTTACAAAGCAGAAATAGAGACACAGACATAGAGAATAAACATAGATACCAAGGGGGAAAGGGGGGGCGTGGGATGAATTGGGAGATTAGGATTGACATATATACACTATTGATACTACGTATAAAATAGATAACTAATGAGAACCTACTGTATAGCTCAGGGAACTGTACTCAATGATCTTTGGTGACCTAAATGGGAAGGAAATCCAAAATAGAGGGGGTATATGTATACATATAGCTGATTCACTTTGTGGTACTAACACAACATTGTAAAGCAACTATACTGCAATAAAAATAATAAATAAATAGATAGGTAGATAGATAGATATGCTAGGAATTCAAATAGCAAAAGGAGGCACACAGGGGAAAGTAGCTTCCTTTCGGTTCTTCTCAGAGGCAACCAGTGTTTGCAAATTCTAGTGTGTCCTTTAAAAAAAAACTTGCTTAATCAGCATAAATGTATATTCATCTATCTATCTATATCTATTTACCAATTAATTGTCTCTCTATCTTTTTATATTAGGCAGGAAACATAGAATGCATAAAGGAGAAGATACATTTGAATATGTAATCAAGACAATTGTCTTGATTAAAGATACTGTTTTATAAAGTGAAAGTAAACTGGAAAAAATGAATTGTATATGAAATGCATGTGATAGACACAATGTAAATATCTTTATTATACAAAGAACTGCTACAAATTAATAATTGGGGGAGGAAAGCCATAGAATGATGGACAAGTATATGACAAAACAATTCAGAAAAAATGAAAATCCCAAAGAGATGTATGTATAAAGATGATTTTTGCAGTGGCTAAAAACTGGAAGCAACTTGAATCATTGGGGAATGGCCTGCTATTAAATATATAACTACTTTAAAAAAAAATAAAACAATGAGTTAAAGCTAGGTGTTTTGAACTGGAAGAATGTTCACATTATACTATTTTTTTTTTTTTTTGCATACAATACACACAGTTTAATTTTCAAAAAAGAAACACTGGAAGTATAAAATAAAAACAAAAATGATTACATGTAGGAGGATGGAGAAAACAAACAGGGTGGGGGAAACAAGGGTGAAAGTGACACCACTTTGAATGTACTTTGTTTTATAGTATTGACTTCTGAGTAAAACTTCTGAATTTTATAAAATAAAAAAGATTAAATTTAAAAATCCTAAAATTAAAAACTAAAACAAATGAGCTTAGCTGTATATCAAAGTAATGACATAAACACAATGGAAAAGAATTATTTCAGCTGACCTTAGATTGTAGAATTTTGACTGGGCTGACTCAGTGAGAGATTATTTCATTCAGTAGTATTATTAGTAGTAATAATATTGGTATTGTTTTTGGAACTATTAGATGTATATTTGAAAGATAAAACAAATACTATGCTAATATTGTTAGGAATATATATTTCAGCACAAGAACAAAGTGAGACAATATAAAATCAAATAGAGTTTTTGTAATCTTAAATTTGAGTTTGAAATATTTATGAACTTGTTACATTGTTTTCTGCTTTAAAAGGCGCTGCCCATTGAAAAAGCCTAGAAGTTATGATACAGTAGTAGTGATCACCTATGGTACCCTGAGTTTGGTTTCCAAATACTATTAAAGGAACTAGGATTCCTTAGAAAAATGGCTGATTACAGGTTTAGGACAGGCAGTGCACATAATAAATCTGGGATTTTTTTTTTGTGTGTGCCAGAAAGTAAGAAAGGCATCAAAGCCTATTATCACCATAGGTGATAGCACCTTTTTTGATAGGTGAAGGTCACAGCAACTAGCCCACAGGCCAAAAATGGAGTATTCTAATGAAAATTAACAACTGAAATTGATTAAAACACATGAATATGTAAAAAGACATGATTTAGTGACAATGTAAAATCAATCATTCAATTAATTGATAAAACAACAGAAAGAGAAAACTCATTGGAAATCAATGGAGGCTGCACTGAAGTTTATAATTGAAAAAAACGAAATAAAGTAGTTGTCATGACTTCTGGTATGAATCATATTTCAGAGTAATCAAAGAAACCCTAATGGATATGAAAACTTACTTTTATTTATTTATTTAAAAAAAATTTTTTTTAACATCTTTATTGGAGTATAATTGCTTTACAATGGTGTGTTAGTTTCTGCTTTATAACAAAGTGAATCAGTTTTACATATACATATGTTCCCATATGTCTTCCCTCTTGCATCTCCCTCCCTCCCACCCTCCCTATCCCACCCCTCTAGGTGGTCACAAGGCATCAAGCTGATCTCCCTGTGCTATGCGGCTGCTTCCCACTAGCTATCTATTTTACGTTTGGTAGTGTATATATGTCCATGCCACTCTCTCATTTTGTCACAGCTTACCCTTCCCCCTCCCCATATCCTTAAGTCCATTCTCTAGTAGGTCTGTGTCTTTATTCCCGTCTTACCACTAGGTTTTTCATGACTTTTTTTTTTCCCCCTTAGATTCCATATATATGTGTTAGCATACTGTATTTGTTTTTCTCTTTCTGACTTACTTCACTCTGTATGACAGACTCTAACTCCATCCACCTCACTACAAATAACTCCATTTCGTTTCTTTTTATGGCTGAGTAATATTCCATTGTATATATGTGCCACATCTTCTTTATCCATTCATCCGATGATGGACACTTACGTTGCTTCCATGTCCTGGCTATTGTAAATAGAGCTGCAATGAATATTTTGGTACATGACTCTTTTTGAATTATGGTTTTCTCAGGGTATATGCCCAGTAGTGGGATTGCTGGGTCGTATGGTAGTTCTATTTTTAGTTTTTTAAGGAACCTCCATACTGTTCTCCATAGTGGCTGTATCAATTTACATTCCCACCAACAGTGCAAGAGGGTTCCCTTTTCTCCACACCCTCTCCAGCATTTATTGTTTCTAGATTTTTTGATGATGGCCATTCTGACCAGTGTGAGATGATATCTCATTGTAGTTTTGATTTGCATTTCTCTAATGATTAATGATGTCGAGCATTCTTTCATGTGTTTGTTAGCAATCTGTATATCTTCTTTGGAGAAATGTCTATTTAGGTCTTCTGCCCATTTTGGATTGGGTTGTTTGTTTTTTTGTTATTGAGCTGCATGAGCTGCTTGTAAATTTTGGAGATTAATCCTTTGTCAGTTGCTTCATTTGCAAATATTTTCTCCCATTCTGAGGGTTGTCTTTTGGTCTTGTTTATGGTTTCCTTTGCTGTGCAAAAGCTTTTAAGTTTCATTAGGTCCCATTTGTTTATTTGTGTTTTTATTTCCATTTCTGTAGGAGCTGGGTCAAAAAGGATCTTGCCGTGATTTATGTCATAGAGTGTTCTGCCTATGCTTTCCTCTAAGAGTTTGATAGCGTCTGACCTTACACTTAGGTCTTTAATCCATTTTGAGTTTATTTTTGTGTATGGTGTTAGGGAGTGTTCTAATTTCATACTTTTACATGTACCTGTCCAGTTTTCCCAGCACCACTTATTGAAGAGGCTGTCTTTTCTCCACTGTATATGCTTGCCTCCTTTATCAAAGATAAGGTGACCATATGTGCGTGGGCTTTCTATCCTGTTCCATTGATCTATATTTCTGTTTTTGTGCCAGTACCATACTGTCTTGATTACTGTAGCTTTGTAGTATAGTCTGAAGTCAGGGAGCCTGATTCCTCCAGCTCCATTTTTCGTTCTCAAGATTGCTTTGGCTATTCGGGGTCTTCTGTGTTTCCATACAAATTGTGAAATTTTTTGTTCTAGTTCTGTGAAAAATGCCAGTGGTAGTTTGATAGGGATTGCATTGAATCTGTAGATTGCTTTGGGTAGTAGAGTCATTTTCACAATGTTGATTCTTCCAATCCAAGAACATGGTATATCTCTCCATCTATTTGTATCATCTTTAATTTCTTTCATCAGTGTCTTATAATTTTCTGCATCCAGGTCTTTTGTCTCCTTAGGTAAGTTTATTCCTAGATATTTTATTCTTTTTGTTGCAGTGGTAAACGGGAGTGTTTTCTTAATTTCACTTTCAGATTTTTCATCATTAGTGTATAGGAATGCAAGAGATTTCTGTGCATTAATTTTGTATCCTGCTACTTTACCAAATTCATTGATTAGCTCTAGTAGTTTTCTGGTAGCATGTTTAGGATTCTCTATGTATAGTATCATGTCATCTGCAAACAGTGACAGCTTTACTTCTTCTTTTTCGATTTGGATTCCTTTTTTTTCTATTTCTTCTCTTATTGCTGTGGCTAAAACTTCCAAAACTATGTTGAATAATAGTGGTGAGAGTGAGCAACCTTGTCTTGTTCCTGATCTTAGTGGAAATGGTTTCAGTTTTTCACCATTGAGGACGATGTTGTCTGTGGGTTTGTCATATATGGCCTTTATTATGTTGAGGAAAGTTCCCTCTATGCCTACTTTCTGCAGGACTTTTATCATAAATGGGTGTTGAATTTTGACGAAAGCTTTCTCTGCGTCTATTGAGATGATCATATGGTTTTTCTCCTTCAATTTGTTAATATGATGTATCACGTTGATTGCTTTGCGTATATTGAAGAATCCTTGCATTCCTGCATTCCTTGATCATGGTGTATGATCCTTTTAATGTGCTGTTGGATTCTGTTTGCTGGTATTTTGTTGAGGATTTTGCATCTATGTTCATCAGTGATACTGGCCTGTAGTTTTCTTTCTTTGTGACATCTCTGTCTGGTTTTGCTATCAGGGTGATGGTGGCCTTGTAGAATGAGTTGGGGAGTGTTCCTCCCTCTGCAATATTTTGGAAGAGTTTGAGAAGGATAGGTGTTAGCTCATCTCTAAATGTTTGATAGAATTCACCTGTAAATCCATCTGGTCCTGGGCTTTTGTGTGTTGGAAGATTTTTAATCACAGTTTCAATTTCAGTGCTTGTGATTGGTCTGTTCATATTTTCTATTTCTTCCTGGTTCAGTCTCGGCAGGTTGTGCATTTCTAAGAATCTGTCCATTTCTTCCAGGTTGTCCATTTTATTGGCATAGAGTTGCTTGTAGTAATCTCTCATGATCGTTTGTATTTCTGCAGTGTCAGTTGTTACTTCTCCTTTTTCATTTCTAATTCTATTGATTTGAGTCTTCTCCCTTTTTTTCTTGATGAGTCTGGCTAATGGTTTATCAATCTTGTTTATCTTCTCAAAGAACCCGCTCTTAGTTTTATTGATCTTTGCTATCGTTTCCTTCATTTCTTTTTCATTTATTTCTGATCTGATCTTTATGATTTCTTTCCTTCTGCTAACTTTGGGTTTTTTTTGTTCTTCTTTCTCTTATTGCTTTAGGTGCAAGGTTAGGTTGTTTATTTGAGATGTTTCCTGTTTCTTAAGGCAGGATTGTATTGCTCTGAACTTCCCTCTTAGAGCTGATTTTGCTGCATCCCATAGGTTTTGGGTCGTCGTGTCTCCATTGTCATTTGTTTCTAGGTATTTTTTGATTTCCCCTTTGATTTCTTCAGTGATCACTTCGTTATTAAGTAGTGTATTGTTTAGCCTCCACGTGTTTGTAATTTTTACAGATCTTTTCCTGTAATTGATATCTAGTCTCATAGCGTTGTGGTCGGAAAAGATACTTGATACGATTTCAATTTTCTTAAATTTACCAAGGCTTGATTTGTGACCCAAGATATGATCTATCCTAGAGAATGTTCCATGAGCACTTGAGAAGGAAGTGTATTCTGTTGTTTTTGGATGGAATGTCCTATAAATATCAATTAAGTCCATCTTGTTTAATGTATCATTTAAAGCTTGTGTTTCCTTATTTATTTTCATTTTGGATGATCTGTCCATTGGTGAAAGTGGGGTGTTAAAGTCCCCTACTATGATTGTGTTACTGTCGATTTCCCCTTTTATGGCTGTTAGTATTTGCCTTATGTATTGAGGTGCTCCTATGTTGGGTGCATAAATATTTACAATTGTTATATCTTCTTCTTGGATTGATCCCTTGATCATTATGTAGTGTCCTTCTTTGTGTCTTGTAATAGTCTTTGTTTTAAAGACTATTTTGTCTGTATGAGAATTGCTAGTCCAGGTTTCTTTTGATTTCCATTTGCATGGAATATGTTTTTCCATCCCCTCACTTTCAGTCTGTATGTGTCCCTAGGTCTGAAGTGGGTCTCTTGTAGACAGCATATATACGGGTCTTGTTTTTGTATCCATTCAGCCAGTCTGTGTCTTTTGGTGGGAGCATTTAATCCATTTACATTTAAGGTAATTACCGATATGTATGTTCCTATTCCCATTTTCTTAAATGTTTTGGGTTTGTTATTGTAGGTGTTTTCCTTCTCTTGTGTTTCTTGCCTAGAGAAGTTCCTTTAGCATTTGTTGTAAAGCTGGTTTGGTGGTGCTGAACTCTCTCAGCTTTTGCTTGTCTGTAAAGGTTTTAATTTCTCCATCAAATCTGAATGAGATCCTTGCTGGGTAAAGTAATCTTGGTTGTAGGTTTTTCTCCTTCATCACTTTAAATATGTCCTGCCACTCCCTTGTGGCTTGCAGAGTTTCTGCTGAAAGATCAGCTGTTAACCTTATGGGGATTCCCTTGTGTGTTATTTGTTGTTTTTCCCTTGCTGCTTTTAATATTTTTTCTTTGTATTTAATTTTTGATAGTTTGATTTATATGTGTCTTGGTGTGTTTCTCCTTGGATTTATCCTGTGTGGGATTCTCTGTGCTTCCAGGACTTGATTAACTATTTCCTTTCCCATATTAGGGAAGTTTTCAACTATAATCTCTTCAAATATTTTCTCAGTCCCTTTCTTTTTCTCTTCTTCTTCTGGGACCCCTATAATTCAAATGTTGGTGCGTTTAATGTTGTCCCAGAGGTCTCTGAGACTGTCCTCAGTTCTTTTCATTCTTTTTTCTTTATTCTGCTCTGCAGTAGTTATTTCCACTATTTTATCTTCCCGGTCACTTATCTGTTCTTCTGCCTCAGTTATTCTGCTCTTGATCCCTTCTAGAGTATTTTTAATTTCATTTATTGTGTTGTTCATCGTTGCTTGTTTACTCTTTAGTTCTTTTAGGTCCTTGTTGAATGTTTATTGCATTTTGTCTATTCTATTTCCAAGATTTTGGATCATCTTTACTATCATTATTCTGAATTCTTTTTCAGGTAGACTGCCTATTTCCTCTTCATTTGTTAGGTCTGCTGTGTTTTTACCTTGCTCCTTCATCTTCTGTGTGTTTTTCTGTCTTCTCATTTTGCTTACCTTACTGTGTTTGGGGTCTCCTTTTCGCAGGCTGCAGGTTCGTAGTTCCCGTTGTTTTTGGTGTCTGTCCCCAGTGGCTAAGGTTGGTTCAGTGGGTTGTGTAGGCTTCCTGGTGGATGGGACTAGTGCCTGTGTTCTGGTGGATGAGGTTGGATCTTGTCTTTCTGGTTGGCAGGTCCACGTCTGGTGGTGTGTTTTGGGGTGTCTGTGGCCTTATTATGATTTTAGGCAGCCTGTCTGCTAATGGATGGGGCTGTGTTCCTGTCTTGCTAGTTGTTTGTCATAGGGTGTCCAGCAGTGTAGCTTTCTGGTCGTTGAGTGAAGCTGGGTCTTTGTGTTGAGATGGAGATCTCTGGGAGATTTTCGCCATTTGGTATTACGTGGAGCTGGGAGGTCTCTGTGGACCAGTGTCCTGAAGTTGGCTCTCCCACCTCAGAGGCACATCCCTGATGCCTGGCTGGAGCACCAAGAGTCTTGCATCTGCATGGCTAAGAATAAAAGGGAGAAAAAATAGAAAGAAAGAGGATAAAATAAAATAAAGTTATTAAAATAAAAAATAATTATTAGGAAAAAAAATTTTTTTAAGTAAAAAAAACCCCAATAAACGGATGGACAGAACCCTAGGACAAATGGTGAAAGCAAAGCTATACAGACAAAATCTCACCCAGAAGCATACACATACACACTCACAAAAAGAGGAAAAGGGGAAAAAATAATACATCTTTCTCCCAAAGTCCACCTCCTCATTTTGGGATGATTCGTTGTCTCTTCAGGTATTCCACAGATGTAGGGTACATCAAGTTGATTGTGGAGCTTTAATCCGCTGCTTGTGAGGCTGCTGGGAGAAATGTCCCTTTCTCTTCTTTGTTCGCACAGCTCCCCGGGGTTCAGCTTTGGATTTGGATCTGCCTCTGCGTGTAGGTCGCCTGAGGGCGTCTGTTCTTCGCTCAGACAGGACGGGGTTAAAGGAGCAGCTGATTCGGGGGCTCTGGCTCACTCAGGCCGGGGGGAGGGAGGGGTACGGATGCGGGGAAGCCTGCGGCGGCAGAGGCCAACGGGACGTTGCACCAGCCTGATGCGCGCTGTGTGTTCTCCCGGGGAAGTTGTCCCTGGGTCACGGGGCCCTGGTAGTGGCACGCTGCACAGGCTCCCGGGAGGGGCGGTGTGGAGAGTGACCTGTGCTCGCACACAGGCTTCTTGGTGGCTGCAGCAGCAGCCTTAGCGTCTCATGCCCGTCTCTGGGGTCCGCGCTGATAGCCGCGGCTCGCACCCGTCTCTGGAGCTCCTTTAAGTGGCGCTCTTAATCCCCTCTCCTTGTGCACCAGGAAACAAAGAGGGAAGAAAAAGTCTCCTGCCTCTTCCGCAGCTCCAGACCTTTTCCCTTCCGGCTAGCTGTGGTGCACCAACCCCTTCAGTCTGTGTTCACGCCGCCAACCCCAGTCCTTTCCCTGCGATCCGATGGAAGCCCGAGCCTCAGCTCCCAGCCCCCGTCCGCCCCGGCGGGTGAGCAGACAAGCCTCTCGGGCTGGTGAGTGCAGGTCAGCACCGATCCTCTGTGCGGGAATGTCTCCGCTTTGCCCTCCGCACCCCTGTGGCTGCGCTCTCCTCCGTGGCTCCGAAGCTTCCCCCCTCTGCCACCCGCAGTCTCCGCCCGCGAAGGGGCTTCCTAGTGTGTGGAAACCTTTCCTCGTTCACAGCTCCCTCCCACTGGTGCAGGTCCCGTCCCTATTCTTTTGTCTCTGTTTTTTCTTTTTTCTTTTGCCCTCCCCAGGTACGTGGGGGAGTTTCTTGCCTTTTGGGAGGTCTGAGGTCTTCTGCCAGGGTTCAGTGGGTGTTCTATAAGAGCAGTTCCACATGTAGATGTATTTCTGATGTATCTGTGGAGAGGAAGGTGATCTCTGCATCTTACTCTTCCGCCATCTTCTCCTCTCCTCCACATTATACTATTAAATGACAAAAGCAATTAGAATAATGTGCTTTGGGTGATTTCAGTTTTGTTTATAAAATCTCAACTCTATAAACTCAAAGATTTATGTATTGTATATATGTGTATGTGTGTGTGTGTTTGTTTATATGAGTGCAGAAGATTGCAAACTAGGGTGCTATCAGGAATTACTTGTCACTGTGGTAGGAGAAGGAGGAGGTCAGTGATCAGAAGGAGAAAGCAACATGAGAATAATTTTACTGTATGCATATTTTGTTTCACTTACTACAATGATCTTTTATTTATTTCCAAATATACATATATTAAAGAAAAATGAAATGAATGCCCTTATTTTAGAAGAGTTTGAATTGCAGATAAACTGAGTACACAATTAAGATAAGTTGGAGGACTTTTTTGAGGAAAATATGCAGCTATAAAAAATATATTATCTACACAGATGAACTAGTGAAAGCAAAGTGGAAAACCAACAATATGCCACATTAAGATGCAACAAAAGATTAAACAAATTTAGATTCTTTTGCTCACTCAAAATTAATAATTAATTTATGACAACAATTTGTACATTCAGGTTAGTAGGCTTTATTAATTTTTTCTATTTATGAGTGTTTCTGTAAACCTATGAAATTGTAGTGATCCAGATGACCTTATGCCATTACTGTGTTGAAAAATACACTTATTTTCTAGGCATCGAATTTTAGTAGACCATTTAATTAAACCAGGTATGAAGGAAGAGTGGCCCTGGAACAGTTGTGAAAACCCGAGCAAACTGGGAGTCTGACAGGGCCTGCAGCATTGCTTCCTTCTCTTACACAGTTAGCTTATTAGGTTCCCTAATATCCCTAAGGAAATAAAGTCAGGTATAATCATACAAATAAAAACAACAAACAAGCGCACAAATTCCAGGTGGATTACATATTTAAATGTAATACAGATCAACAGCAAATGAACAACTAAAATCCCAAACCCACTAAAATAATATAACAACAAAAACAAATGCAAAAATAAGTAAATATACTTATTACTCTGCACTTACCATTACTGTCCTTTCTCTAAGAACTACTTTCTCTTGAAGTAGTGAATTTTAGCCTCTGACTTAATTAAACAGCAATTGCTGAAGGTTCTAGCCAAGGCAATTAGGGAAGAAAAAGAAATAAAAGCAATCTAGATTGGAAAGGAAGAAGTAAATCTATCTCTGTTTGCAGATGATGTGATCTTATATATAGAAAATCCTAAGAAATCCACCAAAAGCTATTAGAACTCATAAATGAATTCAGCCAGGTTTTAAGATACAAGATGACTTAACAAAAATTGATTGGATTTTTGTACACTATCAATGAACTTTCCAAAAATGAAATTGAGAAGACAGTTCCATTTATAATAGTATTAAAAGAATGAAATATTTAGGTACAAATTTATGCAAGACTTGTGCAGTGAAAACTATGAAATATTGTTGAAATGAATTAAATAAGATCTAAATAAATGACAGACATTCTATGTTCATGAATCAGAAGATTTAATGTTAAGATGCCTATATCTCCAAATCAATCTACAGATTTAATGCCAGACCTAATAAAATTCCAGCTGGTTTTCTTACAGAAATCGCCAGGCTGATGCTAAAATTCACAAAATGGAAATTTAAGAGACCGAGAATAACTCAAACAGTTTTGAAAAGAACGATGTTGAAGGACCCATACTTCCTAAATTCAAAACTTAATAAAAATCTACAGTAATCTAGATAGTATACTACTGGGATGAAAAGAGACATATAGATCAATAGAGTTGAGAGGAAATAAAACCATAAATTTATGGTGAATTGATTTTTAACAAGGGTGCCAAGATAATTCAGTGAAGAAAAATAGTCTTTTCAACAAATAGAGCAGGGAGAACTAGATATCCACATGCAAAATAATGAATTTGGACACCTATCTCAAATCATACATGGAAGTTAACTCAAAATATAAATGTAAAGGCTAGAACGATGAAACGCTTAGAAAAGAACCTAAGAGTAAATCTTCTGACTTTGAGTTTGGCAGTGGTTTCTTAGATTCAACTCCAAAAGCACAAGCAACAAAAGAAAAAATAATTTGGACTACATCAAAATAGTTCTCAACTGCAAAAATAATTTGCTGTAATTTTTTGTGCTGCAAATGATGCCATGAAGAAAGTAAAAAGGCAACTGATAGAACATAATTTACAAATGATATATCTCATAAGGGAATTTATAAAAAAAGAATTAAAAAACTCTTACAGCTAAATTAAGAAAAAAGACAAATAACCCAGTTAACAAATAGCCAAAGCATCTGAATAGATGTGTCTCCAAAGAAGAAATACAAATTGCCAATAAGCACGTGAAAAGATGCTCAACATTATTAAGAAATGCAAATCAAAATCACACTGATGTACTATTTTACACACACTAGGGTGGCTATAATAAAAAGATAGACAATAACAAATGTTGTAGAGGGTGTGGAGAAATTGGAACCCTCATTCATTGCTGTTGGGAATGTAAAATGATGTAGCTCATTGAAAAAGTCTGGAAGTTCCTCAGAAGCTTAATAGATTTACCATATGACCCAGCAATTCTTCTCCAAGATATATACTCAAGACAAACAAAAACATATGTCCACACAAAAACTTATACCTGAATATTCATAGCAGCATTATTGATAATAATCAAAAAGTTGAAACAACTCAAATGTCCATCGCCTGTTGAATGGGTAAACAAAAGTGGAATGGAAAATTACAATGGAATATTATTCACCCACAGAAAGAATATGAAGTACTGATACATACTGCAACTTGAAACCTTTTTTTTTTTTAAAGCAACTAGTGCTCAAGTTTTTTTTTTTTTTTTAATGAATTTATTTATTTTTGGCTCTTTTGGGTCTTTGTTGCTGTGCGTGGGCTTTCTTTAGTCGTGGCGAGTGGGGGCTACTCTTTCTTGCGGTGCATGTGTTCTCATTGCGATGGCTTCTCTTGTTGCAGAGCACAGGCTCTAGGCATGCGGGCTTCAGTAGTTGCGGCTCGTGGGCTCTAGAGCACAGGCTCAGTAGTTGTGGTGCATGGGCTTAGTTGCTCCGCGGCATGCAACTTGGAACCTTGAAAGTATTACGGTAAGTGAAAGAAACCAGTCCCTAAATACCACATATTGTGTGATTCCATCTATATGAAATGTCCAGAACAGGCAAATCCATAGAGACAGAAAATTGATTAGCGATTGCCTAGAGCCAGGAGTGAGGGTTTGTCAGAAGGCAGTGGAGAGTGATTGCTAATGTTCTTTTTTTTTTTTTCAATGACAACAGTGTTCTAAATCGAGTGTCCCCAGCCTTTTTGGCACCAGAGCCCAGTTTCATGGAAGACAGTTTTTCCACGGGAGGTGGGGGAGAGGGGATGGTTCAGGCGATAATGCGAGCGATGGGGAGTGATGGGGAGTGGCAAATGGTTCGCTGGCTTGCCCGCTGCTCACCTCCTGCTATGTGACCTGGTTCCTAACAGGCTTTGGACTGGTACCAGTCCGTGGCCTGGGGTTTGGGGACCCCTGTTCTAAATTAGATTATAATAATGGTTGCACAACCCTATAAATGTGAAAAAAATTATACATTTTAAATGGGTGAATTGTATGGTATATGAATTATGTATCAATAAAGCTGTTAAAACAGACCCAAAACAAAATAAAACAAAGCCACCGATTGTTGAAGGCTTTAAGTCAAGAACTAACTGTACTATTTTGTAGAGAACTGCCTCTGGAGGAATGACAATTTTACAGTTTTCTAGGGCCCATTAGAAAAAGTAGATGATAGCTCTTCACCCTTCTATAATGTTCTACATTTCTAAAACATGCTTGCTTGTATGCCATCTGAGTTAATTCTTCTAATAATATTGTAATGGAACATATCCATCATTATAGTCTGCCCTGGAAGGTGAGTAAACACGAGTCTAGAGAATTAAGTGGTTTTCCTAAAGTCATATCTCTAGCAGAAGGAAAATCTAAGTCCAATGTTCTTCCACCATTTCTGGCTGACTTGGATTTCTCCCAAAATGATTGCCAGCCAAGACATTTCCTTGCTGTACCCACCAAGGTCAAAACCCCCAGTCTGAGCATGTTTGAAATCTTTACTTGGTTCAATTTTTTTTCTTTCTGTTGAGAGGAATGTCTTTCTTTTCTACACTCAGATTTGCTCATTGGGTATTTTGTTGTTGTTTCCTTTAATTTGACTTAATACCAGAAAAAATATCACAAACTAACTTAAAATACAAAGAAAAGATACTTGCATTCATCTCACTCTCAAAAAATTTAGAATAAAATATATAGATTCCTACTAATCAATGAGTGATAAACAATGATAATGAGCAACTATATGAGTAGGCAATTAACAAAAATAATGCATGAATAGAGAAAAATGTACGAAAAGATTCACAATAATCACAGATATGTAGATTTTGGTAGTTTTAAAGTATGACTGCAATTTTTTGAACATTCTTTGAATCCAGAATTTGGTTCTGTGTTCCCTTAGCTTGAATCTGGGTGGGCCTGTGATGGCTTCAACCAATAAAAAATATGACAGAGTTGACATTCTATTATATCTGAGCCTAGATCATAAAAAGCCATACATATTCACCTTTGATCACTTGAATTCTTGCTCTTGAAGCCCTGAGTTCCGGGTTTGACTTCCCTGAGGCTACTGTGTTGTTGGAACCTTGTATAGGTCACGTGTAAGTGCTCTGGTCTGCAAGCCTCACTTGTTCATCTTCCCAAACTGTTTAAGGCTTCCTATTTGAAGTCACAGATGGTAAGGTGGAAACACAATCCATCCCTTTTGTTCCCTGTCTGAATTCCTCATCCATGGGAATAGTGAACATACTAAACTGGTTGTTTTCTTATTACCATTAAGTTTTGGGGTAGTTGGTTACACAGCAAAAAAAAAATTGGGAACATAGTTTTCATTGGATATTAAACCTATGTTTAGTGAACACGAATTTGATTCATGCAAGTAAAATGTAATAAGTAGAATTAGGTGAGTATAGAATCTAAGATTCCATGGGAAATAAAATCTAGAAGAGGGTCTCAGAAAAGAGTCATTAGAAACCTAGGCATCAGGTACAAGCAAAAAAGAATCTTTCTTGTGAACTCATATGAATCCCCAGCACAGGATCCCGTACTCTGTGAGGCTGGAAACCTGTCTCCGTGCTCAATAACGTGGCGTATTTTGGCAGTGATGGGTGTGACCATCTGACTGAGTTGGAATGTGATAGGGCAGAAGGGTTAGCAGTTCCAAACATTTGTTTCTCTCAGGGGCTCCAATTTTTCAGTCTATGAAACTTGGCAAGGTTACCATTTCTTGATTTTTTTCTTTTTTAAAAAAACTCCCCTTCTCCCTTGCCAACTTGCATTGCATGGCAACTGGGAAAATGCCTGATCACATAAGGAAAATTCTGATTGAGGCCAAGCAGTGTACGAAGCCATAGTTCAACTTTGAGCTTTGCCTCTGACCCAGATACATACAACCTAGGGACTTGAAAACCACATGTGGCAGTTATATGTGGGAACAGGATGGAACTGACATTCTGCCTCTGTGTAGAAAGAGAGGAGAGATGAAGGTGCCGACAAAGAAGAGTACACTTCTTAGGTTTCAGACTATTCAGCCAGCTGAACTCCATTAAAATTGGTGCCACAGGGTAAAGTAATGGCCACATATTGGCATTTCAGAGATCCCTTACGTATATGGCTTTGTGTACCACAGACATCTTTTGAATTGTAGCAAAATCCAAATCCATCGAATAGTAAGGCTCATCATAAGAGCACTATATATGAACAACTCTCTTTGCATTCAGAATTTATTCTAAAATTACCAGGTTGTCATATGTGTGTTACTCTGGCTCATTTCATTTGACTCGAGGAAAAGAATTAAAAGCAAACCATTATTCTGAAATTACCAGGTTGTCATATGTGTGTTACCCTAGCTCATGCCATTTGACTAGAGGTAAAGAATTAAAAGCAAACCATGGAGATACTATTTTATTCCAACTCAAACTGCTGAACACTGTTCTCACAGAAAAAAAAAGCACAGGTAGCAAAACTTCATCTCCCCCAAATACATTTCAATGCGTTTTAAGTGTAAAACACTAATTTAAAATAATGTCAGCATCTTTGGGCTGTAGAATATGAGGCTCAGCATCTTTAAATTATTTAAGAGGTCCACAGAGAACCAGTTATGCTTATAATGTCAGATTTACTCAAAGAAAGGGGAGAGCAAAGCAAAGTGTTGAATAAGGGTTTCCTCTGCAGTTTCATTGAGTTATTTCTACATTCAGTAATTGCAATAGTAGTCCTACCAAATGTTAAAACAAAACAAGATATGCATGTACATAACGTTATGAGATCTATTTAGTGTATTAGTTTTGTGGTTTTAAAACAAATATTTGTGTTCTAGTGCTACTACTTCTCTTTTTGGCTTTTATTTACTAACAATAAGATCTTTCAAAAACATACTAAAAAAAAATAATGCTTCTGCCCCTATAAAACTTGTCATTATTTCCTTTAAATAAGAGATGGGTAATCTCTAAATATATATGGTATATAGCTAGCTGCTTTGGTTTCCTCTTTTCCAGTGGTCTGGTATGGAAAAAAAAAGCCTCTTTTTTCCTTAAGGCAAAGCATACTATATAAATAATTTTAGCAGCATATTAATCTATAAAAGTTTGTTTATCATACAAAAGAAAAATCAATAAAATATATAGTGTAATGCTCAGAGGACTCTTTGGCTGTCTGGAGTGATAAGAAAAGACACAGAATTTTTGAAACTAGACTCTCTATCCAAAATGAATATGGTAACATGGTGAGAGTTTATTGTCAATATATTAATTACTAGAGTTTTCCATAAAGGCTTCATAGTATTTTAGAGTTCATTATCAGGAGTTCAGTAGATGTGAGCACTGCATATCTGTCATCTTCTAATGGTGACTCAATCTCTTTTGAGAAATATAGTTTACTGACACTAATTAATGGACACATTTCTATGTTAAGGCCAGAGGTACATATTTGCAGACAGACAGCCTTCACTGGGGTTGGTCAGAGAGATCTGCCAAATTCACAGAACTATTAGGCTAACCCAAAAGAATGGTCATATCAATACCTTTTGTAGTTTGCCTGATAATGATCTAAATTTACAGTTATTCTAGGAGCTAAGAAAGAGCATACAGGTCTCTGATAACACAGAAATGCATTTGCTTCTTTTCTATACATTTCTGAGTTCTTTAAACAGACTTTCACAAAGGTATTTTCTACCAGACTAATGGCTTGGTATTATTCAACAAAGAGGTAACTTGTATTTGAGTGGTCTGCATTCTAAGGATGTAGGTGATATAGGACATGTTCCTTTTTATACTGGATAAGCTTCCTTATCCTCCAAGGAGCTCTGCCTGGAACATGACAAGCTTCAGGGGAAAACCACACAGGCTTTGCTAAAATTATTTTTCTCTTTGGGAAAATTTCAGACTTCCTTTCTGAACTTACGATCCCCTTTCATTCTCTACTTTCATTCATTGTTTATCAGGAATTAAGGAGTTGCCTAGGTTGCTGTGTGAAAACTTATCCTGTAACTCTCACCTCTTATCTCCAGTGCTGACCTTCTCTCCTATTCCTCATCCTCATTGAAAAAAGAGGTCCAGTGCTCATCCCTGCCTCATTCCTTGAGTGACCCCTGATCCACTGTTGCCCTGATCTGAGCTCTGTTTTTTCCCCTTACTTCACTTATTTCACTGGGATTTTTCTGGGCCACAATTTTTCCTTAATTTTTATTTATAATTTATACTTCTTATACTTTAAAATTCTCTTTAAAATGCTGTAATAGTAATTAGCTAAATGAAAGTTAAAAGATTAAAAATTATGTAAAAGATTTAAGGGAAAACAAATATAGAGAGGAAAAGGAATTATGAGACATTTCTGTAATTAAGCCTGAAATTTAATCTGTTTCCTGGAAGCCAAAGTAAAGAGGGAAAGATGACAGATTACCTAGTTATCAATGTCTGATAAATGGAAGAAGACTGACTCTTCAGTAGAGAGAAACTTCTTTGGCATTAAATTCTACGGGGAAAAATCTAACATTTGGACTTTTATATTAAAGGGCATTTAATAAAGTCATGGCAGTATATTTAGCAGTTTTATAGCAGATGCAGAAATATCCCTATATGGCTCTTTATTAGAGCAAACACTGATATAAAATGAAATCATAGTAGTAAAGACACTTCTGCAGGGACTGAGATAATACAGTTCAATCATGTTTCTTTCTGATGACCTAATTTGTTAGAATAATAAAATGTAGATAACAGAGAGAAGTGATTCATAATCTGGGTGGGTAGGGGAGATGAGGCATATATCAGTATTATCTTGCAATAATTTTAAAACTACACACACAAGAATCAACATTGTGAAAATGACTCTGCTACCCAAAGCAATCTACAGATTCAATGCAATCCCTATCAAACTACCACTGGCATTTTTCACAGAACTAGAACAAAAAATTTCACAATTTGTATGGAAACACAAAAGACCCCGAATAGCCAAAGCAATCTTGAGAACGAAAAATGGAGCTGGAGGAATCAAGCTCCCTGACTTCAGACTATATTACAAAGCTACAGTAATCAAGACAGTTTGGTACTGGCACAAAAACAGAAATATAGATCAATGGAACAGGATAGAAAGCCCAGAGATAAGCCCACGCACATATGGTCACCTTATCTTTGATAAAGGAGGCAAGCATATACAGTGGAGAAAATACAGCCTCTTCAATAAGTGGTGCTGGGAAAATTGGACAGGTACATGTAAAAGTATGAAATTAGAACACTCCCTGACACCATACACAAAAATAAACTCAAAATGGATTAAAGACCTAAGTGTAAGGCCAGACACTATCAAACTCTTAGAGGAAAACATAGGCAGAACACTCTATGACATAAATCACAGCAAGATCCTTTTTGACCCAGCTCCTAGAGAAATGGAAATAAAAACACAAATAAACAAATGGGAGCTAATGAAACTTAAAAGCTTTTGCACAGCAAAGGAAACCATAAACAAGATCAAAAGACAACCCTCAGAATGGGAGAAAATATTTGCAAATGAAGCAACTGACAAAGGATTAATCTCCAAGATTTACAAGCAGCTCATGCAGCTCAGTAACAAAAAAACAAACAACCCAATCCAAAAATGGGCAGAAGACCTAAATAGACATTTCTCCAAAGAAGATATACAGATTGCCAACAGACACATGAAAGAATGCTCAACATCATTAATCACTAGAGAAATGCAAATCAAAACTACAATGAGATATCATATCACACTGGTCAGAATGGCCATCATCAAAAAATCTACAAACAATAAATGCTGGAGAGGGTGTGGAGAAAAGGGAACCCTCTTGCACTGTTGGTGGGAATGTAAATTGATACAGCCAGTATGGAGAACAGTATGGAGGTTCCTTAAAAAACTAAAAATAGAACTACCATATGACCCAGCAATCCCAATACTGGGCATATACCCTGAGAAAACCATAATTCAGAAAGAGTCATGTACCAAAATATTCATTGCAGCTCTGTTTACAATAGCCAGGACATGGAAGCAACCTAGGTGTCCATCATCGGATGAATGGATAAAGAAGATGTGGCACATATATACAATGGAATATTACTCAGCCATAAAAAGAAATGAAATGGAGGTGTTTGTAATGAGGTGGATGGAGTTAGAGTCTGTCATACAGAGTGAAGTAAGTCAGAAAGAGAAAAAGAAATACAGTATGCTAACACATATATATGGAATCTAAGGAAAAAAAAAAAAAGGTCATGAAGAACCTAGTGGCAAGACGGGAATAAAGACACAGACCTACTAGAGAATGGACTTGAGGATATGGGGAGGGGGAGGGGTGAGATGTGACAGGGTGAGAGAGTGTCATGGACATATATATACTACCAAATGTAAAATAGATAGCTGGTGGGAAGCAGCCGCATAGCACAGGGAGATCAGCTCGGTGCTTTGTGACCACCTAGAGGGGTGGGATAGGGAGGGTGGGAGGGAGGGAGATGCAAGAGGGAAGAGATATGGGAACATACGTATATGTATAACTGATTCACTTTGTTATAAAGTAGAAAGTAACACACCATTGTAAAGCAATTATACTTCAATAAAGATGTTTAAAAAAATAAATAAATAAAAAAAATAAAATAAAACTACACACACTGCTCTTAAGCCGAGAATTCTTAGTTTTTTTCTATATATACTCATAACAGTGACACCCATGTTTTTATGTCTAACCCATACCTTTCTCCAAAACTTATATATCCAACTACCAGATCCGCATCTCTACTTGTATATTTAATCAACATTTCTCAATATATGACAAGTCCATCCACCTAATTCTTCAGGGCAAAAACCTTGGAATAGCCAGACTCCTGTCTCTCATGACCCCCAACTTCTTTATATAATCCATCAGTAAATTCTATTGGTTTTACCTATCATCAAAATATATCTAGAATCTGAACCAACTACTGATGTGAAACTTCTGGTCAGATCCACCATTATCTCTTGCATAGATTAGTGTCATAGCCTTTTAACAAGTCCCCTGTTTCTATTCTCACCATAGTTTATAACCAAGTAAGATGTAGATATTTGCTGCAAACAGAATTTTAGGAATCTTGGAAGAGTCCCCATATGTAATGTGATCAAAATGTATTCATTACTTTTCATATGTTAGTTAAGAGAAGAAGCATTCTATATTATAGCTGAAATAAACTTTTACTGTGTCTTCATTTCTATGGCTGGCCAAATAAAGCATAAATTTAAAAATTATGAAGGTAATTCAATTCTGCTTTATAAGACACTTTCAGATAAGTATTCAGTTAATTCAAAGTTCAAACTCTCCATAAGGAGTGTTTTTTTTTCACACACTCTTTGAAGTCTGCATCTCCCTCCTCCTTGCAAAGAGCCTCTTTACTGTCAGGGTTACAAAAGGGGCTCCAGAACTTCATTTGCTTCTAGTGAGTTCCTCATAGTTCTTCCTTCCCACCAACACTCCCTGACTTGCTGCTATCTCCTGAAACCAAGATAGATGTCCTTGCTTGCACCAGTCAACATAAGACCATGTCACTGAAGACCATTCTTACACGCCAAACCGATGTCCATATAAGGCTCATATACTCTTTTCTGATAGCGTTTCTCACTCCTCTTCAATTTCTGAAACACTTCTGTGTCCCTAGAACTGATACCTCCTATCATCAAAATCCTTCAGATACTCAATCTCTTCTCTGCATTTTGCTTTGTTTATCTCTCTTTTCCTCTAAGTGAAATTAACTCTTGTTTAGAGGAGAGTGTTCTCTTACAGTGTTCTCTGCCATGCCTTGTTGCAGTTGTTGATACTCATGTTATTTCTTATCACTGTTGAACATATTGGTAGTTTCATGGTCAGTGTTTCCAATACTACTCTTGTTATAATTTTTGCTAATTTTAATATCCATGTATACTCTCTCCATACCTTACTCTTTCAATTTGTTCACCCGTCCTTCAGCAATAGTCTTGTGCTATACCCCATCTCATTCACTAATCACTCCCACGACAGACTCTAGACCTTGTCATTACTAATAACAACAAATCTTCCATAATGTCAACTTCAAATATGCTACTGTGTAAGGGCTATACCCTATCTTTCTGGCTCACTCTCTCTATAGGTCTTCCACCTTATCAAGATATATAACCTAATGTATTATTTCATTTTCATTCTCCTTACTATCCCTTGTTTACTGCCCAGTTTTCAGTTACTTTCTTTCCACTTTTAATTCCATGATCTTTCATTTTAATCCCTTACGTGGATACACCCTTAAGTGTTTGCTCTATCATGGTTCGTGGTACTTATTTGGCAAAACATCAAACCCTATTTAATAAACCTTCTGACCACTCTATGTATACATCTGCACAGCCAAATTTTGCTAGGGAAAAACACACAACCATGCTGTCAAGGCTTTAATTCATGGCCACAAATCTCACCTAGCCTGTGAATTGCCCTGAAATCATGATGCATTGCCCTGGTTTGCTCATGTCTGCAAATGATGATGTCATACTGTTTTCTCTTCTTAAACCTTGAACACCTCCTCTCATTTCTCACTCTCAGCTAAAGACACTGCTGCTTATTTTTCTGAAAGAAAATAGAGGTATTCACAAGAAAGCCTCCACAAATGCTCACCGCCACATTTGTCATCTACTTGCCTCTCTGCCCATCTATTCCACCTTTCTTCTGACTATCGTGTGTGAATTCACTGTGTTCCTCCCTAAGATTAATCCCTCTTCTTGTCCACTAGATATCATCTCCCTTCACCTACTCTAAATGCATCACTTTTGAAATTCTCTCTGTCTCTCCTTCGTTATCATGTTTTTCACTTACTGGATCATTTTCACCAATACCAAATATATATTACTCCATTTTGAAAAGAAAAATTTTTTTGCCTCACATTAGTCTCTGGCTAGCTCCTCATTTCTTTATTCTGCTTTGCATCAAATACCAAAAGAAAAGTCATCAATACTTTATTTTCAACTCCTCCCCATTCATTGTTTTTAATTCACATCAGTCGCAATATTTGCCCTACCTCACCTTAAAAAATGCTCTTAATGGTGGCTTCTTCTTTGCTAAATGTAGTAGTCACTTATTTGTCTTCATCTAACTCCATCTGACTCTCTTCTATTTGAAGCATTTTCTTTTATTGGATTTTAGGACATTCTCATGGTTTTTCTTGCCCTCATTGACCATACCTTTGGATGTCTTTCACTCTTTTCTCATTTTCTCAAACTCTAAATAAAAGAATTTTCAGTTTTCATACTTCTGTTCTTTAAGTTCACTCATTTCCTTGGGGATGCTATTCAGTCTCATCACTTCCAAATTTATATCTTCTGTTGTGGCCTCAGACCTGAATTCTGGACTTGAGTATACTGTCTCCTTTGAGACAAATTCACTTGGTTGTTTGGGAGATATCTCTAACATAGCATGTCCCTGTGACATTATGATATAATCCGAAATATAGATTTGGGGCTTTGTCCCTGGCTCCTGGCCAGAGCTCCTAAAACCTTTGTAATTTCCTGAGCAATAAAGGTACTAGGAACATCTTTTGTTCTAATATTTTGTCTTTGACCCTGGTCCTTGATACATAGCTCTTAAACTCCTTAGCATTTCTTGGGTGACAGGAGCATCTTTTGCTCTAATATGGTGACTCTTGGTGGGCTCCTGGATGGGGGCTGCTCACCAGAAAGACCAAGCCATGATTAGAAGCTTGGAACATACAGCCTTGCCCCTCAGTAACGAAATTGAATCAGTAATAAGAAAACTCCTAAAGAACAAAAGTTCAGGACCACATGACTTCACCGATGAATTCTGCCAAACATTTGGAGAAGAGTTAACACCTATTCTTCTCAATCTATTCCAAAAACTTGAAGAGGAAGGAATGCTTGCAAATTCGTTCTACAAGGCCAGCATCACCCTCATGCCAAAGCCAGACAAAGTATCACTGATCAACTTAGATGCAAAAATCCTCAACAAAATATTAGCAAAATGAATTCAACATGTTAAAAGTATCATACACCATGATCAAGTGGCATTTATCCCAGGGATGCAGGGAAGGTTTAATATCTGCAAATCAATCAGTGTGATATACCACATAAACATATTGAAGAATAAAAATCATATGATAGTTTTAATAGAAGCAGAAAAAGCTTTTGACAAAATTGGACATCCACTTATGATTAAAAAAAAAAAACTCTCAAAAAAGTAGGTATAGAGGAGGTGCACTTCAACATAATAAAGACCATATATGACAAACCTACAGCCAACACTATACTCAGTGGTGAAAAGCTGAAAGCATTTCCTCTAAGATCAGGAACAAGACAAGGATGCTCACTCTCACCACTTTTATTCAACATAGTATTGGAAGGCCTAGCCGTAGCAATCAAGACAACGAAAAGAAATAAAAGGAATCCAAATTGGAAAGGAAGAAGTAAAACTGTCACTGTTCACAGATGACGTGATATTATATAAAGGAGATCCTAAACATGCTACCCAAAAACTCTTAGAACTAATAAATGAATTCAGTAAAGCTGCAGGATACAAAATTAATATATAGAAATCTGTTGCATTTCTATGCAGTAACAATGAACTATCAGAAAGTGAAATTAAGAAAACAATCCCTTTTAAAATTGTATCAAAAAGGATAAAATACCTAGGACTAAATCTAACCAAGGAGGTAAAATACCTGTACTTGGGAAAGTCTAAGACACTGGTGAAAGAAATTGAAGATGACACAAACAAATGGAAATATAGACTGTGCTTATGGATTGGAATAATTAATATTGTTAACATGGCCATACTCCCCAAAGTAGTCTACAGAGTTGATACAGTCCCTATCAAAATACCAATGGCAGTTTTCACAGAATTGGAACAAATAATTCTAAAATTTGTATAGACAGACAAAAGGCCCCACATAGCCAAAACAATCTTGATAAAGAAGAACAAAGCTGGTTGTATCACACTCCCTGATCCAACCATACTACAAAACTGCAGTAAAAAAAGCAGTATGGTACTGGCACAAAAATAGACACATAGATCAATGGAACAGAATAGAGAGCCCAGAAATAAACTCACAGTTCTATGGTCAATAATCTATGACACAGGAGATAAGAATATACAGTGGGGAATGTCTCTTCAGGCAAGTGAAATGAAAGCAATAATAAACAAATGGGGCTACATCAAACTAAAAAGTTTTTGCACAGTGAAGGAAACTATCAACAAAATGAAAAGGCTGCCTACTAAATGTGAGAAGATATTTGGAAACGATGCATCTAACAAGAGGTTAATATCCAAAATATACAAAGAACTCATATAATTCACCATCACCCCCCCAAAAAAAAAACAAACCAGCAAACAACCCTCTTAAAAAATGGGCAGAGTATCTGCATAGACATTTTTCCAGAGAAGACATACAGATGGCCAATAGGCATATGAGAAGATGCTCAACATCACTAATCATCAGGGAAATGCAAATCAAAAACACAATGAGATATCCCCTCACACCTGCCAGAATGACTGTTATCAAAAAGACAACAACTGGTAAGTGTTGGTGAGGATGTGGAGAAAAGGGGCCCCTTGTGCACTGTTGGTGGGAATGTAAATTGATATAGCCACTGTGGAAAACAGTATGGAGGTTCTTCAAAAAATTAAAAATAGAGCTACCATATGATCCAGCAATTCTACTACTGGGTATTTTTCTGAAGAAAACAAAAACATTAAGTCGAAAAGATATATGCACCCCTATGTTCATTGCAGCATTATTTACAATAGCTAAGATATGGAAGAAACCTAAGTGTCCATTGATAGATGAATGGATAAAGAAGATATGATATAAGCATGATGGAATATCAGCCATAAGTAAGAACGAAATCTTGCCATTTGTGACATGGATGGACCTAGAGGGTATTATGCTAAGTGAAATAAGTCAGACAGAGGAAGACAAATACCATATGACTTCACCTGTATGTGCAACTTAAAAAACAAAACATACATAACAAAACAGAATCAGATTCATAGATACAGAGAACAAACTGGTAGTTGCCAGAGGGGAGGAGAGTGGGAGGATGAGTGAAATAGGTGAGGGAGATTAAGAGGTACAAACTTCCAGTTGTAAAATAAATAAGTCACGGGAAGTAATGTACAGCATAGGGAATATAGTCAATAATATTGTTATAATTTTATTTGGTGACAGATGGTAACTAGACTTATTGTGGTGATCATTTTGTGATGTATAAAACTATTGAATCACTGTGTTGTGTACCTAAAACATATTATAGGTCAATTATATTTCAATAGAAAAATAAAAAAGAAGGGAAGAAAAGGAATTATTTTTTTATTACTGAGCATCATTCTTTTGTATTAAGTCATTCTCAATCCCTTTCTTTTGCACACTCCGTATTTAGTCCATCAGTAAATCCTCTTACTCTTACCTTCAAGTTATATGCTCATAAAAGAGCCCTCAATTTCCCTCAGAAGTTGTAGATGCTGTGGTGCACTGACCTGTTTCTCGCTTGAGGACAGTGGCAAGCATTGCTTTACTGCTGGGAATTCTGGCTGCTGATGGTTTGTAAGAATTGCCCTTGATTGAAGGGAGTTGCCTCATCCAAGTATACCAGCTTTGGGGGACAGCCAGCCTTCAGTGATTGGTTGATGTGGAAGGAGAGAGACAGACAGAGGGAAAGAGCAAGAGAGAAAGATAAAGAGAAAGAGAAAGAAAGGGGGATTGATTTATTATAAGGGGGATTGAGCTGAGGACGCTGGACTCAATTCAAGACAACTCTTAAGAACCATTCGTGGTCCCCGAGCTCCACATAATATTGAATAAGGTCACTGTTGCTGCTGTGTCAGTTTTGGGCTTCTCCCTCTGTCCAGTTCTGCTTCCCTCAGTCCCTTAACGCATGATCCAGAGAGCACTGCTTGACATATCTCTGGCACACAAACCTGTACTTCAGAGTCTGTATTTCTAAGAACTCATAAGACAGAGGTGGACTTCTATGACATCCTAACCTACTAAAAAGTCTAACTTTTTTTTCTGAACCATTTCAAAGTAAGTTGCCAACCTGATGCTTATTATCCACAAAAACTTCATTGTTTATATCTGACAAGGCTATTTTCCCACATAACCACAATATATAATCATAAAAATCAAGAAATTCACATTAACTGTAATTTTTAGATGCCATTCAAGTTTCACAATTATCTCAGTAATGTCCTGTGTAACAAAAGGGTTCTGTTCTTTTCACAAGCTGCACTTCGTAGTCCTGACTCTATAGTCTCTTTTATCTGGGAATAGTTCCTCACGTCATTTCCTGATTTTTGTATTAGTTTACTATTGCTGCTGTAACAAATCATCACACACTAAGTAGCTTACAGCAACATGAATTTACTCTCTTACAGTTCTGGAAGTCAGAATCCTGAAATCAAAACGTCAGCAGGGCTGGAGACTTCCAGGAGAGAATCTGTTTCCTTGACTTTTTCAGCCTCTCGTGGCCACCTGTATTCCTTGGCTTATGGCCCCTTCCTCTATCTTTAACATGCATCACCCCTATCTCTGCTGCTGTCATCATATCACCTTCTTCTCTGAGTCCAATTCCTCATAGTTCCTTCTTAGAAGGATTGTTGTGATTACACTGGGCCCATAGGATAATCCAGGACAATATTCCCATTTCAAGATCCTTAACTTAATCACTTTTGCCATGTAAGGTGACATCCACAGGATCCAGGGATTAGGATGTGGACATATTTGAGGGACATTATTCAGCCTACTACAGCTTTCTTATGTTGAGACTTTTAAAGGGTATAGGCCAGTTATTTTTGTAGAATGACCTCAATTTGGATTTGTTTGATATTTCCTCATTGCATCCTGTCAGGTATATACATTATTTTGATTTGTTCTAGTGATCTATTAAATTTAATCTCTAATTTAAGGTGGTGTCTGTCAGGCTTCTTCACTGTATAGTTGCATATTTTCCCTTTGTGATTAATATTTTTTTGGCAAGGCACTTTGAGACTATGTAAGTATCCTATTTTTCACCTAAGTTTATTTATATAGATAGGTAAATATAAATAGAGATATTGATCTATCTATCCATCTATCTAGATCTATCTATCTTTCTATTTATATCAGCATGGACTCATAGACTCCTGTTTTATGAAATGTGTTATAAACTGTTATTATAATTTTTTTAATTTCATGCTTTTCAAGTCATTTCCAAATTCTGAGAGCTGTTTCAAGCTGGCTTTTGCTTTTATTCATTTTGTTGATGAATTATTTTTATTATTTGATTACTTACTGTATGGCACAATAAGATATTCCAGACTTATGTTATATTTTCCTGCTCTAGACCTAGAAGCAGCCACTTCCAAGGAGTCCTGGTTCCTTTCAATGGAGATTGGCATTTAGAACCTAAGACCGGGCACTAGCCATGCTCATGTGTTGGAATTTCACTCTTCCTACGCCTTCTCAGTAGATAAAGATAGGAAATATGTGTACACACACAGTCACATTTATACTTATTTTGAATTTATCTATTTGTATTGAAATCAATGGTTCACACAGACATTTCTATTTCAAGTCCAATTCTATAGAGTTCTATCCAGCTTCTTCTTTTCCGTCTTTGTAACTCTTTTTTTCTGCAAGAAACCTGGCTGCCACTGTTCTCAATATATTTATTTATTTGTTCAGCTCCCCTATGATAGTGAATTTTTCTATTAACAGCTTGTGCACATTTTTCTGCTTTTTTAAAAATTGTTATACACAAATTCTTCATATGTTTGAGGTACTAATTTTCTGGATTATGTGCATGGCAAATATTTTCTCCGAATCTCTCTGGCTTTTCTTGGTTTTGGTGTCTTTTACTTATATATTTTTTTAATTCAGTGAAATAAAATTTACCAGTCCCTTTTTAAAACAAACAAAACAAAACTAGCACCTTTTTTCTTTTTCTTTTTTTTATTGGGATAAAATAGTACATAAGATAAAATTTACCATTTTAATCATTTTAAGTGTACAGTTCAGTGGCATTCAGTATATTCACATTGTTATGTAACCATCACCGCTCTCCATCCGCAGAACTTTTTCATCTTGCCAAATCTAAACCCATTAAACATTAACTCCCCATTCCCTCTTCTCCAAGCCGCTGGTCCTCACTATTCTACTTTCTGTCTCTATGAATTTGACTGCTCTAGGTACCTCCTCTAAGTGGACTAATACAATGTTTGTCCTTTTGTGACTGGCTTATTTCACTTAACAAAATGTCTTTAAGTTTCATCCATTTGGTAGCATGTATCAAAATCTTATTCCTTTTTATTAAGGCTGAATAATACTCCATTGTATGTACAGTTGACTCTTGAAAAACATGGGTTTGAACTGCATGGTTCCACTTACAAGCAGATTTTTTTTTTCAGTAAATGTAGTACCTGTATTTTCATTTTATAGATCTTTAAGTATGGGGAAAAGTTTATGTTTGATTAGAGATCACAATATATGATATCAAAAGAACTAGGGTTTGAGTCCTGAATCTATCCAAACTGATCCAGCTTCCTTCCCTTGGGTGAGTCGTTTATCAATTCCTTTGTTATTGGGGCAGAGATAGCAGTACACAGATTTTTGACTCCACAGGGGTCAGCGCCCCTATCCCCCACGTTGTTCAAGGGTTAACTGTATACATTACATTTTTAAAACCCATTTATCTGTCAATGGACATTTGGATTGTTTCCGCCTTTTGGCTGTTGTGGATAATTCTGCTGTGAACATTGGTCATTGGTACACAAATGTTTGTTTGATTCCCTGCTTTCAATTCTTTGAATTTATACCTAGAGGTGAAATTCACTGGATCATATGGTAATTTTATTTGAAATTTTTTGGGGAACCACCATACTGTTTTCCACACTGGCTGTATCATTTTACCTTCTTACCAGCAATGCACAAGAGTTATAATTTCTCCATATCCTCCCCAGCACTTGTTATTTTCTGTTTTTAAAATAATAGCCCTCCTAATGGATGTAAAGTGGTATTTCATTGTGGTTTTGACTTGCATTTCCCTAATGATTAGTGATGTTGAGCATTTTTTCATGTGCTGATTGGCCATTTGTATATCTTTGAAGAAATTTCTGTTCAAATCCTTTGCCCATTAAAAAAATTGTGTTGTTTGCAAGATTAGCTTCTTAACATAGAATCACTGGGACTCTTTATTCTAGTCTATTTTAATCATCTCCATCACTTGGACAATAGTATATCTGGCTTGCTACTAATAGCAGAGGGGTTAGAGAGGAAGGAAAAAAAAAAGACATATACTGAAATAAAAAATATTTCAAAATGTGTTTTTAAAATATGAAACTCGGGCTTCCCTGGTGACGCAGTGGTTAAGAATCCGCCTGCCAATGCAGGGGGCACGGGTTCGAGCCCTGGTCCTGGAAGTTCCCACATGCCGCAGAGCAGCTAAGCCGGTGTGCCACAACTACTGAGCCTGTGCTCTAGAGCCCGCGAGCCACAACTACTGAAGCCCGCATACCTAGAGCCCATGCTCCGCAACAAGAGAAGCCACCGCAATGAGGCCCATGCACTGCAGCAAAGAGTAGCCCCCGCTTGCTGCAACTAGAGAAAGCCCGCGCACAGCAATGAAGACCCAACGCAGCCAAAAATAATAAATAAAAATAAAATAAATTAATTAAAAATAAATAAAATATTTGACTCTTTGGAAAAGCAAAAGAGCAATTCTGTTTGGGAAGAAATGCCATTTTAGTTAACAAGTGTATATTTAACAACTTCTATGTGTTAGGCATTATTCTTGACACTGGAAGGAGTATTTGACCATAAACAAAAAATGTTTAGGTGAAAACATGATCAGCTATTTGGTAGCAGGAGACAGAAGCACACTTTTAAAATATTGTATGTTTATCTTCTATGCAATTGCATAATGTGATATATATACACATTGGTGTAAATAATATACCCCAAGGCATTGTTCCCAGTCAAAACTTCAATGACTACTTAATGACCTTTTTTATTTAGAGTGCATGAGTGAAGTACTTACTTGGTTTAGGAGAAATAAAAAGTAAATTGGTGCTAAAATTTGAAGTATGACATTGTTCTAGAACAGAAAAATTTCAAGTATTTCTCATAGAAACTGGCCCTTTGAGTTTTCCAAATACTTCTATGCTGGGGCATTCAGAATAAATGAAGATATGTTCAAGAAAGAGTTCATTTCTTCACCTCTAGTATTTGTGAATACTATCAGCATATCAGAGAAAATCCAGAGAGTTGAGTAAAACAACAGAAAAAAATTAATGAAAAATTCACATATGGACAGTTATTTTCATGCATTCATATTTTTCTATATCCATTTCAATATTTCCACTATGTTTTGTTCCTTGCTAGTGTTCTGTGTCTGAAAGGTTATAGATTAGAACACAACTAGAGACTTATTTTGCTAATGACGGCAGTTTTTCATTTGGGAGAAACACACAAAAAAGATATTTAAAAATTACTTGTGTCTTTTTACTCTGGGCTCCTTATGATATAATCAATATGGAGACACAAAAAGTCTCAGTAAGGTAAAGTTAAAAAAAAAATTGTCCATCTTGGCCAAGAAGCACATGAAATACTGCTCAACATCACTAATTATTAGAGAAATGCAAATCAAAACTACAATGAGGTATCACCTGACACCAGTTAGAATGGGCATCATCAGAAAATCTACAAACAACAAATGCTGGAGAGGGTGTGGAGAAAAGGGAACCCTCTTGCACTGTTGGTGGGAATGTAAATTGATACAGCCACTATGGAGAACAGTATGGAGGTTCCTTAAAAAACTAAAAATAGAATTACCATATGACCCAGCAGTCCCACTACTGGGCATACACCCAGAGAAAACCATAATTCAAAAAGACACATGCACCCCAATGTTCATTGCAGCACTATTTACAATAGCCAGGTCATGGAAGCAAACTAAATGTCCATCGACAGACGAATGGATAAAGAAGATGTGGTACATATATACAATGCAATATTACTCAGCCATAAAAAGGAACAAAATTGGGTCATTTGTGGATGGATCTAGAGACTGTCATACAGAGAGAAGTAATTCAGAAAGAGAAAAACAAATATCGTATATTAACGCTTATATGTGGAACCCAGAAAAACGGTACAGATGAACCGGTTTGCAGGGCAGAAATTGAGACACAGATGTAGAGAACAAACGTATGGACACAAAGGGGGGAAAGTGGCGAGGGGGGTGGTGGTAGTGGGATGAATTGGGAGATTGGGATTGACATATATACACTCATATGTATAAAATAGATAACTAATAAGAACCTGCTGTGTAAAAAATAAATTAAGTTTAAAAACAATTGTCCATCTTGTCCGATCATCTACATGCAATAGATGAATGTCACTCTTGATATTAAATATGATAATGTCTAGAGATTACAAATGCATCAAGCACATGAGACAGATCATGCCTAATGGTCATCTCAGATACCTGTCCTTCTTCCTTTTGTAATATTTTTTTAGGGCACTTTTAGTTTGGTTATAGAAGACCAAGCTTGGGTTTATTCCTAGTTCCTCAAGCTTGAGTTCATTCTTAGTTTCTGCATCCTCTTTATCAAAAGTTATTTAACTCCTTTCCAACTATCTCCTTATTTTGGCACCTTAATTGTTTAAGTGTGGGGCTCATAGCAAAAACTAGGAGAATGAGTGTGTCTGTGTTTCATCAAGTGCTTACTATGTTGATGTAATTTCACATTAAATGAGCGTAAAAATTAATCATGTTGGTGTATGGTGCTAAATAACTATTCATATTCATTTTGTAGACAATCCAATACTAAAGGGGTATGTTATTCAGTCAGAGTGTAATTAAGAAAACTTTATAATAAAACACCTTACTGAGTAAGAAAAAGGCCACATCATTGCAACTGCTGCTACAAAATGAGCTGGTACCAAACAAAGAGCTTTGCTGCAGGGCATTTCTACCTCAAGTTCTCTTAAGAGCTTGATAGGATTTAGTTCCTCTCTTCCAAGAATTTGCTCTTCGCAAAATTAGCTTCAGAGGAAAGGATAGATGGTGTCTGATTTGAAAGAAAGGTAGATTTTTGGAATTGGTAAGCCTATTTTTGAGAGTATGATTGGTCCATTTTAGTAGTTACTGTTTTTTAATGTCAGCAAGCATTTGGCTTCAGTGAAGTCAGAGAACTTTCTTTCCCTCATATGGCACAGCTCTCTACTACAAGGGCAAACTGTGTTTCTTTCAGTATCTAGCACAAGAGCTTCAGAAAAACTTTTGATTTGATCCGATTACATTTATTTACTTTATTATTTCTGAAGACTTGTAAGGTATTCTAATCTTTTTCTTAGTATGTATCTGAACAGTAGTCACTAAGCATGGAAAGAGGATCAGTGATCTAAAATAACTACCAGTTCTGTATGTACATCAGATTCAAATCTATTGTGAATTAAATTTTCCAAATTGGTCACCATGCTCTTAGGTAAGAGGCAATACAAGAATCACCATTAGTCTCTTGCAAATTGAATAAATGTGAAACATTCAAATAATACTTTACCTTCTTAACCTTTTCAAGGCTCCCATATAATTCCACACCTCTTGGTCAATATAGTGACTCATTCAGTTGTTCATTATTCCCTCAAAAATATTTACTCAGCATTTACTCTGTAATAGGCCCTGCCCTAGAAGTGAACCAAAGGAAGTACAGCACCTGACTTCATGGAGCTTAAATTTATGTTACTCTAAATATAACAGAAATAGTTTCTCAATGCTCTCCTAAAACCTGGAAGTCATCCACAGTTTTTTATACCACTGTAACCCAATTAACACAAGTTAATGACTTCACCAGATAATAAAGACTCTGATTTAGAAGGAGATGGTCCCTGGACACAGTGTTTTAATTATCAAGCCGTAACTGTGCAGAAAATTTATTTTTATTTTATTTTATTTATTTTTTGAATTTTTGAATTTAATTTTACTTATTTTTTTATACAGCAGGTTCTTATTAGTTATCCATTTTATACATATCAGTGTATAGATGTCAATCCGAATCTCCCAATTCATCCCCCCCACCCCCGCTTCCCCCCTTGGTGTCCATACGTTTGTTCTCTACATCTGTCTCTATTTCTGCCCTGCAAACCGGTTCATCTGTACCATTTTTCTAGGTTCCACAGGTATGCATTAATATACGATATTTGTTTTTCTCTTTCTGACTTCACTCTATATGACAGTCTCTAGATTCATCCACGTCTCTACAAATGACGCAATTTCGTTCCTTTTTATGGCTGAGTAATATTCCATTGTATATGTGTACCACATCTTCTTTATCCATTCATCTGTCAATGGGCATTTAGGTTGCTTCCATGACCTGGCTATTGTAAATAGTGCTGCAATGAACATTGGGGTGCATGTGTCTTTTTGAATTATGTTTTTCTCTGGCTATATGCCCAGTAGTGGGATTGCTGGGTCATAGGGTAATTCTATTTTTAGTTTTTTAAAGAACCTCCATACTGTTCTCCATAGTGGCTGTATCAATTTACACTCCCACCAACAGTGCAAGAGGGTTCCCTTTTCTCCACACCCTCTCCAGCATTTGTTGTTTGTAGATTTTCTGATGATGCCCATTCTAACTGGTGTCAGGTGATACCTCATTGTAGTTTTGATTTGCATTTCTCTAATAGTGATGTGGAGCAGCTTTTCATGTGCTTCTTGGCCATCTGTATGTCTTCTTTGGAGAAATGTCTATTTAGGTCTTCTGCCCATTTTTGGATTGGGTTGTTTTTTTTTAAATATTGAGCTGCATGAGCTGTTTATATATTTTGGAGATTAATCCTTTGTCTGTTGATTCATTTGCAAATATTTTCTCCCATTCTGAGGGTTGTCTTTTCGTCTTGTTTATAGTTTCCTTTGCTGTGCAAAAGCTTTTAAGTCTCATTAGGTCCCCTTTGTTTATTTTTGTTTTTATTTCCATTACTCTAGGAGGTAGATCAAAAAAGATCTTGCTGTGATTTATGTCAAAGAGTGTTCTTCCTATGTATTCCTCTAAGAGTTTTATAGTGTCCGGTCTTACATTTAGGTCTCTAATCCATTTTGAGTTTATTTTAGTGTATGGTGTTAGGGAGTGTTCTAACTTCATTCTTCTACATGTAGCTGTCCAGTTTTCCCAGCACCACTTATTGAAGAGGCTGTCTTTTCTCCATTGTATATTCTTGCCTCCTTTATCAAAAATAAGGTGACTATATGTGTGTGGGTTTATTTCTGGGCTTCCTATCCAGTTCCATTGATATATATTTCTGTTTTTGTGCCAGTACCATACTGTCTTGATTACTATAGCTTTGTAGTATAGTCTGAAGTCAGGGTCTCTGATTCCTCCAGCTCTGTTTTTCTTTCTCAAGATTGCTTTTGCTATTCGGGCTCTTTTGTGTCTCCATACAAATTTTAAGATTTTTTGTTCTAGTTCTGTAAAAATGCCATTGGTAATTTGATAGGGATTATATTGAATCTGTAGATTGCTTTGGGTAGTATAGTCATTTTCACAATATTGATTCTTCGAATCCAAGAACATGGTATATCTCTCCATCTGTTGGTATCATCTTTAATTTCTTTCAACAGTGTCTTATAGTTTTCTGCATACAGATCTTTTGTCTCCCTAAGTAGGTTTATTCCTCGGTATTTTATTCTTTTTGTTGCAATGGTAAATGGGAGTGTTTCCTTAATTTCACTTTCAGATTTTTCATCATTAGTGTATGGGAATGCAAGAGATTTATGTGCATTAATTTTGATCCTGCTACTTTACCAAATTCATTGATTAGCTCTAGTAGTTTTCTGGTAGCATCTTTAGGATTCTCTATGTATACTATCTTGTCATCCGCAAACAGTGACAGCTTTACTTCTTCTTTTTCGATTTGGATTCCTTTTATTTCTTTTTCTTCTCTGACTGCTGTGGCTAAAACTTCCAAAACTATGTTGAATAATAGTCGTGGGAATGAGCAACCTTATCTTGTTCCTGATCTTAGTGGAAATGGTTTCAGTTTTTCACCATTTAGGATGATGTTGTCTGTGGGTTTGTCATATATGGCCTTTATTATGTTGAGGTAAGTTCCCTCTATGCGTACTTTCTGTAGCGTTTTTATCATAAATGGGTGTTGAATTTTGTGGAATGCTTTTTCTGCATCTATTGAGATGATCATATGGTTTTTATTTTTCAATTTGTTAATATGGTGTATCACATTGATTGATTTGCATATATTGAAGAATCCTTGCATTCCTGTGATAAACCCTACTTGATCATGGTGTATGATCCTTTTAATGTGCTCTTGGATTCTGATTTTTAGTATTTTGTTGAGGTTTTTTGCATCTATGTTCATCAGTGATATTGGCCTGTAGTTTTCTTTCTTTGTGACATCTTTGTCTGGTTTTGTATCAGGGTGATGGTGGTTTTGTCGAATCAGTTTGGGATTGCTTCTCCCTCTGCTATACTTTGGAAGAGTTTGAGAAGGATAGGTGTTAGCTCTTCTCTAAATGTTTGATAGAATTCGCCTGTGAAGCCATCAGTTCCTGGGCTTTTGTTTTTTGGAAGATTTTTAATCACAGTTTCATTTTCAGTGCTTGTGATTGGTCTGTTTATATTTTCTATTTCTTTCTGGTTCAGTCCCTGAAGGTGGTGCTTTTCTAAGAAATTGTCCATTTCTTCCAGGTTGTCCATTTTATTGGCATAGTGTTGCTTGTAGTAATCTCTCATGATCCTTTGAGTTTCTGCAGTGTCAGTTGTTACTTCTCCTTTTCCATTTCTAATTCTGTTGATTCGAGTCTTCTCCCTTTTTTTCTTGATGAGTCTGGCTAATGATTTATCAATTTTGTTTATCTTTTCAAAGAACCTGCTTTTAGTTTTATTGATCTTTGCTATTGTTTCCTTCATTTCTTTTTCACTTATTTGTGATCTGAGCTTTATGATTTCTTTCCTTTTGCTAACTTCAAGGGGTTTTTTTTGTTCTTCTTTCTCTAATTGCTTTAGGTGTAAGGTTAGGTTGTTTATTTGAGATGTTTCTTGTTTCTTAAGGTAGGATTGTATTGCTGTAAACTTCCCTCTTAGAACTGCTTTTGCTGCATCCCATAGGTTTTGGGTCATGGTGTTTTCTTTGTCATTTGTTTCTAGGTATTTTTTGATTTCCTCTTGGATCTCTTGGTTATTAAGTAGTGTATTGTTTAGCTGCCATGTGTTTTTATTTTTACAGATTTTTTTCCTGTAACTGATATTTAGTCTCATAGCATTGTGGTCGGAAAAGATACTTGATATGATTTAAATTTTCTTAAATTTACCAAGACTTTATTTGTGACCCAAGGTATGATCTATCCTGGAGAATATTGCATGAGCTCTTGAGAAAAAAGTGTATTCTGTTGTTTTTGGATCGAATGTCCTATAAATATCAATTAAGTCCATTTTGTTTAATGTATCATTTAAAGCTTGTGTTTCCTTATATATTTTCATTTTGGATGATCTGTCCATTGGTGAAAGTGGGGTGTTAAGGTCCCCTACTATGATTGTGTTACTGTCAATTTCCCCTTTTATGGCTGTTAGTATTTGCCTTATGTATTGAGGTGCTCCTATGTTGGGTGCATAAATATTTACTATTGTTATATCTCCTTCTTGGATTGATCCCTTGATCATTATGTAGTGTCCTTCTTTGTGTCTTGTAATAGTCTTTGTTTTAAAGTCTATTTTGTCTGTGTGAGAATTGCTAGTCCAGGTTTCTTTTGATTTCCGTTTGCATGGAATATGTTTTTCCATCCCCTCACTTTCAATCTGTATGTGTCCCTAGGTCTGAAGTGGGTCTCTTGTTGACAGCATATATACGGGTCTTGTTTTTGTATCCATTCAGCCAGTGTATGTCTTTTGGTTGGAGCATTTAATCCATTTACATTTAAGGTAATTATCGATTTGTATGTTCCTGTTACCATTTTCTTAATTGTTTTGGGTTTGTTGTTGTAGGTCTTTTCCATTCTTTTGTGTTTGCTGCCTAGAGAAGTTCCTTTAGCATTTGTTGTATAGCTGGTTTGGTGGTGCTGAATTCTCTCAGCTCTTGCTTGTCTTTAAATGTTTTAAGTTCTCTGTGGAATCTGAAGGAGATCCTTTCTGGGTAGAGTAACCTTGGTTGTAGGTTTTTCCCTTTCATCACTTTAAATATGTCCCGCCACTCCCTTCTGGCTTCAGCAGAGTTTCTGCTGAAAGATCAGCTGTTAACCTTATGGGGATTCCCTTGTGTGTTATTTGTTGTTTTTCCCTTGCTGCTTTTAATATTTTTTCTTTGTATTTAATTTTTGATAGTTTGATTAATATGTGTTTCGGCATGTTTCTCTTTGGGTTTATCCTGTATGGGACTCTCTGCACTTCCTGGACTTGAGTAAGTATATCCTGTCCCATATTAGGGAAGTTTTCAACTATAATCTCTTCAAATATTTTCTCAGTCCCCTTTTTTTTTTCCTCTTCTTCTTCTGGGTCCCGTATAATTTGAATGTTGGTGCATTTAATGTTGTCCCAGAGGTCTCTGAGACTGTCCTCAATTCTTTTCATTCTTTTTTCTTTATTCTGCTCTGCAGTAGTTATTTCCACTATTTTATCTTCCAGGTCACTTATCCGTTCTTCTGCCTCGGTTATTCTGCTCTTGATTCCTTCTAGAGAATTTTTAATTTCATTGTATCATCTTTAATTTCTTTCATCAGTGTCTTATAGTTTTCTGCATACAGGTCTTTTGTCTCCCTAGGTAGGTTTATTCCTAGGTATTTTATTCTTTTTGTTGCAATGGTAAATGGGAGTGTTTCCTTAATTTCTCTTTCAGATTTTTCATCATTAGTGTATAGGAATGCAAGAAATTTCTGTACATTAATTTTGTATCTTGCAACTTTACCGTATTCATTGATTAGCACTAGTAGTTTTCTGGTGGCATCTTTAGGATTCTCTATGTATAGTATCATGTCATTTGCAAACAGTGAAAGTTTTACTTCCTCTTTTCCAATTTGTATTCCTTTTATTTCTTTTTCCTCTCTGATTGCCGTGGCTCGGACTTCCAAAACTATGGTGAATAATAGTGGTGAGAGTGGTCATCCTTGTCTTGTTCCTGATCTTAGAGGAAATGCTTTCAGTTTTTCACCATTGAGGACAATGTTGGCTGTGGGTTTGTCATATATGGCCTTTATTATGTTGAGGTAGGTTCCCTCTATGCCCACTCTCTGGGGAGTTTTTATCATAAATCAGTGTTGAATTATGTCAAAAGCTTTTTCTGCATCTATTGAGATGATCATATGGTTTTTATTCTTCAATTTGTTAATATGGTGTATCACATTGATTGATTTGTGTATATTGAAGAATTCTTGCTTCCCTGGGATAAATCCCACTTGATCATGGTATATGATCCTTTTAATGTGTTGTTGGACTCTGTTTGCTAGTATTTTGTTGAGGATTTTTGCAGCTATATTTATGAGTGATATTCGTCTGTATGTTTCTTTTTTTGTGGTATCTTTGTCTGGTTTTGGTAACAGGGTGATGGTGGCCTCATAGAATGAGTGTGGGAGTGTTCCTTCCTCTGCAAATTTTTGGAAGAGTTTGAGAAGGATGGGTGTTAGCTCTTCTCTTAATGCTTGATAGAATTCACCTGTGAAGCTGTTTGATCCTGGACTTCTGCTTGTTGGAAGATTTTTAATCACAGTTTCAATTTCATCACTTCTGATTGGTCTTCATATTTTCTATTTCTTCCTGGTTCGGTCTTGGAAGGGTATACCTTTCTAAGAATTTGTCCTTTTCTTCCAGGTTGTCCATTTAATTAGCATAGAGTTGCTTGTAGTAGTCTCTTAGTATGCTTTGTATTTTTGTGGTGTCTGTTGTAACTTCTCCTTTTTCATTTCTAATTTTATTGATTTGAGTCCTCTCCCTCTTTTTCTTTTTGAGTCTGGCTAATGGTTTATCAATTTTGTTTATCTTCGCAAAGAACCAGCTTTTAGTTTTATTGATCTTTGCTATTGTTTTCTTTGTTTCTATTTCATTTATTTCTGCTCTGATCTTTATGATTTCTTTCCTGCTGCTAACTTTAGGTTTTCTTTGTTCTTCTTTCTCTGGTTCCTTTAGGTGTAAAGTTAGATTGTTTATTTGACATTTTTCTTGTTTCTTGAGGTAGGCTTTTATTGCTAATAACTTCCCTCTTTGAACTGCTTTTGGTGCATCCCATAGGTTTTGGATCATCGTGTTTTCATTGTCCTTTCTCTCTAGGTATTTTTTATTTCCTCTTTGATTTCTTCAGTCATTTCCTGTTTATTTAGTAACACATTGTTTAGCCTCCATGTGTTTGTGTTTTTTACGTTTTTTTCCCTGTAATTGATTTCTAATATCCTAGCGTTGTGGTCAGAAAAGATGCTTGATATGATTTCAGTTTTCTTCAATTTACTGAGGCTTGATTTGTAACCCAAGATATGATCTATCCTGGAGAATGTTCCTTATGCACTTGAGAAGAAACTGTAATCTGCTGTTTTTGGATGGAATGTCCTATAAATATCAATTAAATCTACCTGGTCTATTGTGTCATTTAAAGCTTGTGTTTCCTTATTAATTTTCTGTTTGGATGATCTGTCCATTGGTGTAAGTGTGCTGTTAAAGTCCCCCACTATTATTGTGTTACTGTTGAATTACTCTCTTATAGCTGTTAGCAGTTGCCTTATGTATTTAGGTGCTCCTATGTTGGGTGCATGTATGTTTATAATTGTTATATCTTCTTCTTGGATTGATCCCTTGATCATTATGTAGTGTCCTTCCTTGTCTCTTGTAACATTCTTTATTTTAAAGTCTATTTTATCTGATATGAGTATTGCTACTCCAGCTTTGTTTTGATTTCCATTTGCATGGAGTATCTTTTTCCATTTCCTCACTTTCAGTCTGTATGTTTCCCTAGGTCTGAAGTGGGTCTCTTGTAAACAGCATATATATGGGTCTTGTTTTTGTATCCATTCAGCGAGCCTGTGTCTTTTGGTTGGAGCATTTAATCCACTCATGTTTAAGGTAATTATCGATATGTATTTTCCTATTACCATTGTCTTAATTGTTTTGGTTTTTTGTAGGTCCTTTTCTTCTCTTGTGTTTCCTACTTAGAGAAGTTCCTTTAGCATTTGTTGTAGAGTTGGTTTGGTGGTGCTGAATTCTCTTAGATTTTGCTTGTCTGTAAAGCTTTTGATTTCTCCATCGAATCTGAATGAGATCCTTGCTGGCTAGAGTAATCTTGGTTGTAGGTTTTTCCCTTTCATCACTTTAAATATGTCATGCCACTGCCTTCTGGCTTATAGAGTTTCTGCTGAGAAATCAGCTGTTAACCTTAATGGGAGTTCCCTTGTATGTTATTTGTCGTTTTTCCCTTTCTGCTTTCAATAATTTTTCTTTGTCTTTAATTTTTGCCAATTTGATTACTATGTGTCTTGGTGTGTTTCTCCTTGGGTTTATCCTGTATGGGACTCTCATGCAGAAAAATTTTTTTTAAATGAAGACAAGTTGATTTTGATTGTATTACAGACTGCTTTATTAGTAGTTAAGAAGCAATATTAATTAAGATATATAGTTAATGCTGTAATTTGGTATTTTTTTATTTAAATATGTTCTTGGTTCCAACTACCATATGGAAACACAGATATGTTTTTTCTATTTTTCCCAGTTGAAGGAACTAATACTCTACAGACTACTCTGCTGAAAAGAAAATTTAGAGGACCTTTTCTATCAGCATATATTTATATAGTAATTTTATAACATATGGTAGGCAGAATAATGACTCTCACAGATGTCCATGAATTAATCCATGGCATCTGAGTATGTTACTTTATATGGCAAAAGAGACTTTGCAGATGTGGTTAAGGTTAAGAACCTCTAGATGGGATATTATCTTCGATTATCTGGGTGGGCTCAGTCTAATCATTTGAGTCCTTAAAAGTGGAGCACCTTTTCCAACTGTGGTCAGAGAGAATGTGAGCCTAGAAGAAGGGACAGAAAGATGTTACAGTGCTGACACTGAAGATGGATGAAGGGGCCACAAGCCAAGGAATGCAGGCAGCTCTAGGAACTGGAAAAGGCAAGGAAACAGAGGCTGTCCTAGAGCCTGCAGAAGTGAATACAGGCCTGCCAACATCTTGATTTTAGCCCAGTGAGAACGATGTCAGGCTTTTAACTTAGAGAACTATATGATAGAATATTTATATTGTTTTAAGTTACTAAGTTTGTTTTAATTTGGCATATCAGAAATAGAAAACTAATACATATCACATTGCATGTTTTTTACTTATTCAGTTACTACTCTGCATTGAAACATACACAGTGGGAGTGTTATAATTTTTTTATAAAGATAGCAAATGTCATTCATGTCATTTTCTTCCCAGGAGAACACACACACGTGTGCACACACACACACAAAGTCATCTTAAATTTTTTTTTTTTAGTTGGAAGTTAAAGATATGTTTGTTTACCAATGAGAAAATTAATAAAAGGAAACCTCAAGTAAAATTGGAGTTGGGAAGCCCTACCACTTCCCCAAGCAGGAGAATGTCAATTACAGACCCCATCCGGAGCAAATGCACCTTAACACTTTTAAACAGGAAGTACAACTTCTTTACTGTTCCAGCAGGAGGAAGGAAGATTTTCTTCCTGCTCAGCAATAAGACCAGCCAGTGGAAATGCTGCAGCTCAGCCAATGAGAAGCCATTGTCACCTGAACTCTTACTTTTCTCCAGTGAACTTTCTTTTTTCTCTTGCTGATGAGTTCTTTGTCCCATCCTCCTTTCTATAAAAGCCTTCTGTTTTGTACAGTCCCTTGGAGTATCTCTCTGGTTGTTAGATGAGATGCTGCCCAATTCATGAATCATTTAATAAAGCCAATTAGATCTTCAAATTTACTGAGTTCAATTTTGTTTTTTAACACTAAATATGGCAATTTTATTCATGCAATTCACAAAATAGTAACACAGTTGTTAGAATCTCAGAATTAGATTTTCAATGTAGTAGTCAATAAGAACAACTTTGGTTAAATTATTGCTTTTCAAATGATATTTAATGAAGTTTTTATTGAAATATCTAGTAAGAATCATTAAGTTTATATAACAAAACAAGTCTTCCAATTAATACTCTTACATGGACAGATAATCATGGGTTAGAGAGAAAATTCTTACTAATAAACTAGGAAGAATTCCTGTAATCCAGAGAAAACAAAGTATATATTTGGCTAAATATGGGTGATAAAATGTGAATTCTGGGTGTGTTGCCTAATGGCCCTAAGAACATTTGAAATAAACCTAAAGGATTATGGTGGAGAGGGTGGTACAGAGGAGGCACTGGTGCAGGATCCAAAGTTATAGTCTGCAACGTTCAGGGCAAAGGAAGACAGATGCAACCCAAAGACCAACCCAACCATCACTCCAGTGGAGGCCTTTTGTACTGGGCTGTGTAGGCTTATCCATCCATTTGGCCTCTAATGTTACTACTGGGATACAATTAATTAGATCTTGAATCACCTTGATTGATTGACATAGATCCTACTCTACTTGGAGTATTAGGCACAAGTCTACCAAGGAGTTTTTGATTTAATATGGGATTTCCCATCCTCTATGAGCTCTGGTGGTATGATGGTTAATTTTATATGTCAATTTGACTGGGCCACCAGGTGTCCAGATATTTGGTAAACATTATTCTATGTCCGAGAGGGTGTTTCTGGATGAGATTAACATTTGAATCAGTAAACTGAGTAAAGCAGATTGGTGGGCTTTATCCAATCCCTTAGAAACCTGAATAGAATAAAAAGACTGACCCTCCCAAAAATAAGAGGGAAGTCCTCCTGCCTGACTGTTTTAAGCTGGGACATTGGTCTTTTCTGGCCTTCAGACTCGAACTGAAACATCGTTTCTTCTTGCATCTTGAGCTAGCTGGCTTTCAGAGTGTTATTTACACCATTGGCTCTCCTGGGTCTCCAGCTTGCTCACTGCAGATCTTAGGAATTGTCAGCCTCCATAATCAATCACGTGAGCCAAGTCCTTAATAATAAATTTCATTTTCTCTCTTTTTCTCCCTATGTGTGTGTATGTGTATACACATTCAACACACACACACACATCTTATTGGTTCTGTGTCTCCAGAGAACCCTGACTAATACAGATGGGTGAAAAATCGTGATGACTGTTCCTTGTTCTCAGTTGCTAATAGTTATTTGGTCTCTTGGTCCTGAAAGCCCTACTCCTCATGGGCCCACTCAACACCTAGAGCTAGGCAAGGCTTATGCCAGTGGGAATTATGATACATTTCCCGTGGATAAATGAATTCTTCAATAAAAAATTATTTCAGAGTCCATTCACAGTGATGTCAGTAAACAGTTTATTTCAATATAGCGCTTTCAGAAAGAGGAATAACTTGGTGTAGTCAGGCATGAAAATTTTGATCATGACACTCTTTTCCTCTCTTAATGTCATGTCCAAAAGGACATTTAAAAAGAAAAAGTTTTAATAATGGTAATATATAGATCAGTTTCACAATTGACAGATAATTTCAAAGCAAAATAGCTATGTTTATAAACTAACATTTTGAAATGTCAAGTATGGTTTAATAAATAACCCTGATTTCACATATCTTATATCCCCAATACTTTTATAACAATTTGCAGTAGATAAAACAGATATTGTTAGTAATTATAGAAATGAGGAGAATGAGGTCAGCAAGGTTTAAAGTTTGGCCAAGTGTATACTGCTACTAAAGGTCGTGGCTGGGTTTAGAAACAAGAACTTTCTGATTTCTATTTCAGGGCTCATTTCTTATATTACTATGACGCTCTATGCAATAAATGATAGAAGTTTCAAGAGCAGCACTCTACATCCAAGGAAGGGGACTGAAGTTCAAATGTAACCCATTTTCATAACAAATGAGCCTTTTCTATTAGTGTCTCCATTTTACAAGCATAATTCTACCTCAGAGTCCTAAGGCAATGGATTGGCCCCTGAGATAGCTTTCATTACATACCTGCCAAGCATAAGAGCTAACTAACCCTCTGTGAAAAGTAACTCCTCTTAGAATATGAGATCTATTGTCCTCAAACATCCATGAAAGAAAAAAGAAGCCCTTTTCCTATTGTCTCAGTGATTTTGAAGACACAGATCAGGACCATACATCATGTGAAGCCTGCCTCCAAAGCAGCCCAACAGTGGAGTTCATGGGTATTAATACTCCATTTGTTTCCAAATACGGAACATTTAACAGTGTGATGGGATGGTGTTACATATGTACACAAACCTGTGGCAGCAAATCAACTATGCACAGCTAGTCTGGTCTAATTTTAGAGCTCTGGAGTCTTATCCATGGCCTTCTAGAAAAATTCCCCATATCGGGATACAATGTGAGTGGAAAAAACAACAACAACAACATGTGATACAGTGTTTTAACTTCTAAAAAAATTGTAAACTATAGCCATGAATATATGAACTGAGACGGATTCACTATGGAATAGCATTCTGGACAGGTTAGATTTTTCCTCTCCTTTCCCCATTTTAAATTGCTTTGTCCTTAGGGAATAAATAATTCTGCAGCAGAAACTTCACTGATCATTCTATAACCAAAGGAATCTTTTATTTTCTTTGCTATTAAGTCATATCACAAGGTCAAGCCAACCTACTTTAGCTTCATTTCTTTAGGTTTTCTAACTAAGTTTCCCTAAACAAGGGATCTATGTTATACACTTAGGTTGTCATATATATTTTGAAATTGTGAACAACACTGTTAATATTTCAAATAAGTAGTTTAGTAATACAGGAATTTATGCTGACATTAAAAGCCATCCTGAATTGCTGCTCGGGATATTTTAAGAATCTCTCTATTACTAATGTGACAAATGATGACTTTAATGGCATCATAAACCAGAAATATGAAAGCATTATTAAAAAACTGCTTCATAAAAGAGTTATCAAGTAACTATCAGTTAAGTTGTTTAGACATGATGAAATTTCAGTCTTAACACACTGGACCACTTCAGATACACTGAACTAGCAATATTATAAAATGTGGAGGTAATGAATATTATTGCTTCAGAAATTGTCTTTGCTAATCTTACTCTGAATAAATTGTGTTGGTTAGGGAAATCCTTATACCTTATGAGACCAATTCACATTTAAAAGCTATTTTATTATTATGAAGCATTTGTTCAATCCATTGCCCAGACATATAGTTCACATGCAGAAACTACATCACTTACTTTGGCTTAAATATTGAAATAGTGCACTTATATTCTCCTATATTTTAAAGATATGGGGCTCTGCCCTAAAGGGAATCATTCCATTAATTATTCAAGCTCTATGTGGTGGTTAAACATTTATGTCCCATACACATTTTATCTTCTACCCTTTTTTCCCCTTATAATTAATGGGTCTATAAGACACTTGGTGTGATATGAGCTGATTTTTTAAGTTCTAGTAGGATATATTTTATTGCAATAGCCTTCATCTTTGCAGAAATATAGCAACAAATCTGTGCAAATGTACAAGTGAAAATGAAATGTCTTTAGAAATCCCATGCTATCTACGCATGGGTTTACTTAAGAGAAGGATTGTCATTATTCTCTCAAAAGCCACTTGCTTGCACATATATGTCAATAAAATAGACCGAGACATTCATGTGATCACAAGGATCATCAGATATTCTGGATCTTCAAATTATTAAATTGTATTATTACATTATTGACTTTTGCAAAAATACCACTTTGTATTCTAAATAGGTTTACTCTATAACATTTTCATATCTACATTCTTGAGAGAAAACCCACGGGAAAATAGAATATTGTAAGGAATGAATCGTGTGTAACATAGAATGAGCATACAAAGATTGTGATAGAGACAGACAACGTTTCCATGGCCCTAGTGGGATGTGACCCAAAGCAGGCATTGAAGTTATAGCAATGATAGGGTCCTCTCTAGCAGCAGTTGTCAAATTTGATCATGCATCAAAATCACCTGGTGGGCTTACTAAAACACACATTTCTGGGCCTACCCTTAGAGTTTCTGATTCAGTAGGTCTGGGGTAGAACGTAAGAGTTTGCATTTCCAAGTTCCCGGGTGATGTTGATGCTGCTAGTCTGGGGACCACACTTTGATAATCACCTCTTTATAGGTTCTGTATGAATATATTATCAGAATTATGTCAATTTTGTTTTCTGCTAATGATTTCAATAGAGTATAGGAAAATTGATAATTAATTATTAAGACTCAGTTACTAAACTTGAAATTCAGAGGCTAATTTGATGTCCGTGCACAACTATAAGGCACATGTAATTATCAGTGAGCAGCCTTTGGTTTGTTCTTAGCCCACCTATAAAGCAGCACTCAGTACTTCATTGTATCCTCAGAAAAGCAACTCAACTCTACCATAATTAAACAATGTAGATTTTTATAAAACAACATTTGTCATACTTTTTGATTATAAAGTTAATGCATTTTCACTGGAGAGAATTTAAGCAGAAAAGAATAAATATGAAAATAAATGCAGCCATATTATCAATATCCAGAGATAATCACTGATAATTTGTTGTGGCAATGGAGGTAGATTCTACTTAACATTTAATGGAGAAGTAGAAAAGAGAATTTAACTTGATTAACACCTTCAAACAAAAATTCCTATTTGGCAATAACCATTGATCCCAATCATTGCTTCCCATTTTGTCTTCCAGCTGCTGATCTTCCCCTCTTTCAACTCTTCTCTAAACTGTTCCCCACCCAAACAGACTCAAGAAGCTTTCCTCTGCCTCTCTGTATTTCCCTTTCTTTCTCTTATGCAAAGCAATTCTCCTCTGTCCCTGACCTTCAAGTCCTGAACTCTCGTACCCATGACACCTTCCTGAAAAGGACTCTTCAGTTACAAGGATCTGCTCTCTTAGAAATAGTGGGGGTTATAAATAGATCCTTTAGTTTCTGCTGCAAATAACATTCTTTTTAGTCATATAATTATCCATTTGTGTGTACAGTGAAAATCTAGAATCTTGAAAAGTTCAGGTGTTGTATTATTACTTTTTTTATTGCTGTGTAATATGTTACCACAAAATTAACAGACTAAACTGCACAATTTGATTATCTCACAGTTTCTTTAGGGTAGATCTGGACATAGTCTGGCTGGATTCTCTGCTCAGGGTCTCTACAGGTGTTATGTGTGGAATCATATCCTCTAAAGACATACGTTGAAATCCTATTAACCTGGTACCTGTGTATGCATTTCTTATTTGGAAATAGGGTCTTTGCAGATGTAATCAAGTTAAGATGAGGTCATTAGGATGGGCCCTAAACCGACATGACTGATGTCCTTATAAGAAAGGGAAAATGCCATATTAAGACAGAAACACACAGAGAGAATGACGTGTAATGACAGAAGCAGAACTTGGAGTGATGCAGCTGCAAGCCAAGGAATGCCAAGGGTCAATAGCTACCACCAGAGGGTAGGAAGAAACAAGGCAGGATTTTATCCAGACTCTTAGAAGGAGCATGGCCCTGATGACACCTTGATTTCAAACTCTTAGCCTCTAGAACTGTAAGAGAATACATTCTTTTGGTTTTAGCCACACAGTTGGGGGTACTTTAGCAGCCCTAGGAAACGAATTCAGCAGGCTAAAATCAAGGTGTTGGTGGACCTGTGTTTCTCATCTAGAGCTCAGAGTTCTCTTCCAAGATCCTCTTCCAAGAACTGGCAGAATTCAGTTCCTTGCAGCCATAAGGACTGAGATCTCTGTTGTCTTGCTGGCCATCACCTGAGCTCCTAGATGGCTCTAGCAGCTCCTTGTCACTTGGTCACCATGGGCAGTTGAAACCATGTATGTTGGCTTTCTTTCAGGCCTGCCTGAGTGCAAATATTTGGTTTCCTCTTCTGCCCACAGCCAGAGAAAACTCTGCTTTTAAAGGGCTCCTGTGTTTAGGCCAGGCTGGTCTACCTGAACAGGATAATCTCTTTATTATAAGATCAACTGATTTTAGACCTTAATTATAGCTACAAAATGCCTTCAGAGAAGTACCTAGATTAGCAATTGAATGAATACCTGGGAGAAAGTATGCTTACCTCTGGAGCTGAGAGTCTTGGTGGGAAAGGCCAGCTTAGAAATCTTTCTACTACAGGTGCATTCTGATTTATCAGGGTTTCTCATATATTCTGAAAGATGTAACTGGACATTACTCAAATAGTCATTTTATTTTAGTTCTCCATATCCACAGTGGAAATTGTCTCTGGTGTGAATAAATGTAACCCATTTAATAAAAAGAATCACCCTAGCTATATTCCAATGAGCATGAAATAAATGGTCTTTCTTTTTCTATAGGGATTTACTGTACGATATTAATTAGTAATCAAATTATAACTTAGTTTCCCCATGTGAATAAAGCAAATACTTTTGAGGCAGGGGCGAGTTAAGCCCTGACTCACCTTTTCTACTATAACTAGTTTATATTACATAAGCTTTTGTTATATGCTGGGATATTATAATATGTATAAAGTTTTATCTCTGGAATTGTGACTATAACAATGTAGTGTATGCTCTCTTAATTAACTTCCAGGTAACTAATCTACTGGATTGAGCAATGCTTTCTCATCCTCCTGTGATATATAGATTATGGCCTATGACTCACTGAGTTCTTGCATCTTGTAGGCACTTTCTAGGACATCTCCATACATCTAAAGTTTAATTGTATGCTTACCAAGAGCCAGTGGTTTAGCCTCACTCTTTTTCAGTGGTTGTACTTATTGTTGTGCTCATATTATTTAATTTACTATTTCATAAATGGATCAAATAGAAGTGTAGAGAGAAAGAGAGTTGCTTCTTTGAAAACAGGTGACTATTTTGGAAAGATTTGATAAAGGTAAGTTGCTAAAAATGCAGTTAATTTAACTGTGAATGAAACAAGTATAAAATAGTTGAGAAAAAAATCTTACAAATCTAGAATTGTTTACTCACATTGCTTTACAAGCAAAGACAGTGTTCAAAATATTTAACCAGCAGGGCATTAGTAATAATCATTTAGAATAGTTCTACTTATTTTAGAGGCTGTTCACAGCTTTTGAATACTCATTCTACTTCAAAAAAAGCTGATCCTGGATCCTGAAAATCATGGAAGATATATTGTGGGTGGGCCCTTATTATAAAAGAAGAAGAAAAAAGCTTTGGCACTACATCAGAAGGGTGGCAATCACATGTACATTTTTTATGTTTTAAGTTGAAATGTTTAAGATATTTGGGTATATATGAACTACTTTTATGAGTCCTTAGTTTAAACAACTTTCTAATTATACCTGGACTAGCCCTAATTTTCCTAGTAAGAGTGTTCTTTTCTGTGTTGTTGTTCTAGTTTATCCCATTTTTACCATAAGAATGAGATATTTTATAAAGAAATATGTATTTCAAGAGAAAAGTGGTGTGATAAAAAATTGGTCCGTATTTTCAAGCCAGTTTCTCTAATAGGCCCTTAGATTTCCTATGAAGTGGTACAGAAATAAAAGGGAGGTGTTGGACCTCTGTCTTACTTGAAATTAATGCTTAGTTAGCTGAGCTTTGGTAGTGAGTGTGGAGGAGTAGTGTTGATGCTGAATTCCCTCTCTGCCATATCCTTTGTCTCTCTCATTGTTGCCTAATTCATTTGAAGTTGTTTACTTCGTGTACTGACAGACTGCCAAGACTGATGGCAACAGTTTAAAATTCTCTCTTATCTATTTGAAATTTCTTGTTAGCATTCCTACCTGGTTTCTATCGGTGTATGAAAACAAAAAAGAATCAGATACAAACAGAGCATTAAACAGTGCCTTCTGCCTCCCAGGTTCGTTTAATATCTCCCATACACCCAAGTTAATAATTCACACTCTGCAGAACCCCAGCACGTCTCTATTAGACTTGATGTCCTCTATTAATGTGACAGCACACATCCAGTACAGAGCCATGATGTTGGGGATAGTAGGAAGGGCAGGGGCATGTGCTAAAAGTGCCCCTCTAGACAAGTTTGCCCATTCAAAACAGGTCTCAATAAAGCTAAATTCTATTAAATAGTATTTGTCTTAAACAGGCCTAACTATAGAAGTCCAACAAAACTGGAGAATTGCAGAGCCCACCATTCTTTTCTTGCATAAACAATTCTCCCTTTCCAGAAGGGAATGGAAGCAAATCTTTTTTTCTACTTCTCATCACTCCTTCTCAGCTGGCCATTAACAAAGGAGCTGACACTATATATTGTAAAAGGAATAGTATACAAATGGGAGTAATCGGCTTGGGGCCTATAGGTCAGGCAAGAGGCAATCTGATGTTTTATTTAAATGTTTTTATAAAAGGAGTGTAAGAAGAACCTGGAGAGTGTAATGTATTATAGAGTTTGAAGTGGTAAAGTACGGAAAAAGAAGGCCATATCCAAGAGAAAACCCGGAGCTTTTTTTAAAATCTCTCATTTTCTATTTCTGATTTTTGATATATTTTATAATCACCATCAAAGCTAGTCTTGAGAACTGTATGTCTGGAGAAATAGGTAAGCCTCTATAAATATGTTTCAGCTATATTTCTAGATGTAAAAACTGTTACACAAACCAAAATTTCATGTATGTACACAGTCAGGTTAATTATCTGGGTTGTTCATGTATAAATTTGTCCTCACAAAGGGAAAAGTAATATAGAATTCGTGACAACAGTTATCAGAATTATTTTTAAGGGGCTTTCAACAAATTATCAGCCCTCATGGTATAGCCAGTTTTCCTAATTATTAGGTGAAATTTGCTCACAAAAAATTTTTGTGCATATCATACAACCCTAAGAATTCTGGACGTACATTAAAATAACTGTAACTTGGAACCATGATTCACAAGAAAACATGAAATCTCATTAAGGAAAGTAAAAGGAAAAAAGAAAAGAGCTTTCTTTGTCAAAGCTAAATCCTAGCTGAGAGAACAACATGGGGAAACCAAACCAAATTGGATAAAATAAGTTTTATCTGTGGAAATCAGGAAATCCATTACAGGGCTAGAGAATAGGGTTTATTAAAAGATCTTTAAAATTGTATATTTTTAAGCTCAAGTTTCCTGACATTGAATAAAGGAGGGGATGGAAGAGAATATAGAAAAGATCACTTTTGGTAACAGTGGCTATCAACCTAATGATTTCAGCAAGAGGTCAAATATGGTAAACATAACTGTATTAAAACATTCCCCTCTTCCCACCCAGATTCTTTGTGTAATGCATATTTTGGATTTCAGATACTGATAGTGTGGCATAACCCAGGACTGAAAAGGAAATACCCATTTTCATGTATCTCCTATGCTGGAAAACAGTAGACAGTTAAGAGAACAAACTCAATATGTGATCAGCAGTAAATTGTATTACTTGTTAGCTTCCTTAGAATAGTTAGAAAAGTGTGAAGTTAAGTTTTGGTGTTATTGCCTTTGTGGGAAAATTAGTAGTGACAATTACTATTATTTGTATTACAAATGACAATCTCTTGTTAAGCAAAGTAATTAACCATGACTTTGGCCCTTAACACAATCATGATTTAATCAACTAAATGTATTTTATGTTTACCAGTCTACTTAACAGTGAAGTGATTGTTAATATTTATTTGGGAGCTTACTGTTTGCCAAGCATCTTCTATTGCTATATATGTATTAACTTATTTAATTCATAAAAAATCACCCCCATTTTACAGATGAAGAAAATGAGGCCTTGAAAGATGAAAGATGAAGTACATTTCCCAGCTAGTAAAGGGTGAAAACAAAAGCTGAGCCCTGGTAGTACCACTGTAGAGCTCAATTATCATTCTAGAGCTCATATAACCAGTGCTTTTATTCTGGTTTTTGAAATATATGATAGTTGAAATATTATCATAAATTTGTGACATTATGGAATTACCTAAAACAGAAATGTGAAACTGTAAAATGAATCTTGTATTCATTTGTTTAATCATTCATTTTTTTTCCAACCAAAAAAATCAATTTATGTTTCATACTAGGTGCTGGGAATATAAAGATGAATAAGACATAATCCCTTCTCTTAGAAAAGTTCTTGTATTAATGGAGAAAATAGGATCAAAATGAATACTTGCCACATAAATATATGTTTTAGTGTGATGCTGGATATATTCACAGAATTCTTGAAAATACAACTTTGGATACCTATTCCATTCTGAGGGGCCAGGAAGGGAAAGATATTAGAAAAATGTTTCTCAGGGTAAGTGATGCTTGAGTCAAATTTTAAAGAATGAAATGTGAAGGGATGGCATTGTGGGAGTGGTTGATTTGGTTTAGATGTCACTTTTTAGGAAATGGGGAGCTGGTGGTGTTGGCTTTCTTAGGGGAAGGTAACATTATTAAAGAGAAGAGAATCTCGGGCTTCCCTGGTGGCTCAGTGGTTGAGAATCCGCCTGCCACTGCAGGGGACATGGGTTCGAGCCCTGGTCCAGGAAGATCCTACATGCCGCGGAGCAGCTTAGCCCGTGCACCACAACTACAGAGCCTGTGCTCTAGAGTCCTCAAGCCCCAACTACTGAGCCTGTGTGCCACAACTACTGAAGCCCACGCGCCTAGAGCCCATGCTCCGCAACAAGAGAAGCCACCGCAGTGAGAAGCCTGTGCAATGCAACGAAGTAGCCCCTGCTCGCCACAACTAGAGAAAGCCTGCGTGCAGCAATGAAGACTCAACACAGCCAAAAATAAATAAATAAATAAATAAATTTAATTAATTAAATAAATAAAGAGAATAAAATCTCAACTTAAGTCCATAGAATGGTGCAAAATGAGCCTATGCTATTTAGTGGCAATCAGGTGAATTAATAACAGTGCTCCCCTTCTTCAATAAATAATTACACAGTGATGAAAAATTTATACAGTGAGTAAATAGTGGGCACTTTTGGTATTTTGAATTTCAGGTTAAAGTAATTCATTCAGCATAATGGAAAGACAATACAGTAAGTCCCCTACATACGAAGCTTCAGGTTGCGAACTTTCAAAGCTGCAAACTTGCGTTCACATGTCCAGTCATGTAAGTTAGTTTATGTGTGTGGCGTACATTGTCACGTGTGTGCATCCTCTACAAGTGGTTGTGCTTTTGTGTACTTTACAGTACTGTATAGAGTACAGTAGTACAGTATCTTTATGTCAAGCACAGGATGTCCAGAAGCAAGTGTAAAAGCAGCAGTGATGTAGCTGGTACTGCTAAGAAGCGCCAGCTGTTGTACTGTACTACTGTACTTTTCAAGGTACTGTACAGTAAGATTACAAATGTTTTCTTTATTTTTTTTGTTTTTTTGTTTTTTATGTATTTTTTGTGTGAAAAGTATTATAAACTTATTACAGTACAGTACTATATAGCCGACTGTGTTAGTTGGGTACCTAGGCTAACTTTGTTGGACTTACGAACAAATTGGACTTACAAACGTGCTCTGTGAACGGAACTCGTTCATATGTAGAGGGCTTACTGTAATCAGTTTGCAGTTTGAATCATGACTCTACCACTAATTACTGAACTTGGACAATTTTTTCCTTCATGAGCATCAGTGCATGCATTTATAATATGGAAAAACATGATGACTTTCTGTGTAATTTTAAGATTTTTGAGGAAATGATAGATAAGGGATGAGTTATATACTTGGCACATAATAGGTACTCAGAAACTGATAGTTATTGTCATTAGTTTGTTAAATATTTGTTTAACATCTACTGTAAAAGTCGTGTTTGGTGTTTGCTCTGTGGAATATAAACAATAGCATGCTGGAACTGTATTATACGTTGTCTCAGGCCTAACTGTTAAAACTTGAAAAGTGAGTTGTTAAGCACAACTGTCTTGGACATCAGTCATGAGGGGAGGACTTATATCATGGAAATTGTGCGTGCTGCCATTCAGGGCTTTCTTTCCCCAGAGAGCCGGTTGATAATGCCTGAGCTGAATTTTTTTTCTTTAACATCTTTATTGGAGTATAATTGCTTTACAATGTTGTGTTAGTTTCTGCTGTATAACACAGTGAATTAACTATATGTATACGTATACCCCCATATCCCCTCCCTCTTGTGTCTCCCTCCCACCCTCCTTATCCCACCCCTCTAGGTGGTTGCAAAGCACCAAGCTGATCTCCCTGTGCCATGCAGCTGCTTCCCACCAGCTATCCATTTTACATTTGGTAGTGTGTGTATGTCAGTGTTACTCTCTCATGTCGTCCCAGCTCACACTTCCCCCTCCCCATGTCCTCAAGTCCATTCTTTATGTCTGTGTCTTTATTCCTGTCCTGCCCCTAGGTTCATCAGAACCATTTTTTTAGATTCCATATATATGTGTTAGCATATGGTATTTGTTTTTCTCTTTCTGACTTCACTCTGTATGACTGACTCTAGGTCCATCCACGTCACTACAAATAACTCAATTTTGTTTCTTTTTATGGCTAAGTAATATTCCATTGTATATATGTGCCACATCTTCTTTATCCATTCCTCTGTCAATGGACGCTTAGGTTGCTTCCATGTCCTGGCTATTGTAAATAGTACTGCAATGAACATTGGGGTGCATATGTCTTTCTGAATTATGGTTTTCTCAGGGTATATGCCCAGTAGTGGGATTGCTGGGTCGTATGGTAATTCTGTTTTTAGGTTTTTAAGGAACCTCCATACTGTTCTCCATAGTGGCTGTATGAATTTACATTCCCACAAAAAGTGCAAGAGGGTTCCCTTTTCTCCACACCGTCTCCAGCATTTGCTGTTTGTAGATTTTCTGATGATGCCCATTCTAAGTGGTGTGAGGTGATACCTCACTGTAGTTTTGATTTGCATTTCTCTAATAATTAGTGATGTTGAGCAGGTTTTCATGTGCCTGTTGGCTATCTGTATGTCTTCTTTAGAGAAATGTCTATTTAGGTCTTCTGCCCATTTTTGGATTGGGTTGTTTGTTGTTTTGTTATTGAGCTGCATGAGCTGCTTGTAAATCTTGGAGATTAATCCTTTGTCCGTTGCTTCATTTGCAAATATTTTCTCCCATTCTGAGGGTTGTCTTTTGGTCTTGTTTATGGTTTCCTTTGCTGTGCAAAAGCTTTTAAGTTTCATTACGTCCTATTTGTTTATTTGTGTTTTTATTTCCATTTCTCTAGGAGGTGGGTCAAAAAGGATCTTGCTGTGATTTATGTCATAGAGTGTTCTGCCTATGGTTTCCTCTAAGAGTTTGATAGTGTCTGGCCTTACACTTAGGTCTTTAATCCATTTTGAGTTTATTTTTGTGTATGGTGTCAGGGAGTGTTCTCATTACATACTTTTACATGTACCTGTCCAATTTTCCCAGCACCACTTATTGAAGAGGCTGTCTTTTCTCCACTGTATATGCTTGCCTCCTTTATCAAAGATAAGGTGACCATATGTGCGTGGGTTTATCTCTGGGCGCTCTATCCTGTTCCATTGATCTATATTTCTGTTTTGGTGCCAGTACCAAACTGTCTTGATTACGGTAGCTTTGTAATATAGTCCGAAGTCAGGGAGCCTGATTCCTCCAGCTCCATTTTTCGTTCTCAAGATTGCTTTGGCTATTCGGGGTCTTTTGTGTTTCCATACAAATTGTGAAATTTTTTGTTCTAGTTCTGTGAAAAATGCCAGTGGTCGTTTGATAGGGATTGCATTGAATCTGTAGATTGCTTTGGGTAGCAGAGTCATTTTCACAATGTTGATTCTTCCAATCCAAGAACATGGTATATCTCTCCATCTATTTGTATCATCTTTAATTTCTTTCATCAGTGTCCTATAATTTTCTGCATACAGGTCTTTTGTCTCCTTAGGTAGGTTTATTCCTAGATATTTTATTCTTTTTGTTGCAACGGTAAACGGGAGTGTTTTCTTAATTTCACTTTCAGATTTTTCATCATTAGTATATAGGAATGCAAGAGATTTCTGTGCATTAATTTTGTAATCTGCTACTTTACCAAATTCATTGATTAGCTTTAGTAGTTTTCTGGTAGCATCTTTAGGATTCTCTATGTATAGTATCGTGTCATCTGCAAACAGTGACAGCTTTACTTCTTCTTTTCCGATTTGGATTCCTTTTATTTCTTTTTCTTCTCTGATTGCTGTGGCTAACACTTCCAAAACTATGTTGAATAATAGTGGTGAGAGTGGGCAACCTTGTCTTGTTCCTGATCTTAGTGGAAATGGTTTCAGTTTTTCACCATTGAGGACAATGTAGGCTGTGGGTTTGTCATATATGGCCTTTATTATGTTGAGGAAAGTTCCCTCTATGCCTACTTTCTGCAGGACTTTTATCATAAATGGGTGTTGAATTTTGTCGAAAGCTTTCTCTGCATCTATTGAGATGATCATATGGTTTTTCTCCTTCAATTTGTTAATATGATGTATCACGTTGATTGATTTGCGTATATTGAAGAATCCTTGCATTCCTGGAATAAACCCCACTTGATCATGGTGTATAATCCTTTTAATGTGCTGTTGGATTCTGTTTGCTAGTATTTTGTTGAGGATTTTTGCATCTATGTTCATCAGTGATATTGGCCTGTAGTTTTCTTTCTTTGTGACATCTTTGTGTGGTTTTGTTATCAGGGTGATGGTGGCCTCGGAGAATGAGTTGGGGAGTGTTCCTCCCTCTGCAATATTTTGGAAGAGTTTGAGAAGGATAGGTGTTAGCTCTTCTCTAAATGTTTGATAGAATTCGCCTGTGAAGTCATCTGGTCCTGGGCTTTTGTTTGTTGGAAGATTTTTAATCACAGTTTCAATTTCAGTGCTTGTGATTGGTCTGTTCATATTTTCTATTTCTTCCTGGTTCAGTCTCGGCAGGTTGTGCATTTCTAAGAATCTGTCCATTTCTTCCAGGTTGTCCATTTTATTGGCATAGAGTTGCTTGTAGTAATCTCTCATGATCGTTTGTATTTCTGCAGTGTCCGTGGTTACTTCTCCTTTTTCATTTCTAATTCTATTGATTTGAGTCTTCTCCCTTTTTCTCTTGATGAGTCTGGCTAATGGTTTATCAATTTTGTTTATCTTCTCAAAGTACCAGCTTTTAGTTTCATTGATTTTTGCTATTGTTTCCTTCATTTCTTTTTCATTTATTTCTGATCTGATCTTTATGATTTCTTTCCTTCTGCTAGCTTTGGGGTTTTTTTGTTCTTCTTTCTCTAATTGCTTTAGGTGCAAGGTTAGGTTGTTTATTCGAGTTGTTTCCTGTTTCTTGATGCAGGCTTGTATTGCTATAAACTTCCCTCTTAGAACTGCTTTTGCTGCGTCCCATAGGTTTTGGGTCGTCGTGTCTCCATTGTCATTTGTTTCTAGGTATTTTTTGATTTCCCCTTTGATTTCTTCAGTGATCACTTCGTTATTAAGTAGTGTATTGTTTAGCCTCCATGTGTTTGTAATTTTTACAGATCTTTTCCTGTAATTGATATCTAGTCTCATAGCGTTGTGGTCCGAAAAGATACTTGATACGATTTCAATTTTCTTAAATTTACCAAGGCTTGATTTGTGATCCAAGATATGATCTTTCCTGGAGAATGTTCCATGAGCACTTGAGAAGAATGTGTATTCTGTTGTTTTTGGGTGGAATGTCCTATAAATATCAATTAAGTCCATCTTGTTTAATGTATCATTTAAAGCTTGTGTTTCCTTATTTATTTTCATTTTGGATGATCTGTCCATTGGTGAAAGTGGGGTGTTAAAGTCCCCTACTATGATTGTGTTACTGTCGATTTCCCCTTTTATGGCTGTTAGTATTTGCCTTATGTATTGAGGTGCTCTTATGTTGGGTGCATAAATATTTACAATTGTTATACCTTCCTCTTGGATCGATCCCTTGATCATTATATAGTGTCTTTCTTTGTCTCTTGTAATAGTCTTTATTTTAAAGTCTATTTTGTCTGATATGAGAATTGCTACTCCAGCTTTCTTTTGATTTCCATTTGCATGGAATATCTTTTTCCATCCCCTGACTTTCAGTCTGTATGTGTCTCTAGGTCTGAAGTGGGTCTCTTGTAGACAGCATATATATGGGTCTTGTTTTTGTATCCATTCAGCCAGTCTGTGTCTTTTGGTGGGAGCATTTAATCCATTTACATTTAAGGTAATTATCGATATGTATGTTCCTATTCCCATTTTCTTAAATGTTTTGGGTTTGTTATTGTAGGTGTTTTCTTTTTCTTGTGTTTCTTGCCTAGAGAAGTTCCTTTAGCATTTGTTGTAAAGCTGGTTTGGTGGTGCTGAACTCTCTCAGCTTTTGCTTGTCTGTAAAGGTTTTAATTTTCCATCAAATCTGAACGAGATCCTTGCTGGGTAGAGTAACCTTGGTTGTAGATTTTTCTCCTTCATCACTTTAAGTATATCCTGCCACTCCCTTCTGGCTTGCAGTGTTTCTGCTGAAAGATCAGCTGTTAACCTTATGGGGATTCCCTTGTGTGTTATTTGTTGTTTTTCCCTTGCTGCTGTTAATATGTTTTCTTTATATTTAATTTTTGATAGTTTGATCAATATGTGTCTTGGCGTGTTTCTCCTTGGATTTATCCTGTATGGGACTCTCTGTGTTTCCAGGACTTGATTAACTATTTCCTTTCCCATATTAGGGAAGTTTTCATCTATAATCTCTTCAAATATTTTCTCAGTCCCTTTCTTTTTCTCTTCTTTTTCTGGGACCCCTATAATTCGAATGTTGGTGCATTTAATGTTGTCCCAGAGGTCTCTGAGACTGTCCTCAGTTCTTTTCATTCTTTTTTCTTTATTCTGCTCTGCAGTAGTTATTTCCACTATTTTATCTTTCAGGTCACTTATCCGTTCTTCTGCCTCAGTTATTCTGCTATTGATCCCATCTAGAGTATTTTTAATTTCATTTATTGTGTTTTTCATCGTTGCTTGGTTCCTCTTTAGTTCTTCTACGTCCTTGTTAAATGTTTCTTGCATTTTGTCTATTCTATTTCCAAGATTTTGCATCATCTTTACTATCATTATTCTGATTTCTTTTTCAGGTAGACTGCCTATTTCCTCTTCATTTGTTAGGTCTGGTGTGTTTTGACCCTGCTCCTTCACCTGCTGTGTGTTTTTTTGTCTTCTCATTTTGCTTATCTTACTGTGTTTGGGGTCTCCTTTTCACAGGCTGCAGGTTCGTAATTCCCGTTGTTTTTCGTATCTGTCCCCAGTGGCTAAGGTTGGTTCAGTGGGTTGTGTAGGCTTCCTGGTGGAGGGGACTAGTGCCTGTGTTCTGGTGGATGAGGCTGGATCTTGTCTTTCTGGTAGGCACGTCCATGTCTGGTGGTGTGTTTTGGGGTGTCTGTGGCCTTATTATGATTTTAGGCAGCCTCTCTGCTGATGGATGGGGCTGTGTTCCTGTCTTGCTAGTTGTTTGGCATAGGGTGTCCAGCACTGTAGCTTGCTGGTCGTTGAGTGAAGCTGGGTCTTGATGTTGAGATGGAGATCTCTGAGAGATTTTTGCCGTTTGGTATTACGTGGAGCTGGGAGGTCTCTTGTGGACCAGTGTCCTGAAGTTGGCTCTCCCACCTCAGAGGCACAGCCCTGATGCCTGGCTGGAGCACCAAGAGCCTTTCATCCACATGGCTCAGAATAAAAGGGAGAAAAAAATAGAAAGAAAGAAAGAAAGAGGATAAAATAAAATAAAATAAAGCTATTATAATAAAAAATAAGAAAAAAATTATTAAGAATAAATTTATTAAGAGAAAAATTTTTTTTAATTTTTAAAAATAGATTTATTAATTTTTTGTGATAAAAAATAAGAAAAAATTATTAAGAAAAATATTTATTAAGAAAAAAATTTAATTTTTTAAAATAAAAAATATGAAAAAACTTATTAAAAATTTTTTTTTAATTTTTAAAAATAGAAAATAAGGAAAAAATTATTAAGAAAACATTTATTAGGAAAAAAAATTTTTTAAGTAAAAAAAACAAAAAAAACAAAAAAAAAAACAGAAGGACCTAACCCTAGGAATAATGGTGAAAGCAAAGCTATACAGACAAAATCTCACCCAGAAGCATACACATATACTCTCACAAAAAAAGAAAAAGGGGAAAAATTAATATATCCTGCTCCCAAAGTCCACCTCCTGAATTTGGGATGATTCGTTGTCTATTCAGGTATTCAACAGATGCAGGCACATCAAGTTGTTTGTGGAGCTTTAATCCGCTGCTTCTGAGGCTGCTGGGAGAGATTTCCCTTTCTCTTCTTTGTTCGTACAGCTCCCCGGGTTCAGCTTTGGATTTGGACCCGCCTCTGCGTGTAGGTCGCCTGAGGGCGTCTGTTCCCCGCCCAGACAGAACGGGGTTAAAGGAGCAGCTGCTTTGGGGGCTCTGGCTCACTCAGGCGGGGGGGAGGGAGGGGTACGGATGCGGGGCGAGCCTGCGGCGGCAGAGGCCAGCGTGATGTTGCACCAGCCTGAGGCGCGCCGTGCGCTCTCCCGGGGAAGTTGTCCCTGGATCATGGGACCCTGGCCATGGCGGGCTGCACGGGCTCCCGGGAGGGGCGGTGTGGATAGTGACCTGTGCTCGCACACAGGCTTCTTGGTGGCGGCAGCAGCAGCCTTAGCGTCTCATGCCCGTCTCTGGGGTCCGCGCTGATAGCCGCGGCTCGCGCCCGTCTCTGGAGTTCGTTTAGGCGGTGCTCTGACTCCCCTCTCCTCGCGCACCGGGAAACAAAGAGGCAAGAAAAAGTCTCTTGCCTCTTCGGCAGCTGCAGACTTTTTCCTGGACTCCCTCCTGGGTAGCTGTGGTGCGCTAACCCCTTCAGGCTGTGTTCACGTCGCCAACCCCAGTCCTCTCCCTGGGATCCGACCGAAGCCCGAGCCTCAGCTCCCAGCCCCCGTCCACCCCAGCGGGTGAGCAGAGAAGCCTCTCGGGCTGGTGAGTGCCGGTCAGCACCGCTCCTCTGTGCGGGAATCTCTCCGCTTTGCCCTCTGCACCCCTGTTGCTGCGCTGTTCTCCTTGGCTCCGAAGCTTCCCCCCTCTGCCACCCGCAGTCTCCGCCCACGAAGGGGCTTCCTAGTGTGTGGAAACCTTTCCTCCTTCACAGCTCCCTCCCACTGGTGCAGGTCCCGTCCCTATTCTTTTGTCTCTGTTATTTCTTTTTTCTTTTGCCCTACCCAAGTACGTGTGGATTTTCTTGCCTTTTGGGAGGTCTGACGTCTTCTGCCAGCGTTCAGTGGGTGTTCTGTAGGAGCAGTTCCACGTGTAGATGTATTTCTACTGTATCTGTGGGAAGGAAGGTGATCTCCACGTCTTACTCTTCCGCCATCTTGCCCAGACCTCCTATGCCTACTTATATATAGATGATATCTTTATTTCTTTGTTGCGTTAATTTTTATCTACTCTCCTTTTCTCAAAAGAAACTATGCACTGTCTCCCTATTTTACCCAGATTAACGTCAACATTTTCAATGGCCTACAAGACTCTGAAAATGCATTCCCTTATCACCTCTATGGTCTCATGTCCTACTACTCTCTATTGATTCTTATACCACTCCAGTCAAACAAATAGGATGTTTCCACTCAGGCCCTTTGGCTGGCTTATCCCTCTACTGGAAAACCCTTCCTTCAGGTATGTGCTTCACTTCCTTTTTCACTTTCTTCAAGTCTTTGCTCAAATGTGACCTATTACAGCTGGCAGATCCTTATCTCTTTGTATAAAAATTGCAACCCCCTCCCTTAGAATTTACAATCCCTTTTCCACTCTCCATTTTTTCATAACATTTATCATCTTCTAACATAATATATGATTTATTTATTTACTTGTGGTGTTTGTCTCCCCCATTAGGATGTAAATACAATGAGGGCAGGGATTTTTATGTGTTTATTCACTGGCTTACCAGAGACACCTAGAACTACCTATTGTATCCAATGAATATTTGTTGACTCAGTGAATGTTGTCCCTCTCTCTCTCTCTCTCTCTCTCTCTCTCTCTCTCTCTATATATATATATATATATACACACACATATAGTGCAGGACAAGAGTTTTGATGGTTAGGATGACTTTCAACCAAAAGATCTAGAATTGCCCAATCCTGTCCTTTAAATAACCTCCCATCATGGTAGCTATACACAAAAATGAGAATGAGAGTAGCTAGTATGGTTGAAACTGGTTTAAAGCATATAGGTTAACCTCAGACCTCAACCTCCTTTCTCTAAACCCACATCCAAACCCAGGCATTTTACCTTTTGTAGTTGAGCTGTATGGTAGGAACTTGAAGCACGAACAAGCACATACAGAGAGAGAGAGAGGGGGATAGAGAGAGAGAGTGCTCTCAGAACTGTGTAGTCAATCTGCAAGATAACTCTATTGATCCTTGCCTCCTAAAATTCATAACCTTGTCTACTTCCTTCCCACATTGTACCAAGCTTGGTTTGTGTGACCAATAAATATAGCAGAGGTGATGGTAAGGCACTTCCAAGATTAAGTTATAAAAGACACTGCAGCTTCCATCTTGGTCGCACTCTATCTTAGATCACTCACTTTGGGGAATCCAGGTGTTGTTGCGTAGGCCTATGGAGAGACCTATATAATGAGGAACTGAGACCTCCTGATGATAGCCGTGTGAGGGAGCTTGGAAGTGGATCCCCCCAGTGCAGTCAAGCCTTCAGATGACTGAAGCTCTGTTGTACTTCTTGACTGCAACCCCATGAGGGACTCTGAGCCATAAACTTTCACCTAAGCTGCAACCAGGCTCTCAGCTCTCAGAATCTGTATGAGATAAATATTTGCTGTTTTAAGCTGTCAACTTTTGGGGAGATTTGTTACATCGCAATATACATCTAATGAAGGCGCCATCTTCATATCAACAACAAGAAGAGGCAGAAAAAAAGGACCTGCTTGAGTGGTCCAGTGAATGTTATAAATTTTACCATCTCTTCCTATTGGAGAGACTATTAAATGAGGGAATGTAGGCATAGAAGGAGATATTTTCTTACCTCCTCCCTCCCTATATATATCAGGCATATGAATTTGTTAATCTTAACTCATTCCAGGTACTATGGACTATAATACCTTGGGTGTGAATGTCATGCCTCCCATCCTCTTTTTAATATGTTGTATAGTTTAAACAGTTTTGGTAAGATGAGCTCTTTAAATATCTTTTGAATGAATGAGGAATGAATGAAGCTGTCAGTTTCATGTTCAGTTAATCAGTCTTTTGGTTTTATTGAAGACTGAGGAGCTGAGGAGGGTGCATAAAATTAGAGACTTCTTGTTGACATATTACATGTAAAAGGACTACATTCTTGTAAATGAGAAGGCTAGGCAGTGAAGGTAGAGATAGCACCACAGAGTCAACTGCCAATTACCGAAAGTAGAAGAGGGGAGCATAAGCACAGATAATAGAGAATGTCATATAATCTGCCTGGGAAGGTCTTTCGTGCTAGAGTTGCAGCTGAGTCTCTAAGTCAAAATTTTCAAATACTATGAGAGTCAGAGCACTAGAAAACAGTGTCTTAAGAGATGTCTAAGGTGAAGTTAATGAGTATGGATGGTTTCATCTACTTTGATGACTTTTTGCCTCTCTCTCTTTTTTTTTTTTTTTTGCATCACTGGACAAGAGTGAGCAACAGTGAGATTGCTGGCAATTAAGATAACATATTCCTGACTGAGCAGACACCAGAAATCTCGATGAAAGAGGGAAAAAGTTCTATAGAAAAAAACAAAGTGAAGAAAATTAGGACATTGGACTGGAGAATGTTGCAGATGGCAAAGGCAGTGAACTTTTTCATTTTGAAATGTCTACCGCCCTTAAGAGTTTACTGATAATTTACAGTTGATCCCAGTCCCAGTAAATTTGATAGCATCCAATTAAATGTGCAGAATTTTTACTTCCATTTTATTTCTCATCTGGGATTTAAATGTCAAGAAGGAATAAAAAGTACAAATACAAGGGTGACAGAGAAATATAGGTTAAGTGGGAAACAGCTGTTGAGTTTCTGTTTGCTAGACTCCATCTTATTATTGCATTAGATGTTTTATTGTAGAAGAATTTTCCTTAATTTTATTATTCAAACTTCTTGGATAATAAAATATTTTTATTTTATTTTAAGAAAAATATTCTTAAAATGTTTTTCCTGTATCTGTCAATCAGTTTAAATTGTGCCTCAATATGGAATGTGAAGCAACATGAAGATAGAGGAGTTTACACTCTGAACCAAACTGTTCCTCAGATAAGCCACACTCCAGGGTCTAATACCCCATCTATGACAGCCTGTATTTTGGTGGCAATAATGTCTGCTGTCTCAGAGCAACAATTCTCATAAGTTGGTATAAAATTATCCTTTTATGCTGAGTCTTCCAAGTGGCCACCACTCCTTGTGGCAGTCTGCTATGTTTGACAGCAGTGGTATGTCCATCTTTTGCAAACAAAAATTGTAACCATGTCAAAAACCTAGGATCAGTTTAATGAAGATTCTCCTACCTTGGGCATTTCTTCTCTGCATCCCTGGGTATTGTAATATGGGAGAATTAAATATAGTGTTTATTATTTTCCCTTGAAATGCTGACACCATGCTTATGTAGGCCATTGACCATTATGAAGGGGACCAGAAGGGTGGTCAGGTTTGATCTGAACCCACCAGATAATCTTGCTCCAAGGTCCAGTAGTGCCCAGAGATCATGGTGTTACCGTAACATTGATCATATTATCAGAGAAGAGATTAAGGCACACCTCAGTCAGTCTAGCATAAGACATTTTACAGATTCTCAAAGACTAGCACCATTTCTTGATTTATCCAAGTTGATAGTTCACTTTTGGGATTGTCATTGGGAGTAGACATGACAGAAGAATCGCTGTTATTCTGATGTGGAGCCAGGGAATATACTAAAGTTGAGAGTAAAATACAGGCAATAAAGATAGTACGTTGTTAACACGGGAAGCCTACAAAAAGAGGAAAGAAAGACAGTATTAAAGAAAGCATGCATCATACACATTTGTGTAAAAACATGTTGATGTTTGTGCATATGCAAAAAACTACAATTCTTATGAATAGTAACTACATACATGCCATATTCAGTGTCAACTTTAGCAAAACAGGCTGAATTTTTTCCTGTTCATTGAATACTTTTGTGTTCATTGGTTGAATGATCATTTGAAAATTTTATGCTTAGCTGAATCATAGGAAAACATGTCACATCTATGAATTTTATAAGCTAGAAGATAGGATATGGCCCATGGTGACATCTAGGAATCTCAGTTTAGTTCTCTTCATGTAAACCCTGAAGTGTTAAAGTTCTCTAGTGTATCTCTAAGGGCAGTCTATATGGGTCTCTGGAGGTTGGTTGATGTTTCAAGAATGGTCAATGTGTCCAGACTGGTTGGTATTTATGAAGTAGACACTATATTGCACCTCTCAGTGTATCCAGAATTGCCAGTGTGTCCAGAATGATCACAGTGTTTGGGCAATCAGCGTGTTTTTTAACTGTCTTATTAGAGGGTTTAGTATTTCTCAAACAGGTCAATGTTGTCTAGAGTGAGGGGTAATGTCCATATATGTATCCAGGTTGACCTTAGGATGACTCAGGTTGTGTGGCTGGAGTTCAAACTCTTCCTAAGCTGATATTGGCCATATCTGTGACTGTTTTTATTGTCTCCTCATGACCTGGATAAAGTCTTGCTTCTCAAGTTAAGCTTGAGGCCTGAGGGTAGCTATCTTGATACTGGGGCTGTGATGGATGTTGGGGGGAAGGGATGAGACCCATGCTGACTTGTTCTGGGATTTGAGTCCCATTGCCCAGCAACATCAGCTCTGGTCCCTTAAAGGAATTACCTCCACGACAATTTTGAGTTGTCGTAGCAGTGAATAATTTCAGTGCAGAGACACTTGTTACTCAGAACCTGAAGAAGAATCTTGGCCTATATTGATCTAATAAAGTTAGGGGCTTACTCTCTTCCTACCTGGGAAGCCAAAAAGCTCTACAGTGTTTCATCTTTCTTTAACTTCACCAAAGCCACATTTTGGTCAGTTCAATTTGGTAGTAAATATTTACAAAAAATTCAGAGTGAAAGGATATGATTTTATAATTCACTAAATCTTTTTATCAACTTTGAGGCAACAGTATCCCTATCAAAACCCATTTTTTGGTTGTTTTTTTGGTTGTTGTTTATTTGAAAATCTTATTTCTTTTTTTTTTTAAACATCTTTATTGAAGTATAATTGCTTTACAATGGTGTGTTAGTTTCTGCTTTATAACAAAGTGAATCAGTTATACATATACATATGTTCCCATATCTCTTCCCTCTTGCATCTCCCTCCCTCCCACCCTCCCTATCCCACCCCTCTAGGAGGTCACAAAGCACTGAGCTGATCTCCCTGTGCTATGCGGCTGCTTCCCACCAGCTATCTATTTTACATTTGGTAGTGTATATATGTCCATGCCACCTCTCACCCTGTCACATCTCACCCCTCCCCCTCCCCATATCCTCAAGTCCATTCTCTAGTAGGTCTGTGTCTTTATTCCCGTCTTGTCACTAGGTTCTTTATGACCTTTTTTTTTTTTTCCTTAGATTCCATATATATGTGTTAGCATACTGTATTTGTTTTTCTCTTTCTGACTTACTTCACTCTGTATGACAGACTCTAACTCCATCCACCTCATTACAAATACCTCCATTTCATTTCTTTTTATGGCTGAGTAATATTCCATTGTATATATGTGCCACATCTTCTTTATCCATTCATCCGATGATGGACACTTAGGTTGCTTCCATGTCCTGGCTATTGTAAATAGAGCTGCAATGAACATTTTGGTACATGACTCTTTTTGAATTATGGTTTTCTCAGGGTATATGCCCAGTAGTGGGATTGCTGGGTCGTATGGTAGTTCTATTTTTAGTTTTTTAAGGAACCTCCATACTGTTCTCCATAGTGGTTGTATCAATTTACATTCCCACCAACAGTGCAAGAGGGTTCCCTTTTCTCCACACCCTCTCCAGCATTTATTGTTTGTAGATTTTTTGATGATGGCCATTCTGACCAGTGTGAGATGATATCTCATTGTAGTTTTGATTTGCATTTCTCTAATGATTAATGATGTTGAGCATTCTCTCATGTGTCTGTTGGCAACCTGTATATCTTCTTTGGAGAAATGTTTATTTAGGTCTTCTGCCCATTTTTGGATTGGGTTGTTTGTTTTTTTGTTATTGAGCTGCATGAGCTGCTTGTAAATCTTGGAGATTAATCCTTTGTCAGTTGCTTCATTTGCAAATATTTTCTCCCATTCTGAGGGTTGTCTTTTGGTCTTGTTTATGGTTTCCTTTGCTGTGCAAAAGCTTTTAAGTTTGATTAGGTCCCATTTGTTTATTTGTGTTTTTATTTCCATTTCTCTAGGAGGTGGGTCAAAAAGGATCTTGCTGTGATTTATGTCATAGAGTGTTCTGCCTATGTTTTCCTCTAAGAGTTTGATAGTGTCTGGCCTTACACTCAGGTCTTTGATCCATTTTGAGTTTATTTTTGTGTATGGTGTCAGGGAGTGTTCTCATTTCATACTTTTACATGTACCTGTCCAATTTTCCCAGCACCACTTATTGAAGAGACAGTCTTTTCTCCACTGTATATGCTTGCCTCCTTTATCAAAGATAAGGTGACCATATGTGCGTGGGTTTATCTCTGGGCTTTCTATCCTGTTCCATTGATCTATATTACTGTTTTTGTGCCAGTACCAAACTGTCTTGATTACGGTAGCTTTGTAATATAGTCTGAAGTCAGGGAGCCTGATTCCTCCAGCTCCATTTTTCGTTCTCAAGATTGCTTTGGCTATTCGGGGTCTTTTGTGTTTCCATACAAATTGTGAAATTTTTTGTTCTAGTTCTGTGAAAAATGCCAGTGGTCGTTTGATAGGGATTGCATTGAATCTGTAGATTGCTTTGGGTAGTAGAGTCATTTTCACAATGTTGATTCTTCCAATCCAAGAACATGGTATATCTCTCCATCTATTTGTATCATCTTTAATTTCTTTCATCAGTGTCCTATAATTTTCTGCATACAGGTCTTTTGTCTCCTTAGGTAGGTTTATTCCTAGATGTTTTATTCTTTTTGTTGCAATGGTAAATGGGAGTGTTTTCTTAATTTCACTTTCAGATTTTTCATCATTAGTATATAGGAATGCAAGAGATTTCTGTGCATTAATTTTGTAATCTGCTACTTTACCAAATTCATTGATTAGCTTTAGTAGTTTTCTGGTAGCATCTTTAGGATTCTCTATGTATAGTATCATGTCATCTTGGTTGTTTTTTGAAAAATAAAAATCAGACCCATCATCATAAACATTACCACCTATATGGCTTCAGAGATGCTATCTAGAAATCACTGAAGAAATACATTACTATGTCATGTAATTTGGCTCATTTTCTATTGCAGAAGTTTGTCTAATCTAATGGTTTTTAAATTGTGGCTTGTGAGTTTTAGAAATATTGCAAAAACCAACTGAGGCTGCTGTAGAGGAGGGAAGTGTTATGAGTTAAGTTTTTTACTACATTTGTCTGCATATCCATCCTGACTTTAAACTCCTTTCTTCAGTCAGAACACCTACACTTTTATGCAAGACTTTTGTAAGTTTTTATTAAATAAAAGATTCGTGGCTTTAAACACACATTCACATCATAGTCCCATAGGACTTATAAGGATACTGAATCACATGCAAATACTGTGTGTTTTACACACACAATACAACCACACACACTCTTGTCACTCTTGTAAAGTGCACACCAGTGCCTGCTAATTAGAGATCTAAGAACTTTATAGGTCTCTCTATTTTAACACTCACTACTCTGTGGCCAAAAGGAAGCATAACATTTCAAAATATTTGGGAATCACACATATTTAAAATTACTTTACATTTCTTTACCACAGTATTCTTTCATTTAATTTTAAAATATGCCATGTTTCTTTCCTTTCTTCAATTTTTAAAAATTTTTGGTGGTTAAATAATATCTTAAAATAGAAACTATGGGAATTTAGAGCAAAATTACTATTCCCTTTTCCCATTTCCACTACTTCAATAAAATGAGAGGAATGCCGGTGATTGCAATAATCTGATTGGGAATTTAAATGCAAAGAAAATCAGAAAATTCTAAATTGTGGTTCCCACAGCAGTTATAAAAAGACACTCAACTGACTGCATATTTATATTAAGATATAAAACTTAACAACTTCCCCAGTTATACAAATGCTATATAAAAACAAAGGGGTGGAATTATGGTTGCTATGGGAATCACAACTCTGAACCTACTGACTTTTGGAAGTTTAAATATACTGACATAGAATTTCACACTGAATATTACATAGGTACAGCAACATGCACGGGATTAGAGGCAAACATGTGGCAAATGACATGAAATGCAATAATGAAAGAAAATGTCACTCTAGTGCCTAAATGTCTCCTATTTATGGATCAGTCCCTCTCATTTCGATAATACATTGCCTCTAAAGACAGAGCAAAATATCTCTAGGTTATGCTTTGTGAAGTGATGGTATATAATGCTTATCTTTCCTCTTTAGTGATGGCTTAGCTCCTCTTAAATGTAATGGAGAGAGTATGGGCATTGGAAACAGAGAGAGACTTCAGTATGAATATTAAGTTGGCAACTTACTAGCCAAATAACTTTTCATTCTCTTTTCCAAAAATCAGGGTCATAATTCTTATTTTATAAACTTTTTATGAAACAAAAATGGAATAAGATAAACAAAATCGCTAGCCAAGACAGGCAATTAATATGTGGAATCCTAGTTTTTAAGACTCAACACATTTCACTAGAAGGCATTTGTTATTTCAGGAATCTATTTAAAATTTTTGAGAATTGCTAGCTGCTGCAGGAGATTTAAAAAAGGATAATACTCATCTTCGACCTTATGGAAATAATTTTCTAGTTAGGTGGTAAAATAAGATTTGTATACAGTTTATAATTTACAAAATACTTAAATGTATATGATTTTTTAAAAATCATGCAAAAAGAACTGATTCCCTTCTTTGAGCTATACCTAATTTTCATTCTTTTACATATTATAAGCAACAGGTAAGAAATTTCAGGAAAACAGATGACAACGACAATCATGCAGTTCTTTACATCTTTTTATCCAAAACAGTATTAAACAACAGTCATGTGCTACTTGCACTGGTTTCAGCCTTCTGCTTGGTGATTTCGTTTTTTCCCCTAAAGGCCTCAGCAGTTCTCAGATTTTCTCTTTTGTGGTGGTGAGGTAGACTCCCAGAACCGGGAGTCTGCTTAAAAGAGGAGAGCTAATTTAATCATTCATTAACAGTGATATTATCTCATTCTCGGTGTAGAAATGCAGTGTTGTGATCTAGTCATAACTTCAGTAATGCATCTGAGGTAGTCTCATGGGTAGTGTCTTCTCTTCAATTATTACTAGGGCCACAATGATTTGGACACAGCTCTCTTTCAGTAATTTAAAAAATCTTACATGTTCATTATAACGTCTATAACACCTCTTCCGAAAAGAAAAATTAGATCATGGTGTTACTTGACTAATTCTATAGTTCATTAATTTAAATTATTTCCCCCAGTGTTTTAACTCTATTAGAAAAGCTTCAATCCTATAAAGTGAAATTTAATTTAAGTGTCTTGTAGAATACCTGTTATACTTTGTTGAAAACTACATACCCATGATAAGGGTCCTATAAAACCTTTGAAGAAACTAAGGGTCAGAGGCTATTAAGATAAAATGCCCTAGATCAGAGTTTCTCAAATTTTGACATCAAACCACAGTAGGAAATACATTTTACATTATGACACAGAGCACATCCCTCCATACTTACACAACTGAAAAGTTTTCACAAAACAACTCACATTTGCTACACGTGTACTCTGATCTATTTTATTTTTTCCAAAAATTTCTAGTTGCAATCCACTAAATAGATTTCATGACCTACTAAATTAGGCCTTCTATTCATAGTTTGAAAAAACCTAGAACACATTATCAAATAAAGTGGCAGAACCTGGATAGTAAACCAAGTTCTCTGAATAACTGTCTGTCTATCTATCTATCTATCTATCTATCTATCTATCTATCTATCTATCTATCTATCTATCTTCTATCTATCTATCTGATAGATATATGACCTTGAGTAAGTTATCTTCCTCTGTGTCTCAGTTTATTTTTAATTTGGAAAATAGGAAAAATATTAGTACCTTCTCGTAAACTGCAAGTGAATGTATGTAAAATTGTTTGAGCAGTGCCTGGCACATGGTAAATGCTATACAGAGTGGTTATTAGCTCTTACTATTATTAACAAATACAAAATGCCCACAGTGTGCCATGTGAATGCCATGGGAGCTAAGATAAAAGATAAAAAAATATATAAATAAAATAAAAGATATTTTTCCCTAAGGTGCTGACAGTATATTATGGTGTAAAGTTAGGAAAGTAAGTAATTTTGTCATATGGTATGAGTTTTACCATAGGCAGAAGAACAATTTACTGTGGTGACAGCTACCTCTCCAGAGCCACACACATATACTGCGGTTGCTTAGATTCTCTTTGGAGATTCCCTAACTCTCAAGTATCTCAGAGTCTCCAAGAAGGAGTACTCTGAATTCACACATTAGTTAAAGTTTCCCCTTCTCTCAGCTGTTTCTCCAGTGCTACACTGATGCTCTGGCTTCTGCTTATGCAGGTGCCCCCATTCTCCACCAGACCGTCCTATTTGTCATTTCATTCTGAGTGGTCTCCGCCTGCCACTACTGCCGCCCTGATGCTCAGCTCAGTAACTCTTCAGTGCAAGCTGAGGGGCAGCCTGTACTACCATGCTTCTGGTCCCTCCACTTCATCCCAGCTCTTGCTGCTCTTGCAGTGCTAGGCAGTCTTTCTGAAGTGACTCCCCTTTGTATCTTAAAAAGGACCCATATCAGGATTACTTGAGCATTGATTTATTCCAGAAGTTTGTGTCTAGCACTGCTTAGTTTTCTCCAAAGCTGTTTTCTTCCAAGGTGCTGATGTGCCTTTGAGTTTTACCCAGAATGCTTGATTCTTCCTGATTCTCAACTTTTGTTGCTGAGGGGGATCATCATGCCAGATTCTGTACTCCCTTATGACACATCCTTTCTCAGAGACTTGATAGTGCCCCCATGCAATTTGGCTTCTGAATGACTCCTTCAATTTTCTAGGCATTCATGAATATATCTGAATCTCAAGTATGATACTGTGTGAGTTACTTTCCAAAAGGACTTTTAAAACTAGTTGTATGCTGGCAAATGTTTAACAACCAGCAGTCTGGGGTGGGGGAGCCCTGATTTGTAGCATTTGCTGATTTCCCTGGTGTAAATGTTCCCAGCATGGCCAGTTTCTGGGTTCTAATGTGTATGTGGAATTGGGAAGTGATGCTTACAGTCAGCTCTCTTGAACTAATATGAGCTAACTCCAGCACACCATTCCTTGTACTCTGTGATGAACCATGAATATAAACAGATATCTGGGTGATTGAAGTATTTTAATACTCCATGGACCAAATATATCTGAGTCTAAACCAGGTCACTCTGTTACATACATATGCACATACATATGCACATACACTGATGGTCACACACATGGTGACACATGGCAGTAAATAAGAACTGAATCAGTGGCACAGAAAATAAGTTAGATTTTCCTCTGCTGTACCACTAGAGCACCTTGTGTGTAGGTCTGTTACAATCCTTTGTTCTATATCACACTCATTTGTTTCCATACATGCCTGCCCAGCTGGAGTTTTAATTTTTTAAAATAGTTTTAGTGAGCTATAATTCACATACTATATAGTTCTCCCATTTAAGGTGTATAATTTAATGGCTTTTGTATATTCACGGACTTGTGCAACTATCACTACAGTCAATTTAAGAACACTTCTATCACCTCAGAAAGAAACCCCGTACCCATTAGTAGTTACTCCACATACCCACTCTCCCTTCTCCCCCCGCCCATCTTAATCAATCAATGATCTATTTTCTGTCTCTATAGATTTGCCTATTCTGGACATTTCATATAAATGGAATCATGTGGTCTTGCGTGATGGGGGCTTCTTTCACTTTAGCATAATGTTTTTAAGATTCACCCATGTTTTAGCATGTTTCAGTACTTCATTTTCTTTTAGCGCTGAATAAGATTGTACTGTATGGATAGATCACATTTTATTTATCATTCACCAGTTGATGACAATTGAGTTATTCCCACTTTTTGCTATTATGAATAATGCTGCTGTGAACATTTGTGTCAATTTTTGTGTGGACATGTATTTTATTTCTTTTGGGAATTCACCCAGGAGTGGAATTTCTGGGTCATATGATAACTCTAAGTTTAACATTTTGAGAAACTGTCAAACAATATTTTAAAGCAGCTGCATACCTAGTGGGTATGAAGTAGTATTTCCCTAATGGTTAGTAATGCTGAACATCTTTTCATGTGCCTGTTTGTATGTCTTCCTTGGAGAAATGTCTATTTTGCTCATTTTAAAAATTGATGTATTTATCATTTCATTAAGTTTGAGTTCTTTATACATCCTGGAAACAAATCCCTTATCAGATCTATAATTTGCACATATTTTCTTGATTCTGTAGGTTTTCTTTTCACTTTCTTAATAGTGTCACTTTCAAGCAAAAACATTTTTAATTTTGATGAATTATAATTTATGTTTTTTTTCTTTTGTTGCTTGTGCTTTTGGTGTCATGTTTAAAAAGGCTTTACCAAACCAAGATCATAAAGATTTACTTGTCTGTTTCTTGTAAGAGTTTTATAGTTTTACTTCTTACATTTAGTTCTGTGATCCATTTTGTGTGTGTCCAATTTTTGTGTATCATGTAAGGAAGGGTGTATTTTCTTAAAACCATGGATTCTGTGATAAAATTCCAGGATAAAGAGTTTGGCCTTAATCTTAAAGAAAATGAAACACAATCTCCCCTCTCTATGCAAATTAACCACTGATTTTCCATTAAAAAATTAAAAGAAAAAAGACATCAACCATTGTGGAATTTATTTTGGCGATTACACGTTTTCTTTATTTGAGTATCTATCAATTAAAATTCTGATTTCATCAAAGCTTCATTTTTTTTTTAATGTCTCACTAGCAGACCTTACTTGCTTAATGGACCCAGAACTGTAGAAGTATTTTTATTTTTTTGACAAGTAATTAAATTTCTAACAATGTTCTGGATCAAACAGTTTACACTGAATTAATAATCTGATTTTTAGCTGCAATTATTTGTGTAAACAGTTTCCTTTTCTCCCCAAGGTTGTAAATATCTTTATAAAAATAGAAGGAAAGTGGAAAGGGGAGGGTAACCCCCCACAACTCCAGAAAAAAGAGAAATCTCCTGAAGTTAAAATTAAAAGAAGGTGTTTGATATGATAAATAATGATGCGATAATGGGTTTCTGTGGGATAGAGAAATAGAATCCACAATGAGGAGGACCTCAGTTGAGAGCTGGTAGGTGGATCGACTATGAACTGAAAGTTTGACTTACCTTCTCTACTTTTTCACAAACATTACTAGCATTTGGCAAGAGTATCTATAAGTCTTCTTGTATGTGTGGATTTCTCAGAAGTGACAGGTCATCCGGGAGCCTAAAGGTAATATTGTAGAGTCTAAATTATAGGCTAATTATACTTCTATATTTTTCTCAGTAGTTCGTTGTGAATCTTCTATGCAGGTGATGATGAAATGCTATCAGGAAAAGACTCTCCTCTATGTAAAACATAGATACGGCTGCCAGGCAGGGGCTTTTTAAAAAGGGCTGTGCTGAGCATAGCAGGTTGTTCATGATGGAAAGGAAGGAGGCTTACCACACATGTATAGCTCATAAGTTTATTAAATATCACAGCATTGCTGTATTGTAAGTTTTTAAGGGGCAATGGCACAGAGACCCTTGTCATCACTAATGAGGATTCCAACCTGAGTGATTTGACCTAATCATTAGGAGAAAATAATAGATCTGTCTCTTAAATTACTGGATAACTTTGATGATTGCTCAGCAGCATACAGACTAAAGCAGAGCCCAGCATGGGTTTTATCATTTACCTAATCCATTTTAGACCAAAATATGTCAGAGAGAATATAGACAGCATTAAACTATTTAGAGTTACCAAGCTATAAATATTTGTCAAATATGATTTTTCTAGCTTTAAGCTACCCTTTCCTTTTAACTTCTAAAATTATTTTTATAATATTTTTTCTCATATATGGTAACTTTAACACACAGTGTTTAAGAAAAACAGGTTAAGAACCATCAATTTACTAAGTTTCTACCTTGGAATACTCTATAATTAAATCAGACCACTACTTCAGAGTAGATAACTAAATCTTTAAAAGGGGGAAATACATAGATTTTTAAATTTAGGAAATGTGTTAATCTACTGCATTGATTTTATGCTCATCACAATTAAATTAATTCTCTGTGTCACCATTTATCGTCTCAGAAGTTTGCCCCTGTACTATAACCATATGAGTTATTCCTACAAAAGCATGTCAGAATAATTCACACTTGCTTCTTTAATAATATCCTCTACAAGTTATCAAGTCTCATAAGAAAAGTTCCAATCTATTATGTTTTATTTGCATGGAGTATTAACACAGTGTATTAAAATACAATGTAGAAATTAAGTTGCGTGAACTTTTACCTTAGCTTTTTAAAAGATTTGTTTAGTGAGATATACATAATAAAAGTGCATAAATCACAAGCTTAATAAATTATCACAAAGTGAATTCAGTACTAAAATCACTCCCTGGTCAAAAAATGAGATTATTACTGGAACCTAGGAGTCATTGTGGTGATCCAATTCAATCACAACCTCTTCTGTCATTGCCCAAGGTAACCGCTGTCTCAACTTCTAGAACTATAGTTTAGTTTTGTCTTTTCCTGAACTTTATACAAATGAAATCATACAGTAGTCTGCATCCTTTTGTACTGGATTTCTTTCATTCAACAATATATTTGTAAAACTAGTCCATGGTTTTATGTGTGGATATAGTTAGCTCATTTTGATTGCCGTGGACTATTCCATTGCATGAATATGAATATAGTACATTTTATTTATACTTCATACTTTGATGAATATGTGAGATGTTTCCAGTTCTGAGTATTCTTGAATATTTTGGTACACATGTACACACATTTCTTTGGGTATATATCTAGGAATGGGATTGTTGGGCCATGGTATGTGCATATATTCAGTTTTACCAGATACTATCAAACTGATTTTCAATTATACTAATTCTTCCTGGAGTGGCTTTTTTAATAGATTTAATATGTAACAGCAGTTTGAAATTAAAATGTTATTAACTCTTCTTTAGGATTAAACTTCTATTTTCATAAGAAGTCTTTAGGTGGGAAATACTTATAGGTTAAAAATAGTTAAAATTTTGGGGCTTCCCTGGTGGCGCAGTGGTTGAGAATCTGCCTGCCAATGCAGGGGACACGGGTTCGAGCCCTGGTCTGGGAAGATCCCACATGCCGCGGACCAACTGGGCCCGTGAGCCACAACTGCTGAGCCTGCGCGTCTGGAGCCTGTGCTCCGCAACAAGAGAGGCCGCGACAGTGAGAGGCCCGTGCATCGCGATGAAGAGTGGCCCCCGCACTGCGATGGAGAGTGGCCCCCGCTTGCCACAATTGGAGAAAGCCCTCGCACAGAAACGAAGACCCAACACAGCCAAAAATAAATAAATAAATTTATTTAAAAAAAAATAGTTAAAATTTTGAAATAACATGCACTTGAGAATCTGAACAAGTATGTGAATAATAAGATGAATTTATGATTCTTTCCCTCTAATCTTGTAAGCCATTTGAGGCCTAATATGCTGGGAATCTATAGATCCTTTTAATATGTTTATACTTCAATTCTATTACTTGAAAGTTTATTAACAATAATCATTGTCTTATAGGGTTATTAAGACAAATAAATGAGGTAATGCATCATAAACATGACACATAGTAAATGCACAGTAATTAACAGTTATTATTTAGCAATACATTTGAACTTAGGTCTTTACATTTAGTTTTAATACCTAAACTATATTTTCTAGAATAACCAATTTAAGTTATGTGATGGTGGAAAAATGAAAAAGAGAAACATCCCCTGAACTCCTGGGTTTGGGGGACATTTAATATTGTTACATGGGAAGTATCACAATGCAGTTCATCTCATACATTAACCAGGAAGTGATTCTATTCATAGAAGGCAGTAGATTCTTTTTCTCCCTCTCTTTCTTTGTCTTTTTCAGGGCTGTATTAGGTTTTTATGTGAGACTTAGACACTTTTGCCTTCAAAGATTTCTTTCTCCATTAAAAAATAACTAATAACCATACGACGAAGCAATCCCACTACTGGGCATATAGCCTGAGGAAACCATAATTCAAAAAGAGTCATGTACCACAATGTTCATTGCAGCTCTATTTACAATAACAAGGACATAGAAGCAACCTAAGTGTCCATCGACAGATGAATGGATAAAGAAGATGTGGCACATATATACAATGGAATATTACTCAGCCATAAAAAGGAAAGAAATTGAGTTATTTGTAGTGAGGTGGATGGACCTAGAGTCAGTCATACAGAGTGAAGTAAGTCAGAAAGAGAAAAACAAATACCTCATGCTAACACATATATATGGAATCTAAAAAAAAAAAAAAAAAGGTCATGAAGAACCTAGGGGCAGGACAGGAATAAAGACACAGACCTACTAGAGAATGGACTTGAGGACATGGGGAGGGGGAAGGGTAAGCTGGGACAAAGTGAGAGAGTGGCATGGACATATATACACTACCAAATGTTAAACCTGTAGCTAGTTGGAAGCAGGGAGATCAGCTCAGTGCTTTGTGACCACCTAGAGGGGTGGGATAGGGAAGGTGAGAGGGAGGGAGACGCAAGAGGGAAGAGGTATGGGGATATATGTATATGTATAGCTGATGCACTTTGTTAAAAAGCAGAAACTAACACACCATTGTAAAGCAATTATAATCCAATAAAGATGTTAGAAAAAAAGAATATGACAGTGCCAGTATAAAGATAAATAATATTATATAGTACAACATCTTCTTTAAAGCAGAAGTTCATTTTTTCCCAATTTTAAAGGAAATTAAAACATTTTCTTGGACTTCTAAATGTATCCTGGATACTAGGCGCTGTGTCTACTGTGCCTAATATCTGATCTTTTCCTCTTCCTCTTCCTTTCTCTGTATTTCTCTCTCTTGCTTCAGATTCATATCATAGTATCTTCTCAGGTTAGAAGGTAATAAGACTTCACAGCCATTCTGCTTTAAAGTAAAGTAGGCAGCCAGCATTTTGCAGTGCACATTAGACAGGAAAAAAACTCACTTAAAAAACTAAATACACACAATGGAACACAGAGAAGGGGCTCCTAATGGAAGGGCAAATTACTTGAGTTTTAGAGAGACTAGGAAACATTACACTGACTGGGCACATAAAATAAATTCTCAAAAGATGAAACTAGATAAGCCATAAATGATAAATCTGTATCTATGCAAACACACATACCATTTTCTCTATCATATATTCTTCTGAGCCTCCATTATACTCACTGATATTTTTTTAATCTTTTCTACTTGATACTTTAAAATCCAGTGAAATATCAATCAATGAACTCTGAATGGCTGCTCATATAATTTTGTCATTTCTTCACAATAATCATGAATAGTGAACTCCCATGGTTCCTGTTTAAACTAACCCTGAGCCACTCCTATTTTCTCTAACCTTTTAAAATGGTTAGCCTAATGGGCCATTTGCACCATTTTGGCATGGTGGACATACTCCATACTCTTCCTTAATACTCATAAAGCTAATTCCAGTTAATAAATCCTGACAGACTCCCTGAGAGGAAGGAACATGACATGATAATTCCAATTTTAAGTGCCCCTACATCTTGTAGTCCTGGACCATATTTCTATAGAAGGCTTTTGCTTATTTAAATATTTTTCTTATAATTATTTTTTGTGTTAGCAAGGTTTCTGATCCACATTGCTTCATTAAAATAAATGATTTGATGAGCAAGGCAGCTTAAGATTCATATTCTGTGCTAATTAACAGATTCTTCTAATTGTTAGAAGGCTCCTGATGTCTTTCTAATTCTTTCAACTCATTACTGTTTTTTTTACTGAAGTTACAGCTCTTAAAGGAATAGTAACAGATACCATGAAACTTCCTTTCTACATATACACACTGCCTCAAAATACATTAATTTGTGAAAGCAGGCCAATAATTTAAAATCTGTTAATTGATGTGCTTTCCTTCCAGAACGAAGTGAAATATCTTTCCTATTTTCCATTTCTACTTTCCCATCTGGGATACTAAAATGCATTTTTAAAAGATTACTTTTAGTTGAAAGTAATGTAGCAAAACATACTTTAAAATTACTATATGCTTCCACTTGAATATATTTTAGTTACATCAGTAGATCAGGTCTCAGTTCTCTGGATTTATACTACTACAGAGAGGGTTAAGGGGGAGGGATATACTTTTATTATGAAAATATTCATTCTTTTATATGATTACTAACAGAGTTCATAATGTGTCAGTTTATGCTTGAATCATTATGAAGTGATGTTTTTGCGAATTGTGTGGATAGATTCTCTGCCTGCAAGGACTGGTGATTGAAGACAGACAACTTTGATATTAGACAAAGGTGATGAACATTTGAAAAATACAATAGTAACTATATACATAAAAAACAAAGTACATATCAAAAATACCATCCAAAGTAAATATAGTTTGATAAGAGAAGAGTAAAAGGAAAGTAAGTGAATGAAGTTGATAGATATTTATTCATTGCTTTTTGAGGCTGACCAGATAGCACAGCCCATGTAAAGCCTGTTTTATTTATTTGATTGATAGCCATTAAGTAACTTATGGGATTTACTTAAACCATATATGCTAATTTCAAGAAGAAGACATTTAAGTCTCAACATGTTCCCACTAATATTAAATTCCAATTAATCCTGAATATGAATTGCCAAAAAGTTAGCTTTGCTGTGCTGTATTATATGAGGAAGAATAATAACAATTTAGACTATCACTTAACAGTTTATAAAATGGTTTCACATATGCTGTCTCATTGAATATGCTCAACAATCCTGAGAAATAGACATCTTTGACTCTATATTACAAATGGAAAAACAGTAGAAATTAAGTGACTGGCTTAATAACACACAGAGAATAAATTCTAAATGAGAAATAATGCATAATATCTTTTTTTAAACTCCAAACCTCAAATACTCAGAAAAAAGTAATTTGACAAATAAGTGATTATCGAGAATTAGTCAAGCAAGTAATTTTGATATCCCTAGGAAAAATGTACAAATAGGTATGTAAAAATGATTCATTTATAAGAAGAGAGTTAACATTACAATAAAACATAAAAGTTCTATGGTACACAAATTAATACAAGATTTGGGGGTTATTTTTTTGGTTTGTTTTTGGTTTTTTGTATTGTTGACAAATCAGTCAATGAAGGGAGAGGGGAGGATAAAAAAAAAAGATTCCAATAATCCATGCTTCTTAAAAACCTACTGCAATTTCATAAAACAAATAAGCTCTAAGCTTTCCAACAACCATGGGAGAGAGGAAAAACCAAAGGTTTGGGAATTAGTAGAATGAAGCATGTCACCTTGTCTCTAGAAACAGTTATTTTCTTGGTCTTGAGATCTGAAATTTACTATATAGTATTTGTATAAGGAGCATTGTGTGGTCAAATATATTATATTCTTGATTGAAGAAGAAAAAATAATTCAGGGAAATTTTTTACATAATGAATTCTTATATTCCACTGGAATGCCCATTTAAAACTGATCCTTATATACATACAGCTGTTATCAACTCCCATGGAAAAAAATAATACAATAAAATATAGGAAGTGATGTGAGGTAAATGTGTAAGTTTCTGTTGAACCTCCCTAACATGGAATTATATCATGGTAAATCTTGAGAAATTAGTATCAATCTTATCCCTGGCTCAGATGTTTCTCTCTCAAATACCAGCAATCTCAGCAAGACTTTTGATAAATGCCTTCATTCTGTCTGTGCAGGTGCCTCTCTCCAAGTTAAGAAGCTTTCCCTTATTCTAGCATCTTTATGCCCTGATGCTGTCTCTTGCTTGCCCTCAGCCTCCTTCCCCAAAGGCTACCCATAACTGGGGACATCTCATGCAGAACTTTAGTAGCTGGTCTGTATTTAGAACTGCATCTATCTATCCCTCTGTCAAAAACTTTATCTCAGTAATTAATTATGGGGTCTAATGAGCACTTTTGCATACTTTAACTGCAGTAAATGAATTTCCATTTGCTATTTTCACTGTAGGTTAGGTGCTGTAAAACACATGCCTATAGGTACTAGGCAGGTAATATAAATGAAGAAAGGAGGAAAGATATCTGGAAATGACAGTGGTGGAATTACAGCAAATATGAGATCATAAGTCTTCCCTTGAAGAGTACATGTCCCATCTGGAAGGAGGAACAGTCACCACCCTACTTCAATCAGTTGTTGCCATGTGGGACTTTGGGTATGATTTGGCTGGAGTGCTTGCTAGCACTTAGCTTGTTAGCCTATCATGTAAACTATGTATGTCTTCATGCTCAGAGACCTTCCCAGTAACTTCACATAATATGTTACTGATTCAGTACAGATTTTGCATTTTTTAAATCTACTGTGTCAAGCAATATCTAATGAGCTTTCCTAATAGAAAATGACACTAAGTTAGAGAAATAAGACTTCAGCCAGTTAAGAGAGCATATCATTTGATCATTGAAACTAAAATGGAAGTATCTACTCCACTGAGTAGTTGGAAGGATTATGTAGGTGATATAAACGAAATTGTTTGCAAATTTTAAAAATTAACATGTTTCCAATTGTATTGAATTTGAATGAATGCTTTTAATTATTATTCAAAGATTTTTCAAACTTTTGAGTTATCCAGGTTATATTAACTTGTAATATTTAGTGGAACAGAAAACTCCCAACAATTTTGGGTAAGGTTTTACTATGCTTAATACTTCGGCTTCCCTTAAAAATACAATTTTTATTTCTTTACAAATTTCCTTCAGACTGTTTTACCTTAAGTACAGTAGGAGATAAGTCTGATCCCTGTGTTATTTGGCTATATATTTAATTTAGTGATTATTCTTAGATATTTAAAAGTTGTTGGATTCTAGATCCTGATAGATTCTGTGTGTTCAGGCTGCTTCCTTCTTGGCTTAAAAATTACGTATTCTTTCTTGATGCTATCTGGGAATATATTCCTGGGAACTAAATCTAATCGTCATGTTACTCAAAGATACACATTTAAAAAGAAAACGAGCAGGAAGGATATGCATTGTATTTTTAAAGGATTATCTATAGAGATTCAATTTCATTCTATTTTAGGTCACTATAGTGTGGAAAGTTATCTACATCAACTTATTTCTCTTTACAGTTCTCTGAGAGGCTTGTGAATGAGATTTCTCTTTACATTTCTCTGAGAGGCTTATGAATGAGCCTTGCTAAAATTTCCACTGCTCCAACTTTTTAACTGCTGTTATTGACTTGCACAATGCAATCTGAAATCTTTATTGTTATTCTCTTTCTGCAGAAAATGTGTGCTAATATCCAATCATAAATTTAGCTTCATGACTTTGAGTACTAACAAAGCAGGGCTTTCTGAAGAAATACTTAAAATATAGACACATTTTTTTAGACAATTAAATACTCATCCACGTATGCCTACATATACAGGAAGGTTTTTCTCTCTGTGGTTGATTGTTACTTAGGCACTCCCCAAATAAACTATGCCTCTGAGTATGCATGCCTTTATATATAAGGTTCCCTCCCCTTGATTGCGGGCTGACCCTGTGATGTGCTTGAACCAAAAAAAAATGTGGCAAAAGCAACTATTTGTCAGTTCTATGCCTATGCCTTTAGAAGACCTGGAAATATTTATTTTTGTGCTCTGATGATAGCTAGCTTTTAATGCTTAAATAGAATTGATGTACAAGGTATATAATGTGTGAAAGATGGTAGTAGGTGTGTAATGTGTGGGAGACTGTAGTTGGCTAAGATAAGATAGGTCAGTGGGAAAATTTGGTGTCGCAAGTCAGAGATGGAGCAGGAGTTATTTTAGATTTTCAGGTTACATAAATATAAGAAAATCAGGCATTTTGGCTCGTACAGATAGAGCTTGATATTATTATAAGCAATATCTTCCCCTGAACGATACACTTCTGTCAGGAATCAATCAACAACTTCCTAAAATTTCAAATTTTATTAGAGAGATTTTTTAAAAATCAGATTTAAACTCATGTTCAGCTTACTGATGACTTGTTGATGCATCATGCCTTGACTAAGAGTGATGGAAGGAAGAGGAAAAACAGAAAAATCTGTTTTGTTACTAGAAGTTCTACAGAGAGGTCTTCCTTCTAATTATTTCCCAGCTCCAGAGTGTGTATTAGACAGAATTCAAGGATGATGCTAAGAGCCCACTCACAATTTCTCCTATGTGAGATAATGGTATGGTGTTGAGGGACATTCATAAGGAGAATTTGGCAGATTCTTGTAAATATCTTAATTCCAGGGGACAAAGAAATATTGGTAAATGTAGATTTTGAGATAGGGCCGCTCCAAATAGTTCGTGTTGTGGGGTTTGGGGGCTCTGTTTTTCAACACTCAGTCCCAAGATCATCTACACCTAAAGCTCTTGATCATGAATATTCTCTAGTTCCACCCAGTTATTCTGCTTCAGAAGCTCTGGGAGAGGAAGAGAGAAAAGAGAAGAGAAAAGAGGAGAGAAAAGAAAAAGAGAGGGAGAGAATATCATTTAAAGCAGAATTTTAATAAAAATTAAATGTGATGAGAAGGGTCAGGTTTTGTTGATAAAGGGACAATCTATAATACAGTTTTTAGGAGAAAAACATTGATTAGCGCAGTAATGGAGAGTTAGAGGAATCTGCTCTGAGAGATAAAGCAGAGGACGGAACACCAGTGGAACTGTTCTAAATAAATTCAATTTGTCAGAAACAACAGTAGTGTCCATGACACATCAAATGTTGCAAAATAAATAAAGATCATGATTTTTAAAATAAGATAGTAAAGTTGAATGTACTGATGGATATGTGAATTCCCTACCCTACAAATTGAAAATATCCCCAATAATTTAAACAGCAGTTCTCAGTGTGTGTTCTATGGATTCCCAAGGACTTTCAGAGTATCCAGGACATTCAAATTGTTTTCATAATGATAGTAAAGTGTTATTTATCTTCTTCCTCTTTGGACATTTACACTAATGATGGATAAAACTGTGGCACCTTAAATAAATCAAGGCAGTGGTACCAGACTGTACAAATAGTCATTTTATTCTTTACCATAGTGCACTCAAAGGGGAAAAAAAAAACACTGAAGAATGGTGGTCATCTCAAGAAAAACACTGTGTAATTGTTTGAGTTGCACTCAGAACTAGCCAATTTTTTTTTTTTTTTTTTTTTTTTGTGGATCTTTTTTTTTATATTTGAAAGAAAAACTGATAGGAAACAATGAATTTTTCTGACTTGAGTATTTGGCCGATGTTTTATTGAAAATAAATAAAATGAACCTGACAATATTTTTGCCAAGTTAAATTTCAAGATTGTAAGGAAAAATTAGGATTTCAGGAAACTTGTATTCATCACTCTGCACTTGATAGCTTCCTAGACTTTTCTGATGAGATCGGTGATGGTATTTTTTTTTTTTTTTGTATTTTACAAGTAAAAACCGCATAATGCAATGAATCAATATTTTCTAAGTGATCAATACATGATGTTACAAAATCACACACTCAAAGAGCAAGATTGACCCTTGGATTTTAACATAACAGAGTGTGAAAGATTAGTTAATGTAGTTTCAGATTCCAAATTGCACACATTATAACTAACCTTTAAGCAATTTCTCTTTGAGAAACTTGTCAAGTTTTGGTGTATTAACAAATAAAAATATTCACGATCATCTGAGAATTCTACTAAGATACTCCTTCCTATTCCAACAAAATAGCTGCATGAGGCGAAGCCGGATTTTCTTCACATACTTCAACCAAAACTTCTCATGACAGATAAAAAACAGAAGTGTATATAAGAACAACCCCACCTTCTACTAAATTTGAAATTAAGAAGCTTTGCAAAAATGTAAAACAATGCTATTCTATTTTTTATCTTATTTTTTAAGAAAAATATTTCATATTAACACACAATAGGTTTATTGCTATTTTTCTCAGTTTTACTTTCTAATTCAGTAAGTATTGATAGATGTAACTCATAAAAATAAAAGCTCTTTATGGTCTTCTATGGTTGGTGAGAGTATAAGGAGAGGCCTTGAGACCAGATATCTGTGAAATGGAAAGCCAAAATTATATGGACCTCATCCTATGACCACAGTGTAATAAGAGTACCAAGTAGTTAAAAAAATACATTAAATAAAGGAGAAGAAATCCAACTACTTTGAAGTTAAAAATTCCTGTATTCACCTAGCCCAATTTTGAGTAAAATTGGAAATGAAAATTCAGGGCTGAACAAACTTTAGAAAGAGCAATGATGAATGCCCTGTATTCTTTGCTGGGATATGTCCAATGAGGGGGTTCAGAGGGAGATTCAGAGCCTTAAGTGATGTCATTATTAATTATGTAATGCACATAAATGAAGTAAAAAGTAAAATGAATGGAAAAAAGCCCAAGAGAAACAAAGGAGAGTATAAATAAAAATGAAAGTAGAACTGAATAACTTATAAATCAGAAAAAATTACAGATACATAGAAACATGTTTGTCTTAGCAAAAATATGATAGACAAATTCTAGCAAATGTATTCAAGAAATAAGGAGGAATGCATTGATACAAATGGAAATAATGGCTCTCTCTTCAGAGCTCTTGCTTGGTTTTCTGTCCACCTGGCTAGATTTTTAGAAGCTCACTGGCATAACTAATGTCTGTTTCATCTCATCAATTGCCTGCTTGTAGTAAATGCAAAATAAAGAGTTTTTGTTTTTCTTTGTTCTTTATTAGGGTAGAAATAAACTGGCCTTAGGGAAGCTGTGAATAAGGTGAGGTGACTTTCTATGCTCACCTTTTTGTGCCCCCTCCACCTCTTTCCCCTCTTCCCTCTTAATCCTCATCATCACTTCAGACTTTTCTTTCTTATGGGGATTTAAAATATTAAAACCCACTTAAGTGCATTGTCCATCCAGAGGTATTAAAATTTTAAAAGAAATAAACCACTATGCTAGAAAGGTAAAGCTTGGAATATAAATACAAAGTTTCATCCAGAGTATATACTCTAAATGTGGATTAAGTTTTTCAAATGATAAAATTTTAATTTACATGATTTATTAGAAAAAAGTGTTTTGTTTTTTGTGTGTTTACTTTGTGAGGAGGGAACACTCAGAATCTGTTTTTCTCCAGTGATTCTTATATATGTCAGTTCTATTTTCTGCCTAGATTTAATCCCTGTTCTGAGGTAGAATAAGAGGTGGGATAAGTCCTTCTAAACAGTCCGTATATTCATCTTTCCTTTCCTTTCATCTGCTCAGTTGTGCTGGATAGTTCCCATTTGTCCCTCTATCCTTCTCTACCTTTCTTTGTGCCCTAGAGGATGATCTCTGTAGATAGTATTAAAGAATCACCTTGCCTTTTGACATCCACTTGGATATGGTCAGTGGATATACAGGGTAGGAAAAATGCATGATTGTGATATTTACTCCTCTGAATTCTTTGTCAGGTTGCTATGGCCTGGCTCCATCACTCTACTGAAGGTCATAGCCAATCTTCTCCTTCTTCTCCCTTATAGCAACTCTTTCTGGGTTCCAGTAACTATTTTCCTTTCTTGTCCCTTTTTGGCAATTAAGTTGTAAAGACTCCCTAATGTTGCTAGCCTTGGGCTAGTGTGCCATCTTTTGTTGGTTTCTTTTTTAATACTCTCCCTGACTTTGTAAAAAGTCCCTTTGTTAAACTCTCCTCAATTAAACTGCTTCAACGTGTCATCTCTTTTCAATGAAGACCATAGCCAAAATATCAAATACCGAATCTCTCAACTAGAGTGCATGTTCTTCAGTTCTTTACCAAGATATTTATGATGTATATAACAGCAACAACAGCAGCAACAGTACCGATCATATTAGCTAGCATTTATTGAATCAGTGTGCTTGGCACTGTTTTAAGAAGTTCACATGCATTAATTAATTTAAGACTCATAATTTTCTTATAAAGTTAGGTACTATAATTAACCCCATTTTGCAAAGTTGTAAACTGAGGCACAGAGTGATTAAACTACAGCTAGAAAGTGCTGACAACTTTCTCACACTTTAAACATTCTCATCCCTCATTTTGATATGCCTACAACTATGTTCCTATACTTGTTGCCTCTAAACAATGGCAATCATGCATTCTAGATGAGTTTCTCAGTGGCATTTTACTTTTTTAACAATTTAGCTGATTGTTTACAGTGAGGTAAATTGTACACCTTTGTAAGACTTCATACAAATACCTTTATAAATATTAAATATATACATTATTCAGCCTGACTCCTTACTCTGTTACTTGATACTTTAGAAAATGTGACCAAGAAGATTATTATCTTGGGAATCTGTTGTTCTTGCCCTAGGGCCTCTTCCCTCCATGCAGTAGATCCTCAGCTCATTAATGAACACTCCATTTCCCTCTTTTGTCTCCCTTCTATGCATAAATCTAAAAAGGATAAGCCAAGCAAGTTAATCTAAGTTGTTTTTTTGTTTTTTTTTGTTTTTTTAACCACAGATACTACTTTACTATTCAAAATGGAAGTTTTTCAATAAGGTAAAATCAATCTAATTAACTCATCTGACCTTATTAAAGATATCACAGGGCTTACCTGGTGGCACAGTGGTTGAGAATCTGCCTGCCAATGCAGGGCACACGGGTTCGAGCCCTGGTCTGGGAAGATCCCACATGCCGCGGAGCAACTAGGCCCGTGAGCCACAACTACTGAGCCTGCGCATCTGGAGCCTGTGCTCCGCAACAAGAGAGGCCGCGATAGTGAGAGGCCCGCGCACCGCGATGAAGAGTGGCCCCCGCTTGCCGCAACTAGAGAAAAGCCCTCGCACAGAAACAAAGACCCAACACAGCCAAAAATAAATAAATAATAAATAATTAAAAAAAAAAAAGATATCACAAATGGTTAATTTATTTCTGAAAAAAGGTCTACTTTTTTTTCCCATCAACCTATCATATCTACGTCTTGTTTACTTTGTTAATGTATTATAGAGGAGTGAGTTATGATGAGGACTTAAATTCCCCCTGTCACATATTTGGTAAGAGTCAAAAACAATGTGTTACTAGCTCGTGAGTTACCCAGGTATTCCTTCAAAAGTAAAGGCATAAATGCAAATTAAATACAAACCACCCAGGGAAGATCCTATAGGAATGCATATACAATAACTAAAAATAAAATAGTCAAGGAGTAACAAAAACAAAGTTGATACCATGTAAGTATCAATGATCAAAAGGGAGGACTATCATCTGTGAAAATTAGCCTTTAAAATACCTTCTGCTCTCAACACCAAGAGAAGGGATGTAGTGCTGCAGGATTTATTGCAGGTGAGAGGAAGGCATAATGTTACAGCAGGCCCCAAAACGTAGGCAGAGTCTTGCTGCTCTTCTCAAATCCCGTCACGTGGATTCCTGCCTTTTTGCTTAGGGTAGTTTTGCTTTCAACCTTTTCTTGGAGTCATTAGACTTTTACCTTGAGTGCTTCCTCATCATAGAAGGACTCAAGAATGACATCATAAAATATTCGTGCTAGGAAATATCTTGGATATCCTTTAAATCCTCAATGTATAGCTGAGGATGTTGAAACTCAGACAGACTGGATATCCTTCCAAGGTCATAGTAATCCTTGGTGGCAAAACTGGATCATTTAACTTGAAATTGAGCCACCTCCCTCTCCCCAACACATACATTCTTCTACTTAGAAGCGATAGGTTCACTCTCTGAGAATTTCTGTGATCACACATTATTTATAGTCTACCCAGACTACAAAATTTGCTGGGAAATGTGTGTCTTATTAGTAATATATTCTCCAGCCTTGCCAATTCTATACTTTTACTTTCTCTGTTGTATCCACTCTGCCTCCCCATACTCTGGCTTGCTAGATCCTATTCCATATGGGATACTTGGCTTTTTGGCCCCAGACTCAGCAACCTTAACTCTTTTTTTTTTAAAGGTATTTACCAGCATTTATTCATCGGAGAGGGAATGAAAGTGGTGGGATGGAATGTGCCACAACTTTCAGACAAGTATACAACATATAAAGTGTTTAGTATAAACGTACAATTTCTACACAAAGGCATCCTTTTCCAATTAATGTAATAATGAACACAAAGTCTTGAAAATGCATTTCTTGAAAATATATTTCTTAGGGAATATAAATTTAAAAAGCAGGGAAAAAGAATACATATGGAAAAGAATCTGAAAAAGAATATATATATATAACTGAATCACTTTGCTGTACAACTGAAACCAACAGAACACTGTAAATCAACTATACTTCAATAATAATAATAATAATAATAAAAAGACACATGGAATTACAGGGACAGAAAGAGGTCCTTTACAGAGAGAAGCATTTATGTACCTTTGCTTCCAACCCCGAGTTATTCTAATTAATTTGGAACAAAATCTGCATTATTCTGCTATATTTAATATAATGATCTAGTTATATTAAAGGTATAGAGAAGTGATCTATATCACTATAATTTAGTTAATTTTAATACCAGCCCTCTATTTATTTATTATTAACTTTTATTGGAGTATAGTTGCTTTACAATGTTGTGTTAGTTTCTACTGTACAGTAAAATGAATCAGCTATACATATACATATAGCCCCTCTTTTTTGGAAGTCTTTCCCATTTAGGTCACCACAGAGCATTGAGTTCCCTGTCCTATAAGTAGGTTCTCATTAGTTATCTATTTTATACACAGTATCGATAGTGTATATATGTCAATCCCAGTCTCACAATTCCTCCCACCCCACCCCCCTTGGTATCCATACATTTGCTCTCTATGTCTGTGTCTCTATTTCTGCTTTGCAAATAAGATCGTCTATACCATATTTCTTGATTCCACATATATGCATTAGTGTATGATATTTGTTTTTCTCTTTCTTTCTTACTTCACTCTGTATGACACTCTCTAGGTCCATCCACATCTCTACAAATGACCCAATTTCGTTCCTTTTTATGGCTGAGTAATATTTCATTGTATATATGTACCACATCTTCTTTATCCATTCCTCTGTTGATGGACATTTAGGTTGCTTCCATGTCCTGGCTATTGTAAACAGTGCTGCTATGAACATTGGGGTGCATATGTCTTTTTGAATTATGATTCTCTCTGGGTATATGCCCAGTATTGGGATTGCTGGGTCATATGGTAGTTCTATTTTTAGTTTTTTAAGGAACCTCCATACTGTTCTCCATAGTGGCTGTGTCAATTTACATTCCCTTTTCTCCACACACTGTTCAGCATTTATTGTTTATAGATTTTTTTGATGAAAGCCATTCTGACCGGTGTGAGGTGATACCTCATTGTAGTTTTGATTTACATTTCTCTAATAATTAGTGATGTTGAGCATCTTTTCATGTGCTTCTTGGCCATCTGTATGTCTTCTTTGGAGAAATGTCTATTTAGGTCTTCTGCCCATTTTTTGATTGGGTTGTTTGTTTTTTTGATATTGAGCTGCATGAGCTGTTTGTATATTTTGGAGATTAATCCTTTGTTGGTTGCTTTGTTAGCAAGTATTTTCTCCCATTTTGAGGGTTGTCTCGTCTTGTTTATGGTTTCCTTTGCTGTGCAAAAGCTTTTAAGTTTCATTAGGTCCTATTTGTTTATTTTTGCTTTTATTCTCATTACTCTAGGAAGTGGGTCATAAAAGATCTTGCTGCGATTTATGTCAAAGAGTGTTCTGCCTGTGTTTTCCTCTAAGAGTTTTATAGTGTTTGGCCTTACATTTAGGTCTTTAATCCTTTTTGAGTTTATTTTTGTGTACGAAGTTAGGGAGTGTTCTAGTTTCATTCTTTTACATGTAGCTGTCCAGTTTTCCCAGCACCACTTATTGAAGAGGCTGTCTTTTCTCCATTCTGTATTCTTGCCTCCTTTGTCATAGATTAGGTGACCATAGGTGCGTGGGTTTATCTCTGGCCTGTCTACCCTGTTCCACTGATCTATATTTCTGTTTTTGTGCCAGTACCATACTATCTTGATTACTGTAGCTTTGTAGTATAGTCTGAAGTCAGGGAGCCTGATTTCTCCAGCTCCGTTTTTCTTTCTCAAGATTGCTTTGGCTATTTGGGGTCTTTTGTGTTTCCATACAAATCATAAAATTTTTTGTGCTACTTCTGTGAAAAATGCCATTGGTAATTTGATAGGGATTACATTGAATCTGTAGATTGCTTTGGGTAATATAGTCATTTTCACAATGTTGTTTCTTCCAATCCAAGAACGTGATATATCTCTCCATCTGTTTGAATCATCTTTAATTTCTTTCATCAGTATCTTATAGTTTTCTGCGTACAGGTCTTTTGCCCTCTTAGGTAGGTTTATTCCTAGGTATTTATTCTTTTTGTTGCAATGGTAAATGATTGTTTCCTTAATTTCTCTTTCTGATCTTTCGTCATTAGTGTATAGGAATACAAGAGATTTCTGTGTATTAATTTTGTATCTTGTGATTTTACTAAATTCATCGATTAGCTCTAGTAGTTTTCTGGTGGCATGTTTAGGATTTTCTCATAATTCATTTTCAGTTTCAAACATACAGTTGTCTAAAATTCAATTACGTGTTTTAGTTAATGCAAATGTTGGTTTTTCTTAATGTTTTGAAAGAGGCCTGGCTTTGGATGTCTGAGGTCAGTTATTCTAAGTTTTCCTGGTTTCTCTCTTCTCACCAGAGAAGAATGCAGCCTGAGTCCTGATACGTAATTACTCTAAACTCATTTAACTTGTTTTCACCTACTCTACTTCAGTTATAACCTGTGTGGTTACTTTAACTATATAAACATATTAAGGTACACTAATTTTTTGTTTAAACTATATCTTTTATCTAATAATGAAAAAATACACAATGGCTCCTTTTCCATATTTCTGATGAATTTTGCTTCTCTTCTCAGTTTTCATGAATTGTTTCAATTTATATATCTGTTCTTTCCTTGCATACCAAACCTGCTGCAAACCAGAATTAATTTTCTGTCATTATTAACTTCCTAGATTTCAAAGCTTGTAAACTTGATGTATCTTCTGATGTGGCTATCATCTCAGCAACCTTAATTCTTTCTTTCATAGTTCTCATATTAGTCTTTTTGACACTATCATCCTCATGGGTTCTCAGTAGACATTTACGGAACTGAGTATAGGTGGATGTTATCCAAGACTTTAATGGTAGTTGGACTGGTGTGTAGTCCCACTGGATAGTAGTAGAGTGCTTTATTGAATAGTCACTGGTAGTAAATATATCAGCTATACCCCCAACAGTCCATGTTAATCAGCACTCAGATTCTTTGTACCTGATATTCCCTCTGGCATGAACATTCCTCCCTTTTTCTCTGCCTAGCAATTCTTACTTAGCCTACATTATCCATATCAAATATCAGTACCTCTTGAAAATTTCTCTTTGCTTTCAGAAGAGAAGTGTTTTACTATGAGATTGGTTGAGACGGAAAGAAAAACAGCCATGTGGTTGATGTTGGGGAAGAATTTTGGGGTCTTGGAAATTGATAGTGGGGGAGAGGGAAGTTTTGGTGATCTCTATTAGAAAACAGTGAGACTGCCTGTCATAGGTAGATTGATTTTTAAAGATATTTTGAAATTTATTAACAATGTACTTCTCAAGAGACAGTGTCTGCAGATTCAAAATGTGTCTCTACTTCAACTACGTACCTTTCCACCACTAATGCTCAGTACATAGCAGATGTCCCATATATATGATGGAATAGACATATTAAGTAACTATCCAACTACTTTATTGAAATTCCAACTGACATATTAGAATTCCAACTGAAATCACTGAAATTCTTCTTGACTTTCCCTCTTGAACATAGTTCCTGATTCTAGTCAAAATTGAGTATTCTTTTCAAATGATTATCCATATAGTATTTGAAATAAATGTGGCCCTCCTGTAAGAGTTATGCCCCAAAGTTAGACTAAAGCTCAGAACTTCAAAGAAAATATACTCTTTTAGGCAATAGAGGAAAATAGATATTTTACTAAGGATTTCATACAGGAGAAAGAGAATAGAGGCCATATTCTTCAACTCAATATTTCACCTTACTAGCCTTGTATAATTCCCATCCAACATCATTTTAATGGTCTCTCCTCTTACTCAAAAGCCACCATATTTTTGTTTCTTTTCAACCTCCCCGCAACTGACCCCATTCAGCCTCCAGTCTCACTGATGTCAGCTATCCCATCCTAAGTCCTTCTAGATGTCACCATTTCTCATTCAGAACAGTTTTACTTCCTCAGCTTCTCTAATTTTATATTCACATATCAATTAATTAATATTATCTTCCACAGTGCAGAATCTATTGAAATTGTTCTTAGCTAAAAATTCCTCTTTAGACATCAGAATCTACTTGTTAAAGACATATTGAGGATGTATAATTTTTTTCCCTAATAATTTTTTTCTGTCACATATAGTACAGAGACTTAAAGGATTTAAAATATGCTGGTTTAAATGCAAATAAAGAACCAAATATTTGTTTTTTTCCATTTCAAACTCTGAGGCTGCTGAAATCTGAAGAAATCTATATCATAAATATTAGAAAGTTCACACTTCTCAATCCATTCTAGGAAAATCACATATAAGCTAACTTGATTAAAAAGAGAAGAAAAGTGAACCTTAGTTTTTGCATGTTTTCAGAATTTTCTTCTTAAAAAAAAGATATCTCAATTGGAGAATAGTCATGAGAAACAAACAAAAATCTTGTCAGCGTTTGAACACATATCTGTGAGAAGTAACTCTAAGGACTTTCCTTAATAGAACTAGATTAATGTATTAAATACAGTCATAAAGATTTCCTTGTATATGCTTTTTGAAAGCCTTTCACTATTTTTCTTTTCTAAGGAAAAGTATTTATAAGTGCCCATTGGAGTTAGCCAAATTGGACTGAAGTGTGGTTGGCTTGGAATAAATCACAATGACTCTAATTCAGTTGTAAAGCACATTTGAAGTAGGTCTATGGGCTTTCTGTTTGAATCTAGCTTGCTTATTGACCAATTCCAGCCAAAGATAACATCTTTTTTTCCCCCTTCAACTCTATAGGGCGCATTTCCATGATAATAACAATTCTCTGTTCTTGGAAAGTGTGGAGTGGACCAGCTTGCTCACCACTTGGAAAAATGTCCAATTGTGAGACTATCCATAAACCCCGGCCCTACCTTTATGCCTAACCTTGAGTAGTTTGACAATGACTTAGCATTATAGAAGAGGAACATTTTAAGGCATTAGCAGCATGTATATTGTGTAATGATTTCACTATATCAGCAATTTACAATTCTGATGTAGCCTTTTATTTTTATGGAGAACCAATTAAAAATAGCTTTGATACTGTGTGGCTCAGTACAGGGCTTTATCTGTCTGGATTATCATTTTCCCTGTAGACATATCTGCTTTTGATCTTTTTTTTCCCCCTCTAGGTTTTACTTTTTGATTAATAGTATACCAAGAAGAATTAAGGTGAATCTATAGGCCAACTGATAATCTTATTACCAAAAATATTTTTTAAATGGTATTGTGCTTCAATGATTGTCCTGTTTCCAACCTCCTTATTCAGCATAAGAAAGGAACAAGGGGAAGAAAGGGGTTTCTGCCAACCACTGTTAGACACTTTTATACAGATCATTCAATTTTTTGGAAAAAATGCATTCTTACCTCTTGTTTTACAGATGAATACCAAGTAGATTAATTTACTCAAGGTGATAGAAATACCAAATCATAATTTCAAAGTGCATGCATTTTCCACTTGACCATGAAAAACTGTTTACACATGTAAGCCTTTTCCTTCATAAAGTATTGCCTGAAGATGTCATGCTTTTTTATCCTATCCAATTTATTATACACTCTACAAAAAAAGGGGGAGAGAGAGCATTTCTTATTGCCTGCTCTGCGCCATTTATGATTCTGAGTTTTATTATATAATTAATTAGGCACATGCACGCTGGTCACCTATAGTGGGGCCAGGCACTACATCGGTCATTTTGATATTGACCCCATGTCAGATCTTTGAGACCTCAGACACCTTCAAGATGGGCATTCGTCTCAAAGGCAAGGAAATAGATAAGAAACATGAATTAACTAACACAATTTCATTGTGCTAAGAGGTGGCAATACCTGAAATCACACTTAGATGTTCACATCCACTGCAGTCCATGTTCTTTCTGCCACCGAGACTCCCCCATTTTTAGAACGATTAAAGCCCATGACCTCTCCCGGACACAAATGGATGTGGCCCTCTTGTTGAGCTGCCAGTTCTAATTTTGTATCTGGATGTGAAAAGTTTATAAGAAAGAAGTCTTTTTACCCTCTAGACTCTTTCCTTTACCACAGGCCGTGTCTGCAGAGATATTGAGCTTAAATTTCTTCCAGGGAAAGTTTCTGTCTCCCACAAAAGCAACTTGAGCCCTTGTTTAAAGGTCCCTGTATGCTTTTAGCTGAGAACAGCTCTTCTCTCTCTGTGAAGGCCTTCCTCAGCAATGCAGATTATGTTGTCAGTGTGGAGATATGCATGGAGCAGTGGGGGAGCAAGGGGAGACTTGCTCAGTCAGCGTAGGTGTTAGAATCACTTCTAGCAAATCATGGGTTAACAAAGTTAGACGTATATTGTCTCCACACCCATGTTGATGTCTCTAGAAATATTTTATCTCTTGGACTAGGAAGGTGAAAGAAATCAGTGGTCTGATGCAGTGGCATACCAAGGCAGAGAAGGGAGAGGCAATGAGAGCAGTCCATCCCAAGAGCCGGAAATGAGAAACTGTATCGCCTGTTGAAAAATTGAAGACAGTAAATTTGACTTAAAAAGTCAGACTGCTTTCTATTCACCATGCACCAGCAATTCTAGGCAGCGGGAGGGATAAAATGTCTCCCCACCAGTGCAGACCACTCCCACCCTTAGTAAGCCAGTGGAGATGCAGACCTTCATTTTTCTCCAACCCAATTACAAACACCATTCAAACCAAAGTCCTCCACAGGCCTGGGATGAAGAAGCCTGGTCTAATGTTAGTGAATATTTAGCTGTTGTCTCCTTTGGACTCTATATATCAAAGGATTCATGCAAAAGTGTTACCAAAATAGCCCATGATAAATGGGATCTTAATGATGATAAACAGCCCTCCTTCCTCAACACATTGTCCCTTACATGCACTTTATAGGGCAACTCTGCTTTTACACTCATTATCTTATTTTGTCCTTGTAACAACTCAGAAGAAGAAGTGCTGTAATAATCAGACAAGTTTATTATTTCCCCACACCGGCCATTCAGACACACTTTGAAGGGCTGGTCCTTTTCTAGCCTCTGGATGAAACCTAGAGCAGGCCCCACAGATTTCCTTGTTACTCATAAATTTTTAAAAATTCTAATTACTGTTAGTTATAATATGGTCTCACTTATGTCAAGTTCAGTGTAATAATCCAGACTTCTCATATTAAAGCAGAATACCAGTCCTGGGAAAGGTGAAAATAGCTTGTGTCGTTCCTAATTCCCAGTCTAGAGTTTACTCAATCGGTTGGCTCAAGTCATTTCCATTGTTGAAGAAGAGAGGGAGTTGAGGAAACAGGAAGGAGCTTACATGCCTGGCCAGGTACCGTCTGATATTGATTTCCTCTGGTCATGGCAGATGCTTAAAGCTTATTCTTTCTCTCATAGGGCACTTTCATGGGTGCTTCACAGTCCTTTTAACTTGGAAAATTATCACCTTCAGTTCATATGAAGAAGGTGAGTATTTCCACTCCAGCTGATTCTTTATCATTCCTTTCTTGCATCTAGGTGTTCAGTATATACATCCTGACATTTTTTGCTGAGGTCTGTTCACTCCAGTACCTTTTTGGTTGTGTCCTAAAGAGTTTAGTTACCGGGTATCTTTGACTCACCATCAGCCTTGTTTTCCTGTAGCTGCCTGAACAAATCCAACTACAGTCCTTTGCACTTATGATCTATCAGGCAGGAGCAAGATACCAGTCCATAATATCCCCCCAAATTGTAGGACACACATAGCACACCCACTCTATAGTCTCCTTGAAGCCCTTCTCACTAACCTTGAGGTAAAACTAAAGTATCCCACCCTACTCTCCATGGGAGTGGAGGAAATCCTCTCATATTAACACAACTGCCCCTAAGGAAACCCTCCCTCTAATCTCCATCTCCCCCTGTGGCGGCCAGCTTTAATCCTTCTATACTTTGAAGTCATTGGTAAAGATTGCACAAGGGCAGATGGATTGCCCTACTGCTTTAAGTCCCATCTAGATGTTTTAGCATCTTTGAAAGGTTAGGCGTCTTGGGGCCTCAGTGTTAACCAAGCCTGAAAAAAAATCCGTTTTAACATATGGTGACAATTATTATCCACATTTTACATTAAAAGACAAACAACAAGCAAACAAACAAAATCAGAGGCTCAGAGAGTTTGTCATTAGGTCTAATAATTGATGTGCAGCTAAGGAAGGGCAGACTTATCACTGGATTCCCAGGCCATTGTCAGCTTCGCCAGACCTCACTGTGTCAGTAGCAACATGACAGCCCACACTCCAAATTTAACACATGAGGAAATACAAATTCAAATTTAGAGTGAAATCTCCAAGCCCGCTTCGTTTTAAAATTCAGACCACTGACTTAACAATGGCTTAATGTTAAATTAGCTTAAAAGTAACTACATGGAGCTCACGAACTCAAACACCCCAGGTTGATGTCTTTCTATTTCAGACATCTATCCGACAGAAGAAACCACTACACTCCAACTTCACAAGGTCATGGAAGATTCTCAGTTTAAAGTTTCTGGGTATTTGAATTCTTTGGAGATCAGAATAACAGATCTCAGTATTAGTTTACGGATTGTTTTAGAGGCATATTTTTAATCACGCACTGCATTTTTATTGGGACTGTGAGAATGTGAGCCGGAAGAGTTAGAGATTTCACAGCACTTTGAGGAAGGAAAGAACTATAGCTCCTGTGTCCTGACCCATATTTCCTCTCTCAATAAAGTAGGCTCTTATTTCCCAGGCTAATGGGAACTATTATGCGTGTATACTTGCTCACTTTTAAGAGTCCTGTGTGTCAGTCACTTTAGATATGGATTCTGAAGATAGAATGGATAGATGATAGATGGATCATGGTTCCTTTGATTACAGAGTCATTGCAGTATGAGTGTTTAATTCATCACTTCATAAAGCTCTCCGAGATGACTGAATTGTAGAAGGCAGCCTACACTAGAAACAGTCTCTCCCAGTTTGGTCTTTTGCCACTTCTCTTTTCAAAGTTGCCACAAGAGACTAGCAGTGTACCATCATACATGATTTTTTGTTCCAAATGCTTACAGTCTCAAAAATGAAGACCTATTAGGCAAAACCTTGAACTGAAACAAAACCAGTCAAAATAATGCAGAACACACTGCTGGAAGGATAAGATGAGATCCTTCCCTGACTTCCTTAACAGAATGTGGTAAACACCTTCCAAATTCTTGTATTTTTAACTAACAAAAAGAAAACAATTAAAAGAATAAAAAAAGGGGGGAGAAAAGCATTTTGCTGAAAAGCAAAGTTTAATAGAAAGTGTAATAAAAAAGAAATAAACACAAAAACAAAGTATAAAATTCAAATGCATTTTCTTGTGCATTTAGCTTTCTTCTACTGGAGCCTATTAAAATTAGTATTCAGATCTATGGGATAGAGAAGATATAGAGATTCTATTCTATATATCTATATATCTATCTAGATATCTATCTATCTATCTATATATCTAGATATATAGATTCTATTCTATTCTATTCTATTCAATTTCTTTTCTCCCTCACTGTCCTCATTTCTGTACAACACTGATCCTTACTTCCCTCTGCCAGATCCTGATGCCAGTGTCAGTGAAGGATGGACTATGTATGCCAGAGATTGTATGTATTCAGTACAGATATAATTACTGAGTTGTAATATATTTATACTTATGAAAAATCAACATATTGCATACCTCTATCTCTTATCTATGTATATCCATTATCTATCTATCTATCTAGTTGTTGAAACACATTTTTCAGTCTATACACTATTTGGATAACTGTTTCTGGACCTGAAGTACTACAATTGTTCATTTGTAAAGAAAAGAATACTGCTTTGACACTACCATATTTTGTGTGAAGAACACATTTTTTGTTTTTTAAAAAAAAATTATTCTAAAAAGACCACATAGAAGTCTAAGCTGAGCATTTTCTAACCTGTGGTATTAATCTGAGGGTGGAAGAGGATGCGTGTGGGAATGACATTTTCAGATATCTCAAGTTAACCTTTATCCTCCCTGACAATAATGAGTTCGGTTTTTCTAGAGATGTCTGCCTTTCTGTGCATATCAGAATATTAGAATCTGTGTTGGGGACAGGTAGTTGGGGAAGGATGTGCAGGGCATTTGATAGTTTGGAAAAAACCTCACCAGATGATTTGGATACAACTCTTCCCTTGCCTCTGGTCTGTGAAGACCAGCAATCTGGGTTTTGTATTGGAAAACTATACAATTTTGAATTTTATGTGGCTCCAGTGCATAGAAAATCATCAGCTATGCTTGGGAATGTGGAAATGGGGAAGGGAGAAGAGGAAAGGATATTCTTGCCACATTCTGTCCATCCTTATGCCCTTAGCTTCAAGGTTTTTTTTTCAAATGAATAGTATCTTTTTGACCTAACAGGGATTAGATTCTCTTCCAGAGATGAGATTTATTTCATTTAAATTTGTTTCTGTGTTGAAGGACTCCTAGTGTGAACTGAACATTGGGTCTCCACTATGACTTTGAATTGGATAAAAAATACTTGCACTTCAGACCCTGGAACTTATTATTGTTATTATTATCTTGGTTATTAATGATTTTAGTTGGAAAAATAAGGACTGCTTACATTAAAATATGTAAGTCTTTTGCTGTCACTTTCTTGGCTTTTGCCAACATATAAGAAATTTTGGTCTCTATATCACCCAAATATCAAGAATAATGATAATAATTAGGATAATATTGTATTTATGTAGTGCCTTATTGTTTGCAGTGTGCATTATCTCTTTAATCCTCATAGTAGCCTTCCATAGAATGCTTCATAAGTCCCATTTTATAGCTGAGAAAAATAAGATTCAGAGGGTTGAAAAACTTTCCGAAGGCTATTCCTCTAGTAAGCGGCAGAGACCAAAACTCAGATCTTTTGACAAAGAACCAAAGTTTTAGTCACAATGGAAATTTTTAAATTTAGACTTTATGAAAGTATGATGAAACTATCTTTGAAGTATCAAATCTTAGTATCTTAGTAAATGCCAGTTGTCTTTCTTTTATCTGATTATCTTTTGGAAATTTTAGGCGGTCTCTGTCTCTGTCTCTCTGTCCACTTGGGTTACTGGATGACAGTAGTCTGGGAAGTTGCATACATTTCACATGACTAACATTTCTGTAACATTATTACAAAGATATCACTTGGTAAGAGTTTCTTTACTCTCTCAATGAACATGTTTGGTATGCACCTGGTTGCCATTTAAATAGCAAAAATTTATACAATGACCTAATGAAGAAGTAGACGAAAACTGTTACAAAGAAAATGCTATTGATAGCTACAATTATTCCACTAACTTTTGTTTCTTCCTGTTAGTTCCCATAAAAGATCTCAAGACCTCTCATATGCCAAGCCCTTGCTCACTAAAACTAAACCTCACCTTGTCTCTAAAGCATAAAGATTTGAAAGAAAATCCATGCTGCCAAAGAGATAGTGGTAAAACACACTTTATTTCAACCATTTCAAAAATAATCAGGTTCACACCTGAGCAATGACCTATCTGAAAGAAAAGGGATAGGATGACAGATTGGGTGATTTGACAATGAAGTGCTAATAGCTTAAGCTTAGAATTATTTCCGTGGTGTGTTCTCTATTGCTAGAAAGATCCTGTCCAGAACTCAGAATCAACTATACCTTCAAGCTGTAGCCTGTGGCAGGGAAACACCTGGCCTAGGATAGTGTGGTGATTGGAAATAGAGCTGAGGGCTGTCCCTAAAATCTGTTCTTTTGCTGCTTAAAGAAAGGTTCATCTTGAAAAGAGCCTCACAGAAGGTACATCCCAGCATTTATCAAAATGTCATCTCTAATATCAGGAACTTAAGAAAATCGAGATTCTTGGACTTTACCCCAGACCCATTTAATCCAAATTCCTGTGGATTGGTCCTAAGAATCTTAATCTTTAACAGATGTCATGCTTGATTCTAATACATGCTAAAGTTTGAGAACCACTAGTCTAGATCAGCCTTCACTTTAGATATGAGGGAACTGATGTCCTGAAAACAATTTCTTGACCAACCTCCTGTACAGAGACAGAATCTGAGGTGGCCTAGTTATTCAGATGCCTAGTTCAGCCAATTTTATTCAGGTCTACAAATTTTGGTCTCTCCTCTTTGATCCTTTCTAGAGAGTAGGAGAAGTCAACCAAAAATTAAATGCCACAGTTCGAGGAGCTAAATTACATTTGTTTTTATTCTGAGGTTAGTATTCATTTTTTTTTTTTTAAACATCTTTTTTGAAGTATAATTGCTTTACAATGGTGTGTTACTTTCTGCTTTATAACAAAGTGAATCAGTTATACATATACATATGTTCCCATATCTCTCCCCTCTTGCATCTCCCTCCCTCCCACCTTCCCTATCCCACCCCTATAGGTGGTCACAAAGCACCGAGCTGATCTCCCTGTGCTATGCGGCTGCTTCCCACTAGCTATCTATTTTACATTTGGTAGTGTATATATGTCCATGCCACTCTCTCACCCTGTCACATCTCACCCCTCCCCCTCCCCATATCCTCAAGTCCATTCTCTAGTAGGTCTGTGTCTTTATTCCCGTCTTGAGTATTCATATTTTAATAGCCTTCTAGAACTCCTCAGAACACTGAATTCATAAATATCTTCAGCAAAACTATTTAAAGTTTGGGGTGTCACTGTGAAAGTGTTAGACTTCCTCAATTCCTTAAGAATTATTACATGTGAACAATTTGTGTGTGCAAAGTGCAAAAGGCAAGGAATGCAGGCCAAATATACACAGAGAAATGAGCAACCCTTACAAGTTGCTTCATTTTTTCTTTCCTACTAATTATGGCCAATCCTTGCCTTGAAGGAGAGGCCCTGAAAGAAGAGAATAAAGACTCAAAAATAATGTGGCCCAGTAATTTAGCTTGGGATGGTCATTTCAAGTCATTGACATTTACGGTGCAACCAGATGTATTGAGACTGGCTTGGTCAGTAGGATTGCACTGGGGTTAGAGTGGTACTATAGAAGTAGAAGAGAGTGGGATGTAGAGATCTCTTCAAACTTTGTGATTGGTTGCCTGAACGTAAGCTTTTCACTACCTGAACTATCTGCATGCTTGTTTTCATTAATATATTCTATCATAAAATATTAGACCTCTAAAAGCACAAATTCAAAAGGCATTTAATCAACCATAAGATATATCCTACTGTCATTAAAGACTAGCATTATCTGAAAATAAAAAGACCATCAAGATGGCCTTGTACAGACCAATCACCAGGTGATTTATTGTCATTACAGTCAACCATGCTAGTTACTTTGAGACACCAAATTCAAGTTTACCTATAATCTTCATCTAGCAAGCTGACTTCCTTCCACTTGGCTTTATGATACAGTATCTGCATTGATTTAATGAATGCATGTATACTGGGTTTGCTACAATTGAAAAAATATTCTTTTGCAAGGAAATCCCTATGGATGACCAAAACTTCTGTGAATCTGTGATCTTGTATGATTCTATAAAATGCAAGGATTCATCTTCATTTAAGAGCTTGACTGGGACAATGAAACAAATGCATGTGATAATATCATGATTACCATCACAGCTGTAACATCAAGGAAACAACTGTGTGCAGTGGAATAGTTAACCTTCAGCTACTGTTTTTCAAATACAAATTGCTTGAGAGGATATATGAGTAGGTCTCATAGACTTTCAAAAAAGGTAGTTACTGAGAAATTCTAGTTGCATGGCCTTACTTGATGATGATGTACATGAAGAACATACTACATAAAATTAACCAAGTAAGGAAAACCCAGTGTTTAGTTCTGTTCAATTCACTTTACCCTTTTCCTTCTCTTTTTTAAACTGTAGCTAAAACTTTTTATATCGAAATTTACAAACTAATAGTAAAAGAGATTTTTTCTGAATTTATAATTGCCTTTGCTATTAAGAATCTTTGGGCCTGTTGCTCACCTTTATGACACATTAAGGAGAACAAGAAACAGGATGCCAGAATGAAATTCTTTTGACACTCTGTTAAGAACTGGAACCAAACCTCAGATAGTAAGGTTCAAAAATGGTGGCTAACATTTTTCTTTTATCTTTCCATTCCTGGAATATGTCAAGGACCAGAAGCAGCAATGTTGAAATACTATGAAAAAGAATGTTTCCTCTCTGTTGCTAGTCTGATTGAAAGGAGAAAGTAATGGACTATTAGGGAATTTTGTCCAAATGAGATTCTGGCACAATTTTATGGATCCCTGACATTGAACTAAACTGGAAATCAGAACTTCAGTTTCCCACTTGGATTTATATAATAAATTATTTATGTAGTATGTTTTCTTTTGCATTAGGGTATCCCTTTCATTGTATTGGTTTCTCCTTTGGGCTGCAGAATTACAGTATTATCAAAATATTCCCCACTCTCCTTAATTTCCTGCTGATCTCTGTCATTTTTCTGTGACCATTTTATAGAGGATAGTTTTAAAACTATAATTTGTACAACTTTTGCCAGCCATTATGTTAGAAATTTATCTATTGGAGTATAGTTATTAGTAAAAACAGGGGCCAAGAAGAAATAGACAACTCATTTAACTCAGAATACTGTATAGAAAATGCATTGGCTAAAAATATTTGCTATATTATGAGGTAATGCCTGTGACTGAAAGAGTTCAATACTGTTTTCAAATGCTAGCTCTCATTTGGCTAACCACATACAATAGTTCTCAAGGTAAATGGGACATTGGGTTGGATGTAATATTTAATTCTACTAAATATGTTTACTCAGATTTGCTCTATTCAATTTTCTGTTGTATTAGTTATCTACTACTATGCAACAATATTTCCCAAAGCTTAGTACCGTAAAGCAACATTTTTTTTCATCTCAGAGAGTTTTTCTAAGGGTCAAGAATTTAAGAATAGCTAAGACAGTTGGTTCTGGCCCAGGGTCTCATGAGGTGCTATTCAACCTGTTGGCTTGAACAGAAGTCATCTGAAGGTTTGTCCAATGCTGGAGTATCTGCTTCCAAGCTCACTTTGGCTGTCGGCAGGTGGTCTCAGTTCCTTGCCATGTGAGTCTCTCTGTAGGGCTGATTATAACATAGCATCTGGCTTCCCTCAGAGTGAAACATTTGAAAGAGAGTGACACCAGACTGTCTTTTATGATCTAGTCTCTGAGTCACACACTGTCACCTTCACCTTATATTCATTGCAAGTAAATAGTTAAAGCAATCTACACTTGACTAGAGGAGGCAGAGACTATTAGGGGCCATCTGAGTGGCTGCCTACCACAGTCTTCCATCTGGCCCCAGTGACTCACATTCATCCCACAGGCAAAATATTGTTACACCTTCCCAAAGCCCCCCCCCCATGTCATCTCATCAGCATCAGCTCAGAGAACAAGATCTTGTCATCTAAACCAGATGCAAATGAGAATAAGTCTCCTCTTGTGAACTAAAGAAGGAAGTTTGCTACCCTATATGTCCCCAACATGGTAAGGGTTTTAAGGTATAGAATCACTGCCATAGGCACTCCCATTCATAATGGAAGGCGAGGGGGAAAGCTGTACACAAGAATCTTTGGACCGTAGCAGTTCTCTCATGCTTCTCTGGAGTTGTTCTCCATCATTCTTAATTTGGGGCTCTTGGATCATTCCCTACCCACCTGAGTCATTTTTCTTTTTCCATGAAAGGTAGCATATATCTACAGCTGAACAATTTCTTAGCTTCCTTTCTGCCAGTACTATTTTGGGAGCCCAACAGCCTTTTCTCAATTTATACTGTCTCTATTCCTTACAGTCCAAATTGGCAGGTTTTCCATTGATATAATTCTTTTAAAAAGTTTGAGTCTTCTGTGAGTCTTATTTGGGTCCAGCACTTTAGATGGAAACCATATCCTCAAATCTCTTAGAGATAAACCCATCTCTGCCTTGGGCTTCTGCTGAAGGACAATACCTTTAAAATCAAGCTTCCTAAATCTTGATTGATTGAGAAGATCTGTTAGTTATACCCTTAAAATATTTAGAGGGTTTCTTATTTAAAAGAATAGGGTCTAAGATACCCCCTTCAATATTTCTGAAGTCTTAACAAAGGATTTTATAGTCACAACCTCAGTGTCATCTTTAGACCATGATATCCTGAGAGTTCCCTGAGTTTGACCTCTACTCAGAAGCCCTTTCTTAATTTTAGCATTGTTTACCATCTGGAGAGACCGAGAATTTTCAAAACCAGCCAGTGCTGCTTCTTTTTGATTAATAGTCCTTCCTTTAGCTTATGTATTGCCTCTCACATTTCACTATTAGCAGCAAGAAGAAACCAGATGGTAACATCAACACCGTCTGGTGGAAGTCTCCTTAGCAAGATCATCTACCCCCAGTTCAATGTTCAAAATTCTATGAACAGCTGTATCCAAGGCACTTTAAGCTTTTATAAACCCTCTTTTCAAAATCTTTCCAGCTTCTGACCACTGCTTGGTTCAAAGCCACTTCCATATATATATATATATATATATATATATATTTTTTTTTTTTTTTTTCTCAGCATCATTGGGTACCAAGAGCTGCATTTATAATCTATCACCATATAACAAATTAACCTAACATTTAGCAGCTTAAAAACACAAGAATTTATTTTTTAATGAAGTCTGTGAGTATAAGGAATCCAAGATGGCTTAGCCGAGTGGTTCTGCTTCAGGGTATCTCATGAAGTTGCACACAAGATGTTGGTTGGGGCTTCAGGCACTTGAAACTTTTCCTGGGGCTGGAGAATCTTAATTCCAAACCCACTCAAATAGTTGTTGGCAAAAGTTCTCAGCTCCTTGTCACATGGATCTCTCCATAAGGCAGTACATGACATGGCAGCTGGCTTCCCGCAGAAGACATGATCAAGGAGCAAATGAGAATTATACCACACTGCCTCTTACGACCTATTTTCTGGGTCACTTTGACTTTTTCTGTTTGTCATAAATGGATCAATAAGTCAAGCACACATTCAATAGGAGAAGATTACACAGAACATAAATATCAGAAGACAAGGATCACTGAGCTCAATCTTAGAGGCTGGCTATCTCAATTGCAATACAAACTCTCAATTTACTTGAGTAAACTGGTTTATTCTTACACTGATTTGTTAACATGATATATAGTCAAGACTTTATATAGCATATAGAGTACCTCAGAATGAAAATAGAATTAGTAGATTGGTGCAAATATGTGGCATCACTTCTACACCTACTTTTGATTTTGAGGTATAGAAATAACTCATACAGATCTTCCTTGACTTATGATAGGGGGTTCCATCCCCATAAACCCATTGTAAGTTAAAAATATTGTAAGTCAAAAATGCATTTAATACACTTAACCTACTGAACATCATAGCTTATCCTAGTCTACCTTAAATGTGGCCAGAACCCGTCTATTAGCTTACAATTGGGCAAAATCATCTAATATTAATACAAAGCCTATTTTATAATATAGTGTGGAATATCTCATGTAATTTATTGAATACAATACTAAAAGTGAAAAACAGAATAGTTTTGAGTGTATCAGTTGCTTACCCTCGTGATAGCGTGACCAACTAGGAGCTGTGACTTGATGCCACTGCTCAGCATCACGAGAGTATCGTACCACATATCACTAGCCTGGGAAAAGATCAAAATTCAAAATTCGATGTATAATATGATTTCTACTGAAAGCAAATCACTTTCATACCATCGTAAATTTAAAAAGAAATTGTGAGTCAAAGCATCAGTAAGTCGGGGACTTATTTGATAGTGCTGCAAATTTTTCAAAATTCTTGTATCCAGTACCTCATTTGATCATTGCAATAAGACCATGAGGTGGAGTGGGTAAGTATCATTACTTATTTTCAGATGAGAAAAACACCCAGGACGTTATTTTTTCTAGTGGTGTGGAATAGAACCCAAATCTTAGAGATTCATTCCCCTTAGATAGTAAACATTAATACAAGCCTATATGCATTTCTGCTGTTCCAACACCACACTCTATCCAAACTGGGGTGAACAATCTGAAAATTAAAGGGAGCTAATGAACTTCTAACAAGAATTTGATTCTTTTCTTTGTGGATCAGTAATTTTCCACATACCACTTCTTCTTTACCCATTTATCTGTTGATGGGCACTTGGGTAGCTTGGCTATTGTAAATAGTACTGCTATAAACATTGGGATGTATGTATCTTTTCAAATTAGTGTTTTCATTTTTTCCAGATATATACTCAGGAGTGGAATTACTGGATCGTATGGTTCTATTTTTACTTTCTTGAGGAACTTCCAAACTGTTTTCCATAGTGGCTGCACCAATTTACATTCCCACCAACAGTGTACAAGGGTCCACTTTTCTCCACATCCTCTCCAACATTTGTTATTTGTAGACTTTTTGATGTTAACCATTCTGACAGGTGTGAGGAGAGAGCTCATTGTTGAGATCACTAATCATTAGTGATTTGGAGCATCTTTTCATGTGCCTCTTAGCCATCTGTAAGTTTTCTTTGGAAAAATGTCTATTCAGGATTTTGCTCATTTTTTGATTGAGTTGGTGAGCTGTTTATATATTTTGGATATTAACCCATTGTCAGTCATATCATTTGCAAATATTTTCTCCCATTCTGTAGGTTGTCTTTTTGTTTTGTGGATGGCTTCCTTTGCTGTGCAAAAGCTTTTAAGTTTAATTAGGTCCTATTTGTTTATTTTTGCTTTTGTTTCCTTTGCTTTAGGAGACAGATCCAAAAAAAAATATTGCTGCGATTTATGTCAAAGAGTGTTCTGCCTATGTTTTCCTCTAGGAGTTTTATAGTATCCGGTCTTACATTTGGGTCTTTAGTCCATTTTGAGTTTATTTTTGTATATGGTGTTAGAGAATGTTCCATGTGTCTGCTTTTGTGCCAGTACCATACTGTTTTGATTACTGTAGCTTTGTTGTATAGCCTGAAGTCAGGGAGCATGATTCCTCCAGGCCTGTTCTTCTTTCTCAAGATTGTTTTGACTATTTGAGTTATTCTCTGGTTCCATACAAATTTTGAAATTATTTGTTCTAGTTCTGTGAAAAATGCCATGGGTATTTTGATAGCGATTTCATTAAATCTGTAGATTGCTTTAGGTAGTATAACCATTTTAACAATATTAAGTCTTCCAGTCCAAGAGCATGGGATATCTTTCCATTTCTTTGTATCATCAATTTCCTTTATCAGTGTTTTATAGTTTTCAGAGTATAGGTCTTTCACTTCCTTAGTTAAGTTTATTTGTAAGTATTTTATTATTTTTGATGCAATTTTAAATGGGATTTTTTAAACTTTTTCTTTCTGATAGTTTATTATTAGTGTATAGAAAAGCAACAGATTTCTCTATATTATTCTTGTATCCTGAAACTTTGCTGAATTCATTTATTAGTTCTAATAATTTTTGGATGGAGACTTTAGAGTTTTCTATATAAAATATCATGTCATCTGCAAATAGTGACAGTTTTACTTCTTCCCTTCCAATTTGGATGGCTTTTATTTCTTTTTCTTGCCTGATTGCTGTGGCTAGGACTTCCAATTCTATGTTAAATAGAAGTGGTAAGAGTGGACATCCTTGCCTTGTTCCTGAATTTAGAGGAAAGGATTTCAGCTTTTCATCATTGAATATGATGTTAGCTATGGGTTTGTCACAAATGGCCTTTTTTATGTTGAGATATGTTCCCTCTAAACACACTTTGATGAAAGTTTTTACCATGAATGGATGTTGTATTTTGCCAAAGGCTTTTTCTGCATCTGTTGAGGTGATCATATGATTTTTATGCTTCCTTTTGTTAATGTGGTGTGTCATGTTGATTGATTTGTGAATGTTGAACCATCCTTGTATCCTTGGAATAAATCCCACTTGATCATGGTGTATGATCCTTTTTATATATTGTTGGATTCAGTTTGCTAATATTCTGTTGAGGATTTTTGCATTTATATTCATCAAAGATATTGGCCTATAATTTTCCTTTTTTTGTAGTATCTTTGTCTGGTTTTGGTATCAGGGTAATCATGGCCTTGTAGAATGAATTTGGGAAGGTTCCATTGTCTTCAGTTTTTTGGAATAGTTTTTCTTTATATGTTTGATAGACTTCCCCTGTGAAGCTGTTAGGTCCTGGACTTTTGTTTGCCAGGAGGTTTTTTTTGTTTTGTTTTGTTTTTGTTTTTGTTTTTTTAAATTACAAATTCAGTTTCACTGCTAGTGATCGATCTGTTCAAATTGTCTGTTTCTTCTTGATTCAGTCCTGGCAGATTATATGTTTTTAGAAGTTTGTCCGTTTCTTCTAGGCTGTCCAATTTGTTGGCATGTAACTGTTTATAGTATTCTCATGATTTTTTTGTATCTCTTTGGTATCAGTTGTTATTTCTCCTCTTTCATTTCTTATTTTGTTTATTTGGGTCCTCTATCTTTTCTTCTTGGTGAGCCTGGCTAAAGGTTTATCAATTTTGTTTCTCTTTTCAAAAAATGGATTCTTGGTTTCATTGATCTTTTTTAATCTCTATTTTATTTATTTTCTCTCTGATCTTTATTATTTTCTTCCTTCTACTGACTTTGAGTTTTGTTTGTTCTTCTTTTCCTGATTTCTTTAAGTAGTAGGTTACATTGTTTATTTGAGATTTTGATTGTTTATTGGAGAATGCCTACATCGCTATATACTTACTTCTTAGAACTGCTTTTTGCTGTATCCATAGATTTTGAAGTGTTGTGTTTCCATTTTCATTTATCTTGAGGTATTTTCTGACTTTTTGTTTGGTTCCTTCATTGACCCATTGGATTTTTAGAAGCATGTTGTTCATTCTCCATGTGTTTATTCTTTTTCCATTTTTTTTTTCTGTAGTTGATTTCTCATTTTATACCATTGTGGTTGGAAAAAATTCTTGACATAATTTCTGTCCTCTTAAATTTGTTGCGACTTGTTTTGTGGTCTAGCCTGTAATCTATACTGGAGAATGATCCATGTGCACTTGAAAAGAATATGTATTCTGCTGTTTTTGGATGTAATGTCCTGTAGATATCTATTAAGTCTAACTGATCCATTGTGTCATTTAAGACCACTGCTGCCTTATTGATTTTCTGTCCGGATGATCTGTCCATTGATGTCAGCATGATGTTAACGTCCCCTACTATTATTATATTATTGTCAATTTCTCCGTTTATGTCTGTTAATGTTTGCTTTATATATTTAGGTGCTCCTGTATTTGGTACGTATATGTTAATGAGTGTAATATTAGTTTCTTGTATTGATCCCTTTAATATTATATAATGCCCTCTTTTGTTTTAAAGTCTATTTTGTCTGATCTGAGTATTGCTGCACCTGATTTCTTGTTTCCATTTGTAAGAAATATCTTTTTTTCCATCCCCTCACTTTCAGTCTGTGTGTGTCTTTTGCCCTGAAGTGAGTCTCTTGTAGCCAACATATTGAAGGGCCTTGTATTTTTATGAAATCAGCCACCCTATGTCTTTTGATTGGAGCATTTAGTCCATTGACATTTAAAGTAATTTTTCATAGATATGTACTTATTGCCATTTTATTACTTGTTTTCCAGTTGTTTTTGCAGTACTTCTCAGTTCATTTCTTCTTTTTCTTTCTACCCTTGTGGTTTAATGATGATTTTCTTTAGTATTATGCTTGTGTTCCTTTCTTTATGGTTTTTGTGTATCTATTTTAGGTTTTTGATTTGTGGTTACTATAGGGTTCATACTTGTCGATCTATAATTATATCTATTTGTTTTAAACTGGTAGTCATTTAAGTTCAAACACATTCTAAGAGATCTACATTTTTTACTCCCTTCCCCCACGTTTTGTGTTTTTGATGTCATATTTTACATCTTTATGCTTACCCGTTAATTGTTTATTGTGGTTATAGTTGCTTCTACAATTTTTTGTCTTTTAATATACATATTGGCTTATTTAAGTGGTTGATCCCCAATCCTTACTATATATTTGCTTTTTCTAGGAGCATTTTTCCTTTCCTATTGATTCTTACTTCTTTTCTATTTAGAGAAGACTATTCAACATTTCTTTCAGGGTAGGTTTAGTATTGATGAATTCCTTAAGGTTTTGCTTGTCTGAGAAGTTCTTTCTCTTTCCTTCCATTCTAAATGATAATCTTGCTGGGTAGAGTATCCTAGATTGCAGATTTTTCCCTTTCATCACTTTGCATATATCATGCCATTCCCTTCTGGCCTGTAAAGTTTCTGCAGAGAAGTCAGCTAATAGCCTTATGAGGATTCCCTTGTATATGACTCTGTTTTTCTTTTGCTACCTTTAGAATTCTCTGTCTTTAACTTTTGCCATTTTAATTATGACATGTCTTGGTGTTGATTTGCTGGGGTTCATCTTGTTTCAGACCCTCTGTGCTTTCTGTACATGGGTGTCTGTTTCCTTCTTCAGATTTGATAATTTTTCAGCCATAATTTCCTCAAATACATTTTTGATCCCCTTCTCTCTTTCTTCTCTTTCTGGAATCTCTATAATGCAAATGTTGGAATGTTAATGTTATCCCAGAGATCTCTTAAATTGCTTTCATTATTTTAAAATTTGGTTTTTCTTTCTGCTGTTCCGATTGGGTGATTTCCATTATGCTATCTTCCAGATCACTTATGTGTTCTCCTATATCACTTAGTCTGCTATTCATTCCTTCCAGTGTGTTTTTTATTTCAGCTGTTGAATTATTCATTTCTGATTGGATCTTTTTAAAATATTTTCTAGTTCCTTTTAAAAAGTGTTCAGTGTTTATATCTTTTCCCTAATTCAGTTAACATTTTTATTACTAATGTTTTGAATTTTTAATCTGGTAAATTGTTTATTTGTTTTTTTATTTTTTTCAGGAGTTTTCTTTTGTTCTTTCAATTGAGAGTAGTTTCTCTGCATTTTCAGTTTGCTTAACTTTCTCTGCCTCCATGAATTTGTGTGAATTACTTCACAACAGTTACCTATTGTGGTCTTGAAGGGGTGTATTTATGTGGGAGCATCCCTATGTGGACTGCATGTGCCCAATGCCTTTGGTGAGAGAGCTGGATGTAATGCAGATGCCAGTTACATCTTTCCTCAGGGTTTGCTGGAAGCTATCACCTTGGTAGGGGGTGGGTCTAGAGATGGAGGGGCTGCATCTGGTGCTGAATGTGAGGTGGGACTTCAGTTCTGTTCAGTGGCCATCACCACCCTGTCAGGGACAGGGTTTGATCCCTAGTTGCTGGAGCAGAATCCCTGAGGGTCGGGCTTGAGTTGGCTCTGTTCCCTTTAAGTGTGTGTGTTTTCCCTCTCCCCATATCAGGACCTTTGCCCCAGAGGAGGGGAGTGTCGAAGCAAGTGGAGCCTGTGTTTGGACAGAGGTCCAGTGCGCTGCCTGTGTAGGTGTCAGTGGCTCTGCCCAGATGCAGCCTTGGATGTGAGCCCCCTTTGACTCTTACAGCTGATCACTTCCCTCTGCCTCTGCCACTCCTGAAGGGCTGTCAGGGACCTCCACGGACTCTTGGCATGTTTAGGGAGGTTAGGTGTGACAGAGTGGCCACTGTCAGAGATCTGGGCAGCTTCTGAGGCACTGCCTGAGTAAACACCAACAATGGCTGCCACTACCCTATCTGACCTCTGCTTTGGGACCAGTTCACCTCTGTATCCCATGGTCAAGTTTTTTCCCAGTCCTGGGTGCTCCAGATCCTTTGCCACACTGTGGCATGGAGTGAGCAAGGCCAGAGCATTTGCTTGGCTTGGCCTGGGATGTGGGGCAAGCCAGTCACAGGAAAACTGGCAGCTGCTAGAGCAGATCTCTCCCTGCCCTGCCTTGGGGTCTAGTCAGCCCGAGTATGCTCCTCATGAGTGGAGTCCAGGCTTCTCCAGCCTTCCTATCTGACTCAGCAGTCCTCCAACCAGCCAAGGGGGCTTGTTTCCTCCATATAGGGCCCCAGGACTGGGAGACCCACTCTGTGACTCAATCCACTCACTCCCCAAGGGGCGTGTCCACTCTTGTAATCTCTCTTTTCCTTTGAGTCCCCTCCCAGAGGCACAGGTCCTGACCTGATCACTTTTCTTCCCTCCTTACCCAATTATGTATTTATCTATCTATCTTCCTTTCAGCCTTGGTTGTATAGTAATCCTCCTGCCAGTTTCCAGTTAGTTTTCATTGAGGATTATTCCTCATGTAGATGTACTTTTAATGTGTTCTTTGGGGGAGGTGAGCTCCATGTCCTCTTACTCTACCATCTTGATCCCCAAATGCCCCCTTTTTAAATTTAGCTCATTATTTTTAAAAGTTGAAGTATGGTTGATTTACAATATTGTGTTAGTTTCAGGTATACAGCAAAGTAACTCAGTTATATGTATATAATTTTCAATTATAGATTATTAAAGATATTGAATATAGTTTATAGTTTCCTGTGCTATACAATAAATCCTTATTGCTTATCTATTTTATGTATAGTAATTTGTATCTGTTAATTCCATGCTCCTAATTTTTCCCCCTACTCCCTTTTGCCTTTGGTAACCATAAACTTGTTTTCTATCTCTGTGTCACTCACTGTTTTTGTAAAAAATGTTCCCTAAATCAGTGGTTCTCACTATGGAGTGTCTTCATTAATATACCAAAGGGAATTTATTACTACCATTAATATAATTATTGGGCCTTTTAGATATGAATTTTAAATAAATTATGTGAGGTTCAAGATTATTTCTATAATAACAGTACTTTGATTTATTGGCATTCTGATATAGATAGATTAGATAGAGAGATAGAGTTCAAATTAGAATTAGAGTAGTTTATACTATGAAAATCACATGTATGTTGCAGACTGTCTTATTTACACTACCATTCATAACAAGTGGTCATTACTAATACAGTATCAGTTAAATGCATAAAGCTAAGTTCAAGAATAATAAAAAATTATCCCTCAAAACTCCTTAAGTAGCCAATAAAGTGCATTAAGTATGCCATACACAAATCTTTATTGAGTCTAACAAAGTTAGTTTTTCCTTTATTGTAAGAAATAGATTCCTGGTTCTAACGTGTGTGTGTGTGTGTGTACAACTGACCAGAGGAATCTTCTTTAGCCTTATGAGAGGCTCACAGTAGGAGTTGGAGGTTGCAGAGTGGCAGGGTGGGTGGGGTGGTGGTAATCAAGTCACAGGTGCATCTGGACAGCAAATTCATACTTCTTCACTCTGAGGCCTACATGGGCCGAATGCAGGCAGAAATCTTAACACTGTATTTTGTGTTTTGCTTTATTTTTGTCTCTCTTTTCTGGTTTTGCTGAGCGATAGTTATATCAGCATATGTTCACTGAACATATGATGTAGATGCTTAGTATCATTAGCTGTGGTGTTGATTGCAAATATTACAGTTTTTAAATTCAGTGAAAAACCATTTTCAGGTTTTCTTAATATATGAGTAAGTCCATAGAAAACGTGGCAAGCCTGTGAACATTACCTGTTACATGTGTGGCTGCAGTAGAAAACAACTGCTGGTACTATTAGGTACTGCTGGTACTACAAGAAGTTACTCTTGACTTTGATGGTGTGGTCCTTGGGAAATAACAGTTTCCTCGTGTGGTATATGTTTCAGGCAGGAAAAAAAGGTGGCTGTAAAGGGATGCAGAGAAAGGTCTCTGAATATAGCTAATGCCATATTACCCATTTATCCTGAAGCCATATTACCTGAGTTTTCTCCATTAGGCATGTATCCCAGTTTTGGTGTAGACTTTGCTAACATAGGGTGGTGACAGACCTCAGTTTGGTAAAGCAGGCTCTGAATGTACAGTCCTCATTCCTGTCATATCCCAGAGAGGACTGGTGTCAAAACACCAACTCTTGAGGTAAGATTTCCCTTCTGGTACTTACAGCTTTTACTTATTTATTTATTTATTTATTTTGTGGCCACACCATGCAGCATGTGGGATCCTAGTTCCCCGCCCAGGGATCGAACCTCTGACCCCTGCAGTGGAAGCATGGAGTTTTAACCACTGGACCACCAGGGAAGTCCCTGGTACTTATAAGTTTTAAACTATTGTTTTCAAATGCAAGGGGGAAAAGGATGTTTCTTCAGCATTAGTTTTTTTTTTTTCTTTGGCCACACTGTGCAGAATGTGGGACTTAGTTCCCCGACCAGGGATAGAACTCATGCCCCCTGCCGTGGAAGCACAGAGTCTTAACCACTGGACTGCCAGGAGGACCGCCATGGAAGCCCTAGCATTAGCTTTTATTTTGTATACTCCTTTCTTCTAAGCAATGAGTTATGTTGAAATTGTCATGATTAGTGAGCAATAAAATGGACAGAAAAGCTGCTTTACTAAAATACTAAGTCAAATCTTCGTATAATTTTAAAACCCTCACTCTAAAGTGAATGCTGTTGAACTGAGAGTTTGTGCTCCAGGAGACGCAAGCAGCTGAGTGTCCATGCATGTAAAATTCTTAGGGTAAGAAGAAAAGAGTACATTCACCTGAGAAATGCATCATGACTTTACCTTTTATATTTTATGTCTCTAGTTTATTTCAAATGCACATATCCATCTCATATTTTAGTTTTTATAATAAGTTTTCTTATGTTATATGCATACAAGACAATAATATATTTTATATATTATATATTGGTGTTTTATAAATTTAAATATGTAAATCTATGTGTAATATATACTATATATCTAGTTATTTTAATATATTAAATTGTTAAATAAGATACTTCGCAAATATATATGTTTAAACACATATTATGTAACATTTATAAAACATATCCAATTGTATTTTACTTTTCCATATTTTAAATAATATTCCAAATGTATTTAAAAATATAATCCATATAATTTTATATATGGTATATATCAATATATATTAAAGATATATAATATATTTGGTATATAACATAAAACAATCAAATGTTAAATATATCATTTAATTCATATTTAAATGTTACATTTAAATATGTAAATGAATATTTAAATTTATTCATATTAAATATTTATTACATGTTATATATATAAATAGTCATGAAAGTGTTAAAAAATGCAATAAATTAAAATGTTTCAAAAAGTATACATGATTTAAGTAAATACATATGGCTCTTCTATCTTTTCTATAAGTTTTAAATTCTTTGGGTTTCATTTACTTAATCTAGTTTTTACAAAATTTTACTAAGAAAATATTATCTTTTTCACAAGTATCATTTCCTTGTGTTGGTTTCTTTGCTTTGTTTTCCTCTCAGTAAAGGACTAAGTTACTGAATTTCCCACAGTGTTTTATGGAGAAAATTAGTTGTTTATGTTTTTATTATTTTTAAGAGGAACTTCATGTATAAGTAAGTGCTAAATGCTGGGTTAAATTAAGCTCTACTGGCTTCTTTATTTCAGGACTTCCCAGAGATTTTGCTAATTAATGTGCATTATGAATTACAAAATGGGAGTTATAGCATTTTGAAATTTTTGGAACTGAGAACATCCTCTCATTTTACTCCTCTTTTTTCCAGAAGTGTTTTTCAGTATTATTCTTTTCCCATGGAAAACATTATTCTTCTTTCAAAGTTTGTTTACTCACAGCATTCTGAGCTCCTCAACTTGAGATATTCGAAAATTCTATTACAGATTGAGCATATTTCAGAATCACTTGATGTATGTCAACATCAGTGCTATATGTCCCTTCCACAAAGCTTATACTCAAAGCTGTATAATGGTATAATGAAATACAAGTAGTTATAGTAAAAATTTACATAGTATTAATTCCAAAAATTATCTATTTAAATCTCCTTTAGGTAAGATTAGTGTTAGTGTCTGTATTATATCAATATGAGAAATTAGGTGATTTGTTCAGAGTCACAAAGAGAAAGTGGCAGAGCCAGGATATGAACTCAGATGTTGTGTTTCCATGTTCAGTGATCAGTCCACTTATCGAATACATTTAAGTGTGTTACATAAAGCACACATGCCCATATGTATTTTGCCTACTTTCTCATTGTTCCTGATTATTTTTGTGAGGTAAGATGTCAAAAATATTTTAATGAAACTGACAGCATAAAAAATACTGCTTTCAGATATGCTTAACAAAAATGCCACATTTGTTTAGTAATTTTGTCTTGCATTTATATAGCAAATTTCTAGGATTGCACTTCATTCACTACTGAAATATAATTTTCTGGTGTTAAATGGAGCAACAGGTCAAAAACACATACACTCTCATAACATGACTGTTGACAGGGTGTGAGAAAAATAAACTCACAAAAAGAAACTCTAGAAAAATTCTACAAATGCCAGTTAGAATGAAAACAGCACTGGTAAAAGAAAATGTAACATGTCTTGAGGCATTGCCAAACTATACATTTTTCATTCAACTAACTTGACGTAGCCTTCTCAAAGTCAGCAAAATTCTATAACAGAGTAGGTTTAGAACTGTGAGTTAGACTCATTGTTTGAGGCCAGTAGTACACTAATACCAAAACCAGAAAATGAAAGAGATGAATGTCTCCTATGAGATTAATTTTTAAAAAATCAGAAAAATATTAGGAAATTGAATCCAGCAAAGTATAAAAAGACTTTCACATCAAGACCAAGGGAGATTTATCCCAGGTATGCAAGGGTGTGGCAGTGTTCAAAAGTTAATCAGTGTAGTCCAGCATTTCAATAGGCTAAAGAAGAAAAATTATATGAGTATAGCAATTGGTACAAAAAATAATTTGACAAAATTCAATATCCATTCATGATGAAAACTCTCAGTAAAGTAGAAATAAAGGACTTCCTCAAATTGATTAAAAGATGTTAGAAAACTGAAGTTAATACCATACTTAATGTTGAAATACTGAAAGCTTTCCCCTTAACATAAGGAAGAAGACAAGGATGTCCACATTTACCACACTTAATTGACATAGTACTAGAAATTATAGTCAACACAATAAGAAAAAGAAGTAAAAGGCAGATTGGAAAGGAAGAAATAAAATTGTGCCAATTTATAGGTGCCATGATTATCTATGCAGATAATTTGAAAGAATCTACAGAAGAATTCCTAGAACTAATATATGAGTTCAGCAAGATTGGTTCCAGAAGGACGAACACTGCATGATTCCCCTTATGTGAGGCATCTAAAATGATCAAACACATAGAAGTAGACAGTAGAATGGTGTTTACCAGAGTACGGGAGGGAGGAAGATATAGGAAGTTGTTCAAAGGGAATAAAGTTGGAGTTATACAAAATGAGGAAGTTCTAGAGATGTGCTGTACAGCATAGTGCCTGTAGATAACAGTAAGGTATTGTGCACCTAAAATTTTGTTAAGAAGGTAGATTTCCTGATAAGTGTTTTTACCACAGATCAAACAAACAAACAAACAGAAAACAAAGGGACACAAGGAAACTTTTGGAGGTGAAGGTTATGTTTATTACCTTGATTGCAGTGATGGTAACATGAGTGTATGCATATGTCCAAACAAATCAGATTGTATACATTCATTATGTGCAAATGTTTTTTCCAATTATACCTCAATAAAGCTGGAAAAAAATACCCTTAAAGCCAGTGCAAAAAGTATTGATTGCATTTCTACATAGTAACAATGAACATTGTTAATTCGGTTAATACCTGAAGTTAAAAATACATGTGCTCCAAAGAAAGTGATGTACTTTAATTAAGTCTAACAAAACAGGTACAGAATCTCTATGCTGAAAATTACAAAAAGCTCATGAGAGAAACTGAAGTCTGAAATAGAGAGACATAATGGGCTCATCAATGTGAAAACTCAATATTAGTAAAGATTAGTAAAGTGCAAAAGCAATTCAGTGGAAGAACAGCCTTTTAACAAATGGTGCTGGAGCAATTGGACGACCATAGGGAGAAAAAAATTTTACAAAGATAACTTGATCTAAATCTCACATTTTACACAAAAATTAACTCCAAATGGATCACAGACTTAAATGAAAATGTAAAACTACAAAACTTTTAGAAGGAAACATAGGAGAAAATCTTTGAGACCTAGGACTAGGTAAATAGTTCTTAAACTTGACACCAAAAACTTGATACTCAAAGGGGAAAATTAATAAATTGGACCTCACAAAAATTAAAAGCTTCTACTTTTTTGTAAGGATGAACAACAACCTAGAGAGATTGGATAAAAATATTTTCAAACCACATGTCTTGACAAAGACTTGCATGTAGAATATAATGAACTCTCAAAACAACAATTAGAAAAATCCAGTTAGAAAATGATCAACAGTCTTAAACAGGCATTTCACTGAAGAAGATATACAGATGACAAATAAGCACATGAAAATAAGCTCAACATAATTAGTCAATAGGGAAATTAAAATTAAAACCAAAATGAGAGTTTAGGCGTAGTGATAATCTTACCTAGTGATGGTGATATTAGAACGGCTAAAATTATTTTTAAAATAAAAAGTATTAATAACATTAAATGCTGGTGAGGATGCTGAAAAACTGAAACCTTTGTACATTACTGGCAAGAATTTAAGATGGTACAGCTACACTGTAAAATTGTTTGGCAGTTTCCTATAAAACTAAACATGCAAATTCTATACAATCCAGCAGTTACACACTTGGGAATTTATCCCACAGAATGAAAACTTATGTTCATACAAAAACCTGTATACAAATGTTTATGGCAGCTTTATTTGGAATAGCCAAAAATTGGAAACACAAATGTTCTTTACTGGATGAATGATTAAAGAAAATGTGGTACATGCATACCCTGGAATACTACTCAGCAATAAAAACAAAGAGATTTGTGATGTATTAACAACTTGGATGGATCTGCAAAGAATTATGCTGAGTGAAAAAGCCAATTATAAAAGGTTACATACTGTATTGTTACATTTACATAACATTCTTGAAATAAAACAAAATTAGGGAGATGAAGAAGAGATTAATGGTTTCCAGAGGTTAGGGATGAGATGGGGACACACACTGTGAGTTTTGCGTATTAAAGCAAGAATGAAATAATATTTTTTCCCTTTCGCATTGCGAAGATTAAAAACCCTTTCATATTGAGTGTTGGCAAGGGCATATTGAATAGACATACTACTGAGGTGAATAAATCAATGCGATCACTTTTAGAGGGGGCAGTGTTTAGCTTTACTTAAATACTGTGGCCCTGGAAAATAATGATCAAAAAATCAAAAAATCCTCCTGCCACCCTTTTTGCATTCCCAGAAACGGCTTATTGCAAAGACCCCCCTCTTCCCCACATGACTTAGACGAGACTGGAAGGTGACCACTTTGTTTACTTATCGTAAGACACAGATCCTCCAAATTCTTGTTTTTATGGTCTCATAAATGAGTAGCTGGACTGTTTGTACCCGCTGGCCAGTCTGTACAAAATACCTGCTAACTCAGCTTGACCATACTTTAGTCAGGCTGTGTTCCCTCTCCAGGCCCCTGAACTTTGGCCCACTCTTCAACACTGGACTACACAGAACCACCTGTCCTTAATGCCTCTCTCAAGAATCATCTGACCTCAGGGAAAAACATTTCCTGATCAACTGTCCCATTACATCACCTGCTAAGCCCACTCCCCAACATCCGGTTCTTAATAGCTTTGTTTATTCCTCTCTATAAAATAAAAACCCTTTTCTGCCTGACTTTGAGATGTTGGCAGTTATTACAGTCATAGTGATCTCCTACTGCAGTAGGCCCCTTCACTCTGTTGCAGTAGTCTTTTTGATTAGGGCCTCTCCTTACTTAGGTTAGGGTTTGTTTTTATTTGACAGAGGGAATTTTAGCAATGTCTACAAAAACTTAAAATGGGTATACTCTTTTACTTAGTAACTCCTCTCTTGGATTGTTTTTACAAAAATACTCATCCAAGTATGCCAAAAAAAATGTGTGTCAAGAACATTCACTCCAGTCTTACTTAAAATAGTAAAACAAACACAAAATAACACATTTAGGAAATATCTAAATACTTATCAACAAGGAACACCTAAATAAATCATGTCATCTGTACATTAGAATGTCATGAGGTTGTAAAAATAAAAAATGTTACTTCTGATTATGTTGATATGGGAAGATGACTATGAAGTTGTGTTTAAAAAAGAACAAATTATATAACAATATGGCATGATTCCACTTGTCCAAATTTCTATGTATATGCAGATCTATAGATTATAGACATGAATATCTATATTCGTCTATTTATCTATTTATCTATCTATCTAGAGAGACAGAGACAGAAAGAGAGAAACACTTGAGAATGTATATACCTAGGAATTTTTTCTGGAACTGTATAATCCCATAACAGTTACCAACTGAAAGCAGAATTTAGAGGAAGGAAGGAAGATGCTTTTAGTATTTTTCTTTATATGCATCTCTTTCTCTATTTGGATGTTTTACAATACACACATATATGTATGTTTATATAGTTAATTTTTATTTAAAAATATCATATAACAATGGTATTTTTTTCTGTGTACAGTTCTGTGAATTTTGTCATATGTCTAGATTCATGTAACCAATCTGTGCTATACAGTATATCCTTATTGACCATACATATTTTTTATAATCCATAATCTAATTAAAACGGACTATGTGGCCATTAATATTTTCATGAGACATTTTGTTCTAAAGGATGTTCATGTCCTGGGGGACTGTGAATTCTTCAGGACATTTGAAACACTTAATTCTGGATACAGAAGGGCTGCCAGAAAGGCAGGAAGTTAAATTAAAATATTTACATAATATTACTTGAGGTGTTGACATTCTGTGGGTTCTATATTGAAAAACATGCTGAGATTTTAGCAATTTGGGACTGGCAGAGAGGAGTGATTCAGAGCTCCCCTCTCTAAAGTCAAGTTACAGTAACAAGAACAAAAACTTAGAAGCAAACCTGAGCTTAGTAAGGGCAGCTGGGTGGCCTAATGTTCAAGTACATTGCACACTCAGGCAGAATTGTGGGAAGATCTGGGGTGAACATGTGGGAGAGTTCCAATCCAATATTTGGAGAACTATTGTAAGAGTTTCCCAGCAGCTCTCTTACTTGGCAGTTAGGCAGGGCATCAGCAAGCAGTCCTAACTGTATTTTTTATCCGTAAACTCATTAGAGGCTTTTGTTTGTTTGTTTGTCTTCCCAAAATAACTTTTCTCATTGTACTTCATGTATACTTATTTAAGGTCTGGATGTTCTCTCTTTTAGCTCAGTGGATCTTCAGCTTCTTTCTGACAAGGATTCATTCATTTATTTATTCATTAATTTATTCAAAATTATTTCCTAAGTGCTTACTGTATTTAAGGTATGCACCAGTGAACAAAACAGACAAGAAACCTCACTCTTAAGGAATAAAAATCCAGTACGTGAAGAGAGACCAAACACATTTTATACGGTGATAAATGCTAGGCAGAGGTGACATGACAGAGAGTAATCTGGTGTCACTTGTCAGTTAGGAGGTCAAGGAAGGTTGCTCTAAATAGGATGAGTGAATTGAGATCTGAATGACTACAAGGAGCAGCTCTAGGAGTACTGAGATGAAAAACATCAAGACATGCAGAACAGCTGGTACGGAGGCCCTGATGTGGTGTGAGCTGGCTAGGAGAAGGGGAAAGAAGACCAGTGTGGGTAACAGACCAGGCAAGCTGGCAGTATGATGTAGAAGTTGGATCAGATACCACCCTGCAAGCCAGGATAAGAAGTATGTGTTGTATTTGAAGTGTGCTGGGGAATTTAAAAGAAGATTTTTAAATAGGGGGGTGATATTATTTGATTTATGTCTTCCAGAGATCAGTTTGGATCCTGTGTGGGGGAAGCAGAGGAAGCAAGGGAACCAGTATGGAAGAAGATATCCCAGTGGTCTAGAGGAGAGATGATGTAGCCTTGAACTAGGTAGTAGTAGAGAAGGAAAGATATGGTCAAAATTGGGATGTGGTGAAGGTGTTAGAAATTAGAGGGTTTTTCCTCCCTTATATTTCTATGTAGGCATTCTGTAACTTAGATGCTCACCTTATTTTATGCATGGCTGTTGAAACTGGAGACAACACAGGTTTGAATCACTTGTTGTGCCTAGTGCCATATGTTGGAAAAATGAGATGTATTTGGAAATCTTTCAACCCTAATTGAATTGTAAAATGTCAGAGACTCACAATAAGTATATAAAGGTAACAGCCGGGACCCTCCCCTCCATGGGTAAACATCAGCAGCTTCACTCTTCCGGACCCTCAGTTAATAAAAGTCCTGCTTAGTAACGGGTGAGGGTGGTTGTAGTGATATGCAGATGAGCTCAATTAAAAGAAGATGTGAAAGCAATAGATATACCAATAAAACATTTGTAAAATGCTTCTTCTCTGACTTGGGTATTAGATGCCCCTACATGTCTGATTAGCAGTCCAACCCAATGATCCTATGAGCTTCTTTTGCTATTGTCTTAATTTCAATAATCTGGGACATTAAGGAGAATGCACATATTAAAGAAGGGGATAAAGGGCTTGTCATAATGGTAAGATACTTTGGAACATTTCTTCATATATTAGGGGCCTCTAACTAATAAGTAAGAGAGAGAGGGAAGAATCCAACCCAGAAATGGAGAATGGACAGGAATTAGGAAGGGTACTCAGAGTTTAACTAGAGTAGACTAGGGATGGAGAGTTAAACAACGTAACTGACACACACAAGAAGAGTTAAATGAAACTAATATAGGGGAAATTAAGAAGTTTGAACTGGTGGATTTTCCCAGATGATGGGCTATACCTGCTATACTGTATCTGAGTCTGATTGGCAGAGAGACTGGCTTTGAAGCATGGCTCGTGTTTCCTGTGAAAAATTTATTGCTGAGACATCAGACTCTGCATCTGGAAAGGATGATTTAGTTTTTTTTTTTTTAAAAATCCCTTCTTCTTTACTGGCAAATAATGAAGCTTGAGGATGGTAGCTGTTTAAGGTTACTTAGGAACTGGGCAGGATTATTCCTGCAAGAGGTGGGGCATCAGATCCCCAGCTGAGAGGAAGATAGAGACAGAAGATACAAGGTATCTTCTGGGCAGTGCACACTGACTCTGAGACATGACTACAGTGATCTCTGTCTTGACCCTTGAGTCTGAGAAGTCTTCCCTGGAGGGAAGGCAGTAGAGGAGGAATCCCCTGCCTCATTGGAATCACCTCATTCCACTTTTCCCCCCAAGTCCATAGAAAAGAAGGGGTACAGTGGGGTAAAATTTTGGAGAATCTCCCCGGCTTTTGTTGTGAGCTGGAGTTTACCATTTTTCTTCAGAGCTTTAAGAGAAGAACTGGAGATTCTTATAGCAGCTTGTTCTCTGTACCCCTTCCCATTCCTTTGTAGAAAAAGGAAATAAGTTATTCCTTACAGGAAAAAGTAAACTGCCTTCATTTATAGCCTACTTTCAGGAATGAAAAGCCTCATGGGGAGAGAATTCTTCAAGGAAACAATCATTACTGCTGTGTCATCTTTCTCAAATTAATTATAGCATGGCTATAATAACTGCATTTCCCTTCATCTTCACTACCTTTTTCAGCTTAACAAAAAGACCAGATGTTACTAAATGGCGATCTTCTTCGTAGTACAATGCTGTGGTCTCTAGGGTTTAAGGCTCATATGCAGGCCTTTCCATAGTCACATGCCTAGGGAATGAGGCTGTGTTTGGGGTTAGTAAATACAAAGACCTTAATTTTATTTAGCATTTCCTCAGTAATAGCTCTGCATTCATTAATGGCACCTTGGGTCCCTTGGGATAGTCACACATTAAACTAGAAATACACAAATTGTCACAATTGCAAAAGCAAGAGAAGATTTTAACTCCTGAGTAACCATCATTTTTTCACGGGAAGGAGTTATCTGATGTACAGTTCAAAACTATAATTTTGAATTGGGACCAAAGTTAATTTTATTTTTTTCAGAAATACAGGCACTCTTAAATAGTGTTTAAATGTAACCTTTTCTGTTTATTAAGAGATGTTTAGATCAATATAATTAGATAAATGTGAAGTCACCTGGCATTGTGCTTATAATATAATTGGCCCCCAAATAAATGTCAGGGGTTACTATTCATGGTGATCCCATCTTTGACCTTGGTATACATTAGAATTATACCAAGTAGAGGAAGTGGAAAGATTCTTTAGATTGGAAAATATATTTGACAGTGTCTAATTTTTATATTCTCATATAGAAAAAAATGAGTCCCAGAGAAGGCAAATAGTTAGGGAACTCATACAGTTAGGGCTGACACAGGAGGAACTAATGGATATCAGAGCCAGAAGATGGCAGCTTGAATCTTTTGCCTGCTTCACATCCACTGTGTTGACTTTGGGCAAATTAGTGAACTTCTTTTAGCTTCAGTGTAAAATGAGTATATTAATACATGGCTCATTGAGTTTTTGTTTGGAGGTCAAATGAAATGTTTTGTAGAATATATTTTATGAACTACAGAAAACTAAAACATGCTTACTATTATTAAAGGAAGAAAAAAATAACATATATTGGGCTTTTTATAATTATATAACATTACAGGGGCTTTTTCTGAGAGCTTTGCATAGCCAAACCATATTTTATGAAGATTGCATTATTTTCTTATTTTCACACTGAGAAAACAGAGGCTTAGAATAGTGAGCCTCTGGCCCAAGGTCACAATTAATGAATGGTAGAACGAAACCTCAAGCTTGGATTCAGCTCTTGTCTCCTCCCTCGTTATTATCCTTTCCCAGTTGGTTCTCCTAATGTAAACCCTCCCTTTGATCTGTTTCACTGGAATATCCATTTTAAAGATGTTTTAATAAAGCTGATAAAAAATGAGGAGTTCAGTGTTTAGCTTTTATTTCACTTAGAAAGTAAATATTCCTTTTAACTAGTGAGACCACTATTATGGGAGAAAGTGCCAAAGAAGACATTGGACAGAGACAGTATTGGTTGTTCAGGGAATAAGTGGTCTGTCTGTACCACCATGCAAAATATGTCTGAAAGAGCACCTTCAAACATTAATTCCAAACAAACATATTCTTCTCAGGTAGGTCTTTGTTTACACCACCATGTGGGTGGTGTAAGTGACATCTGTAGACATTAGATGTTTTGTCTGACTTCTTAGTCCTTGAACATATATATAATGTTCTCAGACAGTGGCACAATCTTCCCCCCACCGCACCCCTCAGAAGACATTTGGCAATTTGGTTGTCACAGCCTAGGGATGGGACTGCAACTGGCACCTAGTGGGTAGAGGCCAGTGATGTTGCTGAATATCCTGTAATGCACAGAACAGCCCCACAGCAAAGAATTATCTGGCCTGAAATATCAATTTTTTTAAAAATAATACTTTTCATTAGAATAGGGTTACATCATTTTCAAAACACTTTCATATACATTACCTTATTGATCTCCACAAAATCACTGTGGGGTAGAAATGTTTCTTTCTAATTATAGACAAGGAAATTGAAGTTTGAAGGGTCTAAGCAATTTTACCAAGGCCATGTGACTAGGAAAAAGAAGGTGTTAGAGCATGAAAATTCATCTTCTGTCTCTTCACATTCCTACCTTCCATATTTTTCCTTGAAATCTTGTGGTCAAATGTGGATACTCCAGTCTCCTCCTCCTCCAGCCTAGCATGGTACCGCCTACCCGCTAGAGCTTCAAACGTAAGTAATGATTGATTGACTAATTGTAAAGGACCTCAAGGACAATTACCCATATTATTCCATTCTAGTGTTTATAAGAAATGTCAACTCAGACCCTTGGGTAATATTTCTGTGTAAATTTCACATGCATTTTGTTTCCTATAAGTAAACATTGTTTTATTTCTGTTTTCATGATTTTGCTCCATTGTAAATCTTAGACTGTGTCAAAGTGCAAAAGCCTAAAACTTCCAGCTAGCAACAGGATGTAGCCACTTGATATCTGCCTCTTTAGCTGAGATATTCACATAGTAAAACGCAGGCAGAAGCAGGAGGGGGAACCAGCTTTTTGAGTGACAGCACATTTCAATAGCAGGTAAAGGACAAATGAAACAGAACTGGGGACAATGTACTTAAACACAACAACAATGTAATTATAACAATTACAACAAAACCAGTAATGTGTATGGTTTTCTGCCAGGATTTCCACCCGAAACCTAATTTATTAAGGTGGTATGTTAACAATGCACAACAATAGTAAGGCTGGCTAAGTTTTATATTTAGCTCAAGAAGCAATTTAAGTCAGAAAGGAAAAGAACACTCAATCTGCACATGATGGACAAACTGCAAGGTGTTCAACACATTTGTTTAGCAGACAGTAGAAACAATCCACCTGCAAATTTGAAACTTTCTCCATCCTTGGGTTGAAATTTTGTAAAATGAAAGCCATCAGTTAATTTGGTCATTTCAGTGGGAAAAAAAATAAATCCGTAGTTATTTGGCAATATGTCAAAATATGTTCTGAGGGAGAAAAAAAAACACATACTCTTAAACTGATGATTTTGGCTGAAATTTTAACTTTTTAATTGGTGCTTCTGTTCTGAGGCAAGCTTTTTTTTTTTTTTTTTTTTTTAGCATTCTTTACCTTCCTCCATATTTATAGCTTCATTTTACTCTCACATTTTATCTCACAAAAAATTCTAGTTACTGGTACCAACTAGTACATTTACCCATTTTTCAACCTTATGTTTAAGTGTGTATTGAAAATTTTTCTTAAAGTTGAGAACAAAATTGACCATGTTTATTTGCTGTGAGTGTTGGATATTTAACATTGAAATATTGAATAGGAGATGAGAAGCAGATTTGTGGTCAACATGAGAGATCATGAGCTCAGGTTTTGTTTAATTTCCACTTTAGTTTTGTACTTTCTCAATATTTACAAAAATATAGGAGAAAATAGGATTTTTGGGGAAAACTTTCTTCATCAAAACAACATCGTCTTCTATAATTAAAAATATTTAGTGCTGCTCTGTCATAAGATGAATGAAAATATTCCTTCTCCCTCTTCATCTTGCCTTTTATGATCTAATAATCTTAAAATATATCTCAGCTTTGGTTTAAATAAATCAGTGGCATTTGATTAAAAATATCTGACATGGTGAAGTAATGCTGTCAGAAAGTAAATAGGTAAATAAGTTAGACTCTCTTCATTGTTACTCTAAAGCTGATGATGTACTTGTTCACATGGAACGTCTTAAATCAAAACCAATTTTTCTCTGAACAATGTTACTTACTCTTTCTTCCTTTCTCCTCCCTCTGCACACTCCAGCTCAGACTCCTAGAAAGCAAGAGGCTTACCTCTCTTCAAGAAAGGGCCCTGTCCTTCAACTCACATGTGAACTCATACAACCTTATTTCATAAGGGATATCTTTCCATTGAGGTTATTTTATAAGGCTAAGAAAATTCTGAGATCGTACTTTATTCTCATTTTACACTCTGTGTTACACTTTACATTAAATAAAAAGACATGAACATAATTTCAGAGAACAAGAGTGGGGGAAATATTTCCCAACTGCTTGATTTCAAAGGATTGTACTGATTACTCTCATTCTACCATGTTGAGAGTTACTGAAATGTTGACACAGTGCTGTCTTATTACTCACTAAGAAGACAAAACTGTTTGATTGTGTCTTGTAGCATCTCTTTTTCATACCCCATTCCACTCTTGCCTGCCTTCCAGCAGTTGCTTGTAGCATCATCTTTTTTCCACATGGGCCAGGCCAGCTGATGTGTGCTGCTTGAGTGCTGATGAGCAGGGTAGCGGCACCTCCTGGGTAGTGACCTTGTCATGTGACATGCAGCACAGCTATATGACGCTAGGCAACAGCAACGGCAGTCCAGCCAAGCTTGCAGCCATCCAGAATGGCCTGATTCATTTTGATCAAAGAATCAAGATGACTTGCAGACTAAGAGAAAGAGCTCTAACCTGAAGGACAGTCTTTCTATTAACATTCTATAAGGTGACACATTCTGTATTTGTATATTCACATGCGTGTAAAAAAAAAATATACAGTTGTCATCTCACTGCCAGTTTTAAATAGAAAAAAAGACGATGCATGAATATCTGTATTTATGAATGTCTTTCATTTTCCCTGAGGCAGTTAAAGGATTTTGTAACTTACAGACTATTTATTCTTACAAGTACCGTGGCATCTTTAATGTGGGGGGGCAGAGCTATCAGCTCCTTTAGATACCCAGGAAAAATTAGGACTTGTTCCTGGATTAAAAAATAGATATATCTCATGCTTCAAATTTACAACCATACGTTTTCATCAAAAGTTTTCAAGAAATAAAGAATTAGGGGAAAAAATAGAGGAAAAAAACTTTTTTATTAATAAAAGACTAGATGTAAGCTTGAGAGAGTAAAAATCCTATAGAAGGATTCTATACTCACTTTTAGCTTTATTTCCTATCCTTCTGTTTGCAATGGTATACATTATTTATGTTGTTGTTTTATAGGATTTAATTATTTCCCTTTTAAGATATCTGTTTAAGGATCTTTCTTCCCCCTCCTCCTTCCCTTCTTCCCTCCCTCCCTCCCTCCCTTCCTTCCTTTCTTCCTTCCTTCTTTTTTTAATCAGTTTTGATGATCTTCTAAATTTATCTTAGATTGGAAATAAGGCCACTCAATTTGCATATACTGTCTTCGAGATAGTGAAGAGAGGACAGAGGAAAGCACTATTTTGTATGTCTTGAGTTTAAAGACTTCAGTTTAACTTAAATGATAACAGCTATAAAATCGAAGGATAATAATCACATTTTTTTTTTCCAATCTAAAAAGGTCTTAGTCTAGTTATACAATGAATTAATTTCCTTATCTGAATTCTAGCCCATCAGGTTAGGTACTCCATTGTCTAACCACTTTATTAACGGATAATTGCATACTTGCTTCATCTTTGCCGTCTTAGTATGCAGAACACATTCTCTTAAAACAACTCAAGCTTTCTCCCTATCTTCCAAGCACCGCCATTTGGGAAAAATGTATTATCCAAGTTGGCAATGTCTGTATTAATCTTGAGATTCTTCCAGGTTTATTTAAAGTGCTTACTTTTAGGTGTTCTGATATTTAATGTTTCATGGATCCACAGAAGTTAATTGCAAAGACAAATGGGGGTAGGGTGTATAGTGCTGTAGGTAAAAGGTTATGCCTTAATTTGGCAAAGTGACTTTAAATTAGATCTCAATCTCAATTGGTTCCCCATTATTTTGCTCCATTAATGTGGTTTTAGAGAAAACTTTCAAACGCCGACCCCTGAAAAATCTTCCATAGCCATTGGATTGTTTCCTTAACAGAAAATGAGAGAAGAAAAATGTCAGGAAGAGCAGGAATTATCGTAACCTTGTACTACACTGATCAGAACCCCACTCTACGTCAATGATGATAAAACTTGCCAGAATAACCCAATGACTCGTTTTTGCAGAATGCTAATCTTCAGGATCAGGCTCAAGAACAGCAAGAGGATTAAAGACGTGTCCTCCTAATGAGAGTCAGTGTCCTTATAATGAGAGTCAGCATTGAGGCCGTCCACGTTTCACTGACACAAGTCAGTGAAAACATTCAGAAGACATTCAATTACTTTAGAAGTCACTTTAATATCAGAAATTATGAAGAAATATTCCATCGTGATAGTTTTTTCTATTACTTCCATCTGCTTCTAATTTTTAACTCTTATCAACTTATAAAGAGCTTCTTTCAATAAAGACACTTGACCACTGTGCTTCTCCTTATGGAGAATAGATATATTAATTGTATGAACAATCAATTTGCATAGATTCAGATTATTCAGCACATGCCTTTTCTTTTTGTCATATTAACCAAACAAATTATGTTGAGAAGGAAGAGAGTCATTCTCGAAAATCATCAACTGTCAATAAATTCTCAGCTAAAATAGAAATAGAGTCAAACCAAAATTTTTAGTGTGGATATTGTTTAAAAATGAGCACTTTTGTCATCAGTTAACAGAACAGTTAATTTATTTGTTCGGGGGAGTAGGACACAACATGATTAATTAGCTTAATGTATGTGTGCTGCATGCAAATACAGAGACAGCGGTGCCAAATTATGCATGCTTCGTGTTCACTGGGTTGAGCAGGAAAATACAGTCTGGAAGCACACAGATTTCTACTTAGTCCTTCCTGTATTCTCAAGGGACTAATTCTCATATCAACCACACAGCATTTTATTTTTATCATTGAAACTGGGAAACAAGTTGGCAAAATTGTCTGAATTTTAATTAAGCTGTTTAAAAACATTTCCTCACAGCCCACTCTAAATGTATTAATATGCCTAAAATGTACAGTATATTTAAGCAATATTAGTTTGGTGGGACTATAATAGTCATCCTCCTCTTATATTAAAAAATTTTTTTAAAAGTTAAAATCAGCAACAACAATACTCTATGTATTTAGGGGGAAATTGCACTTCCTGTTACTGAGATGAGTCAAGAGGAAAACACTGGTGACATTTAAGAAAATAGGATTTTATATACTCTGCATTTTAAATAACATGATTAAGGTAACTGAAAAGAGGTGTCCAAGTTGGGAGAATAGCAGGAACACAACACGGTGTTTTTCTAGGAACTGAGGTGCATTCTGGGTTGGGGGTTGATAAACTAACAAAAGTATAGCCTATTAATTCTAATTCTAATGTATTTTAAGGCCTGACTCTACTCTGGTGTGTTACACTGCAATTCTGGATTTATTACTACTACATAATTGTAATTATAGTAATTTTGTACTATTACCTTTGCTTTCAGTCTCCCCTTTTCTGTCTGCCTCTCTCTCTTAAAACCTCCCTCAGAGGCATTAAAGCAAGGGAGCTAATAAAAAAAAAAAAAAATGACTGGATGCTGTAACACAGATGCCACCTGACAGGTCTGAAAGCCTTGGTCACATATAGACCACTGGACTGTGTGGCTTTTCTGATATGCAATAGCTATGACAATTTGTTCTGAGTTACCTTGAACTATATTAGTCTGCCGATGAACTGAAGAAATGGAAAAAACAGTTCATTGTTTTGTGAACATTATGTTTGTGGAACCCCATTTAAAAGAAAGGAAATTCTTCCCTGATATCTAAGAGAGTTATCTACAAATAGTTTATAAATATATATCAGTCAGGAGGTGTAGAGTCAAAGGGAAATGCTTATAACGGCCTCTGCCAAAGATTCTTAATGCAAAGCATAGGAGTCTTCCTGTAATGTCATAATTATCAGCTGGAAGCCCTCCATACAAAATGTAAAAATAACCATGTGCCATCTGGTAATTGGTTTTCCCAGCAAATACATATGCAAAAGGGAATCAAGAGCAACAACAAAATTGAAAATCCAGTGCACAGGAATGCTGTATGACGGCTGGAGTTTTAATAAGCCACTTGCTGTGAAATCAGTTTTACAGTCCCATAGCATGATGATATAAAGCATTATAAGGTATATACATAAACATGAAAGTTCCATTATATTTATGGATATGGGCAAAGCAACAGCACTTAACATTTGGGCTTCCCATATTGAGAGACATCGTTCTTAGGAGATTTTTATGTGTAGTTAAATAGTAGCTAATGAAAGTGAGCTAAAATCGCCATGACATTTAGTCACAACTGAAGTTTATTTCCCCAGGTTTACTTCTCATAACTGAGTTTATGGCTGCATTGTTTTCTATTATGAAGAAGTTGAAGTCCGTTTACAAAATAGCACGTAGATTTTCATAATGGTATTAGTGGTATAAAAAAAAGGGTCTATCAGTGTGAAACTGTTCAATTCTACGTTACAGTTGTTGGGTCAGTATGGAAACATGTGTAATTACTTTGACATCATGGGTTGGCTTAGTCTTTTTGTAACCTTGTACTTGGCTGCTCTTGCCCTTTAAATCATTCTCTATGAAATGTTTCGCTTCCTGCCATGGCAAACAAGAAGAAGCTGTAGCAAAGCAAAACATATGGGTAGCTACAAATTCATCACTGGCATCATTCAGCAAAAAATCTTCATAATTTACAACATTAGGAGCAATGGCAACACTGGCCTGTGGCATAAGGTGTCTTCCTTTATATATCTCAAAGCATTTCTTAATCGCTGTTTAATTCAATTCCATTCATATTCTTTTGGGGAGCAAAGGGATTAAAGATGGCTTTCCAGTGAATTCCTTATAAAATGCCAAGTTCATCCTCTCCTTCCCTGTTCCATCATCCTGAGAGAGTGAATCACTGTTATTTGTTCTCACTGTAGGACTCAAGTCTTTCATCCCAACTTCACATGTCCAAAGTTTGATACTAAAAGAATCAAAGAAAACTGAGCTTTTAGGGCAAACAGATAACTGCAGAGATTCTGGGGCTGCTGAATGAGCTCTAGCAGTGTTCTCAGATTTACATTTTGTTCTGAAATAGATAAGTGGAAAATATTTAATACTAAAACAAATTCTTGAGTCCACTTTGTAGTATTTTTAATTAGTACATACTTAAGACCAGTTCAATTTTTTTTTTACCTCATGTCGCTAGGATGTGGTCAGAAATAGGTATATTGTCAGTTTGGTGTATGTGAGGCTGGACTTATTTTTGAGATGGCCATGCAGCACTTGAGTTTAGTATTTGTTTGATTGCTTGGACAGAGGACAGGACCCCTGATTTGACTTACTGAGAAGCTGAAGGAAGAAGAGGCAGAATAACTTGTCCATTGACACAAAGGTAATACATTATACAACTTAGTAACTAGGAATGAATGAAACTCCAGCCCCATGGTAAGGAAGAAGGCAAGTGAATTTGTATTGCAGTGTAATGTTTAAGAGTGTATCCTTTGGGTTCAGTCTCAGGCCTGCCACTATTAACTCTATGACCTTAGGTGATTCCCTTCACTTCTCTAAGCCTAGTTGTCTTCATCGGCAAACTGCTGATAGTAGTAATTCAATAGCATGGGAAAGGAGGTAGTGTAAGGTAATGGTCAAGAGAGGCATGTCTGAAGTAATACTGCCTGGGTTTGTATCCCAGCTTTAAAGTTTACAACTGTGTCATCTTGGACAAGTTTTTCAACAATCTTCTGCCACTGTTTTTTTAATCTGTAAATGATCTGTGTATCAGAAATGGAAACCTTAAGCAGTTTTTGTGAGTTGTGTGTAGACTGCTTAGAATAGTGTCTATCACTTCATGTGATTGGTAGACAAACTATTGCTATCCTTATCATGAACTTAAAATGATGTGCTTAGGTGCCAAGATGAGTAAATAAAGTAAAAATTGAGTAGCGTGAAACTATCGTTTAAAATTTTAAATTGCCTGTGAAGTACTGTGTGTGTGCTTCTGTGTATACAGCTCTGTGCAGGAGTAGGTATATATAAATGTACAGGGTTAGTTTGGTTTATCAGAGGGCATATATGCAAAGTATAACTTACGTTAAATTCTATAAAAGAGAGTGGGAAAAGAAAAAGTAAAGACCATATATCTTTGGCAAAGAGTTGCGTGCCATGAATAAGTTAAATGCATGAATGATACTAATCACTGTTCTTATGCATAGATTTAACTTAAGAATTAAATGAAATAATATCTGTACTGCCTTTCTGATAGTGCCTGGCATATTGAAAGGGTTAATGAAATGCTGAACACTATTCATAGCATCCTCATTATTATTTGCATTTAGTTACATTGCAGTGCAGATAACTTCTTTGGTGAATTGTCAATCAAAAGTCAGATCCCATCCTTAAGCTGTCTTTAGGGAAGTGCTCAGATTGGCTTCTTCTGTCTTCTGCAAGCAGCAATCACTGTCCCCTTTTCTAACCAATCTGGTAGTAGCCAGGGGAAAGGACATGAAGTCAGGCTTAATGGAAGCGTCTTTCCTGCTTTGAGAGTTTTCTGCTTTCCTGTCTTCATGTGAGTGAGAAAATGTTGATGGTCTACTGTGGGATGAGAAGAGACTTTTCTTGCTATTTATTCTTTTTATGTCAGTGTCTTGCCATAGTGCCATATTTAAGATCCACTGATAAGAGTCCCCAAAGTCACACTTTTGTCATGAGTCTGAGGCAGTCAGTGACAACTTCTATTTGCCTGTTGAAGCTGGTTGTATTGTATCAATAGAAATGCATTTATACATTTTGATATAGACAAGGGAAAGTGACACACCTATCCCTTGACTGGATAACCTCGTACCAAAGGGTAGAATTTCTACATTCCTGTAATTGTTTTTTTTTTTTAAAGTTAGATGCACCAGAAACTCTACTATTACTGAAATTTTACTAAACTAGAAGTACTTCCCTAATTTTTATTATGCTTTTCTACTTCCTAAGTGTTTTATTCAATATAAATTGTTTTCTTTTCAAATTTAACACACACACTATACCAAATTCAATATTTGTTTCTTGAGAAGAGAAAATAAGTGGTGATATATGGAAGATGATTATCTCCCAGCTAACTTTATGCATTTCTTCCAAGTCTTCTCAGAGGCAAGCACATTCCTCGACAGTACTGCAGGCAGAAGTACACGAATATGGTTACTGAGGTTGATTTGTAGGAAAAATGAAGGGAGCTTGTTGTTATAAAGTGAGAAAGACTTCTGGCTACTACTCAGTTGTTTTATGCACCTCACACTGTTAGCCTGTTTGGTAGGAAAGGATTCTAGTTCCTTTGCTTAGCAATAGCAAAAAGCCCCAATCACTGGAAGGAATAAGAAATAAGATTTAGATTTTTCAGCATTACAAATCCATATGAAGTTCTGCCAATACAGGCTTTAACTTACTCATGGTTCTATCCTCAGAATATGATCTTAACTAAGATCTGTGAATAACAGAATGAATGCACAGAATTTGTAATTTATTCTAAACATTACAAATTTTGTTTTAAAAGAGGAGACAGAGCAAAAAAGTATTTTTCAGTGTTCGAATATTCATTTCTTATTATTTTTTTAGAAGACAAAAAGTGTTAACCGTTTTGTATTGCAGTAATAGAATGATTCCAATTTTGTGTATAAAACTTCATTTATGCTATCAAATGAATGAGCCAAATTAGATGATTACCAAAAATTGTAACAGTTACATGAAACAATTCATTTTATATGACAAAACATTTTAGGATGATGAAAGGACTATTAGTCAAGAAAGAGTTACTTTATTGAAAAAGAACTCTTGAGGCCTTGCAACTCTACTCATTTGAACACTGAAAGAAGAGTACGGGCTCATAGTAGAAATAAGCATTTAATTTATCAATTTTCCCAGAAGAAGTGGCCTTCTGTGGCAGAATGTAAGAATTTATCTTCTTAAAATTAATGAAATTTTCTTTTCTGTAGGATATATTTAAACTCTAACCTGCCATTTTCACTATGAGAATAATACTCAGGTGTCACAATTGTTTTCAACAGGAAAGTTGTACTTCTGATAATTAATATTCTTTTAGTATCTTCAGTTTTGACATAGAAGTAATTACAAAAACCATAATAATGAAAAAAAGAATAGTTTCCATTCATTGAATGATTACACTGTTAGCACTATGGCTAGCTTATTATAATCTCTTATTCTTATTGCTTAAAATGAAGAAAAGTGTTTTATTTACTTCTCTATAAATCAGCTTTCTGCTAAGTTATTATATGCACTTGTCTAGATGTTCAATATGTTCATTTGGGGAATAATTCAATTAAATGAATATTCTGTCTTAAAACAAGCACACTAAAAATCCATGAACTTTTACCCTATTTACCATTTGGTTATGTCCTGGTAAATAATTTGGAATATTGAACTGGGTAAATTGAATGCAAAGGCAAAATTGGAAGCTCAAGAAAATAAACAATGTATTTTTAAAAATTTAGTTGAAAGCAAGATAAATGAGAGAGGTGGTTTATTGGTTTGCTTAAGGGCTGGTGTTTCCATTTTACCCAACCTTAATAAAGTTGTGGATTTATACACAGGAGTTTTGTGTACAATGGTAAGCACTAGTGTTGATGCTTTAAATTTCATAAGGCATAAAAGGCATATAAATAAATGGTAGGAACTGTCATATAAAAGCAGAAGAACTTTGGAATTAGTTTTATCTTTTTTTTTTTTTTAACTAAAAAACCCTAGTTTACCCATTTCTCCTACCCCCCAACCCCTCCTCTGGCAACCACCAATTTGTTCTCTGTATCTATGAGCTTTTGTTTATTTGTTTGTTTTTAAGATCCACATGCAAGAGGTCATCTGGTAATTGTCTTTCTCTGTTTGACTTATTTCATTTAGCATAATGCCCTCCAGGTTTATCCATGTTGTAGCAAATGACAAGGTTTCATTCTTTTTTTATGGCTAAATAATATTCCATTGTGTATGGAGACATATCTATCTATCTCACATCTTCTTTATCCTTTCATCTGTTGATGGACACTTAGGTTGCTTCCATACTCTGGCTATTGTAAATAATGCTGCAGTGAACATGGAAGTGCAGATAATCTTTTTGAGTTAGTGTTCTTGTTTTCTTTAGATAAATATCCAGAAGTGGAACTACTGGATCATATGGTATGATGGATGTGGGGAAAGGGTTCTAATTTACATTCCCACCAGTAATGCATGAGGGTTCCCTTTTCCCCACATCCTCACCAAAGCTTGTTATTTCTTTTCATTTGATAATAGTCATTCTAGCAGGTGTGAGGTGATATCTCACTGTGCTTTGGAATTGCATTTCTGGGCTCTCTATTCTAGTCCGTTCATCTATGTGTCTCTTTTTATGCTAACACCATACTGTTTTAATTACTATAACTTTATAATATATTTTGAAAGCAGAGTGCGATGCCTCCAGTTTTGTTCTTCTTTCTCAAAATTGCTTTGGCTATTCAGGGTCTCTTATGATTCCATACAAATTTTAGGATTGTGCTATTTCTGAGAAAAATGCCTTTGGAATATTGATGGAGATTGCATTGGATTTGTATAGTGTTTTGGGTACTATGGACATTTTAACAATGTAAATTCTTCCAGTCCATGGGCAAGGAATATCTTTCCATTTATTTGTGTCTTCTTCAGTTTATTTTATTAACATCTTGCAGTTTTCAATAAACAAGTCTTTCATCTCCTTGGCTAAATTTATTCCTAGGTATTTTATTCTTTTTTTTTAATTTTTTTTAAAATTTTTATTTATTTGTTTTTATTTATTTATGGCTTGTGTTGGGTCTTCGTTTCTCTGTGAGGGCTTTCTCTAGTTGCGGCAAGCGGGGGCCACTCTTCATCGCGGTGCGCAGGCCTCTCACTATCGTGGCCTCTCTTGTTGCGGAGCACAGGCTCCAGATGCGCAGGCTCAGTAATTGTGGCTCACGGGCCTAGCTGCTCCGTGGCATGTGGGATCTTCCCAGACCAGGGCTCGAACCCGTGTCCCCTGCATTGGCAGGCAGATTCTCAACCACTGCGCCACCAGGGAAGCCCCCTATTTTATTCTTTTTGATACAATTGCAAATGGGATTGTTTTCTTAATTTTTCTTTTTGGTATTTTATTATTAGTGTATCAAAACAACAGATTTTTTGCATATTGATTTTATGTCCTGTAACTTTACTGAATTTGTTTATTAGTTCTAACAGTTTTTAATGAAGTCTTAAGGTTTTCTATATACAGTATACTATCTGCAGATAGTGACAGTTTTACTTCTCCCTTTCCAATCTGGATGCTTTTTATTTCTTTTTCTTGCCTAATTGCACTAGCTAGGACTTCCAATACTATGCTGAATAGAAGTGGCAAGGGGGGGTACCATTGTCTTGTTCCTAGTCTTAGAGGAAAAGCTTTCAGCTTTTCACCATTGAGTATGATGTTAGCTGTGGGGTTGTCATATATGGCCTTTATTATGTTGAGGTGTCTTCCCTCTATACCTGTTTTGTTGAGAGTTTTTAATCACAAAAGGATGTTCAATTTTGTTGAATGCTTTTTCTGCATCTATGGAGATGATCATATGATTTTATCCTTCATTTTATTAATTTGAAGTATCACGTTGACTGGTTTGTGGCAGTTGAATCATACTTGCCTTGTATCCTTGATATATATCCCACTTGATAATGGTGTATGAGCCTTTATATATATTGCTGAATTCAGTTTGCTAATATTTTGTTGAGGATTTTTACATCTATTCATCAGGGATATTGGCCTGTAATTTTATTTTTTCATGATATCTTTGGTTTGGGTATGAGGGTAAAGTTGGCCTTATAAAATGAGTTTGGAAGTATTTCCTTCTCTTCTGTTTTTTGGAAGAGTGTGAGAAGGATTAGTATTCTTTTTTGAATGTTTGGAAGAATTCACCAGTGAAGCAATCTGGTTCTGAACTTTTGTTTGTTGAGAGGTTTTGATTACTGGTTCAGTCTCTTTACTGGTAACTGGTCTATTCAGATTTTCTATTTCATCATGATTCAGTCTTGATAGTTTGTATGTTTCTATAAATTTATCCATTTCTTCTAGGTTGTCCAATTTGTTGTCATGTTTATATGTAGATTTATATATAGGAATTTTGTGTAGAATGGTAAGCGCTAGAGTTGATGCTTTAAGTTTTTAAGGCATAAAAAGCCTATAAATAAATAGTAAGACCTATCATAATATACCATAAACAGTCTGTATATAAATACAAACTTTTTTAAAAAGATAATTTTGGGAGTCTGATTGGTAATGTAATCAAGTGAATTAGGCTATTTATGGATGGAATTGAAAAAGATAGCACTTCTTTTTTTGAAAAAAAATTGTTGATATATAGTTGATTTATTGATACAATGTTGTGTTAGTTTCAGTGATTCGTTTATACTTACGTACATATATATACACATACATACATATATATACACACACACACACACACACACACACATACACACACACACATATATATATTCTTTTTCAGATTCTTTTCCCTCAGAGGTTATTACAAAATATTGAGTAAAGTTCCTGGTGCTATATGGTAGGTAAGATAGCACTTCTTAATACTGCTCCTTATTTCTAATCCAACTAACCATCTGATGATATTGTCTTTACATTTATTGAAATATGCCACAGATCAGTGTACCAATGGCCACTTGTTTCTATTTAAACAACAGATGGAATGTTGGGATTGAAACCAGACTTGGGCATTCTGTTTTCATATGGCAGTTCCTGGTATTTATTTATAAAATATGACAACAAACCATTCTGTTAAGTTACTTACAGGCATCATCAATATTCAGTTAAATCACCAGGAGGGGATGAAGGGTCAAAGAGAAAAGAACAAGGTGTAGGGTACAATATTTAAGCAATCAAAAATGAGGAAAAATATGTTGTTGCTCAGTGTACCACTGTAGCCAAATAAATATGTTTACATTGAATTATATACTTTTTTTTCCTGGTTGTAGTATCATATGACTAGAAAATAATCTCCTTAAAAAGAAGTGGCAAAAAAATGTATTCTTGTTGAGAGCTAATGCAGAATTTCAGCTTGATTTGGTTTTTCATTTTAATGTGAAAAAGTAATCATAGTGTCTGTGTTGTAATATTTTTTTGTAATATTCTTTTATGTATCTTTGAAGAGATAGTGATGGAAGTCTACATTTTGTTTGCTGGATTCAAAAATTTACAAGTGTTCCAAATATAACCTTGACTTCCCACTTTGTTACAAGATTTCTAATATTCTTACTAAAATGATGTTTTAACAGATATACCCTTAGATAGTTTATTCCAATGAGAGTTAAGAAATGAGAGAGACCATGCAGGTGTAATGTGTTTCTTCAGTTTCTCAGAAGACTGAAGCGAGTTGTGTCTTCAAGATATTGGGGGCGGTCTGCATTTTCTTAATTCATTTTCCAGTGAATTTTGAGAACATGAGTCTATTTTAGACATTTTAAACCTAGTCTGTTGGTTTGCTTCTCTCTAAATTGCTCTGCATATGTAAGCAAATAGCATGTGAGTTTTCTTGATTCTATAAAGAAAGTACCACTCTAAAAAGCAAACAGCATTACAGGGCATAGGTACAAATACCTCGGTCCTCTCTCCTTGGCCTCTTAGAAAGTAAGGTCACCTGACAACAGCAACAACAGCCATAACAATAAGGTTATCTAACATTTATGAAGCATTTTCTGTGTATCAGGAACCACTAAAATCATTATTTTTGTCTCATTGTATCTACTCTTCACAACAATCTTAAAAGGAAGAACAGTTAGCTAAGGCAGAGAAAGTCACAAGAAGTTGTCCAAGGTCACAGAGCTAACAAGTGGTTGAGCCCCAACTTGATTCTAGTCTGGCTCCAGATCCCATGTTCTTGATCATACCTACAAACAAACATTTAATTCAAGTTATTTTCAATCTGTCTTTTTTCCTCTGTACAAAGGAACATGCATGAGCATACACACAAACCTTGTATAATTTACAGAAATAAACAAAAGTAAATGAAAGGCAAACTCCAACTTATGAATAGATTATATTCATGTACAAGTCAATTATTTTAACCTGATCTTTTCCCCTAAGCAGTTAGTGTAGATTCCCAGCCAGATAGCAAAAGCTTATTTAGAATGTGTTATACCTAAAATACAGCACCCTTAATACTGTGCTAATGGTGTTATAGATTTTACCCACCACGTATTCCCATGTTACTGTAAGAGCTTCAGAAATTCAAATGTCCTCCATCAATTTTGGTGGGATTGGGACTTCCCTTCCTCTTTTACCAGTGTCCCTTGCCTCTTTCTGCTGGAAAATGGGAGTGAAGACTGTCTGAGCTATAGACCATTGGTGATGCTTTGCGGCAGGGGCTCCAGGAGGGTCTGGGTTAAAATAGTTAAAAGTCCTAAACTTTGGAGTCAGACAGGTGAACATGTTCTTTCTGACAAATGTGCTTTCAAGTATTGCCTACCCCTACTTCTAGCCTTCTTAATCTCTTTTAGTCTCATTTCATTTTTTGTAGAATGGCAACAGCAATAGTATTTATTTCATAAATCTGTTATGAAGATTAAGTTAGGATTATGTATATAAAGAGCATTGCATGCCGATAGAACATTCAGCAGTTACTATGGAAACGAGCTGGGAGACAGGACTCCTTTCTGGAATGCATTTCTGGGTATGCTTTACCTTTCAGAATGGTCTTCAATCTTACAACTCTTTTATTTTTTCCAAGACATGAGGGTTAGTTGAAAAACATGAATATAAAATATAAAAATGATTTATATTAATCTGATGGTAACTTAACTCTAGTTGAGGAGGTGGAGAATGAATGTGCCTTGAGAATTTCATAAGCTAACCAATTAATAGGCAAATAACTAGCCAGGAGTAGTGTGCCCTGAACATGATATAATGAACTCTTTTAGCATTGTGTCTTATGAGAAAATTATTTTTGACATATTTATAGGTTATTAAACAACCCATTGAAGAACCTGTTAAAGTATTTAAAATAGTGCTTGAATTACATAATAGGATGCTGAGAGAGTTTTTTTCTATCATCTTAGAATCTAGGGTAGACTCAAAGTTAAGAACAGGAAGGGCCAAGGTTTCCACCAATGAGATCTGTATGTTTGTGGGAGATGGTCCAAATGATTCATTTATAAAGATTGATATACTCTTTGCTAGTTGGACATCTTCTAGGTAGTAGAGCTGTTTATATTCCCCTGTGCATATTTGAGTAGAAAAAAAAGAGAAAGGAAAGATGGTGGGTCAAAAATAGGACATAGTTGTGGAATAGCCTGTATTCTCAAGGTTCTGTGTAATGAAGATAGTTGAATTCCCATGGAAAAATTGCACACTTAGGGAGGAACGTGGGATGGAAATGTCTTGCTAGATTCCATCCAAGATGTCTTTCCACCAGGGGATGATAGCTCGGCAGTAGGAGGCTACAGTGCCTTCTGCTGGTGGATGGAGGTAGGAAGTTGTAGGCTATGGAGGAGGATAAACCAGAGCTGGACCTCCCAAATTAAGAAACTATTCAAGATGCCACTAGAAACAACTTATGCGCTTCACAAGAGCCACTCAGAGAGTGTCGCTGGCCAGCCAAAGAAACAGAGAGACTAAACAAGAAAAGAGTTCCAATTCTGGCCTTCCTCCCTGCCTCAGCATACTTGAAGAGCTAAACAGAACTTTGAAACTGATATGAGATTAGAAGTTTTTAATCTGGATGTATTACTCATTTTAATAATTGGAGGCCACAAAATTAGGGTTCCTGGCTTGGCACTGTTAAGGAATAGAAAAGAGGTAGTCACAAAGCAGAGTTGATGACAAAGACTGAAATAAAAATCATTTTATATTTAGTCATACCTCAATATCTATGGGGGGATTGCCAGGGGGATTGGTTCCAGGGGAACTGCCAGGGGGATTGCCCCCACCCAACCCTGCCTCCCCGCGAATACTGAAATCTGCAGATTCTCCAGTCCCTTATATAAAATGGCTTAGTACAGTCGCCCCTCCACATCGGCAGGTTCAGCATCCACGGATATGAAGGCCTGGCTGTATAACCTCCTGAGTTAAATTTCACAACTAAACTGTCATTCTTCATAAAAGAGTGTAGGGATTAAAAGTAAGCTGTGCTAAATTGTGTTATTGATAGAGAAAGGGAAGGGTTCTTTGCTGTTTTTCTTTACTTGGAGCATAGTGAATATACAACGTTCAGTTCTGGGCATCATGTTTTAACAGAAACCTGAGTATCCAGAATGGTTGAAATGTGGAAATCCCGACAGAAAGAATAATGAAAACTCTGAGAAGATAAAGAGAAAGTTACAAACATTTTCACTTATTTAGAAAGGGTCATCATCTATTTGCCTGTTTGTTTCTGAGGCCACAAATTAAACCAGTAATGAGATGGTACATAAAACTAGATTATGACTTGGTATATGGAAGAAATTTATTGAAATTAAGAAATTAAGAAAGCTACTTTTTCCAACTGTAACTTCCATGCATGCTTACAGTAGAAAAATTGGAAAATACAAAATAATAAAAAGAAGTAAATAAAAATTCGTAAGCAGAATTCTGTCCTCACCAGATTGAGGACAGAAATGTATGATATAAATCTATTCTGGGTTAGGATAAATTTCTCCCCCTGCAATGGGGAGATCCATGTTCGGGATAAAAGAAAAGGCTAATTTGGAGACAGACAGATTTATAGTAAGTAAGAAGTTTGACAACATAAATGTTAACTTCCTTATGGAATCCTAAAGCCTGTGATTATAAAATATAAAACTGTGTCTAATTTTTTACATGCTTTACATACATATTTTTGCGTGGCTAGTTGACATGGTTTTGGAATGAAACATTCATGAAACATTGACACCTTTAGAAACATCACATGAATTAATTTCAGACAACATTGTTTAAAGTGCCCATCAAAATATTCAGGGTTTACTACTGATAACAACCAATTGGTTGTCATGTAACATACTACTTAATATTCAGGTGATGTAAGGTAACTCTGTTAATTCACATGTTTCTTGAGTGTTTTTAAAGATTTTAGGTAAAACTAGAAAACTTCAGCTAACATATATAGGGAGGTTTCTGATGAGGAACTAGTGAAAGGCGATTGATTGCCTTACAAGTGAAAATGGAAGTTATACATAAGGTTGCAAGATAAAGTATGGGGTGCCAAATTAAACTTGAATCAGTTAAAACAAGGCATAATTCTTTTCTAAATATGTCCAAAATATTTCACGGGACATACTTAAACATAGTTTATCTGAAATGCAAGTATAAGCGGGTAGCCTTTGTTTTCATATACTGAATCTAGAAACCCTCCTTGCCTTTGAAAATAGCAAAAAGATTACCAATATTGTCCCATGTGTCACCTTCTATAAATTATAGTCAGAACAATACACAACAATGCCAGTAAGAATGTAAGAAAAACTTCTTAGGTCAATATTTTTATAATGCTAAAGATGAAGAAAGGGGTAATTAATGGTTATAATCCAATATTTGACTCTTTTGAACACTGTCAGTGACCTTTTTGATTTATTTAATGAATAAATATTTTGCTCCATTTTCTATAGACTTTCACTTTGATTTTAAATGTAATACAACAAAGACAGAACAACCATTTTTTTCAGCTTACTAGAATGCAGGATGGCCTTCTTTTCCTCATTTTTAAAAGAAAATTCATTTAGGTTTAAATTTATTTTGAATTACTACCCATTTTCCAAGACCTAACTTTATTTAAATTGAGAATAAGTGCACTTCAATATTATCCTATAATAGGAACAGGTGGCACCTCTCTCTCTAAGATTTGCTTCTTTTGGGTCTCACAGAAGACACTTTCCCTTGATTTGTAATAGAAACATATGGTGAACATTCTGGTTTATTTTTCTTATCCCCTGGACAGCTTTTACCTCTCATGTTCACATAGCAGGTGCCATATAGCATTTGTCAATCTGGGGGCAAAATCCTGCCTTCTGCCCCAAACTACTCATTGCGTTCATACTCCCAACTTAACCCCAACACTTCCAGAAATCAAGGCATTCTGTTAGGTGTATCCTCTTGGACATGCAACTTATGGCATGTAAATTTTAATCAATTCAGAAAACTTGATATATCAGTTTGCTAGGGCTCCCTTAACAAAGTGCTACAGACTGTGTGACTTAAACAACAAAAATTTTTTTCTTACAGTTCTGGAGACTGGAAGTCTGAGACAAAGTGTTGGCAAGGCTAGTTCCTTTTGAGGGCTATGACGGAAAGATCTGTTCCTTGGCATGTAGATGGCCATATTCTCCCTGAGTTTTCACATATCATTTTTCTGTACATGGCTGTGTCCAGATTTCCTCTTTTTATGAGAACACTGTCATATTGGGGAAGAGCTCACCCTAATGACCTCATTTTAACTTAAAATAAGACCTTTAAAGACCTTATCTTCAAACACAGTTATATTCTGAGATAATGGGGGTTAGGACTTCAACATATGAATTTTATGGGGACACAGTTCATCCCATAACATCTGATAACATAAAAACACTTATAAAATTACTTTAAAATAATGAAGCAAGGGGAAGGGGGTGGTCACAGGCTAAAGCCTAAAAAGTGAGTCAAACAAACAGGCAGAATGGCTTAGATAAACAAGGGCATGGAGGGAACCATAATGTTTGGTTAGTATCAGAGTAACAAAGGCATTATTGCTTGTTCACATCTCCTTCCTTTCTCTTGCGGATTATTCCCCATATTAAAATCTAGCCCTCCAGGGACATCTGTCCCCTGAGCTATATCTCCTATTTCTCCTGCTCATATCTTAATCCTGCTTCTGCTGCCTCCTCAAGTTTGAGAAAAGTGCATTTATCAAGGGGAGTATTTAAGACCTTTCAAACCTAAGTGGTTCTAGGTATCTTAAGAATGCAGAGGGCACTCAGTATCGTCTCTCCATTAATGAGAGAAGTATGGATTCAGTGTTGTCAATTTTGAGCCAGTGAAAATGAAACCCCATTTTTTTTAACACCTTTTTTTCTCTATTTTTTCTTTTTTTTGGCTGCATCGGGTCATTGAGGCATGCAGGATCTTTCGTTGCGGCACACGGTCTCTTTGTTGTGACGCTCGGGCTTCTCTCTAGTTGCAGCATGAGGGTGTTCTCTTCTGCAGTTGAGGTGCGTGGGATGCAGGGCGCATGGGCTCTGTGGTTTGCGGCACGTGGGCTCTCTCATTGGGGCATGCAAGCACAGTAGTGTGGCATGCGGGCTTACTTGCCCCACAACATGTAGGATCTTAGTTCCCCGACCAGGGATCGAACCCACGTCCCCTGCATTGGAAGGTGGATTCTTTACCACTGGATCACTAGGGATGTCTCGAAACCCCATTAATCTATTGAAAAATTCATAGCACATAGCACAGTATTTACAGATTTATAAAATCTAACTTTTCTTCCTACTTTAATTAGTACATCTGTCTTTATGTGAATAATTTTCTGTGGGCTTTATCTAATACCACTGTATCCATTAAAAATTAATAGAGTTTGCCTTTATTGGCTCTCAAGAATATATATTTTGCTTTGTGAAACAAATGGTGATATACTGAAAGTTAAAAGGTATGGACCACACTTTTAGGAACTGAAAAATATTCCTGTTGTTTTTGTATTTGTAGCATTTTAAGGGAAAGTTGAAATTTTGGATTAGCTGCTGATAAGCATAAGATAACACTCTATGAGGGAAGAAGTCTTCTGCTTTTTACAATTTTTTCCTGGTATACCACATGTAGATACACTTAAGTAAGCACTTAGAAGTGTGTTTAGGAAACCACTTCTGTTGCAAGGGCTTCTGATAAGATGGAGAGAGTTTCAAAGTAATATATGTGGGCTACAAAGTACTGAATTAAGAAATGCCATTCTGGAGTAACTTGCTACTAAAAAACTATTCTGTAAATTTGTGGCTTTTCAGAACAGGATGTAGGAAACATTATTTTCTTTAAGAATATATATATATATTCATATATATACACATATAGTCATTTGTATGTATATTCCTAAAGAGAAATTAATAAATTTAGAAATATATTTTATATGATGCATTCTTTGTATTTCATAAATGTACATATATACACATTTAATAATGTATTATATATAAATATATAAATATATATTTATACATTCCTAAAGAATTGTTTCAATTTTTTCTACATTTGTACCATGGTTAAAAAAGTGAAAATAGAATGAGATTTTACAGGTTCAGAAATGCATCTCAACTTCCACCATTCTTCTAAAAATAGGCCCTTTTCTTGTGGTGGAACATACTTTTTTTTAAAGGTGATATTAAAACAACTAATTATATCAATATACAAATATTGTTTGAAAAGTCAACCTTTGAATTTTGACCATTTTTTTAAAAAAAAGTTAAGACTATTTTACTTTTTCCCAGTGATAAAAGTTACATGCTCTAAGTAGAGAAATGTAAAAAGTACATGAAAGAAAAGAAAAAACTCAGTTTTATTACTCACAGATAAAAATTTTGATACATTTTTTCACTATTGAATAATATTTTTAGTGAAAATACAGCCAGAATATTTCGTGCAGCTCTTGCTGTTTGTAGTAAAAGAAAAAAAATAAAAGGATCTAGGGCCATAAATAGGAAACAGCTATTAGCAAATTTATTATTGTCTAGTGTCCTATTTGTTGTTTTACCATGAAGAATCATTATTGGCTTAGCTTAGAACCTGGGCTTTGATGAGAAATTCATTACATGAAATAGGGAGTATTGCTATGTTTGCTTGTGAAATTACACTGGCCCATGGAATTCAAGTAGAGAATCATTACCAGTAAGTAGAAGTAACTAGAGAGGACCAGGGGAACCTATAGTTTAAACAAGGAACAATAATCAAGGCAGAGTTAATCACTCCATTATTAATTTTCAGAGAAAGAGAACTGAGCTCTTCTTGCTAAATTAAACAAGGGGTAATGGGAGCCAATACAAGTTAAGGAAAATAAAACAGATCTCTCAAAAGAGAGAACGCTTAGGACTCAGAGTAAGATTTCAGGTGTTTGGAGTGGGGGCAGATTAAATAATTAAGAATGTCTAGAGCACGGAAGATCAGAATAAGCTTTCTCATCTACGTCTGAAAAAACAACAGATATTTAGGATCCAAAGGACAAAAGGCTGGAGAGCCTTAAAGACAGTTACACTTTACATGTCTTCTGTCCCACTGGACTCTCACTCACAGGCTCTACCCATCTATGCCTTACAAGGTTTTATTATTTTCTAACAGTTCCACTGTATCGGAGTAACTCTTCAATGCAGCTCAGGGACCTACCTCACTGTTAATCTCTACCTGTACATAGACTTTTTCTAGAGGATAACATTTTTATCTTACCCTGTCCACCTTTCTTCTTCCATCACTGTATAGCAAGGCTAAATCTAAACATTTTCAGGCTAACATTAGCCAAATATATTACTGTACTATCATTAAATAGAGAAGACATAGGTTTGTTTGAAAAGCATGTAGGATACAAGAAGCTGATAGAGGGCTATAATTAAGATTCCTGTGATGATGCAATGGGGTTTGATTCAGATTTGGAGAAAAGAGAATATGCCAACATGAAGGAAATTAATGAGATGGTTTAGAGTTTTTCCAGTCCTTTTTCTTGAGATTCTTATTTCTTCTTAAATGGATCCACTTCTTTTTTCTTTTTTCTTTTTTTTTAGTAGAACAGCTTATGTTGTTTTTCTCAATATCCAGTGGTATACATCATCTGAGTAACAAAAATTGGGAACTCAATTTGTTTTCACCACATTAGACAAGACTAGATCCTTACCCTGACTACTGGGAGCTGAGGAAGATTGTTTTCCTCTGTGATATTCTCCTAATACCAGAGGTTAGCAAACTACAGTCTGTGAGCTGGCTGCCTATTTTTGGAAATAAAATTTATTTTAACACAGTCACACTCATTCATTTTTGTATTGTCTACAGCTGCTTTTGTGTTACAAAGGCAGAATTGGACAGTTGTGACAAAGACCAAAAGGCCTGCAAGCCAAATATGTTTACTTTCTAATTCTGTACAGAAAAAATTTCCTGACTTCTGTTCTAGACCAGTACTGTACAGTAGAACTTTCAGTGATGGTGGAAATATTCTATATCTGTACTGTTCAGTACAGTAGCCACTAGCCACATGAAGCTATTTAAATTTAAGTTTAATTAAAATCAAATTAAATTAAAACTTAGTTGCAGGTGGCTAGTAAGGCTAAGAAACCATATTTGAAATTGAATTTTACTTTAACTAATTTAAAGTTGAATCTAAATAGCTGCATGTGGTTAGTGGCTACCATCTTGCTCAGGATGGTTCTAAAAGTAGGTAAATTGCTTACCAAAATTATTTATTAACAAAGCTTGGTTGTGGTTTATGTTGAATAGGTCCTTTGTATATTTATATGGTAAAATCAACATAAGAAATGCTATTACAGTTAGTCCTCTTCTTACTATCAATCCCTAGAATGGGAGTATCTTGGATAGGTAAAAATGAATTTTATCCCACCTATTTATCCTTTGGTTTAGCCTACCAAGAATTCATATGTACTTACATGCGAGAAGGCTCAAAGTATAACTTGCCTTTGCTAACACTTATATCAACTTTGAGTTGGCCTTTTCTACTATAAGCATTTGAGTATATAGTAGGAAGCATAAAATTCCCTATACAATTTCCCATAAACTTCATCATATAAGTATTGATATAAACTATTTTCACTTTTTTTCAATTTTATATATTTACAGTTTTTCATGATAATTTTCCCTTTAACCTTTGAGTTGTTTGGAAGTATGTTTTGTAAATTTCCAAATAGATTGTGTTTTCCAAGCTTTTTTTTTTTTAACATCTTTATTGGAGTATAATTGCTTTACATTTGTGTGTTAGTTTCTGCTTTATAACAAAGTGAATCACCTATACATATACATATATCCACATATCTCCTCCCTCTTGCGTCTCCCTCCTACCCTCCCTATCCCACCCCTCCAGGTGGTCATAAAGCACTGAGCTGATCTCCCTGTGCTATGTGGCCGCTTCCCACTAGCTATCTATTTTACATTTGGTAGTGTATATATGTCCATGCCACTCTCTCACTTTGTCCCAGCTTACCCTTCCCCCTCCCCATGTCCTCAAGTCCATTCTCCATGTCTGCGTCTGTAAAGTCCATTCTCTACGTCTGGGTCTTTGTTCCTGTCCTGCCCCTAGGTTCTTCAGAACCTTTTTTTTTTTTAGATTCCATATATATGTATTAGCATACGGTATTTGTTTTTCTCTTTCTGACTTACTTCACTCTGTATGACAGACTCTAGGTCCATCTACCTCACTACAAATAACTCAATTTCGTTTCTTTTTATGGCTGAGTAATATTCCATTGTATATATGTGCCACATCTTCTTTATCCATTCATCTGTTGATGGACACTAAGGTTGCTTCCATGTCCTGGATATTGTAAATAGAGCTGCAGTGAACATTGTGGTACATGACTCTTTTTGAAATATAGTTTTCTCAGGGTATATGCCCAGTAGTGGGATTGCTGGGTCATATGGTAGTTCTATTGTTAGTGTTTTAAGGAACCTCCATACTGTTCTCCATAGTGGCTGTATCAGTTTACAGTCCCACCAACAGTGCAAGAGGGTTCCCTTTTCTCCACACCCTCTCCAGAATTTATTGTTTGTAGATTTTTTTGATGGTGGCCATTCTGACTGGTGTGAGGTGATACTTCATTATTGTTTTGATTTGCATTTCTCTAATGATTAGTGATGTTGAGCATCCTTTCATGTGTTTGTTGGCAATCTGTATATCTTCTTTGGAGAAATGTCTGTTTAGGTCTTCTGCCCATTTTTGGGTTAGGTTGTTTGTTTTTTTGATACTGAGCTGCATGAGCTGCTTGTAATTTTTGGAGATTAATCCTTTGTCAGTTGCCTCATTTGCAAGTATTTTCTCCCATTCTGAGGGTTGTCTTTTCATCTTGTTTATGGTATCCTTTGCTGTGCAAAAGCTTTCAAGTTTCATTTGGTCCCATTTGTTTATTTTTGTTTTTATTTCCATTTCTCTAGGAGGTGGGTCAAAGAGGATCTTGCTGTGATTTATGTCATAGAGTGTTCTGCCTATGTTTTCCTCTAAGAGTTTTATAGTGTCTGGCCTTACATTAAGGTCTTTAATCCATTTTGAGTTTATTTTTGTGTATGGTATTAGGGAGGGTTCTAATTTCATTCTTTTACATGTAGCTGTTCAGTTTTTCCAGCACCACTTATTGAAGAGGCTGACTTTTCTCCATTGTATATTCTTGCCTCCTTTATCAAAAATAAGGTGACCATAGGTGTGTGGGTTTATCTCTGGTCTTTCTATCCTGTTCCATTGATCTGTTATTTCTGTTTTTTGTGCCAGTACCATACTGTCTTGATTACTATAGCTTTGTAGTATAGTCTGAAGTCAGGGAGCCTGATTCCTCCAGCTCCATTTTTCTTTCTCAAGATTGCTTTGGCTATTCGGGGTCTTTTGTGTTTCCATACAAATTGTGAAATTTTTTGTTCTAGTACTGTAAAAAATGCCATTGGTAGTTCGATAAGGATTGCATTGAATCTGTAGATTGCGTTGGGTAGTATAGTCATTTTCACAACGTTGATGTTTCCAATCCAAGAACATAGTATACCTCTCCGTCTGTTTGTATCATATTTAATTTCTTTCATCAGTGACAAATTCTTAGAAAACCACAACCTTCTGAGACTGAACCAGGAAGAAATAGAAAATATAAACATAGCAATCACAAGCACTGAAATTGAGACTGTGATTAAAAATCTTCCAACAAACAGAAGCCCAGGACCAGATGGCTTCACAGGCAAATTCTATCAAACATGTAGAGAAGAGCTAACACCTATCCTTCTCAAACTCTTCCAAAATACAGCAGGGGGAGGAACACTCCCAAACTCATTCTATGAGGCCACCATCACCCTGATACCAAAACCAGACAAAGATGCCACAAAAAAAGAAAACTACAGGCCAATATCACTGATGAACATAGATGCAAAAATCCTCAACAAAATGCTAGCAAACAGAATCCAACAGCACATTAATAGGTCATACACCATGATCAAGTGGGGTTTATCCCAGGAATGCAAGGATTCTTCAATATACGCAAATCAATCAATGTGATACACCATATTAACAAATTGAAGGAGAAAAACCATATGATCATCTCAATAAATGCAGTAAAAGCTTTTGACAAATTTCAACACCCATTTATGATAAAAACCCTCCAGAAAGTAGGCATAGAGGGAACTTACCTCAACATAATAAAGGCCATATATGACAAACCCACAGCCAACATTGTTCTCAATGGTGAAAAACTGAAAGCATTTCCTCTAAGATCAGGAACAAGACAAGGTTGTCCACTCTCACCACTATTATTCAACATTGTTGTGGAGGTTTTAGCCACAGCCGTCAGAGAAGAAAAATAAATAAAAGAAATCCAAATCAGAGAAGAAGAAGTAAAGCTGTCACTGTTTGCAGATGACATGATACTATACATAGAGAATCCTAAAGATGCTACCAGAAAACTACTAGAGCTAGTCAATGAATTTGGTTAAGTAGCAGGATACAAAATTAATGCACAGAAATCTCTTGCATTCCTATACACTAATGGTTGAAAAATCTGAAATAGAAAGTAAGGAAACACTCCCATTTACCATTGCAACAAAAAGAATAAAATACCTAGGAATAAACCTGCCTAAGGAGACAAAAGACCTGTATGCAGAAAAGTATAAGACACTGATGAAAGAAATTAAAGATACAAACAGATGGAAAGCTTTTTGTTTATGAATAAATCTAAATTGCCCTCTGGTCAGAACCTAGTTTGAAATTTAGAAACAAAATTTCCTCTGAAATTTGTTAATGATAGCTTTAAGTCCTAGCACATGGTTAATTTTTGCAAATGTCCTTGGAGATAATGTTTATTCTACAACTGATAAGTGTAGTACTTATTATGTGCATATTGGCTTTTAAATTTTTTGCTTCAAATCATATTATGGATTTTTGGTTAACTTGCTCTGTGGTTTACTTAGAGATACATGCTTAAAATTTTCACAAGGACTGTGGCTTTGTCAGTTTAGCTTTAGTGTTATGTTAAAATTTTGTTATATATTTTGGAGTTATGCTGTTAGATGATTAAAAGTTCATAATTGCCACATTATCCTGTTGATTTGCAATCTTTATCTTCATGCATTGCCTTTTATTTTTTTTACCTGAAATTGTACTTTTTTTCTAGTGACATCTGAAAAACTGTAATAGCTTTCTTTTGGATAGATATTTCCTATATCTTTTTTAGTCCTTTGAATTTCAAATTTTCCTCTTCATTAATTTTGTGTCAATAGCATACACAGTATATGCTAAGATATTTTTTAAAATTTCAATCTAAAAATCTGTTTTTTAACTGAAGAATTTAGTCCATTTACATTTAATGGATAATTGGACTGATTGCTCCTATCTTATTACATGCTTTCAACTAATTATGTTCTTTTTTTTCTATTTTTTTCACCAAGTCTTGGCTTCATTTTTTCATTTCATTTTTTCCTACTTATCTGGAAGTAAGTACATGCCATTAATTTATGGCTTATTTTTTACATATATACTCAAATAAACAAAACCTAAAGTTAAACAATGTCTCTATCCTTTTATTGAAAACCAAAGATCTTCGAATACTTTAATACCTATTCCTGCCTGTCATATTAAATACTATTATATGCTCTTATTACAAGTGTATTTCAAGTAGAGTTTTATCCTGATTTTTAACTCCTAATATATATTAAACATTATTCTTATTCTTATTTTTTTTATTGGAGTCAGTGTTTGTTTAGATTTACCCTATATTAACCAAAGTCTTTGTTTAATATTCTTTTCTGTCAGGCATCCAATTCCTGGACTGAAGTATATTCTTTAGTCTTTATTTTGTCCTTACTGGAAGATTATTTTTCTTTGTATAGAATTCTATGTTTATAAATATTTTCTCTCATTACATGGAAGCTATTATTCCATTGTCTTCTGGTTTTAATTATTGTTACTGAGATATCTGTCATCTGTCAAATTGCTATTCCTTTGTAGTTGATCACTCATTTCCTTTCAGCTGGCTTGAAGAAATTTTTTCCTTGGTCATCTGTAATGTGTTTTCTTGTGATTTCTTGGACCTCTTAGAACTAAAGATTGTTTTCTTTTAACAATTCTAAAAAAAAAAAAAATAGCCCCTTTCTCTTTGAATAGAGCCTCTTCCCTGTTCTTTCTTTTTTCTCATTGAAATTTTACTTAAGTATCTGATGTTTCTTTTTTCATCGTCTCTGTCTCTTACCTTCCCTTTAATATATATTCCATCTCTTTGTGTTGCATGCTGGGTAGTTTCTTTTACTCTCTCTTCCAATTAGCTAATTCTTTCTTTAGATGAGTTTAATTGTGTTTAATTCAGGAGTCAGCAAACTTTTTCTTCAAGGGCCAGGTTATAAATCGTCTGGGCTTTTGGGCGATATGGTTTCTGTGGCAATCATTTTATTCTTCCATTGGAGCATGAAAGCAACTAGAGGCAATACATAAACAAGTTGGCCTGACTGTATTCCAATAAAATTTATTTACCGGAACAGGCAGCTGGCCCATGGACCATAGTTTGTTGACTCCAACTGTAGTCTATCAATTGAGTTTTTAAATTTTTCTCCAGTTTTAGAAGTACCATTTGCTTCTTTTTTTCAAACCTTCTTTTATATTTCTAATAGTCTCTTGTAACTTGTACATATTGTCAATCATTTTTTTGTATATTTTATGTATATTAAATGCAATTATTTTATATCCTATTTTCTGACAATTATAATATCTTAATTTTCTTTAAATATTTTTTTTCTACTGATTGTTGTTTCTACTGACTTACACTCATAGTTCCTTGCTCACTTGTGTGCTTTGTGATTTTTACTGTGTTTCTCATTTTTTCCCCTAAGATTTAATAGGAACTGGAATAAAATTATATCATTCCACAGAAGATTAAGGTTTTCTTCTAGATTCTCAAGAGAGTACCAATCTGGAAACACTTTAAATTTCTCCAAAGAAGTTGATTTTACCACACATGGTTAGTGTTAATTCAGACTGAACACATGTATCATTTGTGGTTACTAAACCACAGGAAATATGGTTTTTCCACATTTCATCACAAACCTCCTGTAGTGGCCATGAAAATGTCCCACTCATATATCCTACTGCAGGGAACATAATTGATTTATGGCCCTTCAGTGTCTGAGCACAGTGTGAATACTAATGCAAGCCTATTTATGTAAGATATGGGACCCCTTCAACTGGTGACTTTGGTTCTAGGATTCTCCATTGGCCTGGCCAAAACTGTCTTGTACTGTGCTTTAGTCTAAAACTCTTCCTACCTAATCATCATACCTTATCTCCTCTGCACCCATGTTAGATCTATGTCACTCTGAATCCTCTCCATGCCTCCCCTAGCTTCCATCATTTTATCCCTAAGGGGTATTTCTTCCATTACACCTTATGCACATCTGATCCTGCCTTGGCATCTACTTGTCAATGGCAAGTACTTCTCTCAAACTAACATACTCTCATATTTTTGTCATGCAAAAATAAGACCCCAGACTATTTTATAAATAAATAAATAAATATTTATGTAGTTATAGCAGTTATAGATGTATAACTGCTTAAAGTTAGTTATTCAGTTGGCTAGGGATAAGATATCATTAAATCAGACTGTTTTCAAAAGAGGATGTTAATCTAACCTAACTCAATATAGAATAATATAGACAATATAGAATAGCTATTATCTATAACTGATTCTGTTTTCTTATACCCATCAAATCTAGTTGATTGCCCAGGGAGTATAAAATTTAATTGTTCCTCTAGAAGCATTAAAATGTGGCTTATATTAAACTGTATTAGCCATCTGCTGCATATATGGACCTCGTTTTTATCTCTCTGCATTCATCAAATGCCACCACATCCTTTCCCACCACTTTTATTACTCTTTTCTGAATTGTGCTTTGGCATATATTGAGGAATCTTTAAAAATTTTTCATATAAAAAGTGTCCTTGTATTTAAGAAATGTAGCTGTTGAGGATGTTCTTGGATTTATAACAGAGTATCACAGATGACCCAAAGGCAAATTTTTTCTCTTGTCCCAATGTTCAGATTAGCAGTTCTCTTAAGAAACTAATTTTTTATGTCTAATGCATATACTGAGTTGTGGAACTGATCGTATTTCCAGTTTTACACTGCCTGCTGAAAAATTTTTGAAGCTTACCTATAAATTTTGTGTATTAATCAAACTTCTGGTTTTACTTTATTTGTCATTTTACTTTACTTTCCCCATATGTCCTGTATGAAGGTATGTATGTTCTTATGTATTGCTGAGCAATACTACAGGGGATGGCTGTAAGTCAATTTGTTTATTTATTCACCTGTCATGGACATTTTTAAACCTAACACTGTATGTATTCATTTATTTTACAGTATTTTTCTTGGCAAAATTTCTGATCTAAAGTCTGCCATTTTTTTCAGTTGACATTATTCCATAAATATTTATCTGTATGGTTCTATAGTCTTCATATTGTAATTATTACCTTTATGGTTAGATAATATTCCTTCAAATGCATACACTATAATTTACTTTTATTATTTACTTTAATGCGGCAGAGTCAAAAATATTAAGCATAAATATCCAAAAGCTTTCCCCTTCTCTGTTTTTCTCTGATAATTTTGTTTGATGACTTTTGAATCTTTCTATGGCTATCTGGGTATATGGTGAGGGGGTAGCTGGGACAGGTGAGAGAGTAGAATTAGAAAGAGAAAGGAAAGTGAAATGGGAGAATTGTCCAAGACTAGGGTTTTATCAAGGGAAAGATACAGGAAATACTGAGGGTAGCAGCCTATGATATGAAATTTGGGAAGATTTGTTGTTTGTTATGTAGGATAATTCCTTCTTCGTCACTCCTGAAGAATACATTCAGAACAATATACATGATTCATCAAAGCCTTTGTAATCCAATCTAAGTTTCTTTAGGAAATAAAAAAATACCTTATGGAAACACAGCTATATTTGGTTTACACTTAGTTTTTTTCCCCCTATTATCTTGCAACTATAAGTGAAGCTTTAACAAAAGTAATGATATGTTTTTAATACTTTTATTTGTGCCTTAGGTAACAAAGTTGAAAACACTATTTTAAAGTTGAATTTGAAGAAATTTGGTATGGTTACATTATCTGAAGGAGAGAAATTAAAAATGACCTAATCAATAATGGTATAGAGGTAAATCCAATAGGGATAAATTTAATATATTCAGAAACAGGAACAACCAAAAGAGTCACTGAATAAAATGGAGAGATACTGTTTAGATAAATGTACCATGCAAAATATCTGACATGCAATTATAAAGCAATATGCTTTTAAGAATAATAGTAAATATCAGGGCATAGCTAATTTGTATGTAACATTTTTACATTCTTTATGTTTTGAAATCTGCAGTTTAAAAGGAAGAGATAATGAGGGAAAAAGCAAAAAAATAGTGATCATTTGAAATATATAACTTCCAGAGAGCCAGAAAAGTTTAAAGAATTTTCAGTAAGTGCTTATAGTTATGCCTTATTTTAACAGGTGAGGAATGTTTTCAGAGATCTCTAATCAATCCAAGGGCAGATGTAGACAAACATGCTTAAGTATTAGCAAAAGAGACTGGAGTTAAGAGATGGAATCTATTTTTGGCTACAGGTGTGATCAAGATGGAAGTGGGCCTGGAAGAAAAGATCATGGACTCTGTATGCCTGGGGATATTTTAAATGTAAAGAGCCATAGCTTCCTTGGATGGTAAAGCGTAGCCTGCCAGCAAAGGTAGGTCCACATCAGATGATCTTCTGAGGTCCCTAGCAGCTTTAGAACTCTCCAGCTCATTTCAGTGATTAGGTTAAAATTGAACTAATATTTATATTAATTCTGATTAAGCAATTAGTTGGCAGGTTCAGAACAAGTATATTTATGATCAGTGAAGGTAGCGCCGGTCAATATTCTTAGCACTTCCAAGTTTCCAGCATTCTCAGACACAGAATTGGTATATATGTATCTTGATCCTTCCTTTACTGTTTAATGAAATAATCTAGGAATATATAATGTATTTACAAGTATAAAAATCCTCATTTAAAATCCTAGCCAGGTTGGTTATAAACTCATCTAGTCCCAGTATTTTCCATTAAACCCTTATTACCAGGAAGGTGGTTACTAAACGCTTAACAATGTAATAATGACTAAGGCACTTTGGAGAAAAAGATTGGGGTGATAATATTTTACTTTTTACCTTACATATTGCTTCAATTCTTTACTTTTTTAAAGAGCAACAATCATATTTTTTAATAAAGATGAAATTAAACTGTAAAATAAAAAAGTCCGGCATTTAACATTAAGTGACTGGCAGTAAGTGTTTTCTATACTTACGTGACTAGAAGTGTATAATTCTGTGCTGGTTGGTATCCAGTATTTCTTACTCTGTAAATAAAGGCTATGTTTCTACACATTGTTAGTATAGTTATTTAGTATAACTCTTCTGTGTATAGTTAGTATACACAGAAGAGGTGCTTACTAAATGTTTCATAAATGAAAAAAAAAGTTGTTTCATTAAACATGTACTTACCAAATTAGCATAAAACATACAAACACACTCAAAAACAAATACTTGCTCTGACAGCTGATAGCTTGAAATCAATCATATTTATTTCTGTTTTCATGGTTGCCAATCAATTTCCAATGTTCCCTTTTTAAAAATGTGAACTTTTATATACATTAATATGTATAAAATAGATAACTAATAAGAACCTGCTGTATAAAAAATAGATAAAATTTAAAAATTCAAAAAAAAATGTGAACTTTGACACTAGTTAGACCCAACCCTTAATTGTACTTCTTCAATTTAAAAGCCCGTAAGTTTTTAGCAACTGAGATGCCTAGATTAGCTAAGTACGACAGCAGATTTCAGATTAATCCAAGAGTTTAAAAACTAAACTAAGCATGGATCAGTGTTTTCCAGAAACTAGTGACACCCTTTTGCAATTCAGTTTTCCAACTGATACGGAGTGACTACTGCAGATAATGTTTCTGCATTTAAACCCATAAGAATTATTGTGAAAGCAAGCAGAACTCATGAGAGACCAGGGGGTTAGAGAGAAGGAACCCTTGCAGTGAAAGGAATCAAGGTTTGTCTTTAGAACCCATGCTACCTGAGCAACCAGGTCAAAAAAGCTTCCTCTAATGAAGATCCATCCATTACCATGACATGCAAGCTCTAGCTGTAGATCACTTTCATGGTCTCCAAAGAAGCTGAGCAGTTATCAGTAACATTCAAAAATCCACTGGAAAGTCATTCATTTCACTTTATGGTCCTAATTAGCCATTTGTATAGTTCTATAATTAAATATGTTCCTTTCTCATCAAGTTTTTCACTTTAGTAATGATACCACTGTGCCACAAACAGGCCCCATGCTGCTGGGTTTGGGACTTATTCATAGCATTTAATTGGTCACCCAGTGGTTAGCCAATAACCCCTTCTATGGGAAGCAACACTCTGAATGCTGTTAATGGGCTGGAGGCACAGTGATTGCCTCCTGGTACCCAGCAGTACTGGGAATAAAGCAATTTCCTCCACTGTGTTGTGTGCCCAATAGCTAATCCTCTCCACTCCTGAAATGCACACTATTTGGTTATAAGTATTTGTGCTGGCTTACTTACCGCTGGGTTGTTAATAGGCAGTGATTCTTCAATGCTCCTTCAGTGAAGATACAGTCTGCTTGCTGACTGCTAATTAAAACAAGTTTACTCTCTAAGACTGCAACTAAAAGGTAGCAAGGTCATCTTACTTATTAATGCAGTAACCTTTTATGTAACAATGTTGATACACTACTCATATGTGCACATTTTGTAAACTGGCAAGTCTATTATTGATTGTTTCAAAAGAACAAAAATTGAGCTACTGACTAGTCTGCTTTCCTTTGAAGTGAAATTGTTAAAATTCCTGAGTCCAGGCCTCCATTATACAGTTGAAACATAAGGCTTGCTGCAGGATTCTATTTATAATATTTGAGCTTCTGAAAACAAAAAGAAAAATGTGGACTGTACTAACCATAAATGTTCAAGCCATTAAAGTAATACTTGGTTTGTTTCTCATGTGTTTTGTTTTAATTATAGTTTGATGTATGAAAGGGCATTATAGAGGCTCCAACTTAGAAAGTAAAGTGATCGGTAGATGGCACTTCCTAACCACCTGCTCAGTGTAAATACATATAATTAAGTCTTAGAAATGGGGTTCTGAGAAATAAAATAAAATAAAAATCGAGTGACTCGTAACAAGACAGAGACAATCATATTTTTGTATAGTGCCCAGATATTTTTATGTCACATTTCATTGAGATCTCAGGAAAAAATTACTAATTTGCAAAATTTTTGTTGTGTGCTTCTTCCTTAATATTCCAGACATTCATCTCCAGTTATGATAAAGAAAACAATGCAGTATACTCTGTTAGACAATATGGTACCTCTTCCTGCCTTAGGCACTTTTCAGAGAGCCAGGAGTGTCAAAGTGAATTATTCAGGGCGCTCAAAGTTACTCTGCCTCAAAGTTAAACATTATTGCTTTAGAAAATATACTTCTAACTCTCAAGCACAAACAAAAAAATTAGTAACAATTTTAAAATTCTCCACTCACAACCAGAAAGGGAAGAAACATTTTAAAGACAAAATAGGAAAAAACAATGTTGTCTCCTGGGGCAAGGTGACATCACATGCAATTTGTCTCTAGTGTGTAAAGCAAAATACATTTTAGAGGGTTTTATTTACTTATTCATTTTTATTTATTTATTTATTTTTGGCTGCACTGGGTCTTCATTGCTGTGTGTGGGCTTTCTCTAGTTGCGGCAAGTGGGGGCTACTGTTCTTTGAGGTGCGTGGGCTTCTCACTGCGGTGACTTATTGCGGAACACAGGCTCTGGGTGTGCAGGCTTCAGTAGTTGCAGCACGTGGGCTCAGTAGTTGCAGCATGTGGGCCCTAGAGCACACGGGCTTCAGTAGTTGTGACACGTGGGCTCAGTAGTTGTGGCTCGCAGGCTCTAGAGTGCAGGCTCAGTAGTTGTGGCGCACGGGCTTAGTTGCTCCGCGGCCTGTCAGATCTTCCTGGACCAGGGATCAAACCCGTGTCCCCTGCATTGTCAGGCAGATTCTTAACCACTGGACCACCAGGGAAGTCCTTAGAGGGTTTTAATATCAAGAGTTTAAATGCCATTTGGGAGTTAGGTTGTCCTGTATTATATACTTTGTAAAAGATGTTCATATGTAGCTGTAATTATGCAGATACAAGTGCCTATAGTCAACAAAGAAAAAATTCGCTTAAATATTTTTCATATACATAGTGGTAAATCAATAGTATTTGCCTATTGCTTCTGAAATAATAGACAAACAACATGGATATACATTCAAGTTGTGAAATAAATTATTTAAACTGAAGTGTAATAAATGTGTTCTAAAACCAACAGCCAATAAATTATCTTTAAAATTCCTGTTTGATGATACTTCTTCAGGCCATTCATTGAGTTATAGTAGAAACAACTTATATTTAGTTCAAATTCAATGAATGTATATGTATACATACACACGTGTATACACACATACATAAATCTTCATTAGTAGTGATGACTCACTGATAGTGAGAAAATAACAACAAAATACTTGTAAGTTGGACATCTCTTTCTGCCATTAGCAAGTTACCTGACCTTAGACATATTATTTTCTCTCTTTAGTCTTTGTTTGCTCATATGGAAAATAATAGTAGATCTATATTATACATAGATATATCTACTATTAGTCATTATCTCCTAAAATATTTTGAAATGATTATTCATCTATATCCATATCTCTATCCTTGCATTATATATATGATGTATGATACATATACCTACGTATTCATAAACTCTGACTTGTCTGATTTATTTGTGATAAGGATAATTCTGAAAGTATTATTTTTCTAGTATTTCGTGCACTAAAACACTAAATGCTAAGGTTGGTAAATAGTCTAGTGTAGAGAGTAAGAGTAGAAGCTCCGTAGTCAGGCTTTCCGTGTCAGTCATCCACTGTCTGTGTTATATTGGACAGTAGACTTAACTTGTACGTACCATGGTTTCCTTATTTTTACAACAGAGGAAATCATAATATCTACCTCATAGAGTTACTGGGAGAACTAAATGAGATAATGTACAAAGTGCTTGTGATAGAGTGCTGGAACATTACAAAGACTCAATAAATATTAGCTACCATTATCATTATATGCAGAAATCTCATTTGATTCTTGCCACAACCCTTGATAGATTCATTCATTTTTTTCAACAAATGTATGTATATATTATATATACAAATGCAATTTTTAGTTTCGTGTATATATATGATACCCTAAGATGTATTGGTGTATACAGACAAACAATGTAGTAAATATCATTTCTGTCCTCACAGGCTTTAAAATCTTTGAGGCCATTAAATTTGAATAAATGTGCAAACAAACAAATTATTACTGCAGATGTGATCACAGTAATAAGGGAAGGAAGCTCACACTGCTAACAATATGCAGAGATTGGATTTGATCCTGAGCTCTGGGACAAGAGATTTTATGTATGTGACTGCTCTGTGGTAAGCATCACCAATGAGTGATGGATGCTGGACTGCATCAGCATTCATGCTGTGTGTAAAATACTGTAGGGAATAGACTCAGCTTCAGCAGCATACAGGCAGTTACTTCCAGCACACAGGTAAAGGAAGAGCAGGAGAGGGAGAGAAGAACAATGAAGAACATGTAAGAGAAAGACAGTTTCTAAGTACAGCACTTCAGATGTGCTGAGCCTAGATTCATTCATAGGAGCCATTTGAAGTTCAAGGCATCAGCAGCAAATAGGAACTAGAATAAGGAAGAAAAGTGGAAGAATGAGGAAGAAACGGAGGGGATAGAAGGGCAGGAGGAGGAGGAGAGAAGGAAAGGGAGAGCCTTTACAATAGGATTGGATAAAGAAGAGAATAAGAAAACAAGTGGGAAAATAATTAAGAAAACGTTTTTTTTTATGATTTAATGTCTCATTAACAACCATAGGAAGACAAAAGAAGAGAAAAAATTAATAACAGTAGAATTTGTGAGGAGAAGATTTAATTTTCTTTCACAGGGAAAAGCACTTTTCCAACAAGATACTATGTTGTAGGATTCCTCATTCAGGTGGGAAGATAAGTCAAAGGGATATATTTGAGTTTATTCAAATATCAAGCGTTAGGGATCCCATGCTGTGTTTCAGGTCACCAGAAGGACCAACTTTATTTGGTGATTGCATAAGAGATGAAAAACCAAAACTACTTAAAGAGATAATTCCACTTTGCAGGCTAAATGGTCTGTGAATTTTTTCCAGGTATGATCTGGTTCCTAAAGATGCTGTTGTGAGCTTACAATGCCAAGAACAGACATATTGGACTTTAAAGGACAGTAATAAGCTCGAGAGATACCTGAGGCAAGAGGGAATGAGCTTACATTACTCTCAGAATTTTCTCATTTATGGTCAGAGAAGATTATGATTGGGATCTGAGACCTGAGACAGTCAAAGACATTCTATTAGAAGATTTAAGAAATAATGTGTCTATAATGTGTTACCAGGAGCAGTGTTGTGGATGTGAAGAAATAAGATTAAAAATAATACATTTTAGTATGATAAGATATCTCACGTTTTAGGAATCTATTCCACTTTATTAATTTACCTCTTGAGCACCTTACATACCTGTAAGCATTTAACAAACATTTACTTTTGTATTTATTTATTCACATTTTAAAATTTACTGTTTTTAATGCTTCCTGATAGATTCAGTTGCTGAAGGCATGAATACATTTGACATTTTGCTGAGACATACAGTTTAACCATAGGTACTGCCAGGCTGTTGTGTGGACAGTCACTGGTCTACGGAGTGAGTACTCCTATTTGGCCGCCTTTAATACACACTTCAAAATGGCTTAGCTGTTGGTTATTATCCTTGCCACTACTGTGCTGCAATTTCTGAGATTTAAATCCTGTTTCCTTGTGTAAATTGGCTCCAGAAAGAAAGAAAGTCAACATCTAGTATGATAGGCATATTCGTAGACTTGTGCAATAGTCTAATAGGTCTTCTGACATAGGCCTTGGGAAACCATAGATTCACTGAAAAAATGCATCTTTGTGTTTATAAGAAGAGCAGTAGTTACTCTGATGGGAGCATGGAGAAATGCTCCATTAACATGTCCAGAGGAGGCAGAGAAAGCTTCATTAAAGACATAACTCTTCAGCTGAGATGTGAGGGTTGAGTAGATAAGAGGGCTGTATCTTCTGGCTGGAATGCATTGTGTACCCTTTATATGCTCAAGTATGGTGGTCTACACCAGCATAGTGGTAGTGGCGATTGAAATGTTTGGGCAGACATGAACTATTTCAGAGGTGGAAATGGCAGTGCTAGATGATTGAATATGGGGACAGTGGGAAATGAAGGGTCTAAGAGGACACCCAAATTAGGCTTCGGCAATTGGTTCATTAGGGATATAGGAAACAGAGGTATAGGGAGTAACAGAGAAAAGACAAGTCAGATGGAAAATCAGTATGTTTAAAATGGGGATAATGATAACACTTATAGGTTTGTCATGAGCAGTAAATGAGTTAATAAATATGGAACACATAGAACAATGTTTATGCATTGTAATTACTTAATAAATGTTAACAGTTATCATTAAGAGACATAATAAGTAAATTAATGTATAACAAATGGATAGACTCTCATGGTAAATAAATAACATGCCACACAGTGAAAAAATTTCCACAGTAACATAAGGAAATAAAAGTGTACTCCTTAATTAAGTGATCACTATGATTAATGTAATGTGAAATATTGAGTCAAAGTGGTAAAGAGATGCTCAGAAGTGCAATCTGTTTAGTTAGGCTGGTGGGACTAAGAGAAATTTTTCACATTAAAATTTTTTCTCTGGAAACATTAGAATTGAGTCCTTCTGTAAACTTTGAGGTGAAAATGGGTACTATATGCAAATTGCTTATGAGGCATACTGTATTAAAAGAGATGCTAAACTAAAGAAACAAGAAGGGGAACAATTGAGTTTGTAATCTCAGTTCAAAGAAATTCTATGAAATTCTCTGACTGTAAGAGCAATGGTTTTACAAAGAGATGGTGCTAGGATTGGGATGAGGGATGGAAGGAAAGCTAGGAAAAGAACAAGGGACCAAACGAGAAACAGCATGGAGAAGTTGGCTGTCACAGGAGAAAGGAGAAGGAGAACACACAGAAAACAGACTTTGCTTAAGAATATAAAAGATAAGTGGAGCTCCAAAACTCATGGAGAAAATGGGACCAGTGTTTCTAAACAAACACCAAAAGAAGGAGGGGAAGAGGTGAAAAAATGTAATCAACCAGACCTGATGTGAGGAAAAGGGATAGAAGTATGTAATTTACGAAAGAATTGATGAAATAATTGAAATCACACAAATATTGAGATAGCAGTTTAAAATTTAAAAAAATGAAGACTATATAGGAAAAAAGGGTTTTACTTATGGTACATTCTGAAAAATGAAGTTAGGTATACTTTAGCATAAAAAATTTGGCTTGTTTTAGATATTAGAGAAACATTTACTGCAAGTCTTAAGGCTGAGATTGGGGGATTTTGCATCAGTTAACAGTGGATGAGAGCCATACAAGAATGATATTTATGTTAATACATATAAGGTAAATTTGTGAAACATTCTGAGTATGTTGGAATGCATGAGGTCATATATAAGACTTTGGAAAGGTTTAAAAATGAAATGTATAGCAATCTTAAAAAATCCCCAAAGGAATGTAAAAGATAAAACCATTTAAATTTATGCTGATACTTTGCACATAACATGAAGGATAATATTGGAAAGGGATTTCAGTGTTCATAGAAAACATGCAAGTAAATGAAAATTTTAACTAAAACTTATCTCTAAAACCAAATATTTAATTGGCATATAGAAATGGAGATACAGAATCACTTATTTAAATGCATATGCTAACAGTTTTTGAGTATTTAATCAAAAGGGGTAGAAATACCTCAGCAAACTTTTTTAAAAAGGTGCAAATAAAAATCACTTTTATGTCTTCTTCTGGTGATTCTATGGTATTAGACAAAAAGAATCACCCCCAAAGTGAGTAATTTGGCAGCTGTGTATAGAGTATGAGTAAATCCCTATTAAAATAGAAATAAATGGAATAATAAGAATGATCAAGTATATGGGAGCTAGTCCCTTTCCAAGATGTCAGAGAAGTTTGAGGGATCATTAGCAATGATGGAAAGAAAGCTCGTGAAAGGAGAGGTAAGTCTGAAGAATTTAAAGACCTAATTAAGTATTCCCAGTTGCAAAAGTGTTAGCAGAGTGCTTAGTTAAAATAAAAGCAAAATAAGATAAAAAAATAATAGTAAAACAGAAAATTTAATAATTTTATTTAGACAGTATAAGGATGGATATAATAGAGGGGGAAAATGTTAGGAATGAATCCAAGTATTTTCAGCTTAATTCACAGTTTTCCAGTAGAATAAAAAGTAGTGAATATAGACTTAGAAGAAAAAGTGTTTTAAGATGGTTTGGAAGGAGAAACTGTAGACAATAATTAAGGTGTTTGCAGAATTATCTTAAAAGCAAGGAAAAAATATCAGTTTCCAAGAAAATTAAAATGAGTGATTTAAGGGAAGGCATCAAGATTCAAAAAAGGGCGTCTGGTCTTGGTTGGACAGTGCTTCAGGGCTAACAGCTCTACTTCTGCATTTTCCAAGACTTCTGAGTGTAAAGGAGACCTTAGCAAAGGGTTAGACTTGAAAGGTAGGTGTTCCTAATACAACATCATTTTAAGGATGTTGAATTTTATGGGAATAACACTGTAATATCACTGAAGATTTTGGGCAAGAGGGTGACACACTCATTTGTGTTATAGAAAACACCCTCTTGACATCTTGTTTTAGCAAGGTAGTGGAATAAATTATCTAAAATCTTTCTCACTACAAATGTCTAAAATTTCTGGGTTAAAAGCTAATAAGAATTATTTTTAATGTGTAACAGCATTCTCCTTTGCAAGAAAGAAAGAGGAAAAACTCACATGAAGGAAACAGACTAAAAGTTACAGGCATAAACTTTCAAACTGATATTACAGATGTCCTGAGAAGATTTATTTTTTCTGATTCCCCAAGAGCTCTGTTTAATTCCTACTCTTGGGCAGGGTAAGTGGCTGAGGGTCTGTATGAGGCAGAGACTTAGAAGTCATCAGCATAAAGCAAGGGCTTTGGAAAAAAAAAAGCATACTCTCCTATAAAGGGTGACCAAGACACATTCCACTATTGGCATGGGGAAAAGACAATGAAGTTTGATTCACACTGACTTGAGGTAAAAAAAATATCAAAGTGTTCTCTAAAAATGTAAACTCCAATTCTGTTTTTTCCATTTGTGTGTGGTCCACATTTATTCTACTTGTATGGTTCAGACAATATCAAACTGAAAAAAATAATACAAAACTTGGTCTCAAGGTTGCGATTCATTCAGGTTCTGTCAGAGAAAATACAAACTGTTTTAGGAAAAACTCTCACAAACAATGCCCTACAGGATACATATTATAAATCATATTACCCAAATTTAAAAATACTCAAATTACAGTCCACCAAAAGCATGATTTTAAGGGGGAAAAAAGGAAAAATTACAATTGGAGAACTCCAGATACTAAGAAAATGTTTTTAAAAAGTTATAAAACAAATATGTCTAAAATGATAGTTGAAGTAATTGAAGTTCAAAGAAAATAATAACACAATGTGGGGAAAATAGTAGCATGTTGAGATAATTTAAATAACTTTAGAACTGAAAAATATAGTAATTGTAATTAATATAATAAGTGTTACATGGAAGTTTAGATGCAGATGAAGAGAAAATGAATAAATAGAAATATTGATGTTGGGAGATTACCCAAAGTGCAGCACAGAGACAAAGACATGAAAATTATGAAACAGAGGTTAGATAATTCAAAAAGAGTCATGTATCACAATGTTCATTACAGCACAACTTACAATAGCCAGGACACAGAAGCAACCTAAGTGTCCATCGACAGGTGAATGGATAAAGAAGATGTGGCACATATATACAATGGAATATTAGCCATAATATGAATCAAAATTGAGTTATTTGTAGTGAGGTGGATGGACCTAGAGTCTGTCATACAGAGTGAAGTAAGTCAGAAAGAGAAAAATAAATACCATATGCTAACACGTTTATATGGAATCTAAAAAAAAAAAAAAAAAAAAGGTTCTGAAGAACCTAGGGGCAGGACAGGAATAAAGATGCAGATGTAGAGAATGGACTTGAGGACACGGGGAGGGGGAAGGGTAAGCTGGGACGAAGTGAGAGAGTGGCATTGACATATATACACTACCAAATGTAAAATAGATAGCTAGTGGGAAGCAGCCACATAGTACAGGGAGATCAGCTCGGTGCTTTGTGACCACCTAGAGGGGTGGGACAGGGAGGGTGGGAGGGAGACGCAAGAGGGAGGGGATATGGGGATATATGTATACATATAGCTGATTCACTTTGTTATACAGCAGAAACTAACACAACAGTGTAAAGCAATTATACTTCAATAAAGATGTTAGAAAATAAAATAAAATAAAATCAGAGAACATTGGAAGTAAATAAATAAATAAAACAGAGGTTAGGAAAAGTAAGAGTAAACTAAGGAAGTCTAATGTGCATCTAATAAGAGTGATAATAGGAAGAATAGAGAAAATATGTTTAGAGATAATGATTAAAAGTTTATCAGAATTTATGAAAGACTCCAAACTTCAGGAAGTAAAACTAGTTGAGAGAAAGAAAAACAAAATGATTCCACACCTAGACACATGGTAGTGAAATTGTAGATTTCCAAAAATAGATTCTTAAAAGCTACTAAAAAAGCAAAGACCAATTACCTACAATGGAAGAATAATTAGCCTGAAATGGCCTTCTGAAAAGTAAAAATAGGCATCAGATGACATTGGATTATCTTCATAGTGCTGAAGAGAATATTGTTAAACTAAAACTGTATACCCACCTAAAAATAAGAAAAGAAAATTAAATATATTTTCATACAAAACTAAGGAAACTTACCATTGAAAGATCTTCAAGGGAAAAAATTAAAAGGATTTATTTTAGGAGGTAAATTAAACTCAGAAGGAAGGATTATTATGTAAGATGAAATGGCAAATTTGTAGACAACTCAAAGTACTTATGATGTAAAATAGTGATGATAAAATAATAATAGTAGCAACTTTTTTGAGGTAGAAATAAAGATAAAACTAATAATATTGTAGACAATGGTATTATGTTCATTGAGGATGATCCAGTTTTGTTTGGGAGGAAGATAGAAAAACTGAGTATGTTAGATTTTGTTATGTAAAATATTTAAGTAAATCTTAAGGACAATACCTAAAATATAGAAATATCATGTACAAACTTCAAAATTGTAAATAAGGAAAAGAGAAAATGAAGGATAACTTCGTGGAAACAATAGAAGTCAAGAAAGAAAAACCAAAGAAGATGCATCAAAATGAGCAACCACAAAATAGGAGGATAAAAATAAAATCAAACAGAGTAGTAATTGCAAAATTTTAAAAGATTAAATTCACCACTTAAAAGAGAGACTATTCTAATTGTTAAAAAAATAATTAGTAACAGCACTTGGCTCTATGTTCCTACTAAAGACATATGTAAAAGATGACAAGGGAGGTGGAAAAATAGTAGGAAAAGATATAACAGTTCAGATTTTACAGTTTCACTTTCTCTGTGATTCTTTCACTTCTAGTGCCCTGAATTTTCAGATACTCATGTCCCCAGATTTGGTCTCTGATACCTCAAGCTGGTAAGGCTTCCATTCTCTGCTGACAGCTAAGTGCAGTTTGGGGAAGACATTGAGTCAAAAGCATAGCAAACTTGCAGATCTTATTAGGAGCAGTTCTGTCTTTCAAGGGTACTCTTCCAATTTCAGTCCCCTTCACCGCTGACTGATTTTCTTGTAGTCTCCCTAGAATCTACAATGATTAGCTGTCAGTCAGTGGTTGGGGAAAAAATACACTCAGAATTTGGATTGCAGTCCTTTTATGGTTGTCTCATTTCCAGCATTCCCTTATATTTCCAGCTGCTCTGCTGTTCTGAATTATAATGTCTGCCACCTGAAACCAGTAAGATTGCAATTCTCCACTTCCAGACCTAAAAAAATGGAGTGTCCTCTAAGCAATAAAATCAACGTCTTTTAGGGTTAAATGCAGTGAAGTAGGACTTTTTTAAAAGTATAACCCTACTCAGGTTTCTGGCTGCCTGTAGTATTTTCCATTGCCTTCAAATAGTTGTTTTTAGTATTTTTGTTCAATTTTATAATTGTTTTCTGTAGGAGGAATCATTTAGAATGTTCACACCATCATTTCTAGAACTTCTACCCCATTTTGTTTTTTGCTTATTTTTAGTTATTAAAAATTTGTGAAAATACATATTAATTTTATATTAAGATAAAGGCCATTATTCAAGTTATCAAAGTGGAGCATTGGTTTTTAGTGTGAGGTGCTTTCACAGATTTGGTCCCAGAGTATTCTCAAATCCAAGAGTCCTGTCTAGGTGAATGGTGGCAGATGAGGAGGTAGATGGAGTAATTGTTTACAAATCTCTTTGTTGGAGCAATAAGCTAATTGTATTTTCTTCTTGAATTTTAAAAGACTGACCACATTGCTGTAGAGCTGTTGGAATACACTGATAATTTGGGTATTAATGGATAAATCATATATTTCATTGAATGAGTGTAGCTCGTTTATTTTTTTAGATTGTCAACATATTTCCCACAAATATTTTTATGGTGTCAGAACCAACCCTTTTTGAGTTCCTACCAAGAGATATTTTTACCTAAAACCTCAAATAACTTAAATATAGGCTATGTGTGTGTGTGTTTGAGTGTGTTATGGAGTCACATTTTTCTTCTAGAATTCAGACATACTATTATAATAGTATCAACTGAAGAAAATAGTCAAAAATTGATGCAAAAATTGTATGGTTAATTGTATGTACATAATTGTATGGTTAATTATGCTTTTAGTAATACTGGGTGTAAAATGTACAATAAATATAAGGATTTTTAAAGAAAACCTGGCTCTGGGTCCTGTTTGGAGCATGTGCTTTGAACTTTCTATTTTTATTTTTTCTTCATTTCAGTAAATGATAAAACAAATATCTATATTTATGAATTTCCTGAACATTAAGTTTCAAATTTTGGGCCCAGTGAGTAAAAGTTGTTGTGACCATATAGAACCCATGCATGGCGATAATTTCTATTACTCTGGCTGCTGGAAACATTTGGTAATCTCAAAATAGCTCAATGTATTTAATACTGTGGAATAAAACATATACCAGGACAATATAGGGTGCAATAAGATTAGGTTGCAAATTTCAATCTTTATATTTTTTATATGCTTCTCAATTTTAATAGCATATTTACACACTGAGGATTTTATATGTAAATTTTCAATCAGTTGCTTCCTTTTCAAATAATTTAGATTTACGCATCAAAAATATTTAGTTGGTTAATAAAGATGTTACTGTACTGTGTGAATAGAATCTATTTTAGTGTTTTACATCTGTATTCTTTAAAATGAATTATAGCAAATAAAAGAAAGTGTTCATATGTTCACTTTCCTATTACTACTGAAAGAAATTTATCATAATATTCATCTTTACTCAAAATATATCAAAATATATAGAATTTTCATCTTGCAATATTTTTGTTTTCAATGAATATCAAAATAAAGGTTCTTAAAGTTTTTGAAAATACTGTGGAGACATGATAGTATTTACTCTGCCTAGTGTTGTTTAAATTGATGATTCCTTATTATAGACTATTTATAAATTGTACTGTGTTCAGGGAGCTAAAGGACATCAAAACCCCATTTTTTCCCTTTAAAATTCATCTTGGATTCTTGCCATAACTATATAATATAAAATTTTAAGTGATCTGATCAAATTTTAATGCAAAATTATTGCTCAGAATGATTAACTGCATGGTACTGAAGCATAATGAAAGCTAGTGAAGAGGAGCAGAAAACCAAAATTGGCAGAGATATTATAGGAAGTTGGTGAAATTATTGTAGTAAGAGAATTATTTCTTTTGCACTTGTGGCTTTCCATAATATTTTAGAAAAATAATAATAAAGTGGCTGTGAAAATTAAGTGTGGGGTTCAAAATATCTTGAATGTTAGATTCAAAGAATTCTGGTTTAGGCAGTTGACTTGTTTGCTTCCTAATTACTGATTTTCTGAGGCTTTTCATTCATTTCCAAGTTCATAATCAAAATGCAATAAATCATTGAAGGAAAACCTTGGTTATAAAATGTGTATATTTTACACCATCAGAATTCTGAAGATTTCTTAATGAACTTAAAAGCTCTCTCTTCTCATTATTTTCACTTGGCTCTGAGTCTTTTACAGAGGTAAAGTTGAGGTGTGTTTCAACAAAGATATAGATTAAGGTAAAAGAAATCTAGAGGAAAAATAGCAGAAGGGTGAGGCTTTAGAAAGGAGTATGAGGCTAAAATAGATGGTTACCAAAAATAGATTAGAACAGAGAGATGGCAACATTAACAGAGAAATAAAGAAAGAGAAAATGAAAAGTAAAAAACAAAAATGAAAGGGAGTGGCAAAAAGAAAGCAAGAATGTAGTAATCAGAGGGTTTAGGAAAAAGGCAATATAAGATGTGTTCATGTGTTAGACAGATATAAATAACTTATTGAAAAATTTTTGTCTTTTAAAATGAAATGAAATGTATTACCTAGCACTTAAAACAAAAGATTTCCTTGACCTTTTGTTAATAGAAATGTAGACATGCAGCAATAAAAAACAGTAAAGTTATCTTCTATTGAATTTTATAGATTTCTAATGTCTGGTAGTTCTATTTTTCTGAAATTATATGTGAAGTAATATGCATATTATTCTTGAAAAATTAGTAAATTAATTAGTACTACCTTGAAATTTAATGATAGTATATAAAAACCCTTCCCCTAAATTATTCAGGATTATAATATGGGTTAAGAGTAAAGTCTCATTTTATTAATATATTATTCCACATAATATATTAATTATCTGGAATAATATATTATTTATTAATATAATATATAATATAATATATAATATATTATTAATTAATATATTATTGACTTTCTGCAAAATTATGTCCACAACTACCTCTCAAATAACATGAAATAGAAATATATACTTTAATTCAGGTTTTTTAAAATATTACAGGCAATTAGCACTTATTCCCAAAGGAATAATTTTAAAAGAGCTGTTCTATGATTTGTGTTCCTCCATAATATGCACTGGTATTGCTACCAATTATATTACATTTTTTCAGCTTTATAGAGATATAGTTGACAAATAAATTTGTAAGATACTTAAAGTATACAATGTGATGGTTTGATAGGTGTATGCCTTATGAAAGTATTTTCCTCATCTAGTTAACACATCTATCACCTCATGTATTTACCATTTTTCTTTGTTTTCTTGGTAAAATGATTAAGTTCTAATCTCTTAGTAAATTTTAATTATACAGTACACTTCATCAACTACAGTCACCATGTTATACATTAGAACCTCGGATCTTATTCATCTTAAAACTGAAAGATTTTACCCTTTTACCAACCTCTTCCTACTTCCCCCAACTCCCAACTCCTGGCAACCACTTTTCTTCTCTCTGTTTTTGTGAGTTAGATTTTTTTTTTAAGATTCTGTGTGTAAATGATACTGTGCAGTAATTGCCTTTCTCTGTCTGTCTTATTTCGCTTAGCATAATGAATGCCCTTCACGTTCATCCATGTTGTCATAAATGGAAGGATTTATTTCTTTTTTAAAGCTCAATGATGTTTTGTTGTATATATATATGTGTGTGTTTTATATATGTACTATAATCTTCTTTATCCATTCATCCATGGACCAACACTTAGATTGTTTCCATACTTTGGCTATTGTGAATGATGCTTCAGTGAACATGGGAGTGCAGATATCTCTTCATTATCCTGTTTTCATTTTCTTTGGATGTGACAGAAAAGTGGAATTGCTGGATCACATGGTAGTTCTATTTTTAATTTTTGGAGGAACTTCCATGTTGTTTTCCTTAGTAGTTGTACTTGTTTACATTCTTATCAACAGTGTACAAGGGTTCCCTTTACACCCTTGCCAGCATTTGTTTTCTTTTGTCTTTTTGGTAATAGACATCCGAACAGGTGTGAGGTGATATCCCATTGTATTTTTAAACTTCATTTCTCTGATGATTAGTGAAGTTGAGCTCCTTTTCATGTATGTGTTGGACATTTGTATCTATATAAGTTCTTTGCCCATTTTTTAGTTTGGCTATATGTTTTTGGTTTTTTTCTTTTCTTTTTTTTTTTTTTGATATTGAGTTGTAAGTGTTCCTTGTATATTTTGGATAATAACCCCCTATTGGATATGTGGTTTGCAAGTATTTGTTTCCATTCCATAGGTTACCTTTTCTCTTTTTGTTTTTTTGATGACTTCCTTTCCTGTGCAGAAGCATTTTACTTTGATGTAGTCACGCTTGTTTGTTTTAGCTTTTGTTCCCTTTACTTTTGTAAATATCAAAATATCTTTGCAAAAATCAATGTCAAGGAAATGACTCATGTTTTCTTCTAGGAGTTTTATGATTTCAGGTCTTATGTTCAAGTCTTTAATCCATTTTGAGTTGATTTTTGTGTATGGTATATGATAAAGATCCATTTTTATTCTTTTGCATATGGTCATGCAATTTTCCCAACACTGTTTATTGAAGAGGCCATCTTTTCCCCATTGTATATTCTTTGCTTCTTTGTTGTAAATTAATTGACTATATATGCAAGTGTTTATTTCTGGGCCGTCTATTCTTTTCCAATGGTCTATGTGTCTAAAGAATGTTTAAGAGCCAATTTTAAAAAGTCCCCAAGTTTAAGTAACTCAGGACAAATAAAGATAATTTTATGAAATAGTAGATGTTAATAAATTTGATATAATATTTAGAATGAGCCAGGAAATCATGTGCTTTTACTTGTATTACTCATATTAGCAATTACATAAGGGAAATTGACATCCCCCAATTATAAAATTAATATCATATGATATTATAATAATACTTACAATTTCTTGAATGAAGAGAATAGTTGACCCAGAGATACTATAAGTTAAGCACTCCTGAGTCTTTTGACCTCCACCTGGAATGACTGTTGTCTGTAATCAACAAACATCACCACAAAGTTCCAGCCAGTCATAGGGTTTCACTAGCATCTACTCAGCTTACTATCTTTTCCAAAATGAAAGCACTTCTCTTAAAGTCTCATCAGGCACATGTGTTCATCCTGTCAGTTTCCCCCACTATCCTATTTCAGGGCATGGTGGACATATGACTGTGCTCCTGTCTCCTCATTGCAAATACAGACCATGACTTCCTATCACTTCCTGTGTGACATACACTCATGGAACTGGAAAAGCCCAGTGAGAGCAGAACAACAGAGAGTGGTACCAAGAGAAGGAGTGGCTGAGGCTGTTAAATATTTCATTAGTGGGAGCACATTTTCATCAGAGTCATGGCCTTCTGTAATATAAATATATACATTTAATTTTGTTATACATAGACTATTTTTATAAGTAAAGTAATCCTAATTCTGTTTAGAAAAAGAAATCAGGAGAAGAAAATGAATGTAATGGCTCAGAATTATTTCCATTCTTTTTCCTTCTTAGTGACTCCCTCATTCACCTCTATCAAAATTGTAACTAAAATGATGTGTAAGATGCCAAGAAATTATTTAATATAATGTCTTTCTGAAAAATAGAGCAATCGATATCCTTAGAAGAATCATAGTTTGTTAAGTCAGTCATGGGAAGCCACTGGTGAAGTTGAATATCAGTGAGATGAGATACTGTAGGAAAATAAATACAGCTGGTTCTGGACACTCACTGTGTTGAACATTTTTCCTGGAGCATGGGGACCTTAGGATCTTAACTGCTTCAAAAGAGAATGGGAAGATAGGGAGCCAATTTGATAAATTTTAAACCAACTGTCTATGAATTCATTTTGGGTTCACATGCTTACAACTCTTTTAGACGCATTTGGCCTCCTCAGATTTTAAATATTAATTCTCCATAAAAGCAGACATATTACTTCATGCACTTTTACTTTTAAGCAGCTTGAAGAGCATCATAGGAAACCAACAGCCCCCTCCACCTCACCCACACACACAGCATCACAGGAGACTCACTTGCTCCTTTGGGCTACACAAAGCCTGTTGTTACCTAAGGTAGTCAGGAGTGATTGGTTAACTTCTGAAAGCCTTACCTAAATAGTTTCAGAATGAATGTTAACTTTGATCAACATACTGTTCTACAAAGAACATTCATGGGTCAGTCATGTTGGCACAGCCTCAAGGCAGAGACTGTGCTTTACACAGAAAAATCTGAAAGGGCATCTTGATGTAAATATTTTTTCTGTGAATATATCCTTCATAGAACTTATAATCAGATATGTCCCTGACTTGGAAGTTATTTCTTACGTAAAGGGCGGTGATGATGATGGTGAAAATAATGTTTGATAACGAAAATAACCTTTTACACATATGAATGAGATGTTCACCTTCAAAATACTGTTAGATCATAATTCGGTTGTCTGAAGAAGTTGCAATGTGATTTGGCCAAGAGTAAAAATCACAGTGAATTCTAAAGAAAAAAAAGAAAAAAAAAAATAAAGAAGTACCAAAATTTAAAGTTTCATTTTTTTTCTCAGGGAGCAAATGTAATACACATACATACATACCCACTTACATGCACATATATACATATACATACACACAAATACATACAAACCACAGACATATCTGTATCTATTTATATCTATACACATACAAACACACGAAACCTTGAATCATTGTAATTGAGAAAGGAAGGCATTAAGCTAAAATGTATAAGGATTTTTTATTCTATCAAATGGGTAAGTTAGGGGATGCTCTGAATTTTGGATTTCGTTTTGATATTTGTCTAACGTCTACTTTTTGGCCTTGGCTTTGTTCTTAACTATTTGAAGTCTGTACTGCTGAATTCCTGTTTTAAATATCACTTCTGATACCCAGTGATGAATAATCAGTATAACCATATCAGTAATAAAAACATATAGGTCATTAGGATTTAGTGTTAAAACTGGAATATTTACTGCAGTGGTTTATATATTTGTGTCCCCCACCCCCAAATTCATATGTTGAAATCCTAATCCCAGTGTTATGGTATTTGGAGATGGAGCCTTTGGGAAGTAATTAGGTAATAAGGGTGGAGCCCTCATGTTTGGCGTTAGAGTCCCTGTAAGAAGAGGCCAGAAAGCTAGCTGACTCTTTTTCTGCCTTATGAGGACACAGCAAAAAGACAGCTCTCTGTAAACCTGGAAGAGGTCACTCACTAAGAACATGACCATGCTGGCACCCTAATCTCAAACTTCCAGCCTCCAGAACTATGAGAAAAAAAAATGTTGGTTGAGGCATCCAGTCTATGGTAGTTTGTTCTAGCAACTCAAAATGATTAAGACATGCACATTGAAATATAGATAAACATTCTATATGCAAATTTGAGTGAAAGTATCCTTACAGGATCTATATTTTGAAATTCTGTCAGTAACTGGGTTTTTTAAAATGCATGTATCATTGCAAGAATAAAATGCTTCAGTAGTTGATGATTGTGAAAGTGCTTTACCTACAAATTATTTAATAACTTTCAAATAGTTAAATAAAATAGACACTATATGAATGATTTTCCCCTTCACCATGGAGATTCTGAGGTTTTTGAAGTTTCAAAGTGAGATGCAGAATACTGGGAAAGCACATCAGCCAGATAACACAGGAATGAGAATATTAGGTGTTTTTCAAGCCAACAATTTTTAAGTACTATTCTGAGAATTCCTCACAGAGAAATTATTTTTTCTGTGTTTATAAACCTATTTTAAACATGATTTCTAAGGTATTTTAACAATGAAATCATAATGATAATTAATATTATAGGACTACAGATTCATTCTTTCATCCCCAAATTTTGTACTATGATGGTGATTTTGGCTTTGGTCTCTGCTTCAGCTAAGGATTTATTTTACTACTTGGCTAATCAGCATTTGGCAAAAATGTATGAAATGTATTTTCAGGCTAACTTAGATCCTGGGAGCTCCACAGTAATGGTATCATCTGTCTATCTATCTATGTATCTAATTTTTTTTTTACCTCCCTTGATGAATTCTAGAGGATGCTAGTAATAGGGTACAAGGTTTGCACCGTAATTCCTATGCTCATTTTAATAATCCTTTGAGAAGGATCAGTGCTGAACATTTTAAGAGTCAGAATGTATGTGGCTATTAGCATTCACAGGGTTGAGGCTAAAGGATTAGATTAAATTTTATTTGCTCATCAGTTCACAATGAGCAGTCAAACAAATAAATAAAACAAAATACTAAGCTGAGAGAAACTAAGTCGCATATGCCAGGATGCTTGAAGTATTCAGAGAATTGTTCCAGAATACACTCTGAGATTCTCAATGTGGTGTATACTGCAGCCATAAGAGAAGATATGTATTTTGGACTCATGAAATGGTGAAACTTTACATATTTCAAAAGTATGACCTTAATGTTATTCTTCATGGACCAAACACGTGTGACTCTTAGATTTTGGTGAATATTCCTAAAAGGAAAAATAAATAAAATGCTATTACTTTATCAAGATATCAATGCCAGGGATCATTGTTGAGACCTGCCTTTCTGGATTCTAACATTATCATGTCATAGTGACCCTGACATGCACAGTTAAAGCGTGGGTACCTCAATAGCCTACTAGTCTTATTGCACGCTCTTTCCTGTCCATGGAAAAAAGTCAGGTAGGAAAAAATAGCAAATGCATGGCATACTCTCATTTAAGAAGCAGAGCTATAAGGAGAAGGTAGTCGAGTGTTCTGTGGAAAGGAATTTCCTTCTTGGGCCTTCATTTTGGAGAAAACCAGTGCTTGCGTATCCTGCTCATGAATGTGGTGCATTTGAAAACAAATGTGAAATCTAATGACATTATAAAGTACCTTGAAAGGAGATTGTTTTGCCTAAAGAAGTTTACAAATAGGGGAAGCATTAATTAGTAAGAAGGCAGGGCAATGCAGCAGAGGGCCTCAAGAGAGACCTCTCAGCCCATAAGCCAAGGAACACATCACCTCGCTGCTTTTATTTCAGGAAAAGATGGCTAAATTTTCATTGCTGAAGGGTAGTCAGGCTAAAGGGTCTATGGTTGGGTTGCTATGCATGAAATACCTCTGAGCTGAATTCTTAAATTCTAGAAAATGAGGTTGCCGAATACATACACAAACACACATGTACAAACACGCACATAAATACTATATGTATGTGTATACAAAATCAGTATTGCAGAGAACCAGTGTATTTGAAGGCTGACATTTTTAACAATATGTATATTTTTTCTCATATGCAGAATATTAGGGTTGTTGAGATTTACCTCCTTGGTTTTGACCTATCTTTTATTTTGCAGCCAGGTACGCAGCCGCCATCATCTATAGAATAAAATAAAATTTCTTAATGTGACAATGTTCATGTTTCACCCGCTACCTTATCTTGCAAACTTCATCTAGACATATTTTAATGTTTTTGTTCTTATCTCTCCCTTAGACTTAACTGTCTGCCTCATCCTTCCCACTGATTTATAGACTGTCTATAAATCCTTCAAGATTCAAGACAAAAGTCTCTTCCTGTAAGAAACATTCCAAAATACCTCCAATCATAAATGAATACTCTTTCTTTTGCCAAATTAACAATTAGTTCCTTTTTTTCTGCCCTGTGCTCTAGTGGGACAGGAATCGTCTGTGTTTCAAGGTCAAATGACACTACTGCAGTTACCCCAGTTAAGATGACCGTTATCTATTTCTGGCATTACTGCATGGTTATTCCTAACTGGCTCTCTTGGATGGAATCTTGCTCCTTCTAACAATTCATTTTCTACCCCCGTAGTTCTCCATTGTTAGTCTATAGCACAGGATATAATTCAAACTATCCATAGACTGTGTCACCAGATTTTAATGAATATGTGAGTTTTATTTTAACTAGAGCTTTATAAATAAAGTGTTAAAATAGTTTGACAAGATGCTGAGCAGGGTAGGACACATAAAACTGGGGTGCAGCTCGCTCCAAGTCATAATATAATGTGGAATTTATACCAGAGGAAAATCTAGTGTATACTAAAACATGTAAAAACACTTTGTCTTTGATGAAGCAGGAGAACTAACTTTATTAAACAGAGACACAGAAATGAAGGGCAGCCGATGAATCAAATTCAGTCCGGATGCTTTTCTACACACCATAAATCATTGTTATACTACCCTAATGTCAGAGTCATAATTGTTACTCAGTTGTTTGCTTTGGTTTTCAGACTTACACTGCCTTCATGTGTGTCTCTTAACATTTTTGATATATGTCCAAAATCCCCCATTCTCAATTCTGAATTCAAAATGCTCTGACACCAAATGTTTCATCTTAATCCTTTTAGCGACAAACCTGATCTGAACTAATTAGTTTCATTTAAGGTGAAACTTATACATTTTGATGGAGGAGATATTTTCATGTATTTGATTGTAGTGTGTTGCTTCATATCCCTCTGAGGTGTCTTATATAATATCCAGGGCATTTACCTTATTACTTTTCCAGAAGTCCAACATATTCTGAATTCTAAATCATATCTGGTCCTAAGGGTTTCAATTAAGAGATTGTGGCCTTGTATTTAAAGTTTGTCTCTCAAAACAAATGTTCAGAATGGCTGATATTCAGTGAAGTTTTCCAAAAGGCCAATCTGACTCTGCCTCTCTGCTCCTTTAAACTCTTAGTGTCTCTTCGTTGTCCTCAAGATTCAAGCTCCTCAATCCAGCACATGTGGTCCTATATGATTTTGCCTCTGTTAACATCTCCATCCTCCACTCCTGCTCCAGTCGTACTGAAGCTTTCAGAAATTGCCCATGCTCTTTTGTAACTATTGCTTTCCACATATTTATTTCTCAGCCTGATATATTTTTTCCATTCTACCCAGTTTATTAACTCCTACTAAGTCTTGTGTTATTGGTTTAGTTTACTTACCCCTTAAGACTTGACTTGTTGTCACTCTTACGGGCTCCCATTTTATCTTGCATTTTCTCCAGCTGTAGCATTATTCTATGCTTTATTCTAATTTCCTGTTAACTGTACTCTACTTACTCCTGTTTTGTTGTGTCTTTGAAGGATGAGATCTTGGTGGCCTCATTGTATTCTTAGTTATTAGTAGAATGGACAAACAATAAATATTTGTTTAATAAATGCATTCAAAAATGAATAAAACGTAGTAGTCTTTAGTTGAATGCAGCTCTGAGGAGAGAGAATATTTGTTGATTTTTGATGATGTATGTTGATATATATGTAGAACTTTTATAATTTAGCATAATCAATGAGTACGATGTTTTTACCTAAAATTTCAAATGATCCAGTCTGGATCCAAAAAGAAAGAAAGTTGAAGAACTGATCCACGTTAAAAGACACTAAATAGATGTGACAAGTAAATATTACACATAATCTTAAATTTGACCCTAGACCTGGAAAAAATAGCTATAAAGCATTATTAGGAAAATTTTTAACATTTAAATATGGGGTATGGATTAGGTAATCATAACATATCAATACCAAATTTCCTGATTTTGTTAACTGAACTGTGAATGAATCATATTCTAAAATTCCTGCCTTAAAATTATTGGTGAGCACCTGAAATAAAAGCACCAGATATTGTTGATGAAAAAACCTCATGTGCTTTATAAATCAGGAATGCAGATGATGACATTGACATTTGATTAGGAAAACTAATGCCTGACAGTTTTTTCATAGTCATAGTTTAATCCTTTCCTATTTTAATCAAATGGAATTTTCAAATTGGTTTATTATTTATTAGTTACTGATAATTTATTCGTTTATCTCCAAGTTTTTTAGGGGAGTATGAACAGGAAGACAGTACTGATTAGAATTCTTTGTTATAATAGCTTGAAAGATAAGTGTGAGAAAAGTGACACATTTTTTAGAGGCAAATCATTTTCTTGGGTATTCTTTTAATTAGATAGAATTTCAAACTTCAGTTTGTAATAATAGTAAAGAGTAAAAGGAACTTCACTCTGCTTTTTACGCAGGTTCACTATTTGTTTCATGTATACATACACACATACACACACAAATGGTTTTTTCTGAACCATTTGAAAGTAAGTTGGAGACACCATGCCTCTTTAACCCTAAATAATTTTAAGTGAACTTCCTGTGAACAAGGACATTTTCTCACATAACTACAGTTAATTTAACAAAATCAGGAAATTTGATATTGATATGTTGTGATTATCTAATCCATACTCCATATTTAAAAGTTAAAAATTATCCTAATAATGCTTTATAGCTATTTTTTCCAGGTCTAGGATCAAATTTAAGATTATGTGCAATATTTACTTGTCACATCTATTTAGTCTCTTTTAATCTGGATCAGTTCTTCAACTTTTCTTTCTTTTTGGACCTTGAGATTTTGAAGAGTAAAATCCATTTATTTTGTAGAATATCCCTCAATTTGGGTTCCTCTGATGTTTCCTTATGATTAGATTTATGTTAGGTAATTTTGGCAGAAATATCATAGGTGTGGTGTTGTCTCTTTCTCAATACATCATATCCAGAGACACATGACATGGGTTTGTTTGAATATTGACAAGGCTTTACTTATAAGTTAAGTAATTTCTCTATCCAGTAAACATTTCTGTAGACCTATCCAGTTTGAGTAACTATGCACATTTCTGTTTTGAATATATTCAGCATTTGGTCTAATCAGATTTCTGGTGAGATTACGAATATTTGGAAAAAAGAAGAGACATAGGCCCTACTTTTAAGGAGTTTCATATATCAATACAAAGAGACAAAAATATAAAAGCAAAAAATTCGAATAGAATTCAATAACTATGTTAAACCTATATTCTTAAAGCTTTCCTAATGGCTCTTTTAAAAGAGTTTTCTTCCTGCTCTGCCCATCCATAGCAGCATAATGTCAAAGGGAGACTGCATGATTTGACTTCTGAAGTGCACTCTAATTTGTAAGCAATGACAGCTTAAACACAATGCATTCACTCTTGTCATATTTGTTAAATGAGGATGATAATAGTGTCCTTACTAAATAGGTCCTTACCGATAGATTAAATGAGAACATATTTGTGAAAACATGTGGTAATCTGTAAATTCTACACTGACCTAAGATGGTATTATTTATTTTGGTAACTATAATAGAGAAGGCACAAAATTTGTAGTCAGTGGTCAAACAATACAGACAATGGTACTAAATTCTCCATAGGATAGTGATAAGCATCAACTCATAATATTTGTGAAAGTATGCTTAAACTGATGCACTTACATATACAAACATCTTTATGGTAATTCTGTTGACTTGTCAATATACAAGCTTCAGTCAATTTTGTTATTTTTGAGAAGAAACTGTGTCATTTTTCTTTGTATGTCCTTCAGGGTGCTTTTCAGTGTATTGTACTGAGTAACTTTGTTGATGTTATTGATTACGTGTTCAAAATATTATGAGCTATAATAGCTGTGTACATTTAAATCTCATATTAACAAAATACGTTTTAAATGTTTCTAGACCTTAACTTATGGCATAGTTCAATACTCTCATTAATGTGTTGGGACACAAAATGGTTGGATGCATGTAGGTAGAGGGTCAGTGAATGAGTGGAGGACCTGGCTTCCTATCTGCTGTGTGGTCTTCCAGAAGTCATTTGTCCTCTTTGGACCTAAGTTTTCCTTTCTTTACATTATGTTATATGTTCCCTTAAACAAATTCTCAAATGCTTTCCCTTGTCTCAATTTTTGCCTCTGCCTTAAATGAATTCAAGAAAATGAACATCCTGGAAATATGTTTTAAATATATGGTATTAACTTAGAAACTTAGTAAGAAGACAAATGAAAGCAAGTAAACTGGCACATAACTGTTTCTGTCATTTTACAAGTTCATAAACAATAGTTAAGATGAAAATGTTACATTCTCCAGCCTGTTTGCATTAGTCATCTTTTCATCTTTTCCCACTTATTCCTTTTTGGTCTTTCAAATAATAGTTACCCATGTGTCATTGAAAGGATCTGAAATGTTCACAAATGATAGTAAATGGTCTCCACTAACTGTGACCACATCCAATTTAGCCTTGAGTAAGAGCATTTTAACTTTGGCACACATTGAACACTATTTCCTGTTAGCTTCAAAGAGCACACTTAAACCCAATTCCTTTAGATAGTTTCTTCAGCTTTCTTGGCTTCTGAAGAGAGTACAATTTGTTGATGACTCTGCCCATGACTAGACATCCAGTGTCTGTGTTCTCAAAGACAGCATTTTAGGTGCCTGAGTTTTTGGTAATCACACATAATAATCTTGTTTGAGTAATTTCTCAATAGCACTAAAGGACAGTCTATGTGATCTGTATCCCTTTATTAGGATTAATTTCTCCAGTCAGTCCCCTCTAGGCCAGTAGTACATGGTACGAATTATTAAACCACCATTATTGCAACCATAAGATGATTTAAGAAAGTGGCCAACAGGGTAAAAAGCCAAATAATCTCATGCCCAGGCAGTAGTGAAGGGTCTGAGTGATATCTTATCCAGGGATAAAGGAATGTATAACTTGAGATGAATTTGCTTTATTGAGTAAAAACTATACTTAACACTAAAGAACATGCTAGCATACAGTTATTATTTACATTTGATTGGACAGGAAGACAAACCATTGTGCTATGTGTTAAATATACCAAGAGGTCTTAAATGAGTAATGCCCTCCAAATTCAAGAAACCTATAATGCTGGAGAGGGAATTAGCCAATAACACACACACACACACACACACACACACACACACACACACACACAGCCAGTAATATAGCCTATAGTCAGAATTGGGATTATTTAGTTTAAATAAGTGTAGAGAGGTGATGCCTGCGTAAAGGGGTAAGAACGGCTTCAGGGACTGGGTGGCATCTGAAATGTGTCTGAAAGGATAGTGTTATTGACTCTGTTTATTGAGCAAAACTCTAACATGTACTAGGCTATGCATATATTTTCTCTCTAATAATTATAATTATACTGATAAGAAAATTGTTATTATTTCTATTTTATAGGTGAAGAAACCTATTCAGATAGTACAATTTAGTGCTTCTCAGACTTGAGCATGCATCAGAATTACATGGTGTGCTTGTTAAAACACAGATTTCTGGGCTCCACTCCCAGAGACTTTTTATTTGGTAGGTCTGACGTGCAGCTGGAGATTTTACATTTCTACTACGTTCTCTCGTGATGCTGATGTTGCTAAGTCTGGGACAACACTTTGGGAAGGACTGGTTTAAGTGATTTGACCCAGGTCTCACATGGTTAGTATGCAGCAGAGTTAGGACTTGAATCACAGGTCTGTCTGCCTGTGTCAAAAGGCTGCATTTATTCTTGCCATTGAACCTATGCATCCTCCAAGTCTATTTAGTGAATGAATGAATGCATTTGGTAAGTTAGTTCACTTTATCCATTACTCTTCTTCTCTTGTTTCTTTCTCTACATTAATGCAACATATTTTTTTTTCCTGTCACTTAGGGAAATCATTTACTTGTTTGCAGTTATACATGTTCTAGAACAGATCAAGAGAGACACTCAGAGGAACACACCGTATTAGAGTGACATCTAAGAAATGACTTCAAGTGAGAATTAATGATTACCATTTAAACTATAAATTAATTTTTGGAAACATCTATATTTAGTATCAATAAAGACACCCATTTTAATCCTACTGTATACCCTACATTTGTACTGTGCTTTGTTAAGGTTTACAGACTCCTGTGTATTTGCACTAACTTCTTTGATCCTCATGGCAACTCTGTGTCCAGTTGGCAGGGCACGTTTTACATCGCTGTAACCCTGTAACATAGGAAGCCCAGGATCAGAGGATGAAGTGACTTCTTCAAGGTTCCTGGGCTGGTCGGCCTTCTGAATTTCCACATAGTACGTAACTCTCACCAGTAGAAGAGGACTCAAATGCATTTTAAAGACAAATTTAAAGAAATAAGGCTTTGTGACAGCAGATTGGTTTTTATTTAGAGTATGGTTATCTTTAATTGCTGAAATAATGATTTTCTACTCAAGAACAGAGAACTTGAGTTTTCAGTAGTGGAAGAAGAGAAAATAAAATTTTCAGTTCTAGTTGTATTGCTAACATTAATACAGAGGGTTAAATATGATTATGTTAAATTTCACAGTCTTTTACATCAAGAGGGACCTCTGTTTGTGTACATAAAGGTAAAGAAAGGCAAAGGAAATTTAGTATTAATTCCACTTTCTCAGCATACGTATATCTCTAATAATTCCACTTTTGTAACTAGAGATTCACTGGGTCTCTTGCCCAGAATGATGACGATTATTACCCTTTTGTAAAAGGATCTGGAACACAAGTATCCTGAAAGATGGTTCTTTTCACTTACATTGGGCAGGAAAACTTTTTACTACATGCAGAGCTTCAGCAGTACTGAGTTGGTAAAGTGATATTCCTTCCTTCTTATAGTAATTGAAGAAATTTCTGATGTAGAGACTTCCTAGGCTTAACTAGATTACCCGAGGGCACTTAGGGAAAGAAGTCCCTAATGGAGCTGAGATCCTAAAAGTAGAACAAAAATTTCACAGTCAAGAGGGACCTCTGTTTTGTGCCTGAGGTCCATTCAAATTGAAATCCATGCGGCACTTCTTTTACACTTATAAAAACCAAGCTTTTTGAATATACTTTACTTTTCATATTTGCCTCTGAGGGACTATCACAAAATGAACCAAATGTTTAACATGGCAAATTGTGTTACTATATAATAGGATTTCTGAAAACCTGCAGCACTGGCTATTGAAGGAAATCACAGAGAAGGGGGACACTGTGGTAGAGTGTGTCACTGAAGTTTTCTAGCCAGAGCTTTGGGGAAGCAACAACAGTGGCATATCAAGTTCTTACTGCTTTGTAGCAAAGGCAGGTTAACTCAGTGTAGGAAAGGAGGTCAGGCTTTTTCTGTGACAAACAAAGTTGAAAGCAACAAAGGCCTTGCAAGTGGTGGTCCCAAGCACTAACCAAAGAACAAGCTTCTGTGTACTCTGTGGAGAGGTCTGGGGTCACACGTTGGCTCTTTTAGCAACCTCCTGCATGGAGGAAAGAGCATGGGCACAGACTTCATCTTCAAATACGGGGCTGATGACACACATCGCCCGGTCCTGCTTCTCACACTTGAACAGATGACAGGATTTGCCTTTCTCTTTTCACCAAGTTGTTGATCTCCTATGAGTAGCTCGGTGAGAGGCATCCTTTTGTTCTATACTGGGGTGAAAATACATGACTATTTCTGAGCTTAGAGCATCCTAAAGAGAAAAGTGCATCCCAAACCTAAATTTCAACTCATTTTGTATCTGGAATTAAGGTGTTTAAATAACACAGACATACAGTCATACAAAGATTCATTCTACTGAAGTTCAATGAGACTCTAATGACAACAGTTTCACATCTTAATAACTGCAGTTGCACAACACAGAGGCTTAGTATTTCATTTTACCTCAATTAGCCTTCCTGAAAGATGCTGAATATTCAGCATAATTATTTTAGGGCCAAAAAAATTGCCTTTAGTGCTAATGGTAATGGCACCCTATGGCTAATCACTTTTGGTGATAAGTTCTGAAAGAGTTTGGTGTTTTGTATTTTTCATTTACAGTACACTTAGGAATCTAGAGTTAATAAAGTAAACTGCATATAAGATAGTTAAAGGAAAGTGTCAGAAGTTCAGAGTATAAGTTTTTGTAGTTTTTATTTTTAAAATGTGATTATCCTAATGAAGCAATGGTTTACGTTTGCTTTATTATTATTATTTTTTAATGTTTGCTGCATATTGCCTATCCTAGGCACTGCCGGAAAAATAAAACTCTGTGATCCCTGACATGAAGGAGCTTACCATCTAGTTAAAAATACTAACAATCAGTCAGCTTCGTGGTACAGAGACTTTGCCCAGATAAATGCCCGGGCAAATCGGTGTTGAATGAATGAATGGATGGATAAATGAATATTTTTAAAAATAACTTAAAAACCTAAAGGAGTAAATACAACCATTGGCAAATAAAATGGTTGCACCAATAAACATTACAGCCATTGTGCCATCAATGTTAGAGAGGGGAGAGAGCAACATGAATTCAAATGGTTAAAGCAGGCCTCTTTGAGCCTCAAATTCCTTATTGGTAAAATGCCTATTTATATCAGCTCAATTAAGTGAATTAACTGTGATTGTCTGTGGAAACACTTTGTAAACCACAAATCTGTGTTCAATAAAAGGACATTGTATTTCATAAGGAAAAGTGGAATTTAACCTCAAACTATGGTCATAATTTGGCTGGCCAGGAATGCAGTAAATATACATTTCTATGACTGTAGAAAAGAGGAAGGCACACCTAGGATACAGCAAAAGACAAGTATACCTAACTAGATTTATATATGGAGTATAGGATTGGTACTGGAAAGATAAATTGGAGTTAGAGGGGCAGATTTTGGGATTTTTGTCTTATAGAAGATGGAGTCTCAGTGAAGAGTTTCAAATTGGCAGATAGCATGATGAACATGGTGTTTTAACAGTGTAATTTGAAGGATGGTGAATAGGCAGAATTGCAAATAAGAAGAGCTTAAAGTCTGGGAAGCCACTGGTAGGGTATCAATTCAGTCTAGATGATATTCACCTGGAACATGGTGGACAGGACTTGAAGCCATGAAGAGATAATCCCTGATGATGATCAATAAATTCATTAACATAAGATATAATATGCAGAAGATATAAAAATCTCATCTCAGTCAGTGTTTCTTAATATTTCAATAATTATGATTTTTTGATAAACATATAATTCTCAAGACTCCATTCTACTCAGTATAGATAGGCATCCCTTGTGGACTGTTTACTCTCTTCCCATTACAGCCAATCTAAATGACTGCAGTTCAACATTATTATCAAGTACTTATAGGAGATGTTTAATATTAATTGGTTCAAAAATTTCAGATCAAGTGGTGTTCAGGCCTAATTGAAAAAAAATGGTGGACAAAAGTCCTCACTGGGTTGTCTCTGATAATATATAGTCTAAAGAAATTTTCTATTAAATGTAAGATATGGAAAATAAAATGAACTTACGCTGTTTCTTAGCATGCAGATGTCACTAAGTGATAGATGAAATATCTGTAATTAACAATAGGAAATGATTTTTTTCTAACAATTTGAAACTTTTTTTTTTCTATTTTTTATTCAGAAAGATTAATCACATGCAAATTCAGTTATCAGCACTTTTTCTGTGAGGAAAAAATCCTTGAAAATGTGACCACTATCAGACCTTTGTCATATTTTTTATTTCTGAAAACCTAGAGGAATAATGTAGAATGATATATATGTATATGAAAATTTTATCAAGTTGATTGACTGAACTTGATTAAGAAAAGCATGTGATTTGAAATATGTGTCTGGTATCTTTGAGATTATATGCTATAGGCCTTAAAAAAAAGTAAGAGGAAAGTACAGTTTCTTAAAAGAAAGTGACTCTCTAAATGGATCCACAAACCAAAGAGTGAAAATGTAGTTGAAAACAAATACATTAGAATAATAGCATACAGAAACTGCTGGATAATAAATGTTATGAGTTTATAGTACAGATCATCTCTTATATGAATTTGGATGACTTCCCTCTAATACTGATTATAAAATAGGAAAAGTATAAATATAATACATAAAAATTATGAGGAAAGAGAAAAGTAGACTTTAAACTTAGACATCTGCTGGAAGTCTTACTTTTTAAAGTTGTCTTACTTAAAAAGAGAAGAGGCAGTATTCAGCAATTGCCTTCTGACATTTTCCTTTTTCAAAATTTTAGGCAACAAATGAGGAGAGCCTGTAGTTAATTATTTCAAAAGAAGAGAATTTGTCAATAATTAAAACTGTTAGAAATATTAAAAGAAATTGGACATCTTTTTAGAGTTTAATGAGCCAAGGAAGGAAAGTATTGTGTAGGTGTAATTGATTAGTTAGTCAGCTGCTAACTATTAGAAAGTGCTATCTGTTTGACAATGAATTTTCTACTTGGCTGGTGGACACCCTCTGAGAGATAGTATCTTACCTGGAAAATGGAGATGATAATAGTAATTATTGTATAAAATCTGTACCTACCTCCTGGATCTGAGCCCCTACACATTGGAGTGCCTTCATTGACATTTTCTAGATCCCCTTCTGTGCCTGGGACCAGCCAGCAGTGCCACACATGGAGAATGGCCTGACTCAATCACCTGTGTGTCATGGTCACTGAAAGTGCCATCTTCATAATTTTTGAGTTATCCTTTGGTACCTGGGAGTAGCCAGGGTTGGCAATACCTCATGAGAGGGTGTCCTGGACCTGCTGTAGTCCCACTCCCTTCCCTTCTTCTCTTCTACCACTCATCTGTGTCAGTCCATTTGGGCTGCTATAACAAAATACCACAGACTGGTTGGCCTATAAACAGCAGACATTTATCGCTCACAGTTGTGGTGGCTGGAAGTCCAAGATCAGGATGCCAGCATGGTTGCTTCCAGGTTGCAGACTTCTCATTGTATCCTCACACGACAGAGGAGGCTAGAACTCTCTCTGGAACCTCTTCTACAAGAGCACTAATCCTATTTATGAGAGCTCTACTCTCATGATATAATCACCTACCAAAGGCCGCATCTACTAATACCACCATTTTGGGGAGTTAGGATTTCAACATATGCATTTTGAGGGGACACAGACATTCCAAACACCACTGGTGGGGTTGCCCAGATGTCCCAAGAATTTCCAGGACACATAGCTATGGGGTCATTTTGGGCCCTAGTTCTCAGAAGGCATCCTTGCAAACAAATCACTGTTTCATAGTATCACTTGAAATTGGGCTGTTAGAATGCTGCATACACACCGATTTTTGTTATTCAAATTATTTATACAAGTATACCTCGTTCTATTGTGCCATGCATTACTGAACTTCGCAGATACTGCACTTTTTACAAATTAAAGGTTTGTGACAATCCTCTGTTGAGCAAGTCTATCAGTGCTGTTTTTCCAACAGCATTTGCTCACTTCATGTTTCTGTGTCACATTTTGATAATTTTCACAATATTCACAATATTTCAAACTTTTTCATTATTATTATATTTGTTATGGTGATCTGTGATCAGTGATCTTATGTTACTATGATAATTGTTTTAGGGGCACAACAAACTGCCCATATAACATGGCAAACTTAAATGATAAATGTGGTATGTATTCTGACTACTCCACTGACCAGCCATTCCTCTATCTTTCTCCCTCTCCTCTGTCTTCCTTGTTCCCTGAGACACAAAAGTATTGAAATTAGGCCTATTAATAACCCTCAATGGCTTCTAAGTGTTCAAGTGAAAGGAAGAGTTGCATGTCTCTCATTTTAAATCAAAAGCTAGAAATGATTAAGCTCAGTGAGGAAGGTATGTCAACAGCCAAGAGGCTGAAAGCTGGGCCTCTTGCACCAAACAGTTAGCCAAGTTGTGAATGTAAAAGGAAAATTTCAAAGAAATTAAACGTGCTACTCCAGAGAACACACAAATGATAGAATGATAAGAAAGTGAAACAGTCTTATGGTTGACATGGAGAAAGTTTGAGTGGTCTGGATAGATCAAACCAGCCATAGCATTCCCTTAAGCCAAAGCCTAATCCAGAGTAAGACCCTAAGTCTCTTAAATTCTATAAAGATTGAGAGAGGTGAGGAAGCTGCAGAAGAAAAGTCTGAAGTTAGCAGAGGTTGGTTCATGAGGTTAAGGAAAGAAGCTACCTCCATAACATAAAAGTGCAAGTGCTAATGTAGAAGCTGCAGCAAGTCATCGAGAAGATCCAGCTAAGATAATTAATGAAGGTGGCTACAATAAACAACAGGTTTTCAATGTAGATGAAGTCTCATACTAGAAGAAGATGCCATCTAGAACCTTTGTAGCTAGAGAGGAGAAGTCAATGCCTGGCTTCAAACTTCGAAAGACAGTCTGACTCTCTTGTTAGGGGATAATGCAGCTGGTGACTTTAAGTTGAAGCCAATACTCATTTACCATTTTGAAAATCATAGGGCCCTTAAGAATTATGCTCAATCTACTGTGCCTGTGCTCTATAAATGGAACAACAAAGCCTGGATGACAGCACATCTGTTTACAACATGGTTTACTGAATATTTCAAGCCCACTGTTAAGACCCACTGTTCAGAAAAAAAAAAATTTTATTTCAAAATATTACTGCTCACTGACAATGCACCTGGTCACCTAAGAGCTCTAATGGAGATGTACAAGATTAATGTTGCTTTCATGCCTACTAACAGAACATCTGTTTTGCAGCTCATGAATCAAGGAGTAATTTTGACTTTCAAGTCTAGTTATTTAAGAAAAACATTTCTTAAGGCTATAGCTGCATAGATAGTGATTTCTCTGATGGATCAATTACAAACCTTCTGGAAAGGATTTTCCATTCTAGATGCCATTAAGAATATTTGTGATTTGTGGGAAGAGGGCAAAATATCAACATTAACAGGAATTCGAAAGAAGTTGGTTTCAGCCCTCATGGATGACTTTGAGGGGTTAAAGTCTTCAGTGCATATGTGATGGAAATAGCAAGAGAACTAGAATTAGAAGTGGAGCCTGATGATATAACTGAATTGATGCAATCTCATGACAAACTTGAAGAGAGGAGGAGTTGCTTCATATGAATGAGCAAAGAAAGTGGTTTCTTGAGATGGAAGCTACTCCTGGTGAAGATGCTGTGAATATTATTGAAATGACAACAATAGTACATAAAGGTAGTTGATAAAGCAGCAGCAGGGTTTGAGAGGACTGACTTCAATTTTGAAAGAAGTTCTACTGTGGGTAAAATGCTATCAAACAGCATTGCATGTTACAGAGAAATCATTCGTGAAAAGAAGAGTTAATTGATGCAGCAAACTGCATTGTTGTTTTATTTTAAGAAATTGCCAAAGCCACCCCACCCTTCAGCCATCACCACTACCCTGATCCGTCAGCAGCCATCTAGACAAGACCCTCCACCAGCAAAAAAGATTATACTCACTGAAGGCTCAATGATGGTTTGCATTTTTTAGCAATAAAGTATTTTTAAAATAAGGTATATACATTGTTTTTTTTAGACATATACTGCACACTTAATAGACTAATATACTGTAAATGTAATTTTATATGCACTAGGAAACCAAAAAATTCATGTGACTCAATTTATTGTGATATTCATTTTATTGCAGTAGTCTGGAACCAAACTCGCAACATCTACAAGGTATGCCTGTACACTCAGGAGTTCTCCAGGAAATGTTTACATAAAATCTCAACAAAACCTGTTAGCCACTTTATTATTATTATTCATAGATATAATTTTAAAATCATCTAGAATATTGGTTTAATGATTTTTTGTTATAATAGTCATATGTGAAATTTAAAACCCTTGTGATTGACATCAGGCAGCCAACTATAATTTCCTGGGAAGACATTTGAAAAAATGACATTTTAGTGCCATAAGGAGGTAAAGATGATGCCTCATAAAAGTCACATTCCTTTAAATTAAATATATTTTGCTTCATGAAAAACTCAATATTTTCCTTCTTTTTTTCCACAATTCACCAGGAACTAGCAAAATCTGTCATGGCCTAACATACCTGCTCTTGGTAAAGCCTAATCTAAAGAAAGTGTCCAGAGCCATAGGGAAAATGCATTCTCAGAGAGGAGGGAAGCACAGAACTGACATCTGTATAGAAGAAGAACTACCCACACACCTTAGCCCTTGAACATGATGTAGAATTTGCACTTTTTCCTCTGCACAAAGCAACCACCAAGTACCCTACACCCCTCTCTTGCTTCCTTCCTGCTTATTACCCTCTTCCAACAACAAAGAAACATATACACAATTTCAGAGGTCATAATAATAGAAAACAGCCTTGTGTAATTGTGAGAACCTGGGGACTCCAGGAATACAATATATCAGGGCTATTCTGTTTGGGGACAGGAGTCAAAGAATGAGAACGGATTTTAGTAGAGGAGGTAATTTCCTTTACTGAAGAACAAATGTACTGAAAATGAGTCATATTTGAAAAGGAAAAGAATGACTAGAAATGAATATACTAGTCTATTGTTACATTAAATTAGTAATAAAACAGCAAGGAGAATTTGTCCATAGAATTTCCTGAAACATATACATGAATCAAAACTAGGTTATATTGTTACTAAATCTCAGATCACTCAATTTTCTATCTTATTATATGATGGTGGTCAATGGGTTTTTAAAAACATGTTTCATTTTTCTGTTTTTTATTTGAGATTTCAGTTTTGAAGTATGTTGAAAGGAAAAACTACTTAGTAAAAAACATATGAAATAGGCAGATTGGAGTTAGGAGTGATCAGTCTCTCCAGTGCTATCAATGAAGGGAAAATTGAATACAAGATTAACAAAACTATGAATATCTTTACATTCATTGGAAAGTTTAGAGGAAAGGGATGGAGAGATCTGTATTTAAAATAGCACCAGTCTAGAACTCTGGAGGCTACAAAAAATGACCAGAAATGTGATATTGGATAACACATAAGTCCATCTGTGCACCAATCTCATAATTTATAGAATAAAGTGATTAAATTATCGCTTGGATCTTTTCCAGTTGTAAGACTTTATGCTTTAAGATCTTAATTTATATATCACTCTAGCAGGTAAGATATGATGTTCAGGAAAGAAATAATAAATTTGGGGAGATAAATTGTATCATTACATTAATGTACCAAGTTTAGCAACTTTTTCCACTGTATTTAAACTAAACTTGTAATTAATAAGAATATATTTTGTAAGAAAGAATATATAAAACAACTTTGAATGTAAAGGTTTCCTTCCACAACATATTTTATTTAACTTCTTAGTTAAAAGCCTATATTATATGTATATACACACACACGTACAGTCTCATCCAGTCTGTTAGAATTTGGAATAGTGTGTCTACTGTTGCTTTAAAATTACAAAAATGTGAACTAAGAGGGAAAACTCATCAGTTCAAAAAATATACATTGTTTTTAAAAGAACAATATACGTAACAGAATTGATTAAACCATGGAAAGAAAAATGTTATGGGAATTAAAATTGAGTGAAAAATCAGTGGGATAGAATACTTGACCTCACTGGTACTATATCAAAAGGAGCTAAATTAGAGATAATGTAATTTAAAATTCTACAGAGTTTATTGGATGCTTTCCAAATTGCACAGGTGTGATCTTTTGGACTCAGAAAGATACTATGTTGGCAATGCAGAGAAATAGGTGGAAAAAATAACCTATCTTAGGATAATGTGTGAAGACTAGAAAATATTGATGGCACATTGATATGATTAATAGGATGTAGAATTATTAGAAGGGAAAAAAATTGGCACAGTTAGTACTCGAAACAGGAACAGCTGAAAGAACTACTGAAGGAGCAGTTGGTGAGAGGAGAGAATAGACACTGTCATAGAAACCTGGGTCAGATAGAATCTGTCAGAAAATTTGGAAATTTACTATTTCCATGGTTTCTAAGAAAAGAATAAAATTTACATTCCTTTAGCCAACAAGTTATATTTTCCAAAACATATTCATTAATCTTATTTTATTTCACAAGTATTAATTTTAAGGTGAGGAAGCAAGTATATAAAATAACTAAATGGCTTTCTAAATTGGTATAGTTTATTGTAAAACTGAGATGAGAAAGCAGGTATTCTTGTTTCATGGTTGGCTCACTGTACCACTGTATTTAGAAGACAGACATTGAAAATCTTTGTAAGTGTAAAGATATAAGATGGACTTAGAAAATTATTATTTTTATTTAATAATTTTAGTTAAAATATTGGTATACATAGGTAAGCATATATAAGAAAGCTAGAAAAAGATCAACAGGAAGAATAGGAAAGGGAAGAAAATTAATGAAAAATATTTAAGGATAGAAGAAACCAATATGTATAAAACTGGACTGGATATAGAGAAAATGATTAGAAGAGATCAAATGGTTTTCAAAAGGTAGGGGAAATTTTTATCAAGGGCAGCCCATTTAAACACTCCTAGGAGTCCTGTACGTGGCATCTGGGCCCTTTGTGATCTGTCTGCATTGTATTCAGTAGCCTTTCTCATGCTTTTCTTCATAAACCCAAATCCCCTCCTTGTTCTGGATCCATAATATTTTGTGAAACCTGGATGCTTTACCCCAGAGCCTCATCACAGACAAATCTCATTCATTTATTCTATTATCACTTGTATACCATCTCCTAGCAGTAATTTCTCCATTCTCTGATCTTCTGTAACATGTGTTTAGATCTTTGACAAACTATCCTTTATAATTTACTGAGATTTATTTTATGATTAATTCTGTATTGGTTTTCTAAGCAGGAAGCAGTGAGAGACTTCTTTTAATTTTGTGTTTTTAGTATCTATATCTAGCAATGTGTCATGATTAGTCCTGAATATGTATTGTGGAATAAATAAATAAATAAATGATTTCTTGGTCCTTGACTGAACCACACTACTCCATGTGCTACAACATATTTTATAGTAAAGCATTTATTTTACAAAATATTTGAAACAACATTTGAAGTTAAAAAAAATCTAAGTTTAAATGATTATTTTTTGAAAAAGAACAAGATATTTAAAAAGAATAAGATATTAAGAAAAAGAATAGTTGTGTGTATATCCATGTCCTCTCTTTCTCACAAATTTTTCCTGGTTAAAGCAAACAACAGAACTGTTGGTGGAACCTAAAAGTATACCTAAGAGTTCTCCATAGATGTTGGGGAAGAGAAGGTGATGGATTTCATTCTCCTAGATACTGTGTAAGAAACGGTGTAAAAGATCTGAGTAAATAGCCATAATTATTATTTAATTTTAATATAAAAGTAAAAATATGTGGGTTACATTATGACTCCTGATGGTGAGGTAGGGAATGCAAGGGAATGAAAAGAATTTTGATGAATCCAGAAGAATAAGAATTAGATAAAGGGGAAGACACAAACATATATAGTGATTAAATATAACTAACATGGGAGAAATAAAAACAACTATATAAGACATGAGAATAATTGCCAAGGAACTGAATTCCTCTGCAGAAAGACCAGAAGATGGTAAGAGAATCAAAAACAGAAATCCAGCTATGATTTGTTTACAAGAAGAATATCTAAAAATAAAATGACAATGAAAACTTTAAAATAAAGGGCAAGAAAAGCTGTCTGGTATATATAAAACAAGAAAGTGGAAATGGTAATATTAAGATTAAGGTGTAACTCAATAACAAAGATTTAAGGAGAGTAAAAATAAATTTATTTTTAATAAAAAGTTAAAAATAATTAAAGATATGCTTACTACCAAAAGTATATAGAGAACAAGGTTTAAGAAAATATATATTAATATCTTCCAAAATATTTTTTGAGCACTACCAATATGAAGATACGTTTCATGTCAATGGGAAAATAGCAATACACAAACAAAAACAAAAAGCAGACAGAAATTTGTAACTCTCAAAGAGAAACTGTACATTATTCTCATGGCCAAGGAATTTTTCTAAAAAACTGATCATGTAATGAGTCAAAAAAGAAAACATTACTAACGTGGAATTAGTAGCATCGCATAATGATTAGTCTTAATTTCTATTGTTGAATAGTATCGTTGAATAAATGAACAAATAACTCAATGATTTCTTGGTTCTTCATGATAAAAATCAGAAACACTTAGTGCCTGGAAAAATAGATTATAAATAAACTCTGGATCAAAAATAAGGTAAAAAAAACCTTGAAAATTATTTAGAATTAATGAAGAGAAATTACTGGGACACAACTAAAGCTGTACTTCAGAAGACAATAGCAGGTCTTCAGTACTCCTAAAACTAACAAGAAAGAATGATACTATGTAAGATTATAATTAAAATCTAGAGGAAAAAGTAAAAACAGGATGAAACAAGGCAGAAGGAAGAAATGCATAAGAATAAAGCTGAAATTATAAAACAGAATAAAAGGCAAGAAGGATAAATAAGATAAAAAATGATTCTAAGGATAGACTGCTAAAATGGAAAAATTTTTGGTGAGTCTGATATTAAAAAAAGATAAATATAATAAAAATATTGCAACCCTTAAGAATGATGGAAAACATATAACCATAAACAGAAATGATTAAAATTTTATGTGCATCTTTCCAGTATTAATTTTAATACCTAATGTGAAAGGATCGTTTTATGGCAATATATAAACTAATAAAATTGACTCAAAGAACCAAATAACCATAGAGAATTTGGAAAACTAAAGACCTGCAATTAAAAATCTGCCATGTTTACATGGTTTTATCACAATATTTTATCTAACTTTTAAAGTGCAGATAATCTCTTTGCAAAAACTATCCCAGATAATATAAAATTTTAAAAGATTTTATCAGTTTGTTTTATGAAGCTGTCATGCTTTTACATGAAAACTTGGGAAAATAATAGAAAAAGGTAAATTATAATTAAATAATCTTAGTAATAAATGCTAGAATTTTAATTAGATAATAATATAATGAATATAGCAATATGTTAAAAGATTAACATACCAGTACTAAGTAGAATTTCCTTGAAAAATGGAATGACAGTGAAGACCATAAAATCCATCAATATAATTCATAAAACCAACAATAGAAGCTTAAATAAAATTTAATAATACTTAGCAAAAATTCCAAATAAAACTATGTAAAATAGGCATAGATGGAAACTAATGTGTTAAAGAGTATCTCAGCTAGGAAACTGCATTGAAGAGTGAAATAATAAGTCTAGTTCCACTGTATTTGGACGTACGTTACCACTGCTATTATTGAACACCATTCTGGAAGCACTAACTAATGAAACAAGACAAGAAAATGAAGTAATACATATAAATATTGAAAATAAAGAAGTGAAAAAGTGTACATTTTAAAGGATATGTTTGGTTACCTACGAAGCATGCAAGATGAGTAAAAACAAGATAGGATTACTCAAATAATCAGTTGATTATGTATAAGGTAAAAGTTAGCAACAATTTGTTCAAAATAAAATAAAACAAAAATATTAGTTTAATAGTAAAAACATTGGAAACTGATAAGAAACAGTTTAAAAAGAAAAATTCAGATCATAAGAAAATCTCTAAAGTTTTTCTGAAGTACAAAAACTAAATGTAGTAAATGAAGAGAGACTATTACAAAATGTTATGTTGTACCTAAAATGTAAATACTATCAATTTACTATTTTCATTAAAATCAAAATGAAAAAAATTAACAAAAATTCTACAAAATAATTTAATATTGATTGGGAAGAAAAACATTTCAGAAGAAAGTCCGAGAATGGCAAAGCTTTAGGAGGAATTGCATTATTATTATATATGAAGTTTTAAAATATCATAGTTATTAAAAGAAATTGACACATACATATAAATTTAGAAAGAAAATATTTATTTTAATAGAGTACTAATAAAAGTGGCTCTCTATTCTTAAGAAAATACCTATTGAGCTCTAATTTACGTAGTGGGCAAATATAAATTTTACATGGATAAATATCTACAGGGAAAAATATAATGAAACCTTAACATATAAAGACAAATAAATGATTTGGAAGCAACACAATTGAAAGAATCATCATAATATACCAATTACGTGAGAAACCTTATTAATTTTTAAATAGAAAGACAACCACATCATCCAGTTTCCTGTAGATAAATGGGCACATTCAAGTAATACACATAAGAAGAAAGTAAAATGGTCAATTAACGTATATTCTGGTTTATAAAAAAGGAACTAAAATAGTAATACAACCAAATAATGATGTCACCTTCACCTACTCATTACATTGGCAAATATTTAAATGAAGATTTCAAGTTAAGTGTTGGAAAAGGGGGAAGGATATTGGTACTTCATTACGTTATTTGTTAAATGCTGAATAGTTACAGTATTTTATGAAAATAATCTGGCAGTTTCATTTAAGTGAATATTCTGCAAAGTTTTTGACCTAGGATCTCACTCTGAAGAAATTATTCTACAGAGTAAATAACACTAGAATGTATAGTGATTTTATATATTAACACATAATACATATATAAGTAAAAAAAATTGTATCACATCACTGTTGTAGCTGAGTCGTAGAAATTATATGACTTTTTCAATATACATAATTATGGTAGTATGGAGTAAAATGCAACAAGAAAAAAGTTATATATATGTGTATATATGTATATAGTGAACTGAAAGGTATTGTCACTAGTGTTCTATTAATACATTACATTTGTTTAAAAAAACCTATTATGCAACTACTTCTTTGATTTTTTGATATCTTTATTTTACAATTCTTCAATAATGCTCTAAGAATCCAATACTTACTTATATGTTGGTACCTTTGAGATATAATTCTTCTGTGTCTGTTTTGTACAAACAAAAAGATATGCCTTTCCTACACGACTCACTACCTTCAAATAAATGAAACAGAGTGAAAGAACTGACTAATTTTGATGGCAAACTTGAGAGCTGTTTTCATGAAACAGGTGTTTGGTCTGTAGGTAGTTTATAAAGAAAACATTATTGAAGATAAACTGCTCATTCTTTCCCTTCAATAATGACTGTGATCTGAAACCGAAATGAACAGTTTTGTTGCACTTAAACATTTATTGATGAACGCGATATTATTTCTCACTTTTCTCTGGTCATATTGTGCAATTCCCCATCTTTAACTACCAATTACATTCGGATAAACCCAGGCCTGTGTCTCCAGTCTGGGCCTTGCGCCGCAGCTACAGACTAATATCCAGCTGTACACAGTGGATCTCTAATGTCTCACAGACCTCTCAATTTCAACATAACCAAAGCTGAACTGATGGAGAGGGGGAATTCTGTGAAGGATTTAAGGCTGGGCTTATAACTTCATATTTGATATTTGGTAGCTGTGTGATCTTGGGCAATTTATTTAATGTCTTTACTTGTTAGTTTTTCTTAACTTATGTGAGTGTTAATAGCTATCTCATAGACGATTAAATTATATTTGTGTATAAGGAAATCTCTAAATAAACTTGCCTCAAGAGGAGGAGAAATTCTTGGCCCTTTGCCATCTGACAGTGCTTCCTTCTTCTGTGAATAGATGGGCTTGAGAAGCTATTACTGGAAAATATTTTTCTGTATTTTATTAAAAAGTGCAGAGAATAAAGGCAATAGATCTTACATGGTCTTTATAGAGTCTACGATGTTATGAGACTTTTTGTGTGCTTGACTTTATATTATTTCTATAAGAGAAGACAGAATGATCTAACTTAAAGTACCATAATTGAATAAATGAAAATTGTAGTTGGATGTGAATAATTGTCTGGCTTCTCAGGCCTTGTCAAAGAAGGTGGCACACTTTCAGGGAACAAAATTGACTATGGATGGATGACTTTCTTCTCTCTTCCCTAAGATGTGTGGGTGGTGGAGTTGGGGGGCTATGGGCATGGAGGGGGTCTCTCATTCTGTCTGGGCCTTTGAAACAATTCAAAAGTTCATCATTCTTTAACATTATCTTATTTAAAAGTAAAGGAACTTTGTTGAAAGGCACTTCTGATATCTCTTTTCTGGAGTTTTAATTATTAATTTTGCAGGGTCTCCTAAGGAATAGAGACTCTCCACCCTGATCTGTGCTTGAAATTTGCCTTAATGTAATTTGTTTTACATTTAGCATGGTGCTAAGTGCAAAATAAATTCTCAGTAAACAATAGATATCATTGTATTCAGGAATTGTTCTGCCTCTCCTGACACATGGACTACTGTTCTTACCTCAGTGAAAAATATTACCATATATTCCTTCCCATGTAGGAAACCTGAAAAATGATCTTACCTTATAGTCTTCTCTTTTACCATCATCATCTCTTCATCATGTCCTGTCGGTTTTACCTCCTGGTTGACACTTATTTTGAGTCTCCTCCTCTACCTTTTCATCATTGCTGCCATAATTGGCACCTTCACTGCTTTCCTCCTAAACTTTACAATAACCCACCTACTTCCAATTTTGTACCATTTGTACAATTTTGTACCATTTGTACCATTTGTACCATTTGTACAATTTTGTATATTCTCTATACTGTTGACAATATTAACCTTAAAAATGTTTAAATCTGATAAAATGCCAGTCCTAGAATCCTCCTTTCCAGATTGAAGTTATACATAGAATCTCAAAAGTTTTCAAAGATATTATTATTTCTCCAGTTACATTTTCAAGATTCATTGTGCTCAGAATTTCTTTCACCTCACCAGCTATTCTATTACCACTCAGCAATATTGACAACTTATAATTCCCTAAATAAATCTTATTATTTCATGTTTCTGTGCCTTCTCATATATGGTTCATACTGCCTGAAACAACAACAAACATTATCCTATGGTCTTGCTTAGTTTTAGTGAACATGGATTCATTCAAAGTGGGTTGAGCACCTTTTGTCCTGAAAGGTGAGATGTAGGAGGAGCAGACATTACCCTCACATAAGTCATAGTTCCTTCAGACTGATGGGGCAAAAAGACTTGAATGATTAACTTAGCTCTGATCTAGTGATTAAAATATGTTTTTGGTTATATGGTCTTCCCATAAGTCATGGTTTTTAAAGTACCAAACACAAGCATTTTTGCAGGTATAACTCCTCAGCAGCTTGCCCATCTGCAATACCATTCCTGGATCTCTGACAGCCTCAAGTCCCAACACCCCTCTTTTTAATTCTTGGAACTCATCCTATCTCCTGTTAATTTTCTATTCATGTAGCCTGACCCACAGCCACCATAACAGAGGCAGGAAGAATCCTCTGATACCTACGTTTGTCTTTAGTGGGGAAGGGTATTCGTTTCATCATGGGCAGGACCATTCATCCTGGATTAGTGAGGAGAAAAATCAAATTTGCAGTTTTCTGATGTGGTATCTTAGAAGCTTCATTCAAGGACACTGAACAGAACAGAACGTTACCAAAGCAAAGAAGATCAAAGAAGCACCAGGATCAGGGAGCAGAAAACAGTTTATTTTATAACTGTAAAGAAGCCTTAATATTTGTCTGTTCTTATCAATTTGTATTTTTCTTGATTTTTACATATATATACATACATACATAGTTTTATCTAAAATATATCAAATATTTAACAGCACTACTTAAAATGTATTCTAATTAATTAAAAAAAAAAAGACCTAGTATTATTACCTGAAATAAATCCTGAAAGAAGAGCACTGTAATTCTACACTGAAATTGCAATCATTAATTTGGTCTACAAAGTAATAGGGCACCAGGCATGAAAGTCAGAGTATAGCAGAATATCAGGGCCAAATCAGGACAATGGAAATGAACGTATCAGTAGTACTCAGAAGATTTGGTGTGTCAAGCTGAACAGAAGATAGATTTTTCTCATTCAGAGCTACGTTGCTGCGGATTTAAGCAAGAGATTTAGTAGTGGGAAAGAGAATAAGCCTATCTGAATAGCTTTATGTTGGAAACGATGATGTGACTAGGGAAGTAAACAGGTCAGAACTTGACCTTGGATTTTGTTTAAGGGAAAAGAGAAAAATTTGATATTGCCTCTGATAAAAATAATATTTGAGCAGCTGTAGAAGATTTTTTGGAAGTAAACTTAGATTTTTGTGTTTGTCCTACTGAATTTGTTGTGTATTTAGAACTTACAAATTGAAATACTTAAGCTGGTGAGAAAGTCCAAAAAATTTAGAGGCAAAAAAAACAAAACACGAAGCGAGGTCTGAAATCTTTCTGTACTAGGTAATAAGAGAAATTATGAAAGAAACAAAAGCCTCCAGTCTTGTGTAAATGGAAGTGCATCAGGATTATATTTCTAACTTTTTTGCAGGGGGAGGTATAAATCACATATAGCCTACACATAAGGAAGAGACCCGGAGGTATTTATCTGAAATGTGAGATCTTTGCTATTAAATGTCAATCCACCCAAAGTAGGACCTTGCAGGCCCTGAAGGGTTAACACTCCTCCCAAAGGATGTTATATCCAGAGCCTGGTACAGGAGGGAATAGAGCTCAATTTCTAATATGATTCAGTCTAAAGATAATTAGAAGGCTTAGTTCAGTCCCTAAAACCCTTCCAGAATTCACGAGAGTTTGCTGGAGCACTAATGGACTTTGCCTCGTCATGAATTCCAACTTGAACTTGCTTATTCTGAGTTATTTTAGCATTCACCAAAGAGAAGTTAGTGTAAAATTTTACTGCTTGGATTTCTTCTGTCTCTGGAACACAGGGAGTGACTGATGATCTAGGTAGTGATTCTGCCCCCAGTTAGCCACATTGGGGTCAGCCCCATAGATTTCCCTGAAGAGCAGCAAAATACTAATGAAAATAAGGTTTGAAAATAGGGCAAGAGAGAAAATAAAAAGAAACCCACTCAAATATTGATAGTTAAATTACTTTTTTATAGAAACCTGAGAGACAAATAACTAACAGTCAAAAACTTATTCTTAATTTTATAAATGTTGGCATAAGAGAAACTCTTAGTTTATCTCACTCCCCTCTCTCCTTTTATAAGGGAGATTCTATGAAGTTCAGTGCCAAGAGCAGAAAAAACCAAAAGGTATAAACTAGATTTCTTGACCTCTTCTTTTTGTCAAGATCACACTGTTGAGTAATATTCACTGATAGCACAATATTCAACTCCAGTTTAGCCCTCTCAATTTAACTAGATGCACAGATATATTGTCCTTGGGGAAGCCATTTTCCCTTGCAGAGCCTCAGTTTTCTCATAACTAAAACTGGCATAAGAACATTGCCTGCTTTACTTATTGGCCAAGATTATTATTCAGTTTAAATAACACATATATGTATGTATTTGTATTTATATATATATATATATATGTATGTAATTGGCCTATATTAGAGTTGTTATAATCTTCAAGTTTTTACAAAATCATTTTTAAGATTGAGGGTACAGATAAAAAGTTATGATTTAATTTCTTTTCTCAGGGATTTACCTCATCATTGTGATGTGTTTGCACTGAAGAGAAAGGGAGAATAATTACGTTCTTTCATGTTGGAAATGTGGGCTGGCCTAGGAACAACAGTGACTTTGGACAGAGATTCTCAAAGTGTGGCTTCCTAAGACACTTTCAGGAGTTCATGAAATCAAAACAATTTTCATAATAATGGTAAGCCATTACTTGTTCTTTTTATTTTATTCTCTCATGAACATATAGTGTAGTCTTCCAGAGACTACATGTCATGTGATATCACAATAATTTCAGTACAGAAGGAAATTTGAGAATCCAGCTGTCTTCTAATAAGCCAGGCATTAAACAACGTTTTAAAAATGTAAAGCAATGCCATTCTTCTCAAATTGTTATGGGATATTGGAAGACAGTTATTCTTCAAAAAAAAACGATGTTTGTGTTAACATGTAAGAGACATTGTTATTTTAAACTAAATAAATAATTTTTAAATTTCTGTTTTAAATTAAAATATAGTAAATTTTCATATATATAGACAATGTAAACAAAAACTCTTAGGGGTTCTCACTAACTCTCAGAGAGTAAAAAGTTCCTGAGGCCCAAAACTATGAAGAACCACTGACTTAGAAGTTAGCAGAGGATGGTCAGTGGATTGATAATGAGTAATTATGTTAATAAATAAAATGTTTATATCATTTTAGTAATTACAAAGTGCTTTTCACCTCTTTCAATGATTTGAATCCATGCTGTTTTGGTTATTTTGGTTATTTAGGTTAGTGATCCTTCCTATCATTTCTCTAATCTTCCCATGTCTTCAATTCTCAACTCTGTGTCGTATTGAAGGCATTGGTAAGGACAATTTTCTCTATCAAGTTCTTAACATTAGATCGGTGGAACAGTGAAGTCGAATTCTAAAAATGAGAGTCAAGAAATGCAAAGAGTAGGTCTTTACTTCAGGCTCAGTTTCCTTTTGTGAGCCAGAGCAGCCTTCTTCAGGTGAAATCTGGAGGGTTCCACTCTTCGGTCAGCTTCTGCACCTGCTCCTCCATAGGTACTGAAGGTTCATCTTTCTTGAGGCTATTCATGGAGTTCTCCTGCCAGACTCTCCAAGACTTGAATCACTGAGGAGTCCATTTCTTTTCTTTTATTCCATTATTTCTAGCTTTTTTAAACCCCTTGTGGCAAGCTGTATCCCCACTTTCTGTCTGTCCTGTTCTGAGTTGTCAATATTTCTGTTTAATCTCCTATCCTGAGTTTTGTTTTATTTCAATTCATTTCTTATTTATTTATTTATTTATTTATTTATTCAACACATGGGGAGTTTTATATTTATGTGAAGGAGGGAAAGAGTAAGAGGGGGAGAAGAAAATTTCTTGCACTGCTGTATGTACATATGTATGTATGCATGTATGTACATGCTCAGACCCGATAGGAGAGAAATGAGTACGTGCCAGGTGTAAGGGGAAGGAAAAAATGCCATCCAGAGAAAATAAGTTCAGATGGAAAGACTTGGTGGAAATTTAGATATGCTTCTTCTCTCAATTACCCAGCTAAACTAAGAATCTAAACTCAGATGAAAAGTTATTATATTTTAAATGACATCTCCTAGAAAGCTCAAAAGTTTGTGGAAATCATTCTATGAGAGGTTTTGGCTGATCTTTTGAAAGGAGGGCTTACTGCCTACACAAGATTTAACTCTAGGGCATTCAGAGTGATGGTAGATAGAGAAGAATACTGAAGACTGAAAAGATTGAGAAAGAAAGAGAAAAGGATGGAAAAGAGGGAGGGAGGGACAAATTAGGAGTATGGGATTAATAGATACAAACTACTATATACAAAATAGATAAACAACAAGGATATTCTCTATAGCACAGGGAATTATAATCAATATCCTGAATGGGATATAATCTGAAAAATAAAACTGAATCACTTTGCTGTACACCTGAAACTAACAAAATATTATAAATCAACTATACTTCAATAGAAAATGTATTTTCAAAAAGATGGAAAGTAAAATTAAAGACAAAAAACTAAGCAGACATTTATGAGGGTCGTTGTAATTTGCTGAAAACTTAGGGAAAGAATTTAAAAAACCAAGTACTTTTGCATGGGGCAAAGGCTCTAGAGAAATACTAAAAAAAAAAAAAAAGAATTTTTCTAGTAGGCTGGTAATATAATGGTTTATTCTTTTCTTCTTTCAGATTTCCATTGATTTTTGGTTGTCACATAATCTCTCTTTTTTAACATCTTTATTGGAGTATAATTGCTTTACAATGTTGTGTTAGTTTCTGCTGTACAACAAAGTGAATCAGCTATAAGTATGCATATATCCCCATATCCCCTCCCTCCACCCTCCATATCCCACCCCTCTAGGTGGTCACAAAACACCGAGCTGGTCTCCCTATGCTATGCAGCTGTTTTCCACTAGCTATCTATTTTACATTTGGTAGTGTATATATGTCAATGCTACTCTCTCACTTCATCCCAGCTTACCCTTCCCCCTCCCCATGTCCTCAAGTCCATTCTCTACATCTGCGTCTTTATTCGTGTCCTGCCTCTAGATTCTTCAGAACCTTTTTTTTTTTTTAGATTCCATATATATGTGTTAGCATACGGTATTTGTTTTTCTCTTTCTGACTTACTTCACTCTGTATGATCGACTCTAGGTCCATCCACCTCAGTACAAATAACTCAATTTCGTTTCCTTTTATGGGTGAGTAATATTCCATTGTATATATGTGCCACATCTTCTTTATCGATCCATCGGTCGATGGACACTTAGGTTGCTTCCATGTCCTGGCTATTGTAAATAGTGCCGCAGTGAACATTGTGGTACATGTCTCTTTGAATTATGGATTTCTCAGGGTATATGCCCAGTAGTGGGGTTGCTGGGTAATATGATAGTTCTATTTTTAGTTTTTTAAGGAACCTCCATACTGTTCTCCATAGTGGCTGTATCAATTTACATTCCCACCAACAGTGCAAGAGGGTTCCCTTTTCTTCACACCCTCTCCGGCATTTATTGTTTGTAGATTTTTTGATGATGGCCATTCAGACTGGTGGGAGGTGTTACCTCATTGTGGTTTTGATTTTCATTTCTCTAAAGATTAGTGATGTTGAGCATCCTTTCATGTGTTTGTTGGCAATCTGTATATCTTCTTTGGAGAAATGTCTATTTAGGTCTTCTGCCCATTATTGGGTTGGGTTGTTTGTTTTTTTGATATTCAGCTGCATGAGCTGCTTGTAAATTTTGGAGTTTAATCCTACGTCAGTTGCTTCGTTTGCAAATATTTTCTCCCATTCTGAGGGTTGTCTTTTCATCTTGCTTATGGTTTCCTTTACTGTGCAAAAGCTTTTAAGTTTTTTCATTAGGTCCCATTTGTTTATTTTTGTTTTTAATTCCCTTACTCTAGGAAGTGGGTCAAAAAGGATCTTGCTGTGATTTATGTCACCGAGTGTTCTGCCTATGTTTTCCTCTAAGAGTTTTATAGTGTCTGGCCTTACATTTAGGTCTTTAATCCCTTTTGAGTTTATTTTTGTGTATGGTGTTAGAAAGTGTTCTAATTTCATTCTTTTACATGTAGCTTACAGTTTTTCCAGCACCACTTACTGAAGAGGCTGTCTTTTCTCCATTGTGTATTATTGCCTCCTTTATCAAAGATAAGGTGACCATATGTGCGTGGGTTTATCTGTGGGCTTTCTATCCTGTTCCATTGATCTTTATTTCTGTTTTTGTGCCAGTACCATACTGCCTTGATTACTGTAGCTTTATAGTATAGTCTGGGAGCCTGATTCCAGCTCCATTTTTCTTTCTCAAGATTGCTTTGGCTATTTGGGGTCTTTTGTGTTTCCATATAAATTGTGCAATTTTTTTGTTGTAGTTCTGTGAAAAATGCCATTGATAGTTTGATAGGGATTGCATTGAATCTGTAGATTGCTTTGGGTAGTATAGTCATTTTCACAATGTTGATTCTTCCAATCCAAGAACATAGTATATCTCTCCATCTGTTTGTATCGTCTTTAATTTCTTTCATCAGTGTCTTATAGTTTTCTGCATACAGGTCTTTTGTCCCCTTCGGTAGGTTTATTCCTAGGTATTTTATTCTTTGTGTTGCAATGGTGAATGGGATTGTTTCCTTCATTTCTCTTTCAGATATTTCATCGTTAGTGTATAGGAATGCAAGAGATTTCTGTGCATTAAATTTGTATCCTGCTACTTTACCAAATTCATTGATTAGCTCTAGTAGTTTTCTGGTAGCATCTTCAGGATTCTCTATGTATAGTGTCATGTCATCTGCAAACAGTGACAGTTTTACTTCTTCTTTTCCGATTTGGGTTCCTTTTATTTCTTTTTCTTCTCTGATTGTTGTGGCTAAAACTTCTAAAACTATGTTGAATAATAGTGGTGAGAGTTGGCAACCTTGTCTTGTTCCTGATCTTAGTGGAAATGGTTTCAATTTTTCACCATTGAGAATGATGTTGGCTGTGGTTTTGTCATAAATGGCCTTTATTATGTTGAGGTAGGTTCCTTCTATGCCCACTGGAAAGTTTTTATCATAAATGCATGTTGAATTTTTTCAAAAGCTTTTTCTGCATGTATTGAGATTATCATATGGTTTTTATCCTTCAGTTTGTTAATATGGTGTATCACATTGATTGATTTGCATATATTGAAGAATCCTTGCATTTCTGGGATAAACCCCATTTGATCATGGTGTGTGATCCTTTTAATGTGCTGTTGGATTCTGTTTGTTGTATTTTGTTGAGGATTTTTGCATCTCTATTCATCAGTGATATTGGCCTGTAGTTTTCTTTTTTTGCAACATCTTTGTATGGTTTTGGTGTCAGGGTGATGGTGGCCTCGTAGAATGAGTTTGGGAGTGTTCCTCCCTCTGCTATATTTTGGAAGACTTTGAGAAAGAGAGGTGTTAGCTGTTCTCTAAATGTTTGATAGAATTCGCCTGTGAAGCCATCTGTTCCTGGGCTTTTGTTTGTTGGAAGATTTTAAATCTCTGTTTCAATTTCAGTGCTTGTGATTGGTCTGTTTATATTTTCTATTTCTTTCTTGTTCAGCCTTAGAAGGTTGTACTTTTCTATGAATTTGTCCATTTCTTCCAGGTTGTCCATTTTATTGGCATAGAGTTGCTTGTAGTAGTCTCTCATGATCCTTTGTATTTCTGCAGTGTCAGTTGTTTTTTTTGAGGTAGGATTGTATTGCTCTAAACTTCCCTCTTAGAGCTGATTTTGCTGCATCCCATAGGTTTTGGGTCGTCGTGTTTTCATTGTCGTTTGCTTCTAGGTATTTTTTTATTTCCTCTTTGATTTCTTCAGTTATCTCTTGGTTATTAAGTAGTGTGTTGTTTAGCCTCCATGTGTTTGTATTTTTTACAGTTTTTTTTTCCTGTAATTGATATCTAGTCTCACAGCGTTGTGGTCGGAAAAGATACCTGATACAATTTTAATTTTCTTAAATTTACCAAGACTTGATTTGTGACCCAAGATATGACCTATCGTGGAGAATGTTCCATGAGCACTTGAGAAGAAAGTGTATTCTCTTGTTTTTGGATGGAATGTTCTATAAATATCAATTAAGTCCATCTTGTTTAGTGTATCATTTAAAGCTTGTGTTTCCTTATTTATTTTCATTTTGGATGATCTGTCCATTGGTGAGTGTGGGATGTTAAAAATCCCCTACTATGATTGTGTTAATGTCAATTTCCCCTTTTTTGGCTGTTAGCATTTGCCTTATGTATTGAAGAACTCCTATGTTGGGTGCGTAAATATTTACAATTGTTATGTCTTCTTCTTGGATTGATTCCTTGATCATTATGTAGTGTCCTTCTTTGTCTCTTGTAATAGTCTTTATTTTAAAGTCTATTTTATCTGATAAGACAATTGCTACTGTAGCTTTCTTTTGATTTCCATTTGCATGGAATATCTTTTTCCATCCCCTCACTTTCAGTCTGTATGTGTCCGTAGGTCTGAAGTGGGTCTCTTGTTGACAGCATATATGCGGGTCTTGTTTTTGTATCCATTCAGCCAGTCTATGTCTTTTGGTTGGACCATTTAATCCATTTACATTTAAGGTAGTTATCTATATGTATGTTCCTATTACCATTTTCTTAATTGTTTTGGGTTTGTTATTGTAGGTCTTTTCCTTCTCTTGTGTTTCGTGCCTAGAGAAATTCCTTTAGCATTTGTTATAAAGCTAGCTTTCTGGTGCTGAATTCTCTTAGCTTTTGCTTGCCTGTAAAGGTTTTAATTTCTCTGTCGAATCTGAATGAGACCCACGCTGGGTAGAGTAATCTTGGTTGTAGGTTTTTCCCTTTCATCACTTTAAATATGTCCTGCCACTCCCTTCTGGCTTGCAGAGTTTCTGCTGTAAGTTCAGCTGTTAACCTTATGGGGATTCCCTTGTATGTTTTTTGTTGTTTTTCCCTTGCAGCTTTTAATATATTTTCTTTGTATTTAATTTTTGGTAGTTTGATTAATATGTGTCTTGGCGTGTTTCTCCTTGGATTTCTCCTGTATGAGACTGTCTGCGCTTCCTGTACTTAATTGACTATTTCATTTCCCATGTTAGCGAAGTTTTTGACTATAATCTCTTCAAATATTTTCTCAGACCCTTTCTTTTTCTCTCTTCTTCTGGGACCCCTATAATCTGAATGTTGGTGCATTTAATGTTGTCCCAGAGGTCTCTGAGACTGTCCTCAATTCTTTTCATTCTTTTTTCTTTATTCTGCTCTGCAGTAGTTATTTCCACTATTTTATCTTCCAGGTCACTTATCCATCCTTCTGCCTCAGTTATTCTGCTATTGATTCCTTCTAGAGAATTTTGACTATCATTTATTGTTTTGTTCATCATCATCATTGTTTGCTTGCTCTTTAGTTCTTCTAGGTCCCTTTTAAACGTTTCTTGTATTTTCTCCATTCTATTATCAAGATTTTGGATCATCTGTACTATCATTACTCTGAATATTTTTCAGGTAGACTGCCTATTTCCTCTTCATTTGTTTGGTCTGGTTGGTTTTTACCTTACTCCTTTATCTGCTGTGTGTTTCTCTGTCTTCTCATTTTGCTTAACTTACTGTGTTTGGGGTCTCCTTTTCACAAGCTGCAGGTTCATAGTTCCCGTTGTTTTTGATGTCTGCACACAGTGGCTAAGGTTGGTTCAGTGGGTTGTGTAGCCTTCCTAGTGGAGGAGTGGTGCCTGTGTTCTGGTGGATGAGGCTAGATATTTCTTTCTGGTGTTCAGGACCCTGTCCGGTGGTGTGTTTTGGGGTGTCTGTGACCTTATTATGATTTTAGTCAGCCCCTCTCCCAATGGGTGGGGTTGTGTTCCTGTCTTGCCAGTTGTTTGACATGGGGTGTCCAGCACTGTAGCTTGCTGGTTATTGAGTGGAGCTGGGTCTTAGCTTTGAGATGGAGAACTCTGGGTGAGCTTTCACCGTTTGATATACGCGGAGCTGGGAGGTCTTTGGTGGACCAATGTCCTAAACTCGGCTCAGAGGCACAATCCTGACCCATGGCCGGAGCACCAAGACCCTGTCAGCCACACAGCTCAGAAGACAAGGGAGAATAAAAGAAAGAAAGAAAGAAAAAAATAAAATAAAATAGTTATTAAAATAAAAAGTAAAAAATAATTATTAAAAATAAGAAAATTGAAAAGTATAAAAAAAAAGAAAGTAGAGAGCAACCAAAGGAAAAAACAAATTCACCAATGATAACAAGCACTAAAAACTATACTAAAAAAGAACAAAAAACAGACAGACAGAACCCTAGGACAAATGGTAAAAGCAAAGGTATACAGACAAAATCACACAAAGAAGCATACACATACACACTCACAAAAAGTGAAAAAGGAAATAATACATATATATATATTTTTGCTCCCAAAGTCCACCGTCTCAATTTTCAGATAATTCATTGTCTTTTCAGGTATTCCACAGATGCGGGGTACATCAAGTTGATTGTGGAGATTTAATCCGCTGCTCCTGAGGCTGCTGGTAGAAATTTCCCTTTCTCTCCTTTGTTCGCACAGCTCCTTGGGTTCAGCTTTGGATTTGGCTCTGCCTCTGCATGTAGGTCACCTGAGGGCATCTGTTCTTAGTTCAGACAGGACAGGGTTAAAGTAGCAGCTGATTAGGGTGCTCTGGCTCACTCAGGCGGGGGGGAGGGATGGGTAAAGTATATGGGGCGAGGCTGCTGAGGCAGAGGCCGGAGTAACATTGCAATGGCCTGAGGTGCACCGTGTGTTCTCCCGGGGTAGCTGTCCCTGCATCACGGGACCCTGGCAATGGCGGGCTGCACAGGCTCCCAGGAGGGGAGGTGTGGATAGTGACCTGTGCTTGCACACATGCTTCTTGGTGGCTGCAGCAGCAGCCTTAGCGTTTCTTGCCTGTCTCTGGTATCCACGCTGATAGCCGCACCTCGCGCCCATCTCTGGAGCTCATTCAGGCAGTGCTCTGAATCCCCTCTCCTTGCACAGCCCGAAACAATGGTCTCTTGCCTCATAGGCTGGTCCAGAGTTTTTCCCAGACTCCCTCCCGGCTACCTGTGGCGCACTAACCCCCTTCAGGCTGTTTTCACGCAGCAAACCCCAGTCCTCTCCCTGGGATCTGACCTCCGAAGCCCGAGCCTCAGCTCTCAGCCCCCATCCATTCCGGCCGGTGGGTGAGCAGACAAGCCTCTCGGGCTGGTGAGTGCTGGTCGACACCGGTCCTCTGTGTGGGAATCTCTCCGCTTTGCCCTCTGCACCCCTGTTGCTGCGCTCTCCTCTGTGGCTCTGAAGCTTCCCCCCGCCACTCCCCACGTCTCCACCAGTGAATGGCCTTCCTAGTGTGTGGAAAGTTTTCCTCCTTCACAACTCCCTCCCAGAGGTACAGGTCCTGTCCCTATTCTTTTGTCTCTGTGTTTTCTTTTTTCTTTTGCCCTACCCAGGTAGTGGGGAGTTTCTTGCCTTTTGGGAAGTCTGAGGCTTTCTGCCAGCATTCATTAGGTGTTCTCTAGGAGTTGTTCCACATGTAGATATATTTTTGATGTATTTGTGGGGAAGAAGTTTATCTCCACGTCTTACTCTTCCGCCATCTTGAAGGTCTCTCCCTGTTGTATTTTCTTTCACAGTATTTTAGTGTTTAACCCTATAATTATATAAAAGCATAATTCCATTAATTACTTTGTAGGTTTGTGAATTTTGTTTTGACTTTTAGTAGCATACTATCACTATGTCCAATCTTTGACTCCCAGTTTTTTGTAGTGTAATATTTCTTACCATAACTTCTCTTTTTATTAGTATTAAACTTGAACAGATATTTACTAACATTGACTCAGAAATGCTTTGAGTACTTTCATGGCTGGCTCTGTTCTATCACTTAAGAAGAGTTCATGGGAACATTGTTCCCTCAGTTCTTGCATGTGTGTACTTAAGACTGTTTGTTGCTTTTGTATTAGAATGAAAATTTAGCCAAGAAGAGAATTCTTCTTTTTCTTTCTTTAAAATTGTAGGTATTGCCTCACTGACTTCTAGCTTTTAATGTTGCTGTTGTTAAGTCACAGGACAGACTGATTTTTATCTTATATATGCCTTTATTGTTATTATATTTAGAATCCTTGAAATATAAAACTTTCTTTCATTGAAGTATGACAAATTTATTAGGGTAGGGGAAAATTCATTAGTCTGATAATTCTGGATTAATTTTCTCAGTGTCATGGTGACCTCTTCAATATATAATCAATTCTTCTTTTAAAGACCTTTGTTTTTTCCTGACCAGGGATTGATCCTGGGCCCATGGCAGTGAAACCACCAAGTCCTAACCATTGGACTGTCAGGGAATTCCATCTTTAAATACATGTTCATTTTTATTATTCCCATTTTTTTTCATGGATTCCAATTATACATTTAAAGAATCTCTTTTGGCATCTTTCATACCTATCATTTTCTCTAATTTATTTATTTATTTACATCACTTCCTATTTATTTATTATTAGTAGTATTTTTAAAATATCTTTATTGGAATATAATTGCTTTACAATATTGTGTTAGCTTCTGCTGTATAACAAAGTGAATCAGCTATACGTATACATATATCCCCATATCCGTTCCCTCTTGCATCTCCCCCCCATCCTCCCTATCCCACCCCTCTAGGGGGTCACAAAGTACCAACCTGATCTCCCTGTGCTATGCAGCTGCTTCACACTAGCTATTTTCTCTAATTTTTAAATTCTCTATTTTTGTTTCATTTTCAAAACCTGATTTCTTTATTGTGCTCTGTGTTATTCATTGTATTGTTAGCACTATACTTTTGCTTTTACCAATTTAATCTTCAAATCTGACATTTCATTTTTCCATTATTTCTCAAGGTCTACTAAATTATATTTTGAATCATTATGTTGTGTTTTATCTCTTCCTTGAGTTTTTTTAATTCTGATTTCTGTTCTTCTTCCATAGTGACTATCATTATTATTATAAATTATTTAAGTTTTCTCCACAGCATGGCAACAGTTTTCTCTGAGAATTCTACACTAAGCATTTGCTTTTACTATTTTTATTAAAAAAAAATTCTTGCTGAAGGAATTCAGTTTTCTTACACAAGCCGTTTTGAAGGGTATTTGTGTAGGCAGAGACTAGGGACAAATTCTAAGCCAATGAAATTTTCTTTGAGACCTGGGTTACTGTGTTGCTTCTTTTAGTCTTTCCTTCTCCACTAACCATGAAGATGGGGAGCTGAAGATGTATTTTTTGCACATTTTTTTAAATTAATAAACTATTTTTAGGTTCACAGCAAAATGAAGCAGAAACTGCAAGGAGTTCCCATATATTCCCTGTCCCCACACCTGCACAGCCTCTCTCACCACTGTCAGCATCCCCCACTAGAATGGTGCATTTGTTACCATTGATGACCCACATTAACACATCATTATCATCCAAACTCTATGGTTTACATTAGGATTCACTCTTGGTGTTGTACATTTTATGAGTTTTGAAAAATGAATAATAACATATATCCATCATTTTAGTATCATACAGAATAGTTTTAGCACCCTAAAAATGCTCTGTGCTCTGCCTATTCATCTTTATGTCTCTCCAACCCCTGGTAACCACTGATCTTTTTACCTATCTTTTTACTGTCTCCATAGTTTTGCCTTTTCAGATTGGCTCCTTTCACTTAGCAATGTGCATTTAGGTTACTCCATGTTTTTTCATGGCTTGATAGTTCATTTCTTTTTGGCACTGAATAATATTCCACTCTCCGGATGTACCACAGTTTATTTATTCATTCACCTAACGAAGGACATCTTGGTTGCTTCTAAGTTTTGCCAGTTTTTTTTTTTTTTTTTTTTTTTTAATTTATGGCTGTGTTGGGTCTTCGTTTCTGTGCTAGGGCTTTCTCCAGTTGTGGCAAGTGGGGGCCACTCTCCATCGCAGTGCGCGGGCCTCTCACTATCGCGGCCTCTCTCGTTGCGGAGCACAGGCTCCAGACGCGCAGGCTCAGCAATTGTGGCTCACGGGCCCAGCCGCTCCGCGGCATGTGGGATCTTCCGGGACCAGGGCTCGAACCTGTGTCCCCTGCATTGGCAGGCGGACTCTCAACCACTGCGCCACCAGGGAAGCCCGTTTTGCCAGTTTTGAATAAAGCTCCTACATACATCCATGTCCATGTTTTTGTGTGAACATAACTTCTTAACTCCTTTGGGTGAAGACCAAGGAATGCAAGTACAGAAATGATAATAAGAGTATGTATAGTTTTCTAAGGAACTGCCAAACTGGCTTCCAAAGTCGCTGAAAAATTGCAAGCTCAATCAAAAAGAAAAAAAAACCTAACCTATCAAAATGTATTTGTAAAATATAGAATAGTATGTATTATTCAAAGAAGAATAACATTTATTCATATTTCATCCTATTTTCTTCAAACACTCAGAAAGCTAAATTATTTATCCTGCATACTCAATCTGTGGGGGAAATTAATTTGAAAATTGAAGAACATAGAGACACAAACATTTAGTTCCATTTTAAGGGTAATTTATTTGTAGAGATTTAGCTTTTCCAAACATTAGTATCAATCTTTTTATATTTAAAAAGTACTTCATCATTTTTTATAACTTATTTCTCATCTAAAACATATGGACCACCCAAAAAAACAACTGAAAAAAAAAAACACTCCCCTTATTTTAGGCTTTATCTGTGCCAGTGCTGCAATTAATTTTGTAAAGCTAACAAGGCTCCTATAATTCTATTAGGCATATAATATTTGTATTAAACCTCTCCACATTTAATAATGTCAAAATTCCATTGAGATGTTTAACTCTTACTTATTCTCATGGCGCCAATCCAATGCAAAACATGCAAACTTAAATAAATGGAGAGGAATGAAACTAACCTTTTAAAATACCATTTATATGCCAGGCATTCTTCTTGCCTGCAAATACTGTATTTCCTTCTTCCAACAATTCTGCAAGGTAAGGATTGTGACCCTATTTTGTAAGTGAGAAAATAAAAGCTCAGAGTATTTGGTAAAACTAAAACTGACTTCAATGGGTGGTCTTTCTTATTACTTCAATATACTGTATTTCCAACAGCAGTAAAACACACTCCAAATTCCTTCACTAACTAGGAACATCAAACAAAATGACCCTGAAATATGTGTCTGAAACGTTTTGTGTTCACTAATCAGTGGTAGTGTGGAGCAGTGGGTGAAACATGGTCTTTCAACCAAGGTGAACACTGGTTAAGAAACAGGATCTGCCTCTTAAAAGAAGTATGTATGACCTTATTTCCTCTTCTACAAAATGCAGGTAGTAATAACTACCTTTAAGTGTTTTTATGAAAATTGCCAGCAATTTATTTTAATCATGTAACATTTTTCTTGAAACACTATGGTTTCAATAAACGCTATCTTTTAATATATTAGAAGAAATTATACCAGTTTCAACTGTACAAATTTTTATTTGTCCTATGCTACTAATCTAATTTGTCAGGCAGCTAAAATACAAAGGTGTTGTACAAATATGAAAGTAGTTAGATTTTAGTAATTCTAACTTTATCAAAGAAGTAATGCAAGGGGTCATTTTTTCCCCCAAGAACAGTTCTTTTTCCATTTTCTTTTTTTCCCCTGCCTATTTGCTTGAAGTCAAAAGGAGGGAGAACCGGTGAACTAATAACTATGCTCTGTGTCCCTCCTTTTGAATTTATTAATTTCTCTTTTAGCTATTTTATAAAATGGGATTTCATGATATTTTGTTTGAATAAAGAGCCCCTTAGCCAGCAGACAAACAACAAACATAGTCTTTGTCAAACCGTCCTAGCTTATGGATACATAAAATTAGGTCCAGGGAAAATGGAACACAAATGTAGAAAATATGGACCCAAGGTCATAACAGAATCAGGTCTAAGATGTACTTATGTCTAGGGAATTTCAGTGGTATTTTAGTCCAAATTTATTTATTTATTTATTTATTTAATTTTTTAAACTTTTTGAATTTTATTTTATTTTTATACAGCAGATCCTTATTAGTCATCAATTTTATACACATCAGTGTATACATGTCAATCCCAATTGCCCAATTCATCACACCACCACCCCCGCCCCACCGCCGTTTTCCACCCTTGGTGTCCATACGTTTGTTCTCTACATCCGTGTCTCAGTTTCTGCCCTGCAAACCCATTCATCTGTACCATTTTTCTAGGTTCCACATATATGCGTTAATATATGATATTTGTTTTTCCCTTTCTGACTTACTTCACTCTGTATGACAGTCTCTAGATCCATCCACGTCTCTACAAATGACCCAGTTTCGTTCCTTTTTATGGCTGAGTAATATTCCATTGTATATATGTACCACATCTTCTCTATCCATTCATCTGTTGATGGGCATTTAGGGTGCTACCATGACCTGGCTATTGTAAATAGTTCTGCAATGAACATTGGGGTACATGTGTCTTTTTGAATTATGGTTTTCTCAGGGTATATGCCCAGTAGTGGGATTGCTGGATCATATGGTAATTCTATTTTTAGTTCTTAAAGGAACCTCCATACTGTTCTCCATAGTGGCTGTATCAATTTACATTCCTACCAAGAGTGTAGGAGGGTTCCCTTTTCTCCACACCCTCTCCAGCATTTGTTGTTTGTAGATTTTCTGATGATGCCCATTCTAACTGGTGTGAGGTGATACCTCATTGTAGTTTTGATTTGCATTTCTCTAATAATTAGTGATGTTGAGCAGCTTTTCATGTGCTTCTTGGCCATCTGTATGTCTTCTTTGGAGAAATGTCTATTTAGGTCTTCTGCCCATTTTTGGATTGGGGTGTTTGTTTTTTTCATATTGAGCTGCATGAGCTGTTTATATATTTTGAAGATTAATCCTTTGTCCGTTGATTCGTTTCCAAATATTTTCTCCTATTCTGAGGGTTGTCTTTTCGTCTTGTTTATGGTTTCCTTTGCTGTGCAAAAGCTTCTACGTTTCATTAGGTCCCATTTGTTTATTTTTGTTTTTATTTCCATTACGCTAAGAGGTGGATCAAAAAAGATCTTGCTGTGATTTATGTCAAAGAGTGTTCTTCCTGTGCTTTCCTCTAAGAGTTTTATAGTGTCTGGTCTTACATTTAGGTCTTGAATCCATTTTGAGTTTATTTTTGTGTATGGTGTTAAGGAGTGTTTTAATTTCATTCTTTTACATGTAGCTGTCCAGTTTTCCCAGCACCACTTATTGTCTTTTCTCCATTGTATATCCTTGCCTCCTTTGTCATAGATTAGTTGACCATAGGTGCATGGGTTTATCTCTGGGCTTTCTATCTTGTTCCATTGATCTGTGTTTCTGTTTTTGTGCCAGTAGCATATTGTCTTGATTACTGTAGCTTTGTAGTAGAGTCTGAAGTCAGGGAGTCTGATTCCTCCAGCTCCGTTTTTTTCCCTCAAGACTGCTTTGGCTATTCGGGGTCTTTTGTGTCTCCATACAAATTTTAAGATTTTTTTGTTCTAGTTCCATAAAAAATGCCATTGGTAATTTGATAGGGATTGCATTGAATCAGTAGATTGCTTTGGGTAGTATAGTCATTTTCACAATATTGATTCTTCCAATCCAAGAACATGGTATATCTCTCCATCTGTTGGTATCATCTTTAATTTCTTTCATCAGTGTCTTATAGTTTTCTGCATACAGGTCTTTTGTCTCCCTAGGTAGGTTTATTCCTAGGTATATTATTCTTTTTGTTGCAATGGTAAATAAGAGTGTTTCCTTAATTTCTCTTTCAGATTTGTCATCGTTAGTGTATAGGAATGCAAGAGATTTCTGTGCATTAATTTTGTATTCTGCAACTTTACCAAATGCATTGATTAACTCTAGTAGTTTTCTGGTGGCATCTTTAGGATTCTCTATGTAGTGTATCAAGACATCTGCAAACAGTGACAGTTTTACTTCATCTTTTCTGATTTGGATTCCTTTTATTTCTTTTTCTTCTCTGATTGCTGTGGCTAAAACTTCCAAAACTATGTTGAATAATAGTGGTGATAATTTGCAACCTTGTCTTGTTCCTGATCTTAATGGAAATGGTTTCAATTTTTCACCATTGAGAATGAGGTTGGCTGTGGGGTTGTCATATATGGCCTTTATTATGTTGAGGTAAGTTCCGTCTATGCATACTTTCTGGAGAGTTTTTATCATAAATTGGTGTTGAATTTTGTCAAAATCCTTTTCTGCATCTATTGAGATGATCATATTGTTTTTATTCTTCAGTTTGTTAATATGGTTTATCACGTTGATTGATTTACGTATGTTGAAGAATCCTTGCATCCCTGGGATAAATCCCACTTGATCATGGTGTATGATCCTTTTAATGTGTTGTTGGATTCAGTTTGCTAGTATTTTATTGAGGATTTTTGCGTCTATATTCATCAGTGATATTGGTCTGTAATTTTCTTTTTTTGTAGTATCTTTGTCTGGTTTTGGTATCAGAGTGATGGTGGCCTCATACAATGAGTTTGGAGTGTTCCTTCCTCTGCAATTTTTTGGAAGAGTTTGAGAAGGATGGGTGTTAGCTCTTCTAAATGTTTGATAGAATTCACCTGTGAAGCCATCTGGTCCTGGACTTTTTTTTGTTGGAAGATTTTTAATCACAGTTTCAATTTCATTACTTGTGATTGGTCTGTTCATACTTTCTATTTCTTCCTGGTTCAGTCTTGGAAGGTTATACCTTTCTAAGAATTGGTCCATTTCTTCCAGGTTGTCCATTTTATTGGCATAGAGTTGCTTGTAGTAGTCTCTTAGGATGCTTTGTATTTCTGCGCTGTCTGTTGTAACTTCTCCATTTTCATTTGTAATTTTATTGACTTGAGTCCTCTCCCTCTTTTTCTTGATGAGTCTGGCTAATGGTTTATAAATTTTGTTTATCTTCTCAAAGAACCAGCTTTTAGTTTTATTGATCTTTGCTATTGTTTTCTTTGTTTCTATTTTATTTATTTCTGCTCTGATCTTTATGATTTCTTTCCTTCTGCTAACTCTGGGTTTTGTTTGTTCTTTCTCTACTTCCTTTAGGTGTAAGGTTAGATTGTTTATTTGAGATTTTTCTTGTTTCTTGAGGTAGGCTTGTATAGCTATAAACTTCCCTCTTAGAACTGCTCTTGCTGCATCCCATAGGTTTTGTATCATCGTGTTTTCATTGTCATTTGTCTCTAGGTATTTTTTGATTTCCTCTTTGATTTCTTCATTGATCTCTTGGTTATTTAGTAACGTATTGTTTAGCCTCCAAGTGTTTGTGTCTTTTATGTTGCTTTCCCTGTAATTGATTTCTGATCTCATAGCGTTCTGGTCGGAAAAGATGCTTGATATGATTTCAATATTCTTAATTTTACTGAGGCTTGATTTGTGACCCAAGATGTGTACTATCCTGGAGAATGTTCCATGTGCACTTGAGAAGAAAGTGTTATCTGCTGTTTTTGGATGGAATATCCTATAAATATCAATTAAATCTATCTGTTCTATTGTGTCATTTAAAGCTTGTGTTCACGTATTAGTTTTCTGTCTGGATGATCTGTCCATTGGTGTAAGTGAGTTGTTAAAGTTCCTCACTATTATTGTGTTATTGTCAATTTCCTCTTTTATAGCTGTTAGCAGTTGCCTTATGTATTGAGGTGCTCCTATGTTGGGTGTATATATATGTATAATTGTTATATCTTCCTTTTGGATTGATCCCTTGATCATTATGTAGTGTCCTTCCTTGTCTCTTGTAGCATTCTTTATTTTAAAGTCTATTTTATCTGATATGAGTATTGCTACTCCAGTTTTGTTTTGATTTCCATTTGCATGGAATATCATTTTCCATCCCCTCACTTTCAGTCTGTATGTGTCCCTAGGTCTGAAGTGGGTCTCTTATAGACAGCCTATATATGGGTCTTGTTTTTGTATCCATTCAGCGAGCCTGTGTCTGTTGGTTGGAGCATTTAATTCATTCACGTTTAAGGTAATTATCGATATGTATGTTCCTGTTACCATTTTCTTAATTGTTATAGGTTTGTTTTTGTAGGTCCTTTTCTTCTCTTGTGTTTCCCACTTAGAGAAGTTCCTTTAGCATTTGTTATAGAGATGGTTTGGTGGTGCTGATTTCTCTTAGCTTTTGCTTGTCTGTAAAGTTTTTGATTTCTCCATTGAATCTGAATGAGATCCTTGCTGGGTAGAGTATCCTTGGTTGTAGGTTCTTCCCTTTCATCACTTTAACTATATCTTGCCACTCCCTTCTGGCTTGTAGAGTTTCTGCTGAGAAATCAGCTGTTAACCTTATGGGAGTTCCCTTGTATGTTATTTGTCGTTTTTCCCTTGTTGCTTTCAATAATTTTTCTTTGTCTTTAATTTTTGTCAGTTTGAATCCTGTGTGTCTTGGCATGTTTCTCCTTGGGTTTATCCTGCCTGGGACTCTCTTTGCTTCCTGGACTTTGGTGGCTTTTTCTTTTTCTATGTTTAGGGAAGTTTTCGACTATAATTTCTTCAAATATTTTCTTGGTTCCTTTCTCTCTCTCTTCTCCTTCTGGGACCCCTATAATGTGAATGTTTGTGCATTTAATATTGTCCCAGAGGTCTCTTAGGCCATCTTCATTTCTTTTCATTCTTTTTTCTTTATTCTGTTCTGTGACAGTGAATTCTACCATTCTGTCTTCCAGGTCACTTATCCGTTCTTCTGCCTCGGTTATTCTTCTATTGATTCCTTCTAGTGTATTTTTCATTTCAGTTATTGTATTGTTCATCTCTGTTTCTTTGTTCTTTAATTCTTCTAGGTGTTTGTTCTTTAATTCTTCTAGGTCTTTGTTAAACATTTCTTGCATCTTCTTGATCTTTGCCTCCATTCTTTTTCCAAGGTCCTGGATCATCTTCACTATCATTATTCTGAATTCTTTTTTCTGGAAGGTTGCATATCTCCACTTCATTTAGTTGTTTTTCTGGGGCTTTATCTTTTTCCTTCATCTGGTACATAGCTCTGTGCCTTTTCATCTTGTCTGTCTTTCTGTGAATGTGGTTTTTGTTCCACAGGCTGCAGGATTGTAGTTTTTCTTGCTTCTGCTGTCTGCCCTCTGGTGGATGAGGCTATCTAAGAGGATTGTGCAAGTTTCCTGATGGGAGGGACTGGTGGTGGGTAGAGCTGACTGTTGCTGTGGTGGGCAGAGCTCAGTAAAGCTTTAATCCGCTTGACTGCTCATGGGTGGAGCTGGGTTCCCTCCCTGTTGGTTGTTTGGCCTGAGGGAACCCAACACTAGAACCTACCTGGGCTCTTTGGTGGTGCTAATGGCGGACTCTGGGAAGGCTCACACCAAGGAGTACTTCCCAGAACTTCTGCTGCCAGTGTCCTTGTCCCCACGGTGAGCCACAGCCACCACCCGCCTCTGCAGGAGACCCTCCAACACTAGCAGGTAGGTCTAGTTCAGTCTCCCCTGGGGTCACTGCTCCTTCCCCTGGGTCCTGATGCGCACACTACTTTGTGTGTGCCCTCCAAGGGTGGAGTCTCTGTTTCCTCCAGTCCCGTCGAAGTCCTGCAATCAAATCCCTCTAGCCTTTAAAGTCTGATTCTTTAGGAATTCCTCCTTCTGTTGCCAGACCCCCAGGTTGGGAACCTGACGTGGGGCTCAGAACCTTCACTCCAGTGGGTGGACTTCTGTGGTATAAGTTTTCTCCAATTTGTGAGTCACCCACCCAGCAGTTATGGGATTTGATTTTACTGTGATTGCACCCCTCCTACCATCTCATTGTGGCTTCTCCTTTGTCTTTGGATGTGGGGTATCTTTTTTGGTGAGTTCCAGTGTCTTCCTGTCGATGATTGTCCAGCAGCTAGTTGTGATTCTGGTTTTCTCGCAAGAGGGAGTGAGAGCACGTCCTTCTACTCTTGCCATCTTGGTTCCTAATCTAGTCCAAATTTATAATACAGAGTTTGATCAGTTACTAGATAGTAGGCTTGATAGGAAAATAAGTTGTATCTCCTGCTTACCCCATAAAATCTTCCCTACAATAACTGAAATTCCTGAAATTTGACATTTATATATGTGAACAACCCCTCTTTGAAAATTCAAATCCTCTGTAAGGATAACCAAAGTTGTAATCATAATCGTAAAATTAATATCAGATTGTTTTCCTCATACAACCACTCTGGAGGAAATGGATCTTCAATTGAATAAGGTCTGAAGAGGTAAAGGTAAATTTGAAGTACATAGAACTAGTGTAGAAGACAAGCTTAGGTGGGGCCTTACATTGAGAAGCTCTAGAACAGTAGAGAGCAGCCAGTGATACTAGAGCCTTTGTCTAGGTTTGAGGAAAGATGCCAAATAGCAGAGGGAAAATCAAAGATGAGATTCTTTCACTTGCAGCTCTGCTTTAGGTACACATGGGTTGTAGTGAATTAGAGAAGTGCTTTCCTGGAAAGTGTGTTAGACTCAGTTCTTGGGTTCAACCTCCAGAGAATGATTTTGTAGATGATATGAATGACCATGATTTGAGTTCCAGTGAATTAGAACATAGGCAGAAAACTCGAGAACTGTGGGTCTCAAACCTGGATGTACATTAGAATCACCCAGGGAGCTTAGAAAACTTCTTCTGACCACTTCCTCAGAGATTCTGACTCAATTGTTCATGATGGATAAAGGGAATTCATACTTTGAAAAGTTCTACCAGATGATTAGCATGTGCACCAAGTTTGAAAACTACTGGAAGGACAACACCAGAAGGGCACATAGTGTTTCAATATAAATGACTGCAGTTGGCCCTTTAGAGTGAAACTAACTGTAGAGTGCTAACAGTCAAGCAGTCACTATCCTGTTCCAGCTGATTATTTCTATGAGGGTAGGCAGACTCTGTGCTGATCTTTATGTTGTTTTGAAAGAAGATTAAAATCAAATATTTTGAGAAATCTCTAAATATTCAAATATTGACAACCATTTCAAATAAACTTTAAACTACCATATGGGTAAAAGATAAAATGTTTATGACCAAATATAGCCCACAGGACACAGGTTGTAAACTTTTGATTCAGAGAATTTCCAAGCAAATGGTCTGTTGGTTCTAATTAGTGTACAAATAGGGTGTGGGTTTTTTCATGTAGAATGACATCTAGTTCTTAAAAACAAATTGGAGTTACAATTATGTTGAAAGAATGATCTCTTCTGTATTTGGTTGAAGGAGGTAACCCAGATTAAAATGGCTTGAAAATGTTAAATAACTACCCAAATATGGTGAATTATTATTATTTTGAAATAAGAGGTTCTGAGATTTGAAAAATATTTGAAAATAAAATGTATTGTTTTGGGCTCTAACAATATGTCTCACCAGTATAGATAAAGCTTTATTAAATCGGATCATTCGACAACTTATTTTGCCTTTATATCTATCCAGAATTTTAGATTGCACTCTAACTGTAGGATATGTTCTGTCCCACAACTAATCAATTCATAGATAACTGTGCCCTGAAATACTATACATTTCATAATTATAAAAATTTCATGCTGTGTGTGTTTAAATTTGCAGTGTTATAAATGATGATAACTCAACTAAAATATTATTAAAATTAAATATGTAAAGTTAAAAAGAACTCTAAACAAAACATTTTGTTTATACTGTTAGAGCATCTGTTAGTCTAACAGACCCTTCTGTGTAATTATTGATGAGGTCTATATAACAGCTCTCTTACTGCTAAATTAACTGGATTTTTAAAAAATACAGCAAATCTGTAATTGAAATCTGTTTCAGAATTTTCACACACATGTGATGCAAAATGAATGTATCATTCAAACATAGGCATAAAATGAAGATGAGTCAGAAATCATTCCATACCATAATGAATACATCAAAAAATGTCTTCTTCCTTTTTACCTAGCATCACATTATGATTCTAATACAGTAGGTGAAATGGAGACTGAAGTATTTCCAAGGTGGAAGGGCTATAAAATGATTTTATATAACATTAACACACATTTTATACTGTTTTTATACATTTTACATATCCTCTAGATCCCTTGGTTTTAATAGGGATGTTATAACAGAGACTCCATTTCTTCAATCAGCGACATATGACCCTGACAGATAGTTACCATACTTCTGTCTACATTCTCAAAATGCAAATCAAAACAAAAAGGAAGCTACAACTGCCAACAGTGACTTACAGCAGGGGTCAAATAGTCAAATGCCTACAGGGGACAAGCAGGTGACTTAAATGAGGAGAGCAGGCCAGAAATACATGCCCTGTCTATAGGTAGAGTAGCTCTTCAGATATAGCTAATGGCTGTCATGAACAATTGTAGGTCCTGTGTTGTAATAGATTGTTCAACAGAAGCCAGAAATCTGGATTTTTTCAGGGAAAATATTCTGCTTTTTAAATATTTCCAATCTATAGAAATGCCTTTATGACATTGTATAAACCAAACAAAATATCTCTGTGCAACATCAATCTCTGGCATAAAGGGGTAGAGATGACAACTAAGGAAACTGAGATAAAATTCTTACCATGGTTGTATTACAGAAAACACATATTGGACAAGTCATACACATACAAATGCCTGTGTGCACAGACACAACTTCCTCACTGAAAATTTGTAAGCAGAAGATTGTTAAATGTAAATGAGTATAAGGGGCTGGGGGCTGTGATAATAAGGAACTTTTCATTCATTCATTCATTCTACAAATACTTACCAGGCCCTGTTCCAGGTGCTAGGAATATAGTATTAAAAACATGGTCTTTTTCTCTTGGAGTTTATACCCCAGGGAGGGTATAGCCAAACAAATAAATATTTGATATGCGTTAAAACTACACCATCATGCAGTAAGTGCTATCAAAAATATTTAGCTATGTAAGTTATAGGATTGTCATTTGTAAGGTTTATGAAAAAGAATGTTTAGTTCTTCTTCTACTTATTCTGTAAAGAAAAAAAAGAGAAAGAGTTCTTAATTATTTTAGCTTGTTTATTTCGTGGGTAAAAAACAGACATCATTAAATCATACAGACAAAGTAGAATGGGGAGTTATTGTTTAATGTCTAGGATTTCAATTTTCCAAGATGAAAAAAGTTCTTGAGATGGATAATGGTAATGGTTATACAACAACATAGATGTGCTTAAACCCACTAAACTGCAAATTTAAAAAATGGTTAAGATGGTAAATTTTATGTTATATGTATTTTACCACAATAAAAAAATTGGGGGACACATGGGGGGGAGAAGAAGACGGCGGAAGAGTAAGACGCGGAGATCACCTTCCTTCCCACAGATACATTAGAAATACATCTACACGTGGAACTGCTCCTACAGAACACCCACTGAACGCTGGCAGAAAACGTCAGACCTCCCAAAAGGCAAGAAACTCCCCACGTACTTGGGTAGGGCAAAAGAAAAAAGAAATAACAGAGACAAAAGAATAGGGACGGGACCTGCACCTGTGGGAGGGAGCCGTGAAGGAGGAAAGGTTTCCACGCACTAGGAAGCCCCTTCGCGGGCAGAGACTGCGGGTGGCAGAGGGGGGAAGCTTCGGAGCCACGGAGGAGAGCGCAGCCACAGGGGTGCGGAGGGCAAAGCGGAGAGACTCCCGCACAGAGGCTCGGCGCCGAGCAGCACTCACCAGCCCGAGAGGCTTGTCTGCTCAGCCGCCGGGGCGGGCGGGGGCTGGGAGCTGAGGCTCGGGCTTCGGTCGGATCCCAGGGAGAGGACTGGGGTTGGCGGCGAGAACACAGCCTGAAGGGGTTAGCGCACCACAGCTACCCAGGAGGGAGTCCAGGAAAAAGTCTGCAGCTGCCGAAGAGGCAAGAGACTTTTTCTTGCCTCTTTGTTTCCTGGTGCGCGAGGAGAGGGGATTCAGAGCGCCGCCTAAACGAACGGGTGCGAGCCGCGGCTATCAGCGTGGATCCCACAGCAACAGGGGCGCAGAGGGAAAAGTGGAGAGATTCCCGCACAGAGGAGCGGTGCCGACCTGCACTCACCAGCCCGAGAGGCTTGTCTGCTCACCCACCTGGGCGGGCGGGGGCTGGGAGTTGAGGCTCGGGCTTTGGTCGAATCGCAGGGAGAGGACTGGGGTTGACGGCGTGAACACAGCCTGAAGGGGTTAGCTCACCACAGCTAGCCGGGAGGGAGTCCGGAAAAAAGTCTGCAGCCGCCGAAGAGGCAAGAGACTTTTTCTTGCCTCTTTGTTTCGCGGCGCGCAAGGAGAGGGGATTCAGAGCGCCGCCTAAACGAGCTCCAGAGACGGGCGCGAGCCGTGGCTATCAGCGCGGACCCCAGAGACGGGCATGAGACGCTAAGGCTGCTGCTGCCGCCACCAAAAAGCCTGTGTGCGAGCACAGGTCACTCTCCACACCGCCCCTCCCGGGAGCCTGTGCAGCCCGCCACGGCCAGGCTCCCGTGATCAGGGGACAACTTCCCCAGGAGAACGCACGGCGCGCCTCGGGCTGCTGCAACGTCACGCCGGCCTCTGCCGCCGCAGGCTCGCCCCGCATCCGTATCCCTCCCGCCCCCCGGCTCGAGTGAGCCAGAGACCCCGAAGCAGCTGCTCCTTTAACCCCGTTCTGTCTGGGCGGGGAACAGACGCCCTCAGGCGACCTACATGCAGAGGCGGCTAAAAATCCAAAGCTGAACCCCGGGAGCTGTGCGAACAAAGAAGAGAAAGGGAAATCTCTCCCAGCAGCCTCAGAAGCAGCGGATTAAAACTTCACAAACAACTTGATGTGCCTGCATCTGTTGAATACCTGAATAGACAACGAATCATCCCAAATTCAGGAGGTGGACTTTGGGAGCAGGATATATTAATTTTTCCCCTTTTCCTTTTTTTTTGAGTGTATATGTATATGCTTCTGGGTGAGATTTTGTCTGTATAGCTTTGCTTTATAATAGCTTTATTTTACTTCACTATGTTTTATCCTCTTTCTTTCTTTCTTTCTTTCTATTTTTTCTCCCTTTTACTCTGAGCCGTGTGGATGAAAGGCTCTTGGTGCTCCAGCCAGGCATCAGGGCTGTGCCTCTGAGGTGGGAGAGCCAACTTCAGGACACTGGTCCACAAGAGACCTCCCAGCTCCACATAATACCAAACAGCGAAAATCTCTCAGAGATCTCCATCTCAACATCAAGACCCAGCTTCACTCAACGACCAGCAAGCTACAGTGCTGGACACCCTATGCCAAACAACTAGCAAAACAGGAACACAGCCCCATCCATTAGCAGAGAGGCTGCCTAAAATCATAATAAGGCCACAGACACCCCAAAATACACCACCAGATGTGGACGTGCCCACCAGAAAGACAAGATCCAGCCTCATCCACCAGAACACAGACACTAGTTCCCTCCACCAGGAAGCCTACACAACCCACTGAACCAACCTTAGCCACTGGAGACAGATACCAAAAACAACGGGAACTACGAACCTGCAGCCTGTGAAAAGGAGACCCCAAACACAGTAAGATAAGCAAAATGAGAAGACAGAAAAACACACAGCAGATGAAGGAGCAAGGTAAAAACACACCAGACCTAACAAATGAAGAGGAAATACGCAGTCTACCAGAAAAAGAATTCAGAATAATGATAGTAAAGATGATCCAAAACCTTGGAAATAGAATAGACAAAATGCAAGAAACATTTAACAAGGACATAGAAGAATTAAAGAGGAACCAAGCAACAATGAAAAAAAAATAAATGAAATTAAAAATACTCTAGAAGGGATCAATAGCAGAATAACTGAGGCAGAAGAACGGGTAACTGACCTGGAAGATAAAATAGTGGAAATAACTACTGCAGAGCAGGATAAAGAAAAAAGAATGAAAAGAACTGAGGACAGTCTCAGAGAACTCTGGGACAACATTAAACACACCAACATTCGAATTATAGGGGTCCCAGAAGAAGAAGAGAAAAAGAAAGGGACTGAGAAAATATTTGAAGAGATTATAGTTGAAAACTTCCCTAATATGGGAAAGGAAATAGTTAATCAAGTCCTGGAAGCACAGAGAGTTCCATACAGGATAAATCCAAGGAGAAACACACCAAGACACATATTAATCAAACTATCAAAAATTAAATATAAAGAAAACATATTAAAAGCAGCAAGGGAAAAACAACAAATAACACACAAGGGAATCCCCATAAGGTTAACAGCTGATCTTTCAGCAGAAACTCTGCAACCCAGAAGGGAGTGGCAGGATATACTTAAAGTGATGAAGGAGAAAAACCTACAACCAAGATTAATCCACCCAGCAAGGATCTCATTCAGATTTGATGGAGAAATTAAAACCTTTACAGACAAGCAAAAGCTGAGAGAGTTCAGCACCACCAAACCAGCTTTACAACAAATGCTAAAGGAACTTCTCTAGGCAAGAAACACAAGAGAAGGAAAACACCTACAATAACAAACCCAAAACATTTAAGAAAATGGGAATAGGAACATACACATCGATAATTACCTTAAATGTAAATGGATTAAATGCTCCCACCAAAAGACACAGACTGGCTGAATGGATACAAAAACAAGACCCATATATATGCTGTCTACAAGAGACCCACTTCAGACCTAGGGACACATACAGACTGAAAGTGAGGGGATGGAAAAAGATATTCCATGCAAATGGAAATCAAAAGAAAGCTGGAGTAGCAATTCTCATATCAGACAAAATAGACTTTAAAATAAAGACTATTACAAGAGACAAAGAAGGACACTATATAATGATCAAGGGATCGATCCAAGAGGAAGGTATAACAATTGTAAATATTTATGCACCCAACATAGGAGCACCTCAATACATAAGGCAAATACTAACAGCCATAAAAGGGGAAATCGACAGCAACACAATCATAGTAGGGGACTTTAACACCCCACTTTCACCAATGGACAGATCATCCAAAATGAAAATAAATAAGGAAACACAAGCTTAAAATGATACATTAAACAAGATGGACTTAATGGATATTTATAGGACATTCCACCCAAAAACAACAGAATACACATTCTTCTCAAGTGCTCATGGAACATTCTCCAGGAAAGATCATATCTTGGGTCACAAATCAAGCCTTGGTAAATTTAAGAAAATTGAAATCGTATCAAGTATCTTTTCCGACCACAACGCTATGAGACTAGATATCAATTACAGGAAAAGATCTGTAAAAAATACAAACACATGGAGGCTAAACAATACACTACTTAATAACGAAGTGATCACTGAAGAAATCAAAGGGGAAATCAAAAAATACCTAGAAACAAATGACAATGGAGACACGACGACCCAAAACCTATGGGACGCAGCAAAAGCAGTGCTAAGAGGGAAGTTTATAGCAATACAAGCCTACCTCAAGAAACAGGAAACATCTCGAATAAACAACCTAACCTTGCACCTGAAGCAATTAGAGAAAGAAGAACAAAAAAACCCCAAAGCTAGCAGAAGGAAAGAAATCATAAAGATCAGGTCAGAAATAAATGAAAAAGAAATGAAGGAAACAATAGCAAAAATCAATGAAACTAAAAGCTGGTTCTTTGAGAAGATAAACAAAATTGATAAACCATTAGCCAGACTCATCAAGAGAAAAAGGGAGAAGACTCAAATCAATAGAATTAGAAATGAAAAAGGAGAAGTAACCGCTGACACCGCAGAAATACAAACGATCATGAGAGATTACTACAAGCAACTCTATGCCAATAAAATGGACAACCTGGAAGAAATGGACAGATTCTTAGAAATGCACAACCTGCCGAGACTGAACCAGGAAGAAATAGAAAATATGAACAGACCAATCACAAGCACTGAAATTGAAACTGTGATTAAAAATCTTCCAACAAACAAAAGCCCAGGACCAGATGGCTTCACAGGCGAATTCTATCAAACATTTAGAGAAGAGCTAACACCTATCGTTCTCAAACTCTTCGAAAATATTGCAGAGGGAGGAACACTCCCCAACTCATTCTACGAGGCCACCATCACCCTGATACCAAAACCAGACAAAGATGTCACAAAGAAAGAAAACTACAGGCCAATATCACTGATGAACATAGATGCAAAAATCCTCAACAAAATACTAGCAAACAGAATCCAACAGCACATTAAAAAGATCATACACCATGATCAAGTGGGGTTTATCCCAGGAATGCAAGGATTCGTCAATATACGCAAATCAATCAACGTGATACACCATATTAACAAATTGAAAGAGAAAAACCATATGATCATCTCAATAGATGCAGAGAAAGATTTTGACAAAATTCAACACCCATTTATGATAAAAGCCCTGCAGAAAGTAGGCATAGAGGGAACTTTCCTCAACATAATAAAGGCCATATATGACAAACCCACAGCCAATATTGTCCTCAATGGTGAAAAACTGAAACCATTTCCACTAAGATCAGGAACAAGACAAGGTTGCCCACTCTCACCACAATTATTCAACATAGTTTTGGAAGTGTTAGCCACAGCAATCAGAGAAGAAAAAGAAATAAAAGGAATCCAAATCGGAAAAGAAGTAAAGCTGTCACTGTTTGCAGATGACATGATACTATACGTAGAGAATCCTAAAGATGCTACCAGAAAACTACTAGAGCTAATCAATGAATTTGGTAAAGTAGCAGGATACAAAATTAATGCACAGAAATCTCTTGCATTTCTATACACTAATGACGAAAAATCTGAAAGTGAAATTAAGAAAACGCTCCCGTTTACCATTGCAACAAAAAGAATAAAATACCTAGGAATAAACCTACCTAAGGAGACAAAAGACCTGTATGCAGAAAATTATAAGACACTGATGAAAGAAATTAAAGGTGATACAAATAGATGGAGAGATATACCATGTTCTTGGATTGGAAGAATCAACATTGTGAAAATGACTCTACTACCCAAAGCAATCTACAGATTCAATGCAATCCCTATCAAACTACCACTGGCATTTTTCACAGAACTAGAACAAAAAATTTCACAATTTGTATGGAAACACAAAAGACCCCGAATAGCCAAAGCAATCTTGAGAACGAAAAATGGAGCTGGAGGAATCAGGCTCCCTGACTTCAGACTATATTACAAAGCTACAGTAATCAAGACAGTTTGGTACTGGCACCAAAACAGAAATATAGATCAATGGAACAGGATAGAAAGCACAGAGATAAACCCACGCACATATGGTCACCTTATCTTTGACAAAGGAGGCAAGCATATACAGTGGAGAAAAGACAGCCTCTTCAATAAGTGGTGCTGGGAAAATTGGACAGATACATGTAAAAGTATGAAATTAGAACATTCCCTGACACCATACACAAAAATAAACTCAAAATGGATTAAAGACCTAAGTGTAAGGCCAGACACTATCAAACTCTTAGAGAAAAACATAGGCAGAACACTCTATGACATAAATCACAGCAAGATTCTTTTTGACCCAGCTCCTAGACAAATGGAAATAAAAACACAAATAAACAAATGGGACCTAATGAAACTTAAAAGCTTTTGCACAGCAAAGGAAACCATAAACAAGACCAAAAGACAACCCTCAGAATGGGAGAAAATATTTGCAAATGAAGCAACTGACAAAGGATTAATCTCCAAGATTTACAAGCAGCTCATGCAGCTCAATAACAAAAAAACGAACAACCCAATCCAAAAATGGGCAGAAGACCTAAATAGACATTTCTCCAAAGAAGATATACAGATTGCCAACAGACACATGAAAGAATGCTCAACATCATTAATCATTAGAGAAATGCAAATCAAAACTACAATGAGATATCATCTCACACCGGTCAGATTGGCCATCATCAAAAAATCTAGAAACAATAAATGCTGGAGAGGGTGTGGAGAAAAGGGAACACTCTTGCACTGTTGGTGGGAATGTAAATTGATACAGCCACTATGGAGAACAGTATGGATTTTCCTTAAAAAACTACAAATAGAACTACCATACGACCCAGCAATCCCACTACTGGGCATATACCCTGAGAAAACCATAGTTCAAAAAGAGTCATGTACCAAAATGTTCATTGCAGCTCTATTTACAATAGCCAGGACCTGGAAGCAACCTAAGTGTCCATCATCGGATGAATGGATAAAGAAGATGTGGCACATATATACAATGGAATATTACTCAGCCATAAAAAGAAATGAAATGGAGGTATTTGTAATGAGGTGGATGGAGTTAGAGTCTGTCATACAGAGTGAAGTAAGTCAGAAAGAGAAAAACAAATACAGTATGCTAACACATATATATGGAATCTAAGGGAAAAAAAAAAAAGGCCATGAAAAACCTATTGGCAAGACGGGAATAAAGACACAGACCTACTAGAGAATGGACTTGAGGATATGGGGAGGGGGAAGGGTGAGATGTGACAGGGTGAGAGAGTGTCATGGATATATATACACTACCAGATGTACAATAGATAGCTAGTGGGAAGCAGCCGCATAGCACAGGGAGATCAGCTCGGTGCTTTGTGAGCACCTAGAGGGGTGGGATGGGGAGGGTGGGAGGGAGGGAGATGCAAGAGGGAAGAGATATGGGAACATATGTATATGTATAACTGATTCACTTTGTTATAAAGCAGAAACTAACACACCATTGTAAAGCAATTATACTTCAATAAAGATGTTTAAAAAAAAAAATTGGGGAACAAAGTAAAAAAAACAGGTGAGGGCCAGAATTTGGCCTTCAGGCTATAGTTTACTGACCCCTGACTTATTGTATACCCGTCTGGGTTATCTGATTCTGATCTGGCATTGCTTTTGAGCTATCTTACAATCTGTAAGTTGCAGATAACTGATAGCAATGCAAAATAATTATTTTCTAAACATGGAAAATAAATTATGTCCAGTGGAGATTCAATTGATTTCCTTCTCCCCCATGGACAAAGTCATTTTCATGTCCATTTGCAAATTTAATTTCAATATTCCTTTACTTCCTATAAATTTGTATTTCTCTAACTTTTCATTTGAACTGCTTATAACATCTAAAACAGGTACCTCACATAATCAGTTAAAATCTTTAATATGTGAGTTTTTATAAATAGCTGTATGTCTTATGATTTTACCTTTTTTTGGAAAATTATCCATTAATAGTGTGCATATTGTTGATACCTGTTTCTTTGAAGTGGAAGTTGTATTGCTATCAAATTATATAATTATGTGGTTGTTGATTATAATTTCTTTCCAGGAATATTTGTTGAATGAGCCATTTTATCCAAAAAATAAGATTGTGTTTTCACTTAAAAATAGACTAAAAATAGACAATTTAAAAAAAAAAAATGTGTGTTGTATATGGAAGTGAAAAAATCCCAAATGAGGTATTTATCTAGTCATTCATTCCCTCTCTCCCTCAGAAGAACTTGTTTTTCCCTCTTCAAAGATAGGATCTAATCACCAATTACCTTATATAGCCTAAGTCTGTGTTATTTGTGTGATTCTCAGTTGATGTAACATCAAGTATTGAAAAGTCCTCTGAAGAAGACTAAAATAAGAGTAGCATTGTGACAGTGACAATCAGTGACAGTTTGGAGTAGCACTGCTATCTTTCATGGAGGTCTTCTTGTTTGCCGGCAGACAACTTCCATTTCGGTTCTCACTTAGGAATACATTATACCTTACTGAACCTTATTAAATGAAGAAAAACATGACTAAGGGAAGAGAAGCTTTTCAAAATTAAACGGCAGTACAGAGCAAGTTCTCATTCAAAGACTATTATTTAATTTTCCATTTATATCAGTCTAGGTTCAACTTACAGCAGATACACTTCACCCTAGCTAGTTGATGCAGAAAGAAAAATACTAAATGGAAATAAATGGATTTCAGATTTGTTAGAAGGCTGAAGAAACAAGATTTAGGCTGACTGTGGAGGTTGGTTTCTCAAAGCCACGCCATATAACTGGGGCTCCAAGGGAGTTGATGATCTTGCCAACATCAGGAAGATGCCTGCATAATTGGAAACCTCAGCTGCAGCTTCTGACTCCAGACAAGTCAGCATCTGATAAAACCCAATCAGCAAATTGGAAGCCTCAAGGCCTGCTTCTTTCTCTCCTTACTTAATTCAGTTCCTGTTGTCTGCAGGTGCTTCTGATTGGTGTAATCTCAACCACAAACCTAGATCTAAGGAATTCTGGGAAATGTATCTTGTGACTCTCCGTCTCTGTGATACAGGAAATCACCAGGAAGACACCAGAATATATGCTGAGTAAGTTAATGTATCTAACTTCTCCCCCAAATTATTGACTCAGAATGGTGCTCATTCCAAATCCTCCCGTCCTTTAACTGTTCTGTAAAGGTAAGGCTGAGGGTAATGAGAGTTGGGAGATGTCCACCCTCCTGAGCCGCTGCCTCCTGGTTCTTTTAATGATCGAATGTGTTGTTTATAGTTTGGGGTTTTTCAGCACTTATGAATAAAGCTGGTATAAACATTCAAATACAGGATTTTGTGAGAACATGAGGCTTTATTTCTCTCAGACAAGTACTTAGGAATGGTATGCTGAGATGTGTGGAAAGTATATGTTTATTAGAAACTGCTAAACTGTTTTCTAACGTGACTATACTGTATTGCTTTCCAACCAGTAGGTTAATGAAAAAGAATATTGCTTCATTCTTCTTACAGTTATTTTTTGTAGTAAATGAGAGTTCCATATATTGCGTACCATCATCAGAACTTAATATTGCTATAACATTTTTGGTTTTGGTTTAGCCTTTCTAATAGGCACGCAGTTGTAACTGATTGTGGTTTTAATTTGCAGTTGCCTTTAATTAGTGATGAATGATGTTGGGCATGTTTTCATGTGCTTTCTTGCCATCCATACATTTGTTTTGGTAGAACACTTTGTTTTTCTAATTAATGAGTTGTGAGGGTCCTTGATATAGACTGAATACAAGTGTTGTTTTTTTTTTAGAATTGAATATATTTTTCTTTTTTTTTGAATTTTTGAATTTTATTTTATTTATTTTTTTACACAGCAGGTTCTTATTATCTATTTTATACATATTAGTGTATATATGTCAATCCCAATCTCTCAATTCATCCCACCACCACCACAGCCCCCCTCCACTTTCCCCCCTTGGTGTCCATACATTTGTTCTCTACATCTGTGTCTCTATTTCTGCTCTGCAAACCGGTTCATCTGTACCATTTTTCTAGGTTCCACATATATGCGTTAATATACGATATTTGTTTTTCTCTTTCTGACTTACTTCACTCTGTATGACAGTCTCTAGATCCATCCACGTCTCTACAAATGACCCAGTTTCGTTCCTTTTTATGGCTGAGTAATATTCCATTGTATATATGTACCACATCTTCTCTATCCATTCATCTGTTGATGGGCCTTTAGGGTGCTTCCATGACCTGGCTATTGTAAATAGTTCTGCAATGAACATTGGGGTGCATGTCTCTTTTTGAATTATGGTTTTCTCAGGGTATATGCCCAGTAGTGGGATTGCTGGGTCATATGGTAATTCTATTTTTAGTTTTTTAGGGAACCTCCATATTGTTCTTCATAGTGGCTGTATCAATTTACATTCCCACCAACAGTGCAAAAGGGTTCCCTTTTCTCCACACCCTCTCCAGCATTTGTTGTTTGTAGATTTTCTGATGATGCCCATTCTAACTGTTGTGAGGTGACACCTCATTGTTTTTCCTCATTTTTAATTGAAGTAAAGATGAATACAATATTATATGTTACAGGCATACAATACAGTGATTTACAATTTTTAAAGGATATATTTCACTTATAGTTATTATAAAACATTTGCTATATTTGCTATATATATAAAATAAAATAGCTTATTTTATATCTAATAGTTTGTACCTCTTAATCCCCTACCCTTATATTGCCCCTACCCCCTTCCCTCTCCTCACTGGTAACCACTACTTTGTTCTCTATATCTGTGAGTCTACTTCTTTTTTTTTGAATACAGGTGTTTTTTAAGATATGTGCCTTGCAAAAATTCCTGTCTGTGTCTTGTCTATATATATGTATACATAGAATAAAAAACACAAACCCCAAAAAAACAAACAAAAAAAAAGAGCAGGTATTAAGATAATACTCATATACTCTGTCTGCAGTTTCCCTAATATCAGCATCCTGCATTATTAATGTAGTATATTTGTTACAATTAATGAACCAATCTTGATGCATTATTATTATCTAAATTCCGTAGTTTAAATTAAAGTTCACTCTCTGTGTTATATAGTTCTATGGGTTTAGGCAAATGAGCAATATCACATATCCATCATTACAGTATCATACAGACTAGTTTCACTGCTCTCAAAGTCCCCTGTGCTTCATTTATTCGTACCACCCTCAAAACCCCTGAGCCCCTGGCGAACACTGAGCTTTTTGCTGTCCTCTATAGTTTTGCCTTTTGCAAATGCATGCAGATTTAATCAAGACAGGTAAAACCGCAAACTACCAGCTATAACCTTTTCAGATTGGCTTCTTTCACTTAACAATATGTATCAAGGGTCAGGTGGATGAGCACAGATGTGGGAATCCTCTTACTGCCAAGGGAGCCCTGAACAAAATTTTCCTGTAGTTTTATGGACCTGGGGTCGAGTGGGGAAGGAGAGGGAGGAGGGATAGGAGTGGAAAAGTACTGAGTCAGAGTAGAGAAAGTGTTAAGTTTCCTTCTGTGCTCCCATAAAGATGTTTTGGCTGAGGTACCTGAGGAAGGCATTGGCCCAAAGCCCCAGATAAAGAGACCTTCAGACTGCAGGCACCTGGGCTAGGAATGCAAATATCCATAAGGACGTGGCTGCCCAGGAGAGTCTAAATCCTTGACTACAGCTTCCTTCAAAGATGGTAGTGAATGGTTGGGGAAGGGAAGTTCTCCTCTGTGAGGCCTGTCAGGTAAAGCCTTTGTCATTGTCTGTGGTTGGGCTTGAAAAAAATCACACGTGGGTCTTTTAGTCAGGAGCCAGTGTCTTCAGTAGATTTTATTGTTGTTTCAATATGCGATACCCTGATGGCATATAATGCCGAGCATCTTTTCACATATTTATTTCCCACCTGTAAATCTTTGGTGAGGTGTCTGTTCAGATCTTTTGTCCATTTTTAAATTGAGTTGTTTTCTTATTATTGAGTTTAAAAAGTGTGTATTTGTATATTTTTGATACAAGTTCTTTATCAGATATGTGTTTTACAGACATTTCCTCCTAGTCTATGGCTTGTCTTCTCATTCTCTTAACAGAGTTTTGGCAGAACAGAATTTTTTAAAATTTCACTCAAGTTCAACTTACAGGTTTTTTTTATTTCATGGATTGTGCTTTTGGTGTTGTAACTAAAATCTTTTCTCCAAACCCAAAGTCACATAGAATTTTTCCAAAATTATTATAGTTTTGTATTTTACCATTAAGTATATGATTCATTTGAGTTAATTTTTGTAGATGGTATAATAAGGTCTTTGTCTCTCTCAGCAGAAATTTGTAGTCTTCCTCATATTGATCTTGTACATATTTTCTTAAATTTATGCCTGAGTTTTTGATTTTTAGAAGATGCTAATGGAATGGTTCCATTTTTTCTAAGTTTTATTTCTGAGCGAAGAGTTGTTCTTAATATTTTCTTATTATTCTTTTAGTGTCCATGGGATCAATAGTGATGATCCCTCTTTCATTTCTGATATTAGCAGTTTGTTTCTTGTTTTTCTCATAGTTACCCTGGCTAGAAGTTTATCAATTTATTGATCCTTTTAAAGGTTAAGTTTTTGGTTTCATTGGTTTTCTCTGTTGATTTCCTGTTTTCAATTTCATTGGCTTCTGTGCTAATTTTATTTTCTGTTTGCTTTAGTCTTAATTTTAATTTTTTTTTCTCTAGATTCCTAAGGTGAACACTTAGATTATTGATGTTAGGTCTCCTCTTTTCTAATATATGTATTCAATGCTATATAGTTCCTTCTAGTTCACTGCTTTTGCTGCTTCCACAAATGTTGGTAATTTGTATTTTCATTTTATTTTAGTTAAAATATGTTTAAATTTTTCCCGTCTTTTTATTTTTGACCCATGTGGTATTTAGAAGTGTTTTGTTTAATATCCAAATATTTGGGGATTTTTTTGGCCATCTTTCTGTTATTGATTTCTAATTTAATTCATTGCCGGCTGAGAATATATTTTGTATAATTTCTGTTGTTTTCAGTTTGTTAAGATGTATTTTATCACGAGTCTTTATTACTCCTTCACCTTTGAAGGATAATTTCACTGAATACCGAATTCTAGGTTGGTAGGTTTTACTTTGGTGCATGTGCCATGTGAGCGTGGGAAGAATGTGTGTGTATTCTGCTGCTATTGCAGTAAACATGCTTGTCCTATGGTCTGGAGGGAGACATTGTCTCTATCTTCCAATGATAATTGCGTATAAAGATTCTTGAGAAGATTGTGCCGAAAAAGTAATCAGTGCCTCATTCCAAGACATGCAGAAATACTGGGAGAAATCCAAATGCAAAAATTACAAATGCACCCTCTTTAATAGAGTACTATTCAAGTTAGCTATTTTATTTTGAGTGAGCTTTGGTAGTTGCATTTTTAAAGAAAATTATCTATTTCATATAATTGAATAAACTCAATTATATGAATTGTTGAATTACTGGGTATAGAGGGTTTTTTGTAACATTCCTTTTTTATTCTTTAAAGCTATAGACTTGGTAATATTTTCTCTTTTTTATTCCTGTTACCAGTAATTTGTATTTTCTCCTTTTTTTTGTTAGTCAGTTTGGTTTGATATTAATTATAATAATCCTTTTAAAATACTAGTTTTTAGTTTCATTGATATTATCTATTAATTTTTGGCTTTGTAATTCCATTGACTTCTGTTTTTGTTTTTGCTATTTCCTTCTCTATGCTTTCTTTGTGTTTAATTTGCTCTTCTTTTTATAGATTCTTTTTTCATTTTTCATTTTTTAAAATTTTATTTATTTTTGGCTGTGTTGGGTCTTCATTGCTGCGCACAGGCTTTCTCTAGTTGTGGTGAGAGGAGGCTACTCTTCGTTGTGGTGCACAGGCTTCTCCTTGAGGTGGCTTCTCTTGTTGCAGAGCACGGGCTCTAGGTGTGCAGGCTTCAGTAGTTGCCACGTGCAGGCTCGTGGGTCAGTAGTTGTGGCACGTGAGCTCTATAGCACAGGCTCAGTAGTTGTGCACAGGCTTAGTTGCTCTGTGGCATGTGGGATTTTCCCGGACCAGGGATTGAACTCGTGTCCCCTGCAATGGCAGGCAGATTCTTATCCACTGCACCACCACTGCACCACCACTGTGCTCTATAGCACAGGCTCAGTAGTTGTGGTGCACAGGCTTAGTTGCTCTGTGGCATGTGAGATTTTCCCGGACCAGGGACTGAACCCGTGTCCCCTGCAATGGCAGGCAGATTCTTATCCACTGCACCACCAGGGAAGTCCCTAGATTCTTTTTTTAAAAATATTTACTTATTTATTGGCCACGAAGCATGCAGGATCTTAGTTCCCCAATGAGGGATCAAACCCATGCCCCCAGCATTGGGATCATGGAGTCTTAACCACTGGACCACCAGGGAAGTCCCTGTAGGTTCTTAAAGTGGATCATTGATTTGAGACCTTCTTTTCTAATAAAAACATACAATACCATAAATTTCTAAGCACTCAACAAGTTTTGTTATATTTTATTTTAGCTGCACTCAACAAATTTTGTTATATTTTATTTTCATTTTTATTCAGTTAAAAATGTTTTTTAATTTTCCTTGACCCATGAAGTCCTTCCTCTCTGAACCATAAATTATTTATATTCCAAACAGTTCTATGATAAGCCTTCCCATTTTGTGTTTTATTTCTTTTAACTTGCCATTTGTATTTTTGATTCCCTTACTTCATTCTTGGTAAATTGTTTAGATATATCTTCCAGGTTACTAATTCTTTCTTTAGCTAATCTATTACAATTTTTATTTTACCAGTTACATTTTTTAATTATGGAAATTAATTATTCTCAACTATGTTTATTTTTCATGGTTAACTATTCTCACCATTTCTATAATTCATATCATTATTTCTTTAAACATTTCATACAATTCTGTTTCCTGTATAGGATAATGACAATTGACAAGTCTTTAGTGACCAAATATTATGCTGTTTGTTTGTCTTGACTTTCAATAGTTTCTTTCTCCTCAGTCTGATGATGCTTTGTGTGTGTGCACTTGTGTGTTTTTGTGATCATTCAGGATTTTAATCGCTGGAAGTTCTGTTGCTTACCTTTAGGGACACTTCAGAAAGAGAGTTTGACTTTGCTTTAAGGCCCCAACTACTTTTTTTTCTTTTCTTTTCTTTTTTTTTTTTTTTTTGAGGCCCATCCCAATTCTTGGTCCTGGGTGTTCCTACTCTGCCTCCAGGTCATAGACATTTGGGCTTCTGGCCAACATTATACCCCCTACCCCCACCCATATAGAGCGTGGTATTCTTATTTGTTTTTTTAGGAGATATGGGGAGACCAGCAGTGCCACCAAGAGTGTGTCCAATCTGGAAGTCTGCTTGTTGTGGATCAGGGGTAGTTATTCATAGACTTGCAAGCATAAATGACACCAGTTAGTGCAATCTTTATGTACTAATTGCTAAAGTCAAAATATGATCAAACTTATGTTAAGAAATTTCTTAACTAGTCTTCTTACTATTGGGCTATATCTTTCACATGAGTACAAATGAGAAAATTTATTTTGTTCTATCCCTAATTAAAATCTATATTGATTCTCCCTTGCTTGCAGAATAAAAATCAAGCTCTTCAGTATAACCTTCAAGTCCTCTCTTCATCTTTTTCCAATCTGTCTTCTTAAACATCATCTTCTTCCACTTTTCTATATAAACTTGTTGCACCAGAACATCTAGGCTCTACTTAATATGCTGTAGTCTTTCAACAACTATTGTTCTTGATGTTTCCTCTGTCTGTGCGGCCCTTCTGTTGAAATTCAGATATATTTGTTTCATCCTTCAAAATCCTGCACAAGTATTTGCACTATTATGAAGGCTTATCTAAGTTTCTCTCTATAAGAAGAATAAATGCTATCCTTCCCTCTTCTTCCATACACTCAGAGCCATTTTTTATGCCCTGTTATAGTTCATGGTTTTATGATTTTTTATGTACCTATTTTGACTTACTGATGATATATTCTTAAGAAGTGGGAGAGTGTTCTCTGTATCCTCAGGGCATAGCAATCAGTATATGCAGGTGCGTAAAACAAATACTAAGGTATAGTTGTTGACAGTGTATATCTAGACAGAAACAGCACATTACATGGAAATATTCTATAATTGGTGTAAAATAATCCATTTTGAGTTCTGTATATTATCACTTACTCTCTGTCTTTGGCCAAATCTAAATATTGACCACGTTAAAGTTGACTTTTGTCATCTACAGATAAATACTTGCTTCCCCTGAAATATACATTAGGTATATAGCATCTTTCTACACTGAGAAGCATTATGATAAATAGCTCTAAGAAAATGAATTGGTATCTAATGAAGAGTGTCTTTGAGGTTGGTGTTTACTGCTTTACTTACTGTCCTATTGTAGAAGAAGGGAAGAAAATTACCTTTTTTAATTAAAATAATTCATTGGTCCTGCATAACTATTTTGTTATTATCCCTTATATCCTCAGAATCATATGTTAATTGTGTTTCCCTCTGCTTTATTTTCTAGACGTTCCTTTCTGAAATGTGTGACTAATTTCTGGTAGGCGTATTGGACTTTCTGACATGGATTTATTAACTTTACCCTTATATTAATATATTTTATTTATTTTCCCCTTGATTTTATGCTTACAATAATCGTGGTCATCATGTTATATTGTATACATTATTACAAATCCTTCTCAGTCAGCGGTCCCCAACTTTTTTGCACCAGGGACCAGTTTCGTGGAAGAAAATTTTTCCACGGAAGCAGGGGCAGTGGGGATGGTTCAGGCGGTAATGCAAGCGATGGGGAGCGATGGAGAGCAGCAGATGAAGTTTCTCTTGCTCTCCCACTACTCACCTCCTGCTGTGCAGCCCAGTTCCTAACAGGCCACGGACTGATACTGGTCCCCGGCCCAGAGTTGGGGACCCCTGCTCTAAATAATGTTTGGAATTATGAAACTTTGTCAAACATTAAATGAATCAGTCCTTTTGGCTTACTCATATAGTTGTTAGGAGAAGCAAATTAGTTGGTGTAAGTGAAAATACATTGTAAGTTACTAAGCATTTTGTTTATACAAACAATTATTATTTGATCCCATAAGTTAATGGTAGTACATCGTCTTTAGTGGTTTATAAGCAAATTAGAGTCAAATAGGGAATTATCTAACCGATAATTTGTATATGCAGTCTCTTTCAGAAACTAATAAATTATTGAATAATTTTAATTAGGCAACTTCTCAGAGTGCTGAACATTATTATCATTACTAATAAAAATCTATTCATTTATCTAATACCAAATCTATGACTATAATAAAAGTCTGTGGATAACTTTTAAAAATTCTTCTACCTTCCCAAAAGTGATACATTGAGGTTTTTATACAGGATCCTTAACTACCCTGGTGTAGTGTAAATAGCATGGATTATCATCTTGCTAAAATTAGACCAAGTTGAAATCATAGTTCCCTCAACTATGAGATCCAGAAAATGTACCAATCACTAGATTGCAGGAAGTATTAAATCACATACTATGTTCATACTAGACATTCATTAAATATTAGTGCTATTTTCTTCTTCCTTTAGCTAAATTAGGAATTATATGAACTAGTAGAATTTACAGTGGCACCCTCTTAATTGTTGTTTGTTTTCTGTAGGACCTCAAATAACTTTTGACTCAAAAATCTGTCATTTTATTGACTTGTGTAAGTGTTCCATCCTCAATTTGCCTAATCCTCAAAAAACTCTCTTCCTCTATGCTCTCTCAATTTTCTTCCACCTTAGAGGAAAAGAAAGTGATTGGCTTAATTTATATTTTGGTGTAAAAGACTGTTTTCCTTACCCTGCATGGGAATGTTCATTTTTTTTTTTTTAATTTTTATTTATTTATTTTTGGCTGTGTTGGGTCTTCGTTTCTGTGCGAGGGCTTTCTCTAGTTACAGCAAGTGGGGGCCACTCTTCATCGCGGTGCGTGAGCCTCTCACTATCGCGGCCTCTCTTGTTGCAGAGAACAGGCTCCAGACGCGCAGGCTCAGCAATTGTGGCTCACGGGCCTAGTCGCTCCGCGGCATGTGGGATCTTCCCAGACCAGGGCTCGAACCCGTGTCCCCTGCATTGGCAGGCAGATTCTCAACCACTGCGCCACCAGGGAAGCCCCATATTTTTTAAAAGGAAAGGTTTTATATTAAAGAGATCTTTAGTACTTAGATGATAAAATAGGTTTGCTGACTCTGAACCAGTGAATTACCAACTGGACCTAGAGGGGGGAGACGCACACACACACTCACTCTCACACATTTTTTTTCCTCTGACAAGGAGATAATCTGTATATTAAATGATAATAGAGGTCAGGCCAGAGAAAGATCAATGTAATTATTTTAAAAATTAACAAAAGTTTTTTTTTTCCTCTGGAATTTTAGATGATGCAATTTTAGATGATGCAATTTTAGATGATGCATTTTATCCATAAAATAAATAAAACTGGGAAATTTGATAGAAAAAAATTACTTCTTTATATGAGGACATTAAAAAAATTCTAGATGTACAAATTAAAATATGCCTAAATCAGTTGTACATTTATCTCAAGTACAGATATGTATAGTAGCCACTATCATTTTAGAATGTGCACTTTTATTCTTTGACATGGATACACATCAGTTCAATAAAACTGCATAATTTATTTCATCAGAGATTTTCTGTCTTTGCCTCTTGGCTAAATTGAAGGTAAATTGTAATTTTTCAAATTATACAATAGGTATTCTCACAAGGATATTTAAAATTTTTTGGCTAACCAAAAATCAGTTACTAGATAGAAAATTTACATGAAATCATTCTGTGGCTGCTTTCTCAGTATTATAGAATGGTATACAATCATTTCTAAAATAGTTCTTTTCTATTTTAATTATGCTACTTAAATATTACGTCTTCAGCTTTCAATGTCAATTAAGCATTACTGTATGCTTATAAATTTTAATGTCTATTTAAATTTCGATGTTGAAAACTTTGTTATTCAATTCTGAGATCTATGAATCAACAAGAACTTGATAACAGTGCCAAAAAAGAAAATGGTATTAGTAGAATCACTAATATAGATGTAAATGCTTGTTTGTACACATATTCAAATATATTCAACTAACATTTTTTCTTGTAAGCCTCATAGATCCAAAGTATTGTTTTTCTCACTTTGATGCATTACGGAAGTTGTTCTTAACTGGGGCGGGGTGGGGGTGGGGTGTGCATTTTGCTCCCAAGGGTACATTTGGCAATGTCTGGAGACTTTTTTCATTGTTACAGCTGAGGTGGGAGGTGCTACTGGCATCTAGTGGCTGGAGGACAGGGATGTTGCTGAACATCTTAGACTATACAGTACACCCCCTCTTCCCCAACAAGAGATTATCCAGTCCAAAATGTTAGTATTTCCAGGATTGAGAAACACTGCCTTACAGTCTATTATGTAAGATGATATAGATACATAAGTAACTACAGTTAAATTAACAATAATAACTAGCTGATTCTAGGCATCATGAGGAGTATTCTATTCAATATTTAGCTCTTCTAATTTAATTTTCACACAATCCAAGGACTGTTATTATCATTTTATAGACATATGAGGAAACCTAATATAGCTCATATAGAAAGTAATAATTGTCAATCACTTAATTCAAAACCAATATTATACTAATAACAAAACTACTGGAATTTCAACCACATACTACAAGTGATGGTAATGTCACACTTATCTTGCTTCTCTTGGTACCAGATATAAATAATATATTGGGCAAATAATTTACCAACTAGCTGTGTTTCAGACAGGGAAGGAAAGGATCACAAATTTTAACGTCTAATTAAATTTTGATGTTCAAAACTTCGTTATTCAATTCTGAGATCTACGAATCAATAAGAACTTGCTAACAGTGCCAAAAAAGATAATAGTATCAGTAGAATCACTAATATAGTGATTCCAAGTCCCTAAGGATCATTATTAGGCTAGAAAGCAGTTAACTTTTTTGAGCATTTACTTTGTTTTGTCTACTTTTTAATGCGTTTTGTAAATACTATCTTATTTAATTGTAGCTACTATCCTGTGAAATAGATATTACACTGATTGCATTTCATACTGGAAAAATAAAGCTTAAGAAATATGGCAGAATATCACAGAGTCAATCAATAGAAGACTGGGTTTATATCCTAAATGTGTCTGGCTACAGAGCAATGCTGTTTCTAACACTATGTGATCTCTTCCTATTTTTACTTAGAGATGAGATATTTTGCCGTCTGAGCCAGTAGAAAATAACCCAGATTAGTAATGATTACAAACTTAACACAATGTATAAGTAATTCCCAAGGACTAGTATATAAATTATAAGTTTTGAAGGCTAAGTGCCAACATTATTAAGATGTTGTACCTGTTAGGAATGGCTTTGACTGCGATTAATAGAAAACCTTACTAATAGTGTCCTAACCAGTAGGGATTCCTCCCATAAAGAGAAAACATGAGGTAGGTCTTCTCATTATAGTAGGAGTGTTTCAATGATTCAGTGAAGTCTGGGTCCTTGGTTAGGACCTCTTTTATTCTCCTGGACTTTTTCTCATGGTCACAGTTTGTTTGGAGCAGCTCCAAGCATTATTTTGTCACACTACAGAGAGCAAGGAAGAGAGAAGCAGAAAGGGCTTTATTTTCACGATACTTTGGCCGGCGGATGGGGGTGGGTGGGGAGGTATAAGAAAAAAAGCTTTTCCAGAAGCTCTAAGTAGACTTGCTTTACATTTTTTGGTCAGAACTAGATCACACAGTCACCTCTAGTTGCAAAGGAGGTTAATTTTTCTTTCCATTCTTTTCAGAACCAGGTTGGGAAATCTCTTAATGAGCCAATGAAAAGTGGCACTACAGATTTTGTAGTTAGCAAAGCAATTTCACATGTTTTATCTCATTTGCTGTATCTATAATAAAAAATAACAACAGAATGCTATATAAATATCCTAAAAGTAATGCATTTATTAGTTAACAACAACATTGTTGAAGATTATTTGACCATATATATGAGGGTTTATTTATGGTTTCTCCATTTCATTGCTCTATTTGTCTTTATGCCATAACCACACTGTTATGAATACTGTAACTTTGTAGTATGTTTATAAATCAGGAAATGTGAATCCTTCAACTTTGTTGTCCTTTAACAAAATTATTATGGCATTTTGGATTCCCTTGAAATTCAATATGAATTTTATGATGGATTTTTTTAATTCTGTAAAAAAAAGGCTATTGGAATATTGATAGAAATTGTGGGGCATGTGTAGATCACTTGGGTACTATGAACATCGTAACAATCTTATTTTTTTTAATACATGAACACTGGATGTCTTTCCATCTATTTGTGTCTTCTTTAATTTCTTTCAGCAGTGTTTTGTAGTTTTCAGTGTACAAGTCTCTCACCTCCTTGGTTGAGATTGTTTCTATATGTTTTATTCTTTTTGATGCTATATAAATGGAATTGTTTTCTTAATATCCTTTTTGGACTGTTTACTGTTAGTGTACAGAACCACAACTGATTTTTTTGTGTGAATTTTGTATACTGCAGCTTTACTGAATTTAGTTATCAGTCTAACAGGTTTTTGTTTTGTTTTGTTTTGGTGTGTATGTGTGTGTGTGTGGAATGTTTAGGATTTTCTACATAAAAGATTATGTCAACTGCAAATTACCTTACTTTTCATACGGCTGCTTTTTATTTCTATCCTTGCTTAATTTACCTGGCTAAGACTGCTAATACTATGTTGAGTAGAATTGGTGAGAGTGGGCATTCTTGCCCCGTTCATGGTCTTAGAGGAAAAGCTTTCTTTCTTTCACCATTGAGCAGGATGTTTCTTGTGGGGTTTTCATAAATGACCTTTATTATATTGAAGTAGTTTCCTACTATACCCAGATTACTAAATGTTTATCATGAAAGTGTATGTCATTTTGTCAAATGTTTTTTTTGCACCAGTTGAAATGATTATGTGGTTTTTTCCTTCTTTTTGTTAATATGATGTATTCCATTAATTGATTTTCATATGTGAAACCATTCTTTCATTCCAGGATTAAGTTCCACTTGATCATGGTGTATAATACTTATAATGTGCTGCTGAATTCAGTTTCCTAGTTTCTTCTTTTAGTGTTTTTGCATCACTATTCATCAAGGATATTGGTCTATAGTTTTCTTCTAGTGTCTTTATCCATCTTTAGTAACAGAATAATGCTGGTCTAATAGAATCTAGAGGTTGGAAATATTCTCTCGAAATTTTTGAAGAAATTTGAGAAAGAATTGTGTTAATCCTTCTTTAAATGTTTGGTAGAATTCTCCAGTGAAGCCATCTTTCCTGGGCTATTCTTGGGAGGTTTTTGATTACTGATTCAATCTCCTTACTAGTTATTGGTCTACTTATATTTTCTTTTTCCATGTGATTCAATCTTGGAAAGTTGTATGTTTCTAGGAATTCATCCATTTCTTCTAGATCATCCAGTTGGTTGGCATGCAGTTGTTCATAGTGTCCTCTTATTTTTTTTTTATTTCTATGGCATTGGTTGTAATGTCATCTTTAATTTCTGATTTTAGTAATTTGAGTCTTCTCTCTTTTTTTCGTGATTAATCTAGCTAAGGATTTGACAATTTTGTTGATCGTTTCTGCTCTTTTTTCTCTTCTCTAATCTTTTTTATTTCTTCCATCTGTGAGCTTTGGGATTAGTTTGTTCTTTTCCTAGTTTCTTGAGGCATAAAGTTAGGTTGTGGGTTTGAAATATTTCTTCTTTTTTAATGTATGCATTTACAGCTATAAATTTCCCTGTTATCACTGCTTTAGTTGTGTCCCTTAAGTTTTGGTATGTGTGTTTTCATTTTCATTTGTCTCAGGTATTTTTTCTAATTTCCCTGGTAACTTCTTTGGCCCATTGGTTGTTTAATAGTGTGTAGTTTAATTCAAGATATTTGTTGATTTTCCAGTTTTCCTCGTGCTGCTGATTTCTAGTTTTATTCTGTTTTAATCAGAAAAGACATTTCATAAAAGTTCAGTTTTCTTGAGTTTGCTAAGACTTGTTTTGTGACCTAACGTGTTCTATCATTGAAAAGGTTCTTTGTGTACTTAAGAAGAATGTATATTCTGCTGTTGTTGAGTGGAGTGTTCTGTATTTGCCTGTTACCTCTGATTGGTCCATAGTGCTGCTGAAGTCTTCGATTTCATTATTGATGTCCTTTCTGATTATTCTATTCATTATCGAAAGTAAGCTAATGAATTTTCTTACTTTTATTGTGTTGCTGTCTATTTCTCCACTCAAGTCTGTCAAAATTTGCTTCGTATATTTAGGAGCTCTCAGTTTTAGAGCATAAATATTTATAATTATTTTATCTTCCTGGTGAATTGATCCTTTTATCATTATATAATGTCCTTCCTTGTCCCTTACCAATATTTTCTGAATTAAAATCTATTTTGTCTGATATTAGTATAGTCATCCTTGCTCTCTTATGGCTACTGTTTGTGTGGAATATCTTTTTCCATCCTTTCACTTTTAGCTTATGTGGGTCATTAGGTCTAATATGAGTATCTCACAGGTAGCATATAGTTGGATTTTTTTTTAAAAAATCCATTCAGCCAATATATGTCTTTCGATAGGGGAGTTTTAGCCATTTCAATTTAGTAATTACTCTTTGGGAGGGACTTACTATTGTCATTGTCATTCTGTAAATTGTTTTCTCTATGTCTTATAGCTTCTTTTCCCCTCCTTTTCTCTCTTGCTTCTTTTCTTTCTGTTTCATTGATTTTTTTATGCGATATATTTTAATTTTCTTATTATTTTCTTTTGTGTATAGTCTATAGATATTTTATTTTGGTTACCATTGCAATTCTATAAAACATCTTAAAGCTATAGCATTCTGTTTTAAACTGATAACAACTTAACTTCAATTTCCTACAAAACTATGTTTATAGCTGCATTTCCTTTATTTTATTGATGTCCTAAATTACACTGTATACTTTGTATATTCATTAAGATAGATTTATAGTTATTTTTAAAGTTTTTGTCATTTATATTCTATACATCAAAATTTCAATAGCACAGGTTATGTTTGTCTATATCTATCTTTGCCAGAGAACTTATATTTTTATATGCCTTTGTGTTGCTGTCTACCATTCTTTTATTTCAACTTGAAGAATTTCCTTTAACATTTCTTGTATAGCAGGTCTAGTGGTGAAGTACAACCTCAGCTTTTCTTTTTTTGCAGAAGTTTTCATTTCTTCTTCATTTTTGAAGGATAATTTTGCCAGATACAGTATTCTTGGCTGACTTTTTTTTTTCTTTCAGAAATTTGAATATATCATTCTACTCCTTTCTGGCCTGTACAAGCTTCCTTGTATGTGATGAATTACTTTTATCTTGCTGCTTTCAAGAGTCTGTCTTTGTCTTTGAAAGTACAGTTTGATTATAATATGTCTTGATAGGGTTCTCTTTAGATTAACCTAGTTGGAGTTCCTTGCTCTTAAATCTGTATGTCCATTTAGTCTCTCAGATTTGGCATGTTTTCAGCCATTGTTTCTTCAGATATGCTGTCTGCCTCTTTCTTTCTTTCTCTTCTCCTTAAGGTATTCCCATAATACATATCTTGATCTATCTGCTAGTGTCTCATAAGTCCCTTAGGCTCTTTTCTTTGCTTTTCTTTATTATTTTTTCTTTTTGCTCTCTGACTGGATGACTTCAAATAACCTGTCTTCAAGTTCCCTAATTCTTTCTTCTGCTTATCAAGGCTGCTGTTGAAACCTACTAATGAATTTTTAAGTTCAATTATTTTATTTTGAGATCCAGAATTTTTGTTCTTTTCCACAGTTTCTATCACTTTGTTTTATCCTCATTTTGTTCATGCACAGTTTTCCTGATTTTGTTTAGTTGTTTATCTGTGTTTTATTTTAGCTCACTGAGCATCTTTTTTACACTTATTTTAAGGTTTTTGCCAGGCAGCAAAGTATGGTTGCTGTACAATATTATATAAGTTACAGGTGTACAATATAGTGATTCACAATTTTTAAAGGTTATACCCCATTTATAGTCATAAAATCTTGACTGTATTCCCCGTGTTCCACAATGTATCCTTGTAGGTTATTTTATACCTAATAGTCTGTACCTCTTACTCCTCTACCCTTATATTGCCCCTCCCCACTTCTCTTTCCCTACTGGTAACCACTAGTTTGTACTCTATATCTGTGAGTCTGCTTCTTTTTGTTATATTCACTAGTTTGCTGTATTTTTTAGATTCACATATAAGTGATATCATGTAGTATTTGTCTTTCTCTGTCTGACTTATTTCACTTAGCATAATGTCCATCCATGTTGATGCAAATGGCAAAATTTTGTTCTTTTTTTATGGCTGAGTAGTATTCCATTGTGTATATATACCAAATCTTCTTTATCCGTTCATCTGTTGATGGACACGTAGGTTGCTTCCATATCTTGGCAATTGTAAATAATGCTGCTATGAACATTGAGGTGCGTGTATCTTTTAAAATTAGTGTTTTTGTTTTTTTGTTTTTTGGATATATACCCGGGAGCAGAACTGCTTTGTCATATGGTCATTCTATTTTTAGTTTTTTGAGAAACCTTCATACTTTTCCACAGTGGCTGCACCAATTTACATTCTCAGCAATAGTGTACAAGGGTTCCCTTTTCTTCACATCCTTGACAACGTTTGTTTTATGTGTTCTTTTTGATGACAGACATTCTGACAGGTGTGAGGTGATATCTCATTGTGGTTAATGGAACCTAACTAAACTTAAAAGCTTTTGCACAGCAAAGGAAACCATTGACAAAATGAAAAGACAACCTATTGAATGGGAGAAAATATTTGCAAATGATATGACTGATAAGGGATTAATATACAACATTATAAATAGCTCATATGATGCAACATCAAAAAAAAAAAAGAAAGAACCTGATTTTAAAATGGACAGAAGAACTGAATAGACAGTTTTTTCAAAGAGGATATACAGATGACTAAGAGGCACATGAAAAGATGCTCAACATTGCTAATCATCAGGGAAATGAAAATCAGATCTGTATTTCTTTAGTCAATTTCTGGAGTTTTATTTTGTTCCTTTCCTAGGCTTGTTCCTTTATTTCCTTGTATGCCTTATAATTTTTTTGCTAGGATTTGAGCATTTGGAAAAAAACACCTCTCCTAATCTTCTTATACTGGCTTCGTATAGGGGAAGACCTTCATCATCATTTCAACCTTCAGCTGGCCAGTAGGTTCTTGGATCTCTCAAACCTTTTCTGATCTCTTGTTCCCTCTGACATTGCTTTGCAGAACTTCAGCTCTAATTTGCTGCATACCTCTGTTTTCTGCAGCCTTCAAAGTCTGGCAGTGGTCCTGTCAGTGCTCTGTGTCAAGTGAGACTGAAATCCACCTCTCAGGCAGCCCCCAGACAAGCCAGAACATTGAACACATGGCCCACTTTTTTGTTTCCATCCTAAGGGAGAAGCCCTGTATGGGTGATTTCCTCTTAGTAGCTTAATGCTTTGCTGCATAAGGGAAGGACAGTGGACAAGGACAACAAACGCCACAGATTTTCCTACCTACGTCACTAGAATCCTATAGTGGTTTTATAGTGGTCTGAGTGCTATAGCTTCTGAGTGGTTTCTGGAGTTCTCACAGAAGTATTCTGGTCTATACATACATTGTTGTTAACTTGGTTCCTTTGTGGGGGAAGGAGGTTCTGTGTCTTCCTAGTTCACCATCTTGACCTAAACTGGATTCCACATATTTTAATGATAATTCTCTTCAAGTAATGAAGCTCACTTACATTCCTTGCTCATTCTTAGCCTCTCCAATTTCACTGTTGTTTCCTCTGGGATAAGGCATCTGAGGGTGACTTTCTCTTTGGATTCAGTTCCAGAATCAGTCCATTCAGAGTCACAGTCTCTTGATTCATGAACCAAAAAGGACCTTCTCATTTTGTGATACCTTTTTGTAAATGTGCGCCTTCATTTGACTCACCAAGTAACATATCACAAACAACCAGTTAAAAGGAGGAGTAAGTGAGTCCACATGAATAAGTGAATACACATGATTTGGTATATTTTCAGGCTATTCTGACTACTATTGCCATTAGAAGGTGCATTAGTAGGATTCTCTGAGAGCTATAAGGTCAGGATCGAATGATGCTACACCCTTCCCTATCCTCCACTTCTTCTCATAGCAATGTAGAGATTCTTTACATAAAAGATACATATGGCCAGTTCTTCTAAGGGCTGGTCATACTGAGTTCACAGTAATAAAAAGAAAATACTCATTAGACATATGTACTCTACATTAGCAGAAAGCTGATGTCAAAATGCTCTGAGAAAATGTGGGTGTGGTTGATAATCACAGCCTCTCATTTTCAAGGGAGATTAAAACGTGTAAATATAAGAGTAAATTTTAATCTTAAAGGGAAAACACCTCTAAAAAAACAAAGCATTGAAACTTTGAAAGTAATTCCTGAAAGAGCTCAGAATATAGCATTGCATAGAAGAATAGAAGGGAGAGAGATACATACTTGAGGTTCTTTAGAAATAATGGCAAGTGGCTGTTAAAATATTCTCGAGAAGAAAGAGTCCATTATCAGTTGAATAATGTAATAATGGAGGTAATAATAACAGTTTTAGAGTTCTACCCATAGGAAGAAAATAAATCTCCAAAACAGGAGATGTAATCCAGCTCCTGACAAAGAGGTATTGTAACGATCATAGGAGATGGAAAGAACTACTTGCTTCTACTTTGCTTCTATACATTTTTTAGAAGATAATGATCTTTTAAACTGCAGTGTTAAAGCCAACATGGCTAATCATCACCCTTGGACCAAAGAGAGGAGGAAACATTTTCATAGTGATCACCATTTGTTGAGTGCCTACTCTGTGTCAGGAACTATCCTTAGCAATTTACATAAATTCTCCCTAACCTAAGAACCCTATGGGATAGGTATTATTTTCTGGATTTATAATTTAAAAAACTAATGCTAGACAGATAAAATTAAATGCTTATGGTCACACAAAAGTAGCTTGTATAGAATTAAAAATCCATGTCTGTCCACAATACTGGGCTGTGTAGGAAGTTATTAAGACAATTATAATATGATTGCAAAAGCACTTTTTGTGGTGGATCAGATAAAACAAAGAATGAGAAATTTGCTAGACAATTGGATATGGGCTAACATATTCATTTTTAAAGAAATAGCAAAGTTGATTCTGGAAACCCACAATTGGTAAGTTTGACTTTTGTGCATGGCACAAACAGATGATTTTGAACAATTTTGGGGGGTGAAGGAGGGAAGTGATAGTCACTGGATGCAACCATCCGTTTATTTAGAGTAATTAAGACCAAATTCACCTGTCTTTGGTTTTTTTTTTCATTTGTTTAAACAAACCATATCATTCATAGTAAAAACTTTATTTTTTTGAATAAAGTTGAATTGGTGAATATTGTTCAAGGTGAATATTGTTTTCATGGTTTGTTTTACATATAAAAGATTATATTAACATTATTTTAACTGTAAATTTATTCAGTCTTTTTTAGGGTGAGTTAACAGGTGTAGGATTGCTGTTCAAAAGTATATGCATGTTTAAAACTAAAACTAAACTAAAAATATATGCACATTTAAAACCTTAATAAATACTGTTAACTTGCTTATCCCAATGGTTTATTTTTAGCACCGATATTTAATAACAGTTTCTGATTTTCTGTCCTTTGATAACTTTGGGCTATTTTTACTTTTTGCTAAAGTTGTATTAGACAACTTATACCTCAGTTTTTTAAAATTTGAATTTCTTTAATAGTGAGATTAAGTATTTTTTATATTTTTTATTTTCATTTCAAATTGCACGTTTATGTCCTTTGCCTATTTTTCTAGTGGAGTGTCATTTTTTAATTCTTTGCACTTGCTATTTACATATGAAAGGTATTAAAACTCATGTAAAATTTTGCAAATGTTGCACCTGAGTTATTAAAGTTTTGAATTATTATTTCAAAGTAATGTGTTTTTATGTCTACCTCCTTATTTTACTCAGCAAGCAGTTGCACCTATTTAGGTTTTGTTAACAGATGTTATCAATCCTATGAAAGAGTATTTAATGGCACACATAGCATTTTCATGTGACAAAAGAAAAAAAAACAGGAGATACTGTTTACATGACTAAATCAGAGTTCAAAACCGTATCTCAACAGATTGAAACAGTTATCCAAGACATACAAGATTCATTTAACAGAAAGGATTATGAGTTTTCCCCTATAGACTCAAAATATATGCTCAATCTTTGCATAAATGTACAATTGGGGTGACAGATTAACAGCAGTTCTGGAAAAAATAACATTTCATTTTCATAGTGCGTGATGCTTTCTAAAAGAAAATAAAGGCAATGGAGAGTGCCTTTTTAAAAGCAAGGCATGCATTAATCAAAGATAAAATAGGTATGCAGTTCTACACATTGGCAAGACCACTTTTGGAATATTTCATTCAGTTCTGAGACTTGTGTTTTAAGAAAGACCATGAGAAACTATGGGAAGTCTTCTTGAGTGCATTTTTTAGGAGTTGAGGATAGAAGGGGATGAGAAGAGTGGGAGGTCTAGAATCTGTATCATGCAACTCTAATACTAAAGGCAAAAATCACATTAAACAAAACAAACATGAATGAGCTGTCCCTCAGTGTGCAAATAGTCTATGCTTTAATGTTTTTGGAGATTTCTGAGTTGAAGTTCATGTTGAACTAGATCAGCTCTCACTAAGAAATTATAATCAGTTATTTGCCCTTTTGAGAAGTCAAATGGACAAAATAGGATAAAATATTTGCATTATCTGTCAAAATAAATTATTTCAAATAGTGTAACGTATTTCAAAATAGAATAAAATATATCCATCATCTTTTATTGAGCTATGAAAACAAAGACTAAGAAACCCTCCAAGAAAATTAAGAAGGATAACAATATAACTGTACAGGTAGGAAGGTAATGTAAAAACTTGAAATCAGAGAACCAAAAGATCATATAAAAATATAACTCAAAAAAGGAAGAAAAAATATAACTCAAGAGAAAACATAGTCTGAAAAATATAGAATCACAGAAACCAATTTTGAAAATATTGCCTCTGAACTTGAATGACAAAATGTGATAAATTGGCAGTTTACAATTTATAAAAAATTTTAATTTTACAGCATCAAACTTAAAAGTGGTAACATCTATATTAGAATTAAGTTTATTTTTGCTTAGTTCATTTTTCCAATTAGATCCTGGTACTAGTTATGTTGATATATATTTTATTACTTCATACGTCTCACACATAAATGTACTAAAGTTATTATGTGTGTTACATCAAAATTGGCCTTTTGGAGTTTTCAAAATGCAATGATTCTGTGACAACTGGACGTTTATTTTCAATTACAGGAAATTTGTAGAAAGATCACTCTGAACTTTGTAGACTTAGATAGAAAAGAGACTAGAAATGTGTGTATGTGGCTGTGTGTGTGTGCACATTTTTTATTTCACCCGTCAGTAGTTACCCAGCATCACTTTGATTCTTTCTTCTTCATGTTGAAACACAGCTCAAAGCACCAAACCCATTCACCAGTGATTGGGACAAAAGTAGGTTAGTAGAGTGGGTTGCTAGGAGACCAATGTCAGCGTCATCTATGACCTTGCAGGATGTAAAAAATAAGTATGGATTTATCGAACTCAGTGGCACATTGTTTAAGTCCTCTGCTCTGGCTGTCTTATTTCATTTCTGTCTACCTCAGTGTTTTCCTCTTTCTCTTTTCTCTCCTTTTCTCTAACACAAACATGAACATATAGAGCCATACAGCTTCCTTTCTTGATACCTCCTAATTCCTCAAAGTTATTACTATGCTTCATTTAACCACAGCATTGTCTCTTAGCTAACAAGGCCCTCCAGTAGCAGCGTCAGCAAGTTCTGATCCTTTTAAAAGGCTGATTCTTCATACCATTGCTGTAAGAAATACAGAAATCAGTTCTACTGGGAACAACATTATGAAAAATGTATAAACATCACAAAGTAATTTTGCTGTCACATTCAAAATGTTTTCTCAAAGTTGCATCCACAGTTTTCACAGTTGAGGTGGCTTAGGTTAAATAATCTCATGCAGGGGAGAACTCTAACATTCTTGTCATCTTCTTGGCATATCTTTTTTTGAAATTGTTTGCAATATGGATTTCCCAGAGAAAAAAGTACCAGTAGAGAAAGTTAAATTAAAAAAACAATTCTCAAATCCCAAACCATTTTTGTTTTCATATTTATAGATCTACTTCATTTTAAAGAATTATAAATTATATTATAAATAAATGATGTGGGAGGTGGGATGGGGAGGTGTGTGTGCACGCACGCGTGTGTATACATGATTCTTTTCTCCATAGGTTGGAATCTTAATTGTAAGGTGTATGAGAATGCAGCCCTCATTCCATTTATAGCAAAAGTCCTGTAGACTTTTAGACTACAGGACTTTTAGACTTGCTATTATATTTGTATAGTTTAATCAGGAACAAAACTGAAATAAATATGGATGTACAGATATATCCTACCAGTACAAATATTTAGACTTTTATTAACTATTGAATAGAAAAATATATTTCAGTTAAGCTAAATTATAATGTATTTCCAAAATCAATTGAACAGCTGTTATTAAAACAGAGCCAGGTTACTCAAATGAATTGTAAAGCTTTATGTCAGAGTGTGAATGTGTTGTGATTGCACAGAGAGAATTTTATGCAAATCTTAATATATGTGATGGACTAGATAATGGAATTTGAAATAATTTTTTGTTTTTTTTTAAAGTCTTAATAACGATCAGAAAATAGTTACTGAAGGTCGTTGTGTACATACTTACTGAATGTCTAAAAAAGAAAATAGAATTTACCAAATTCCTAAAATTTGAGAGGACAGAAAAATGTTCATAGAGAACCAACTATTACTCTACCAGTATATAAACTAGTCCTTGGAAATGCATGTCTTATTTTTTCTGTGCTTAAGGCATTAATGATTTTCATAATCACTGATATATCATTTAGACAGCAAAGTTGTACTGTTCTATATAAACATATAGTGATTTTTCCATAAGTTTGGCAAGAGGTATTTAGAGATTAATGGAAGGAATGGATACTTAGAGAATACTAATACATTCACTAAAAATGGTGAGGTCTAAGAGCTAAAACAAAAACCTTTGTATGGTATATTAAAATTCAAATAAGAGAAGTTAGGAAGAATTTTTTTAAAAAGGTATTGGAAGCAGCTCATGGAATTTTTTAAGTGTAATCATCGAGTTGTTACTTGTGAAAGTTGTGAACCAGAAAATGGCTAAGACCACTCTAGAAATGTGGGAGCAAGTTCTAGGGCAAAGAACAAATGTGTGATTAGAATGAAGAGAATAAGAATTAGGCAGATGAAGTAGGGGAAGAATGAAGAGTCAAGTATTGGGTGCAACATCAGTGGCAAAGCATTTTGCCAAGTAATCTTATCATCTCTGAGAATATGTATGCCTTCCTTACTTCCAGAAGTCACTAGTGGAGGAAATACAAATTGTATTTCAATATTATACAAATACAGTGTGGAAATCAATACCACATGCAATAAATACAAATTTTATTTCAATTAAAATGATGCATGCATTTGATATTCCACTTATTCATTAACCAAAGAAACACTTGAATCCCTATGATGTGCTAAATCTTTTTACATCTGATCTCTGAGCCTAAATGAGAGAGTTATGTAAAAATACAATACAAATTACAATACAAAGTAATAAAAAAATTACAATAAAAGTAATAAAAAAAAGTGCTAACAAGTGTAGGAAAGATTGCTGTGATGGCAGGGTGGATTTGCTTGTAATTGGCATATATGTTATTATTAGAGTGGTCCCAGGACACATTTGAGATATTCCATAGAAACTAATGTGGTACGTGGGATTTTGCACATTGTAAAATTCTGCAAATGGTGATTTGGTTCTAGTGACTCATTCATTTTCCAAAATGAAAACTGAAAATGATCCTAGAAGACATACAATTACATTAAAAATCATATCTCTCCAAAAATCTTGATTTTTCCCTCATAATTCAATAATGGAAATTTCAACATAATTAGAATTATTATAAAATGATCGTATTTCTGACCAGGCATTAACACACACAAAATCAGTCAGAGGTATTATCAAGAAAAGAAAATTCCATAGCTGCAAAGTTTTATCAAACATCCATAAGCACTCAGTATAGCAAAATTCTACTCTAAGTTTCACCTTGAATGCATGTACATACTTTACACATTGATTCAACGAGTCCCAGAAGTCTCAAGGGGTATGCAGAACATAAAACACAACTGTTCTATTTCAGATTTTTATCTCTAATATGCAAATTAAACTGAAATTATGTGAATAATGACTTAATATTCCTTTTGTTTTCTTGAGGTTTGGAAAGAATTTTTGGAAAAAATGCTGGGTTGCCATGGGTGCAGAGAGCTAAATGGAGAATTTTCCCCCTCTTAATATATTTTCATTAGCAACTAATCATTCAAATACATTTTTCTGATATAAGATATGAGTATGAAGTGTCATGGAGGATGCTCTCCCTTGATAGTGTTTTCTCTGTAGAAAATTATTTATAAAAGCAAAATCTGAGAGTAATAATTTTCCCCTTCATCCCTTCTGACTCACAGGTGCAGCTTCTTAGAATCAGAGTAAATAAAATAAATTAGGAAGAAATGTATGCTATTAATGCATTCTCCCATCATTCTCTGCTTTAGGACTGACTTAACACTTCACAATTAACAGAGTTTTTTATACTTCTCTGGAAAGTCGTAAAGAACTACAGAATCAATAGGATGGGCATTTAAAATGAAGCTTCAGAAAATTTCTGACAGAGTAGCATAATCTTTTTGTGAATCAGACCTGGTTTACTAAATGCTTGGAAAACTGACATAGGACACTAAACTAGGAATGTTTAGGTAAGTAGAAAGGTATAATTCAAGGCAGTAAAAGGAGGTGACCAGAGTATAAAGAGAATATCTACCAGTTTTGTACGGTTGTTTCTTGCTGAATTAGCAGACCCACAACTATCATCTCCTGTGACTTCCTGATTGGTCTCTAGGTATGTCAACTCTTGGAAAGGCTGATGGTCTGCAATCTCAGAGCTAAACTGGGTCTTGTATGTAATTGAAACATTTAAGGATGTCTTAAATGGCTGCCTTTGAGCCTACAGGGAAAGCGTACCAAATATAGGGAGGGTGTGGGATAGATAGCCCCAGTGGTCTGGTTAACAAAACAAAGGACATTGTGGGAAGTTAGTTATCAGAGACCTCAAAGCTTTGTACAACACTGCATTACATACAACAGCCATTTTAACTTTAAAACTGCAGAATTAACAACCCTGGAAGGTTTAAGAAACTAAGAACACCCCCAAGGTAACAAGCAGAAATTCACAAGGGCCTCTTTGGGTGCCCTATTGATTCTGCTAATTCAACAAGGGTTAATTGCAGAAAGTTACCGGAGACATTTAAAACTCCCTAAAGCACAAGGTTTCTATCAAATACTGGCCTATGGGCAGAGGGTCTACAAAAGGCTCTTTCAGCTTGCACAGCAAAATGAGCACTGTAGTTTTAAACCTCAAAGTGCTATATGCAGCACCTTTGATTCCCCCAAAGGGAAAAAAATAATTGTACTTTTATACCAAGGAATATTTGCCTATAACAAATCTGCAAAGGGGTTATCTTGATTTGTCTGTACTAATTCAAATAGGAGACAATTATGCCACTCAATGATTCTTTGAAACATACACAACTGTAATTTTATCAGTGTATTCTGAAAATTAAAATTGAGTAGAGGTATTTGCCTATTTTTTTAATTACACGGGCTTGCAGTTCAAACACATTTTTAGTATATAAGAAGGTCTTATTTTTTTTCCTTTCTGAGTTTGCAAAGGACCTTTGTCAATGCTGATGTATTAATTTTTTATTCTTATTGTTAGGGATTGGTGAGATTCTAATATTTATCCCCACTCCTGCCTTCGGAGCTCTAATCGAATTGAGAACAATTGCAGAAAATTAGATGAGAATTAAAATATAATACCCCTCTTAAAATTCTTAATATAATAGTAGAAAAATGTGGACTTTGAGAACAAAATGAGACTTCCTAATTCATCCTGCTTTCCCAACTAGTCCTTGGGGCCTGTTTGTTAGGAGTGTTAGAGGTTTTGAATAGTAAGCTACCTTTGCAACCACATGGAGAATAATGACCTTTAATATACCCCAGCACACGGGAAGCTAGGGCTGAGAGAGTCTTGACCTTATTTGAATTAATGTGGGCTTCATTCATGAGAGCAGGAATGGTGGGAGAGAATGCAAATCACTGGTGGAAAAACCAATGACAGAGGGAGTGAGAAAAGAGAAAGAAAGCTGAGACTGAGAATGTGGGTCATCTGTGAGCTGTAACTTTTACCCCAGTACACGAGTTAGTAAAGTCACTCTTCTTCCCATGGGGAGGAGAGAGTAAGAATGGAGAAAATGGTGGAATTTTCCTCCCCGGTACCTCCCTGACAGGATGGAAGTGTTGGCAAAGGTTCCTATTTCATGGGACAAGGCAGGAGTGTGGAAAAATGTTTCTCCCAGATCTTCTAAATCTAGATGAATGGACTATTTAAAATCAGAAAGGGCTGAGGACTGTGCCTTTGGTTTAGTATGAAATCTGGCTCCTAGTACCCTTCACATATAATTTAGATAGTACAATAATTAAAAAGAAAATCTTTAGGAAAAATAAGTCTTAAGCTTTGTATACACGCCAGTTTAAATTATGGGGTATTACCTCATAATGTGTCTTTATTGTCACACCAACCATTTTTTCCAGATTTTTTGACAAGTATATTTTAGGGCAAGCCCCTTAGTCTTAGGTATGACTTTATAAGAACAAAAGAAAAATGAATAATTTAGCTTAAGGTATATAATATAATAACAATATATAAACTTGAAAATTACCTCAGAATAGGGACCAGTTATTGTAAGTTAAAGCTAACTGTATGTAACTATGTGCAAATACATTTATCTATTTAAGTCACCTGAGAAGACCCATGAGAAAATCTTGGGTACATCTGAGTCTTATTGTATGGCTTAGTGAGGGACGTTAGCAAAAAAGGCTTAAAGTTTGAACATCTAAGTATTTTCTGTATTTTCAGAGACATGTGATCCGCAGAATTATGTTACCTTCTATGAGAGCTTTCAATCCCTAGTTGAGAAGGGAATGGTATCGTCTCACTTCAATTTCTTGTTAGCTGTCAATCAGTATATTAAATCAGCTTTTGTGACGAATTTACGCTCTAAAATGCTCAACAACCAGTAACACCAAAGAAGTTGATGAAAATTGCTGTGCAACATTGCCTAGGTCAGCAACAACTCCTGGTGTTCTCTTCTTATTTTTGCATGAACTAAACCTTTATGTGCACACAGTTCTGTACACCTGCATGTAGTACGTGAATTTCTAGACAGGAAGAACTTAATTGGCCCCTTTTCTACCATAATTTATATATATATATATATATATATATATATATATATATATATATATATATTTAATTTTAAAGAATTTTGAGTTTTTTCTAAATAGGGAAAACAAGCTGTAAAAAAAGGTTGGTCTTTCTTGGGATTGAATTTAATGCATATGGAATAACATGATCCTTCCATAGTTTTGTTTATTTCTCTTCCTTTACCTATTATTAAATTTTGCTTAATGTTCTAGGGTTACCCAGGATATCTCTGTTAAAAATTATGTTTTCTTGCTATCTTCTACTTTGGTTTGTATTTTGTCTTTACTTTGATCCCATCACCTTGATTTACATTCTCCCTTGCTTAAAGTGATATGTAAAATAAGATACCATGACTAACAAAGATTGAGAATTCTGTCCCTAATATAATTATCCAATCAGAATAATATTATCCATTTCAACCCAATACTACCATTATTCAAGGAAAATTCACTTAATGCCACAAATTTTTTCAAATGTTCTATAGCAGGGGTCCCCAACCCCCAGGCCACGGACTGGTAACCAGGCCACACAGCAGGAGGTGAGTGGCGGGTGAACGAGCGAAGCTTCATCTGTATTTACAGCCGCTCCCCATCGCTCGCATTACTGCCTGAGCTCCACCTCCTGTCAGATCAGTGGTGGCATTAGATTCTCATAGCGCGAACCCTACTGTGAACTGCGCATGTGAGAGATCTAGGTTGCACACTCCTTATGAGAATCTAATGCCTGATGATCTGAGGTGGAGCTGAGGCAGTGATGCTAGTGCTGGGCAGCGGCTGCAAATACAGTTTATCATTAGCAGAGAGTTTTGACTGCACAGAGACCATAATAAATCAATTGCTTGCAGCCTCATATCAAAACCCTATCAGTGAGTGGCTAGTGACAGTTAAGCTGCATCTTATGGAGTAGACTGGACATAAGGAACACACTTCGGGTGTCACTGTCTCCAGTCATCCCCAGATGTGACCATCTAGTTGCAGGAAAACAATCTCAGGGCTCGCACTGATTCTGCATTATGGTGAGTTGTATAATTATTTCATTATATATTATAATGTAATAATAATAGAAATAAAGTGCGCAATAAGTGTAATGCACTTGAATCATCCCGAAACCATCCCCACCTCCTCCAGTCCATGGAAAAATTGTCTTCCACAAAACCAGTCCCTGGTGCCAAAAAGGTTGGGGACCACTGTTCTATAGTATATATGTATATGTACATGTATGTGTATCTGTATATATACAACATGCATATGTACGTGTGTGTGTGTGTGTATATATATATACAGATTGACATAATGCATTTAGAACACTTATCCATCTACAATTTCTCTCACCATACCAATGACATGATTAGAAAGATTTTTTTCAAGAAATGATTCATGTCAGCTCTGAAAACCCTAATGGGTACTAGCAGTAGATGACATATTTTGGACGCTTTCTGAAAGGGAGAAAAGATAAGGCTGTACTGATGGCTATATGAGGGCAGAGGAAAGTACAGATTAAACGTCCAGGTGGGAAGGCTGCAAGCAGAAGTAAGCCACTGGTTCTGAAAATGCACCAAGTTCAGAGTGAGCAAGTGCTACCAGAGTCATAGGGGCTTGTCTGGAGGGCAGCAATCAGAAGAGGTAATTGGAGGGCTGCGCAACGTACACAGGGAGCGCTGGGAAGGTAAATCCTTCTAGTTTCCTGCTCCATCATCCAAGTTTACAGGGCTCTGGGTGCAGCACTTGTTCTGACTTGACTAAGACAGAAGAAAGCTGCTTTCTAAAGAGAGTGGTGGGCATGTGATATGGATGTTAGGGTTGGAGGAAGAAGAGTAACAGTATTCAGTGTAGAAAGATAAATCAATAAAGGCAGCCTCACAGCTCCAAGGAGAGGTAAAGCACAGCAAAGCTAATTCCCTTGGAGTGAAGTCCTTCTGAACTTTGGGAATTATAGGAGCCCTGAGCCCAGGGCCTGCCTTCTCTCAGCCCTTGCTGCCTCCATAAAGGGAAGCCCAAGTTATGGTAGAAATCACTCTTATATGATGGCCTTCTTTTATGCCTTCTATTTGGTTGAAAGGTATTTTGAGTAAACAGTTGAAAGAGATAGATCTAAGGAAATAAAACAATTGACTGGAGGAAGTACAGAAAATGAATGAAAATAAAAGAACATATTACAAATTACAATGAATATTCTCAGGGATAGTTAAGAGAATATTATATCCATAATACAATACCAGGCTACCATGAATAAGGAGCAAGTGTAGAACAAGAAAAAACAATTCTTGCTAATTAAAAATATGATTGCCAAAGCAAGTAAACAGTAAATACAAAGTCTGGTTGATATAATAGAAACTGAGGTCTATTGTAGAATAAATGAAGAAAGGAATCAGGGAATACATGAAGAAAAATCCACAATTAGATACATAATCCTGAAATTTCTGACCTTCAAGTATAAATAGATATTCTAAAACCTTCTAGAGAAGAAAATCAGATATCTAGAAAGGCGAAATTTTTTACATTGGCATCAGACTTATAAGAGTGGTACTAAATGCTAGAAATTCATGAAGCAAGGCAAGTACTCAGTTTGAATCTGGAAACTATAAATCATTTATGAGGCCAAAAATTAGTATGTATATTTTTTAATTATGCAAAGACAGAACATTTAGTCCTGTGAAAGATTACTTAAGATTCTGGTCCAGCAAAACAAAAACAAGAGAAACCCAACAAAAAGGAAAATATCAGATCCAAAGCAATAGAGGTAACCCAGAATTTTATTTGAAAAAATTCCAGAAAGGCAGATGTGCAACTGACATAGACTTTTATCTGCCCAATTTAGACCAGAAAGTAGAAAGAGCTTTTTAAAGGATACTGTTTTGGACCCAGGTTTGGGGAGGAGTGTTAGGGGGTGGCAATCAAGAGACTTGGAGCCCTTAATAAGAAGATGAAACTGGTTCTTTTCTGTTCAGAGAAAATGAAAAAGTAATTCGATCTTTCAGGAAAAGAGAAACAAGAACATCATGATTCAAAGATGAAGCAAACTAAAATGTGATATGAGGAAATGTAAGGAAAAGGGATCTATTTGACCTTAATGCTTGAAGGATTCTGTTAACTGGCATCTATTTATAAACCTAGAATTATGTCTCTTTCTGAGCCCATTCACTCTAATTGACTCTGTTTTTTAAAAAAAATATTTATTTATTTATTTGGTTGCACTGGGTCTTACTTGCATCAGGTGGGCTCCTTAGTTGTGGTATGTGAACTCTTGGTTGCGGCATGCAAGTGGGATCTAGTTCCCCGACCAGGGATGGAACCCGAGCCCCCTGCATCGGGAGCGTGGAGTCCCATCCACTGCGCCACCTCTAATTGACTCTTTAGTGACCAACATTTATATCACCAAATGTAAATAACTCATGATTTTCAATGTTTTCAAATTACCTTAGAAAAATTCCAGAAGATTTAATGGTCCTGTTTTGAACTTTGGCAAGATAAAAGAGTTCATAGAAACTGAGAGTGAGGGAAGAAGTGAAAGCAGAAAAAATATAAAAATCTGGAGGTAGATGAGTGAAAGGGAAATTAAAGGTGTCTAAAGGGGTAATAATTATGTCTTACAGCTGGAAATCAAAAGATATTGTCTAAAATTTATCAACCAATCAATAAATGTTAAGAACTTTGCTTAGAATTATAATAATGACCATCAAAACAATTAAAACATAAAGAGTTAAAAGCGGTTACATCTCAAGAATAGTAAAGGAAGTAGGGAGTGGGGTGAAAATAAATACTTTACTCTCTTAAAAAAACAAATTATATCTGTTATGATGTATAAATATGGGTTGTAAACAGATATGAAGGAGTCCCAATAGGTCAGTGTTAAAAGTCCTATATCAAGGATGTTTTCAAATCTAAATAACAGTAACACTGACTCATAATGGCTTAAAGCATAAAAAACATTATCTCAAATAACTTAAAGTCTATAGGGTGGGTGGCTATCAGGAAAAGCACCTTATGTAGTTGATTGGCTGTTTTAGTTTGTTTTAGCATCAGTGATATCATGGGTGTTATGCTTTCTTTACATTCAATTATTGTAACATTCTCAGTAGTTTGGATTTGGCCTCAGGACTCATACAGTTACAAAATGGCTGTAGGAGTTCTAGGCATCCTATCCAAAATGTCAGGGACGTAAGAAAAAGAGGTAATTCTTATTCTCATAATTCCGTTTCAGGAGTGAGAAAATCTCCCAGAAGTTTCCCCTTTATCTCATTGGCCAGAATTTGGTCACATAACCTTCTCTAAACTAATCAATAGCAAAGACAATATTAACATGACTTATTTAGCAAACTTATGAGCTGCAACAGGAGCTAAGAAAAAAATCCATTTCCCCTTGATCCATATAAACATAGAGTGGATCCTTTAATAGAACCATTATTCTGGTAGGAATAAAAACAAGTAAATGGATGCTGGGTAGGCAAACAACTGTGACCACAAGAGGGCTACAAGGCGAATTATTGACGCAGTGGAGACTGGTGGTGAGCAAACCTTATTTTTAATTCATACTCCCAAATCACCTCCGAATCTGCATCTGAATTTCCTCACCTGAGAGATTAGAGTGATGACCTAGGTTAGTAGTTCTAATGAATCAGAATCACCTAGAAGGTCCATTATAATACAGATTACTAGGCACCATCCTCAGATATTCTGATTCAGTAAATCTAGGTGTTGCTAAAAATATTTGCCTTTCTAACTATTTCCCAGGTGATGCTGATGCTGCTGGTCTGGGAACTGTACACTGAGAACCATTGACCTAGGTGATGATTTTCATGGAGGCTCATATTGGTATCCCTGGTGCCTGAAATAGTGACCGAAAATAGTAAGTACAACTTTTTTTTTTAAGTATTAAATGCATTTACTCTAACATTCAATAAGTCTTAGCTTTTCTTTAGGTCTAGATTTATCACAATTACGAAGTCTATTCTTCATTCCAATTAAGAATTTACTGTTACCTACACCCCCTGAATGCACATATATTAGAAAATAATTTAATGTTAATTAATTCCTTGGTTTGATATCTCTAGTCATCTGCCTGCATGCATTATGCAAGTGTATTACACCAGTATGTCTGATTTGTTTTTAATGTTTTAGAAATCAAGCACTTAATGCTAACAAAATTCTATACCTGAGTTATTCCAATGCTCTTTTGTGGTGACCAACATGTAGCCAAAATCCCATAACTATGCTCCAGGCGGTGACCAACATGTAGCCAAAATCCCATAACTATGCTCCAGGCTTCATGCTGTGGGGAATCATTTCCTAAGCCTATTTGACTACAGAACACATTTAAACATTGGCAGACTATCAAGCAAAGCTCATGAGATGTAATGTCCATTTGGATTAAAATGGACAACAAAAATGATCTCACAGATGAATTATTTGCTATAAGAAATAACTGAACCCTGATTTATATGCTTTTTAAGAAACATTATAAAAAACAAATTAGAACAATTAAGTCATTGTCATTATGAATAAAAAGGACAAAATAAAGTGAAATAATTCACTGTATATGTTGATGTGAAACATAACACAGAGAACATTTTAATGAGACCAGTGTTTTTGAGTCATCACTTCCTTTTATACTGAATAGTATGAATACTTTCACTAAATTAAGTTTTTATTCTGGGTAGAATTTTGAGTATTTTGATATGATATCTTTCAATTTTAATGCTGTATGACAATCCTGTTTGTACAGGTCTGTTGCATTAAAAATAATATGATGAACTGAATTTCAGCAATTAAAGACTCTTGAATTAAGATATTCCAAAAATTATTTTATTGATTTCTGTTAGATCACTCATCTTCTAATATTTTAAAAATCAAAAGCTTCAATTTTTAATTTTCCCTTTGATTTATTCTGACTGATCCCAAGAAACCATTTTTTGTTTAAAACTTTTTTCTTTCAACAGTAGGTATATGTGTTTTAAAAATATTAGAATTTGAATAATATTGAATAACAAACATGTTGAAATTACAACCTATCTATATATATGTCTTAAGACATACTAAAGACATATATGTACATAGATTATATGAAGACATACTAAGATAGATAAAGTAGATAGATAGGTAGAGATAGATAGATAGGTAGATAGCTAGATGACATATTAACCAAGTCAAGTTAGAACAACCTTGTGGTGGGAGCTTAGGAGTTTGAAAGAACTTTTATCTGGGAATTAACAATCTGCTTGAAAAATCTGCAGCTAGGTTGTACTTGAAAAGCACCCATTCCTTGATTTTATTCCTTTCTTCTTCCTCTGAAACTTTACTTTGTGTAATGTTTGCTGTACCTCAAATTGGCTATTTCTCTCTTGCCTTGGTCTCATTTTTGTGCTCATGTATAAAAACTTCCCATGGAATGCTTTCCCTAAACCCCCTTCCATGAAAATTATTCTGTCTACTCCTGAAATACTTAGAACTTCACTGTGCATGGTGGCAGCCACTATCCACATGTGACTATTTGCGTATAAATAAAATAAAATTTCAGTTCTTCAGTTGCACTAACTATATTTCAAGTGCTCAATATTTACATGTGTTTAATGCTGACAGCATTGGACATAAGTACAAACATCAAATATTTTTATCATCACAAAAACTTCAGTCGAAAGCACTGACTTATAGTCTGTGATGTGTAATTTAGTATCTCTCTTCTAGTTTGTAACAATTCTCAATATTTTCTCTTATACATCCTTAGGAATTCAGAACGGTGTTTGCCACCTCATAGGTGCTCAATACTTGGGAGCTCATTATATTTTCTCAAGTGCAATGGAGTATGATCTATCCTCCAAATTATAATTACTCAGTAAATACTCAATTTTTTATTTTTTGGTTTCTTCCTCTTGGAGAAAAAAATAGAGAACCTCTAATTTCCATATGTCAAGAAATATTTCCATGTCAGATAGAAGGCAGATATGCTCAATTAATTAAATTGCAATCCTATTCTTATCTAATTAATCAATCCAACATGAATAAAGTTGATCTTCTTTTGCTCTAATAAGATTAAGTGTAATATTGATTTTGGAAAGTTATTGCCTCTTCAAATGCTCCTCTTACCATGGTGGATTGGCTTACACCCTTAGGGAGTCAGTAGTAATATGCTAAATTTCATAAAATTCCAGGTAAGACGATTAAGTTTGCTTTTGTTTGTTTGCTACTTTACTAGGAAAATATAAGGTGAACCCCAAGGGAAATAATAAACCCCAAGTGATACCTGGTGGTCCTGAAGCTACTTTCATTTTATTGCTTCTTCTGTCTTATGCTCAGCTTCCAAGACATTGAAAAAGACAGAAAAAAAAATTGGTTTGGGTGGCACGTATGTTTGGGGAAAAATGGAGATTTCATATTACAATGAGACACTATGAGTTGTGAGTACAATAGAGTGATTTTTTAAAACATCCATTTTAGAAAAAATATTTATTTGAATTTGGGTAATGACATTAAAACAGAATTTTCTAAGTGTATTATAAGGGAAACTGTACCCTTGCTGATGACAAATATTCAAAATGACAAACCGAGGTGAGAAAGTGACATGTTCACCTCTAGCATGATTTACTGTTTGGCTAAGAGGTTTTCAACAGAATGTAAAGATATTTACAATTCAAGCAGGTAACTATACAAAGTGATGCAAAGTTTTGAAAAGATCAAGTGCTTACCCTGTTCTCACTTATAGTGCAAAATATACCTACACCAATAATTTTTCCCCTTTTCCTTGTTAATCTTCCCATTAGTTGGCATTCTAGAAATATCTGCCTTTTAATAGCCCTCTCTAATGGTAATAGCTGTGTTTTAGTCAATTTTAAAGAGAATTTCAACCAAATTGCAAAAACTAGCCTACATACCAACCACATCACATAACAAAGTACCTTAGATAAAGGCCCTCAGATTTTATATTAACTGTTATGTGAAAGCATAAAAGACACAGAGAAACTTTGCTACCACTGGTGATTTTTTCCTATGAGTGACAGAGAAGTATTAACATACCTACTGCTTATATCTGCTCATTAAGGCACTGCTAGTCTAACCACATATGGTATCCTCCATAATTTATCATAAGATGTTGAAGTGTTACCTTCAGGCAACTGATATTATGAGAAACAATTAAATAAAACGCTATGGTGCTATCTCTGTGGGTAGAAAACAACTCAGGAATTCAAATATCTGCCCCACCCAGAGGGCAGCCCGAATCTGCCTATCCATCCTCATGGCTGAATTTATAGGGTTTTTCTTTTAAATTGTAAATTTCACTTGCAATGGGATGGATGTGAATGCAGTGACCTAGCCCTCTACTCATCAATAAAGATTTTTCTGCATCTTTCTCTTTCTGAAATGTTATTCCTAAGGTTTGTATTTCCATACGAATCAACCCTGTAAGGCTATGGAACCAAGACAGACACAGCAGGAACATTTCTTTCCTTGTGTGCTTCCATTTTTGAAGCTGACATTAAATAACACTACCTGGAATAATGAGGGAAAGCTGCATTGGCTTTTGTAGCCCAGAAAAGTGGCAATGATAGAGGAAAAGTCAAAGCATAATGATCACAAAGTGAATTAAAAAATAAAAGTAAACAACATTAATTATGAATAGTGACTGGTGACTTGAAGATTCAATGTGATGTTTATTGAAGACTGCTGTTTTAATCAAAAAGAGGAAGATTTTGACAGTCACTTTGGGTTTCAACTTCATAGTATTTACTGGGTGAAATTTGCCAGCCATCATTCTCGTGTGAGTGTTCTATTATTATTACTTTGTCTGGGATTTTTCTCCTAAAGGAACCTGTGCAGAATCCTCTGACCTGTGCATATTGAAAGAGTTTAAGTTAAATTCCTTCTGCACCTCAAATCATTTTCTGTTTTGATGGTCATTCAGGAGCTATTACTACGTCCCTAAAGTCCACCAGTGTTGAAGTTTCTCTTAGCCTGTTCTCCTGCATAACAGTGTCACAGGAAGATTGAAGCATGAGAACTATGATTTGAGAAATACAGCTCAGCCCTGGAATCTGGGCCAGTGCATTTAATTGAGACCACATTTAAATTTCTTTGATATTTCTTTATAGAAAAGTATAATGCCCCAAAGGGGAAACATATTTCATCTTAGTTACATTAGCTTTGTTAAATAAGCAAATAACCACTTACCTGTAAGCAAAAGAAATAGACAAAATGTAAGCCACTGGCTTTATCCTCTTTGCATTCCGAATAAGCAATTGCTTTTCTACAGAATTATTTTCAATCAGCAATTAGTCATGCTGAATAAATATTTCGTAAAGAAGCCATAAGAAACAATTCAGCTTTCCTAAAAAAGTAATTGACTATTGTCTGTTTGCTCTTGAAACATTTTCCTTGGCTTCCTTTGATTGGTTAAGATGGGTAAAGACAAGAACAACATAAATCCCACCATTTTCCTGTTTACTGAATTGTGGACATGCATGGCCTGTAATAGAGTTATAATGGTCATAAAGTTCATTACACAGATTTTAGAGTGGGGAGGACTTGTGAATTCTGTATCTGAATTTGCTAATCCTAGTGTTTACACCATGCAGGGAATTAATTTAAAGGGTCTTTAGCTTCTCTCTTTGAGTATACAGTTTGCATACTAACATATGCAGCCACACATGGAAACTATACCATAAGAGAACACAGCTCCACAGAGTCAGTCTGACAGAAGCATCTTTGCCCTCACAGTCAGAAATATACCAGCACTGAAGGAGTAGAAAGGTGGGTCATGATGCAAAGTGACTATAATGAAAAAGATGAGTATAAAATAGGTGCATGGTACTCCTCTAAGTTGTTCTGAAAAAATAGTAATTTTTAAAATTTCTTGTAGATTCTGTGACAGGCTTGTGTAAAGTTTCCATAGCACGTATTGGAGAGTCACGAATGATACGTTCATTCATTTGACAAGTTATTTATTTATTTAATGTCCAACTTGTTCAAAAAAGTATTTATGATAATAAAACTAAATCCAATGAAATTTTTTTTGAAAAGTGAAAAGATTAGCAGATGAAAAAGTAAGGGAAAAAGAGTAAGATAAAGATAGGCTAAAGTAATATCAAAAATGGAAGCTGCAGCTAGTGGGTCACCAATTTGTTTCTGAGAGTTTTGGTAGTCAATGAAAACAGAGAAATATAAATCAAACATTCTTATAATCCATACATTAAAAAAAATCAGAACATTACCAAAGATGAAGTGCAACCATGTGGTGAAGATTTAGACCTAAGAAAAGTTTATCCCATAGATCATAATAAAAATAGTCCTTTATAAAATAATCATTGATGCCTTTGGTGGTGGGGGGTTCCTTACAACAAATATAATGAATTACATCAGGCTATGACCTGCTAGGCTCCTAGGCTGAGGATGTCATGCCTAAAACACAACTTATTGAAACCAGTTCTTTTATGAACCAAAAAGAAGAGGAAGAGGAGGAGGGGGAAGAGAAGGAGGAGAAGGAGCAGGAGGAGGAGGAGGAAAGGGAGGAGAAAGAAGAGGACAAGGAAGAGGAGGAGAAGAAACAGTTCACAAAATGCCACCTGCATATTTCTTCTAAACACTGTGAAAGGATTCAGGCATTCACATGCATGTGTGCACACATATAATTCATTGTGAAATTAAAATGCATAATCATACAGGAAATCTACTTAGAAAAAGATATATGTAAAGATCCCTATCTGTAGTAACAGTATTCAGCCAATTTTTGTTTTATGCATGATAGGGCATGACCAAGAATGATTATAGGAGATACAATTCTCCAGATGTTACTGACAAGAGCAGAGAATGTTAGCACCCAATGGAGCCCATGAAAGGCTACCCTGCATTGTTTTCTACTACTCTAGTCCTAGCCTATGTAATGAGGATTTTAGGATCTTTGTGGTTAGTTGATGGGTGCTTTGGGAAGTTTAGCACATCTTCCAACTCAATATAGAAATTCTTTTTACAGTCTTCAACAATGCCTTCTTGAGCACATTCACTTCACCTTTTTACTTTTTTTTTCAGTGCCAGTATTCACTATATTTTCCCTGGAAACAGGGAAAGGGAAAAGAGGCAGCATGTGTGTTACAAAATGATGGCAAATGGTAAAGGAAGTCCCCATCATGGCAAAACCAACCATTACATAAATTCCCCAGTGATAGGGTCACCAAAGCCCAATGGGAACTCAGTCCCCATTCCTGCAGTTCAGGAATGACAGGAAGGGATAAGTCAAAGAACAGATATGTACACATTGTTCCTACCCTTCCTTCCCATAAGTTCAAGATTTCACACAAAGCTTCTATTTCTAGCAGTAAACATGGAGTTGTATTCATCTGTCTTCTGTTAAACCATCTTGTGGCCACTTTGACATAAGTTTATTGCACCTGCATAAAAGTTCCTGAGTGACGTGGATATATACTTCTTCTCTCTTTCTTGGTCTCCTGACCCCAATTTCTTTATGAAAGGCCTGCTCATTGCTTCTGTCTACCCTAGGATTTGGGATTAAAGTAGGTTTGGTCCATCCAGTGTGAGTATTATGGCATGAATCACATAAAGGAATACTCTTGATCCAGAAAGTTGGGAACAAGGGATAGAGTGTTCCTAGATTTTTCAGAATTTTTACACAAATTGCTTAAGAGTTGTGGAGACACCCCACGAGTTAAATGTGCATGTGCATGGGTGTGTGGGCTTTTGGGGGATGTATGAAAGCAGGGGTATGGTAGAAGTCAGTTTTTTAGGACAGAAGATCTGGTCCAAAGTAGAAAATAGGAGAAGGGGAAGACAAAAGTTAGGATGGCTCAAGGTCCCTACTTTGAGAAGAAGGGCATCCAGTCTTATATTTCAGATTCTTTCTTCCTGGTTTAGAATTTTTGTCAAAGATGTTTTGGCTATTTTTCTCTTGATTACAAATAGAAGTTTGTAAACAATAAATCCCCAGAAGAACATGGAGAAAGACCAACACATTATATTTACACAAACTAGGCCACTTGGCAATCACCACATCAGTGACTTGTGGAGTTCTTACAAGCCCCAACAAGTTCTACAACTAGAGGGGTGAAGCATTTGGGGGAGATAAGAACCCAGGATCAGACACACAGCACCTAAATTGTTCTCTTGCATTCACCCTATTTTGACACAGTGAGTCAGGTCTGCGGTGATCTCACAGCATGTAAACAAAACTCCTTTTTCTTTTAGCTACCACAGCACTGCTAATTACTGATCCTGGGTAAAACACTGGCTTCAGGCACCACACACACACAAAAAAACCCCTCATTTATGGGTCGGTCTGGAAGCCAAGGAGGAAAAGCTCAGAATTTTTAAAGGTTAATTTTTAGTCCTCACTTCATATATCTACCCCTAGCCAGCACAAGATGGGTACAGAGGTATCGTTCTTAAAACCTATCCATACAAATTCACATTTTTTTTTAGCAAAACACACATACACCCTGTTGTACATGGTATGCCCAGCAGCTCAATACAGTGAAGGATGGATCTTGTATGTAAAGTGAGTCTCGTGCTCTGGGATTAGAGGTCTGGAACAGTTTTCTGCTTATTTTAATCAGCCTCAGACCTCGGATACCTGTATAAAGTGAAGTGAAAGCAGGTATTCATATATTAAAAAAAAAAAAAAATACTCAGAATAATTGTCAACTCACTGTCTGAATAGTCCTTACAAACTTAGACAACCAAGCATTTTGGTAATTACTTAGTTCGCCATCTTAGTTTATAGGTGTAGACATAGCTTTGAGAAACACTTTTTGAAATTTTGTATCATTCATGTAGCAAAATAAAACCCTATAAAAGGTTTGTGAGATTAGAATGGAACTCTGTAATTGATTTTGTGAGAAAGGATCTTCTTGAAGTTTCATGCATTTTCATAGAACATGCCAGCAGAACCTTGGCCTAAAATGTGAGAGGAGAGAAAATGATGGACATTGCATTGGGAAGAGTTGCAATAATAACCCCTGTGCAGCCTCCTTATACTTTAGTGGAAGTGAAATATCATTAAGCTTTAGCACTGAAAAGAGAAAATGTAAAATTGTGGGAAAAATAACAAGTGGATTGATGAAACAAGTCAAAAATTTGCTATTTTACCAGGAAATTGAGGTGAGAGAATGTTTGTATTTCTGATTTCAGGTAACAAGCATCTATGTCTGGTGCTTTTTCTCCACAAGGCCAGTACATTTTAGTTCAGTTAATTTAAAATGTTATTCTCTTACTAGATGCCTTGAATTAATTCTGTATTTACTACTTGAAAGATACAATAGTAAAGTGAAATTTCTGCTTTACTCCTCGAGGTGAATATCTGCAAACTTGGTGTCACTTTTATATTGAGAAAGAAATATTGGATTAAGCAAATTATGGTGTTCACTGAACTGATACATGGCAGGGGGAGGAGTTCAGAAATGTTTAGCAGAAGGAAGGAAAATTTAGGCATTGGGATCCCCTTGATTTTAATGTGAGTGAAGGGATCCCACTTTCTAATGGTTTAAAATTAAATTATTTGAGCTCTTCTTGTTCTATTCTTTAGGTATCTGTGCCTTCAAAAAGTGTTAGAATTAAATAATAAGTATTTAAAATTTCCAAGCAGCATATGTAAACTATCTTTGCAAAACTGTCTGTGCTTAGAGATTTTGGTCAGTTACCTGAAAGAGTCAAAGCAACTTCTTCAAATGTTTAACTAACTTTGGGAAAATAGCTTGGTTGGTAGGACACTTTATCTTTGAATGTTTTAGCTAAAAACTCATTTCTGACCCTACCCAGGTAAGAACATGTAGAGATATTTCACAAGATACAATATTTAAGTAAGATTGCAGTTGCCAAAAGATAAAACATGAAATTTACTTAAACGTGCAATATGATGATGTTTGCATAAAATTCTGACATTGTAGCACATTCTCTGAAAGCTCAGAGTTGCACAATGAATGTTTTGTGAAAGGAGAACTAAAAGCATTTTTCACCAATTCATATAAAGTCTTCAAGTATGCACATATTATAATTAAAGCTAGTGATGAGGAGGTGACAAATAATCGTTTTGTAAACAACTTGATGCATCTTAAAAGCAACTGTTCGGAGACCAAAAGCATAGAGAAATGAAAAATAATAATCATTGCCCAGGTTTCAAAATTTTTGAGTTTTACTCATACGAAAGGATGTGGTCTGCCTGAAAGGTCTGTTGAATTAATGGAAAAAGGAAAGACAGCTAAACATAGAGAAATTTGAGCCATTTGGAGTTTATACATCATGTTTGGCAGCATGGATTATACTGATTTCGGTAGAAGAAACTGATACAATGAACATTTTTTTTAAAGTAAGATTTTAATTCAAATTGTCATCATAAGTGAGTTTCACGGAACTGGCAGGTTAGAAAAAATAATATATATTCCTTGGTTTGCACCTTGGTAGCGTCTTTGCATATTTTTTATATGTATATTTTATGTTTGTTAATTTTTTATACTTTTATGCTTAAAAAATTAAAACACTTTAATAGTCACACCTCTGAGCAATCAAGATCTTAGTTTGACAGCCAACCTTCGTATTACAAAAAGATGAGTGACATGCAGGTAAATATAAGTTTAGGTTTTAGTAAACCCAAGTTTTATTTTTAAGGAACAAAACAATTCTTGAGCAGCTGCACATCTCTCACTTGGCACTGAATTTTGTTATCGATTATTCCAAGGCACATGGTCTCCCGCAGCGTTCCTCTTTCATCAGCTTGTGCTCTGGAAATGTGGCTACTCAAGCCACAGGGTGAGTACATGGAAGTCTGAGGACCCAGGTGGCATCTAGGCACCCCAGACAACTCACACACAAAGTGGCACCTGGGTCCTTCAATTGCCAAGCTCTCTTTTTTCCTTTTCCCTGTTTGAGTGACCAGAGGACTTGGCAACCCTTGCCCTCTATAGCCCTTTAGGATTGTTCTTCAGCAGGAAACATCTGCGACTGGGTCTGGCTCCTGCTGGCTCTGATACAGGCTATTCTATAACCAGAGCTGTTGTAAAGTCATCTGATTGGGCTGATGCTAAGTCATCAAAGGAAAAGAAATATGAGTTGATGCTTATATTTTATTTTAAATCATTTTAGATATGACTGCACTAAAAGGCACAGAAGACATCCTTCTTTGACATCATTTCTCCTTTTAGTATTTATTATGTACATTCCAAATGACACTATATAGTCCATGCACTGTGCTAGGCACTTATGGATATTATACTAATCCTCATAGAAAACATTCAAATTAGGCAGATTTCTTCCCATTTTTCACAAATGGCAGCAGTTAAGTGCTTATTCAAGGGGACATTGAGCAGAGTTGGGTCTCTAATACAGGCCTCTCTGACTCCATTACCCATATGCTACTTCTGACTATTCATGTAGAGGCCATATTACTACGCCAACATGGCTCTGTCTGCCAGCTCTCAGCCAAAGAAGCACATGGCGTTCCCAGTGGCAAGAACATGGAAAACGATCGCTAGCTCTATCCTAGCATTTTAAGAAGTGTGAGTCTCGTTTCTTTACAATAGATTGGTTCTGCTGCCATACACAGGAAAGCATACATTTTTCATTCCCCTCTTTTCTGTGTTATTGATTCCATTTACCTCCCTCCTATCCTTTGTGCCACTATTAGCATACACTTAACGTCTACATATTTTATAAGCTCCACAAAATAGTATCCTCTTTCAGCAGACAAATATCTTTTAAAAAATCAAGAAAAATGGTCACATACCATAAATAAATATAATATAATTTTAATATATTTATATAGTATAATTAACATATTTGATTGTTTTATATATATATACCATTCCCCAGACTCTTCAGTCTTCCAGAACAGTCTAAGGCCTATTGTTTGTATCATTTTTCATTCAGTCTAGAGAAATTCCTTTAGTATTTCTTTTCGTGTGGGTATGCTAATTAAAAACCAAATCTCTTAAATTTTATTCATCTGAGTATCATCATTTTGCCTTTATCTCTGATAAAAAGATTTTCTGGTTGTAGAATTTTCGGTGGACATATTTGTCTTCTAGCACTTTAAAATTGCTATTCCATTGCTTTCTGACACCCATTGTGTCTGATGACAAGTTAGCCATAATTCACATACATATTGTCCTGTGTATAGTGTATTGCTTTTCTTGAGATGCTTTTATGACGTTCTATCTTTGTTTCTCAGTAGTATGACCATGGTACGATTAGGTGTAGTTATTCCATGTTATTTTTACTGTTACTTTTTATTTGTATTTTGAAAAAAAATTACCAAATGGCTCAGACTTTTTTAATCCCTCTACCTGCTATGTTTTCCACTGCCATTCATTCTGTCTTTCTTGTTCTTTCTCCTTCACGCCACATTCCCTGGCCTCATTTGCCTTTCCTACTTTATACTGTTTCCTCTCATTAACCATATATCTTGGTCTTACATTCCTTGTCTTTGATACTTCTCAGTTATGCTCTCTGTTTGGCAGATTATACCTCCACACCATTGTGTAATCTGAGGACCCTCTGGCTATGAATACTTTACAGAGTAGTTGTACTAATTGTGAAGATTAGTGATATGTGGCCACATATGTTTCTGAAGTTGAGCAAGTGGTTTTCCTCTCGGACACTTTGAAGACCTACAGATAATTGCTTTATTAACTTGACATTTATTAAAAATTTTTTTGTTTATGTAATGTCTATTTTTTGCCAGATAGAGGTACCCTGGAACACAGGGATGAGTAGCTCAATCTCTCGAGAACCTTACATTCAATTTGGACAGAAAGAGCAGGAGGCAAACATTACAATCTAATGTTATAAACTCTCCAAGAGAGTTTAAACAAAGCAGTATGATAAGGAGCAACTTGCTTGTGACTGAAAATTCCATGTGGGAGTACATCATTTTCCAAAGAGATACCATTTGTGCTAAGTCTTGAAAAACTGAGTTGGAGTTCAGCAGATGGAGAAGTGGGTGAGGATTTCAGAGGCAAAAGAAAGAGAATGTTAAAAGATATGAAGACCTGAAACATAATGTTATTATTTGACAAAGTCGGTAGTTCATTTGCTGAATGGATCCTGGACACTTCGGTTGCTTCCATATCTTGACTATTGTAAATAATGCTTCTGTGAACATTGGTGTGCATGTTTCTTTTCCAGTTAGTATTTTTGAATTTTTTGGATATATATCCAGGAGTGGAATTGCTGGATCATATGATAGTTCTCTTTTTATTTTTTTGAGGAACCTCTATACTGTTTTCCATAGTGGCTGCACCAATTTACCTTCCCACCAACAGTGTACAAGGATTCCCTTTTCTCCACATCCTCTCCAACATTTGTTATTTGTAGACTTTTTTTTTGGCCACATGGTGCGGCATGTGGGATATTAGTTCCCTGACCAGGGATTGAATTTATGCCCCCTGCAGTGGAAGTGTGGAGTCTTAACCACTGGACCACTGGGGAGTCCCTATTTGTAGACTTTTTGATGTCAGTCATTCTGACAGGTGTGAGGTGATATCTCATTGTTTTGCTTTTCATTTCTCTAATCATTAGTGATGTTGAGTATCTTTTCGTGTACCTCTTAGCCATCTGTATGTCTTCTTTGGAAAAATGTCTGTTCAGGTCTTTGGCCCATTTTTTAAATCAGGTTCTTTGTTTTTTTGATATTGAGTTGTATGAGCTGTTTATATATTTTGGATATTAACCACTGATCAGTCATATCATTTGCAAATATTTTCTCCCATTCAGTAGGCTGTCTTTTCATTTTGTCAATTGTTTTCTTTGCTGTGCAAAATATTTTACATTTAATTAGGTCGCATTTGTTTATTTTTACTTTTATTTCTTTTGTTTTAGTAGACAAATGCAAGAAATTTTGCTACAATTTATGTCAGAGTGTTATGTCTATGTTCTCTTGTTCTAGGAGTTATGGTTTCAGGTCTTCAATTTAGATATTTCATTCATTTTGAGTTTATTTTTGTGTATATTGTGTGTAAATATCCTAATCTCATTCTTTTAAATGTAGCTGTCCAGTTTTTCCAACACCTCTTATTGAGAGACTGTCTTTTCTCCATTGTATATTCTTGCCTTCTTTGTTGTAGATTAATTGACTATAGGTGTGTGGGTTTATTTATGAGCTCTCTATTCTGTTCCATTGATCTATGTGTCTGTTTTTGTGTTAGTACCATGTTGTTTTGATTACTGTAGCTTTGTAATATAGTCTGAAGTCAGGGAGTATGATACCTCCAGCTTTGTTCTTTTTTTTCAAGAATGCTTTGGCAATTTGGGGTCTTTTGTGGTTCCATATAAATATTAGGATTATTTGTCCTAGTTCTGTGAAAAATGTCATGGGTATTTTGATAAGGATTGCATTAAATCTGTAGATTTCTTTGGGTAGTAAGGACATTTTAACAATATTATTTCTTCCAGTGAAAGAATATCTTTTCATTTCTTTGTATCATCTTGAATTGAGAAATAATATATTTACCCCATGCCGAAGTATCAACCCACAGATCATGCACTGATTACAAATGCTAACATGTACCCTTTTGCAATAGAGATCGGGTGCTTAACAGCTTCACCAAATAAAAAGTTTTGTCATCACTTGTTGTGGTACAACTTTATATGGCACATTTGAAATACACAGTATAACTAGAAAGTATTCTAGCCAGAAATGTTTAATATGAATCTAATTATATCTTTAGATCTAACTTTCAGTTTATAGAAAATTCAGGAGAGAGGAATGTATTGAGAGGAAACAATAAGCCAAATTCAAAATGCATAACATTCCACAAGAAAACTAGCTTGGATTCTTTAAAGTCAATATCACTAAACATATTCTAAATTAAATGGAACTAAAAAAAAAATGATTGAAGGTAGTCATTATGTGAATCTTGATTTAGATTCTGGATTTAAAAACCAAAACATTTAGCTTTCCCTGTCCTTTGCCATGTGAGGATACAAGGAGAAGTTGACATTTGCAACCCAGAGGAAGGTTCTCACCAAGACTCGACCATGTTGCTACCCTGATCTTAGAATTCTAGCTTCGAGAACTGTGAGAAATAAGTATCTGTTGTTTATGGGCCAAAAAACAAAAAAACAAAATCCCAAACAAAGCACTTATAAAAGACATTTTGAGGACAATTTGGGAAGATAGAATATGGAATTGATATTAGATATTATGGAATTATTGCTGCTTTTTTAGGTATGAAAATGACATGTGTTATGTAAGAGAATGTACTTATAAGCTGATACTTGAAGAATCATTTGGCAATGAAATTTTCTATCTGGAACTCACTTCCAAATGGTTCAGCCTAAATAAAATAAGTTAATTGCTAAATCTGAGTGAAGGGTATATGGTGTTCCTTTTCAAACTATTTTTTAAAATTGTTTTGTAGATTTGAATATTTGAATATTTTATAATTAAAAGGTATGGGGACAAAGTTTTCACCTTAAATATGAATCTTTCAAGTTTGAAGTGCTTACTACAGCATTTTTTCATACCTTTCAAGACTTATTCTCTGTCTGGTTGATATTCAGCTGCCATTATTATTTTTCTGTTTTCAATTTTTTATTGATATATAGTTCACATACCACAATGCCATCTTTTAAAAGTGTACAATCAGTGGTTCTTAGTATATTCCCAAGGTTGTGTGACTATCACAACTACAGTAAGTCCCCTACACATGAACCTCCAAGTTGAGAACTTTCAAAGATGCAAACGTGTATTCACAAGTCCAATCGTGTAAGTTAGTTCATGTGTCTGCAGTACGTTGTCACGTGCGTGCATCCTCTACAAGTGGTTGTGCCTTTGTGTACTTTACTGTACAGTACCGTGTAGAGTACAGTAGTATGGTATCTTTATTTCAAGCCCAGGCTGTCCGGAAGCAAGCGTAAAAGCAGCAGTGATGTAACTGGTATTGCTAAGAAGAGATACACGACTCAGGAAATGGCAAGGGGATTTTCTTTATTTGAGGAGGCACTGTTAGTTTTTGAGGCACAGGACCCAAATGTAGAACTGTACACGAAGGTTGCGGCAGCCATTCAGAATGCAATCCAGTGCTACCGTGTCATCTATGATGAGAAAAAAAAAAAAAGAGCTACTACCCGGACATCACTGGATCGTTTTTTCAAGAGGGTAGATAGAATTGAATCCAGCAAGGAACCAGAACCTGTGCTATCACCGTCAGGTGTGAGTGAAATTGCAGCTTGCCCTCTGTCTCCTATTGCTAACAGTCCTTCAGCTCTACCATCTCCCACCTCCTCTCCCTCCTCTAATCAGTAACTCTTCTTGCCTGTTCACTCAATGCCAGACCCTGTATGCCAGCTGTTGTACTGTACTACTGAACGTTTCAAGCTACTGTACTGTAAAATTGAAAATGTTTTCTTTACATTTTGTTTGTTTATTTTTTATGTACTATTTGTGTGAAAAGTATTATAAACCTATTACAGTACAGTAGTATATAGCTGATTGTGTTAGTTGGATACCTAGGCTGACTTGTTGGACTTATGAACAATTGGACTTATGAACATGCTCTCAGAACGGAACCTGTTCGTATGTAGCGGGCTTACTCTATTTAATTCCAGAGTATTTCATCACCCTCAAAAGAAACTCCTTGTCCATTAGCAGTTACTTCCTGTTTGTACATCCACACAGCCCCTGGAAACCTCTAATCTACTTAATGTCTCTATAGATTTTCTATTCTCAACATTTCAAATAGATGGAATCATACAACATAGGTGGCCTGTTTTGTTTGGCTTTTTATTTTTGTTTTTATTTTTTCAGAGTTAATCATTTATTTTATTTATTTATTTATTTATTTATTTATTTTTAACATCTTTATTGGAGTAAAGTTGCTTTATATTGTTGTGTTACTTTCTGCTGTATAACAAAGTGAATCAGTTATATGTATACATATGTCCCCATATAACCTCCCTCTTGGGCCTCCCTCCCACCCTCCCTATCCCACCTCTCTAGGTGGTCACAAAGCACCAAGCTGATCTCCCTGTGCTATGTGGCTGCTTCCCACTAGCTATCTGTTTTACATTTGGTAGTGTATATATGTCCATGCCACTCTCTCACTTTGTCCCAGCTTACCCTTCTCCCTCCCCATGTCCTCAAGTCCTTTCTCTACATCTGCGTCTTTATTCCTGTCCTGCCCCTAGGTTCATCAGAACCATTTTTTAAATTTAAGATTCCATATGTATGTGTTAGCATACAGTATTTGTTCCTCTCTTTCTGACTTACTTCACTCTGTATGATAGACTCTAGATCCATCCACCTCACTACAAATAACTCAATTTCATTGCTTTTTATGGCTGAGTAATATTCCATTGTATATATGTGCCACATCTTCTTTATACATTCATCTGTTGATGGACACTTAGGTTGCTTTCACGTCCTGGCTATTGTAAAGAGTGCTGCAATGAACATTGTGGTACATGACTGTTTTTGAATTATGGTTTTCTCAGGGTATATGCCCAGGAGTGGAATTGCTGGGTCATATGGTAGTTCTGTTTTTAGTTTTTTAGGGAACCTCCATACTGTTCTCCATAGTGGCTGTATCAATTTACATTCCCACCAACAGTGCAAGAGGGTTCCCTTTTCTCCACACCTTCTCCAACATTTATTGTTTGTAGATTTTCTGATGATGCCCATTCTGACCAGTGTGAGATGATACCTCATTGTAACTTTGATTTACATTTCCCTAATGATTAGTGATGTTGAGCATCCTTTCATGTGTTTGTTGGCAATCTATATATCTTATTTGAAGAAATGTCTATTTAGGTCTCCTGCCCATTTTTGGATTGGTTTTTTTTTTTTTTTTTTTTTGATATTGAGCCGCATGAGCTGCTTGTATGTTTTGGAGATTAATCCTTTGTCAGTTGCTTCGTTTGCAAATATTTTCTCCGATTCTGAGGGTTGTCTTTTCATCTTGTTCATGGTTTCCTTTGCTGTGCAAAAGCTTTTAAGTTTCATTAGGTCCCATTTGTTTGTTTTTATTTCCATTTCTCTAGGAGGTGGGTCAAAAAGGATCTTGCTGTGATTTATGTCATAGAGTGTTCTGCCTATGTTTTCCTCTAAGAGTTTTATAGTGTCTGGCCTTACATTTAGGTCTTTAATCCATTTTGAGTTTATTTTTGATATGGTGTTAGGGAGTGTTCTAATTTCATTCTTTTACATGTAGCTGTCCAGTTTTCCCAGCACCACTTATTGAAGGGGCTGTTTTTTCTCCATTGTATATTCTTGCCTCCTTTATCAAAGAGAAGGTGACTATAGGTGCATGGTTTTATCTGTGGGCTTTCTATCCTGTTCCATTGATCTATATTTCTGTTTTTGTGCCAGTACCATATTGTCTTGATTACTGTAGCTTTGTAGTATAGTCTGAAGTCAGGGAACCTGATTCCTCCAGCTCTGCTTTTCTTTCTCAAGATTGCTTTGGCTATTTGGGATCTTCTGTGTTTCCATACAAATTGGGAAAGTTTCGTTCTAGTTCTGTGAAAAATGCCCTTGGTAGTTTGATAGGGATTGCATTGAATCTGTAGATTGCTTTGGGTAGTATAGTCATTTTCACAATGTTGATTCTTCAAAGAACAGGGTATATCTCTCGATCTGTTTGTATCAACTTTAATTTCTTTCATCAGTGGCTTATAGTTTTCTGCATACAGGTCTTTTGTCTCCTTAAATTGTTTTATTCCTAGGTATTTTATTCTTTTTGTTGCGATGGAAAATGGGAGTGTTTCCTTAACTTATCTTTCAGATTTCTCGTCGTTAGTGTATAGGTAGGAATGCAAGAGATTTCTGTGCATTAATTTTGTATCCTGCTACTTTACCAAATTCATTGATTGGCTCCAGTAGTTTTCCGGTAGCATACTTAGGATTCTCTATGTATAGTATCATGTCATCTGCAAACTGAGTGTTTTACTTCTTCTGTTCTGATTTGGATTCCTTTTATTTCTTTTTTTTCTCTGATTGCTGTTGCTAAAACTTCCAAAACTATGTTGAATAACAGTGGTGAGAGTTTGCAACCTCATCTTGTTCCTGTTCTTAGTGGAAATGGTTTCAGTTTTTCACCATTGAGAACGAAGTTGGCTGTGGGTTTGTCATATATGACATTTATTATGTTGAGGTAGGTTCCCTCTATGCCTACTTTCTGGAGGGTTTTTATCATAAATGCGTGTTCAATTTTGTTAAAAGCTTTTCCTGCATCTATTGAGATGATCATATGTTTTTTATCCTTCAGTTTTGTTAATATGGTGTATCACACTGAGTACTTTGCGTATATTGAAGAATCCTTGCATTCCTGGGATAAACCCCACTTGATCATGGTGTATGATCCTTTTAATGTGCAGTTGGATTCTGTTTGCTAGTATTTTGTTGAGGATTTTTGCGTCTATATTCATCAGTGATATTTGCTTGCAGTTTTCTTTTTTTGTGACATCTTTGTCTGGTTTTGGTATCAGGGTGATGGTGGCCTTGCAGAATGAGTTTGGGAGTGTTCCTCCCTCTGGTATATTTTGGAAGAGTTTGAGAAGGATGGGTGTTAGCTCTTCTCTAAATGTTTGACAGAATTCGCCTGTGAAGCCGTCTGGTCCTGGGCTTTTGTTTGTTGGAAGATTTTTAATCAGTTTCAATTCAGTGCTTGGAATTGGTCTGTTTATATTTTCTATTTCTTCCTGGTTCAGTCTTGGAAGGTTGTACTTTTCAAAGAATTTGACCATTTCTTCCAGGTTGTCCATTTTATTGGCATAGTTGCTTGGAGTAGTCTCTCATGATCCTTTGTATTTCTGCAGTGTCAGTTGTGACTTCTCCTTTTTCATTTCTAATTCTGTTGAACTGAGACTTCTCCCTTTTTTTCTTGATCAGTCTGGCTAATGGTTTATCTATTTTGTTTATCTTCTCAAAGAACCAGGTTTTAGTTTTATCGATCTTTGCTATCGTTTCCTTCATTTATTTCTGATCTGATCTTTATGATTTCTTTCCTTCTGCTAACTTTGGGGTTATTTTTATGTTGTTCTTCTTTCTCTAATTGATTTAGGTGTAAGGTTAGGTTGTTTATTTGAGATTTTTCTGGTTTCTTGAGGTAGAATTGTATTACTATAAACTTCCATCTTATAACTGCTTTTGCTGCGTCCCATATGTTTTGGGTCATCGTGTTTTCATTGTCATTTGTTTCTAGGTATTTTTTGATTTCCTCTTTAATTTCTTCACTGATCTCTTGGTTATTAGTAGCGTATTGTATAGCCCTTATGTGTGTGTATTTTTTACAGTTTTTTCCCTGTAATTGATACCAATCTCAGCATTGTGGTCAGAAAAGATACTTGATACGATTTCAATTTTCTTAAATTTACCAAGGCTTGATTTGTGACCCAAGATATGATGTATCCTGGAGAATGTTCCATGAGCACTTGAGAAGAAAGTATATTCTGTTGTTTTTGGAAGGAAAGTCCTATAAATATCAGTTAAGTCCATCTTGTCTAATGTGTCATTTAAAGCTTGTGTTTCCTTACTTATTTTCATTTTGGATGATCTGTCCATTGGTGAAAGTGGGGTGTTAAAAGTCCCCTACTATGACTGTGTTACTATCGATTTCCCCTTTTATGGCTGCTAGCATTTGCCTTATGTATTGAGATGCTTCTATGTTGGGTGCATAAATATTTACTGTTATATCTTCTTCTTGGATTGATCCCTTGATCATTATGTAGTGTCCTTCTTTGTCTCTTGGAATACTCTTTATTTTAAAGTCTATTTTGTCTGATATGAGAATTGCTACTCCAGCTATCTTTTGATTTCCATTTGCATGGAATATGTTTTTCCATCCCCTCACTTTCAGTCTGTATGTGTCCCTAGGTCTGAAGTGGGTCTCTTGTAGACAGCATATATACAGGTCTTGTTTTTGTATCCATTCAGCCAGTCTGTGTCTTTTGGTTGGAGCATTTAATCCATTTACATTTTAGGTAATTTTCAATATGTATGTTCCTATTACCATTTTCTTAATTGTTTTGGGTTTTTTATTGTAGCTCTTTTCCTCCTCTGTGTTTCCTGCCTATAGAAGTTCCTTTAGCATTTGTTGTAATGCTGGTTTGGTGGTGCTGAATTCTCTTAGCTTTTGCTTGTATGTAAAGGTTTTAATTTCTCCGTTGAATCTGAATGTGATCCTTGCTCAGTAGAGTAATGTTGGTTGTAGGTTTTTCCCTTTCACCACTTTAAATTTGTCCTGCCACACCCTTCTGGCCTACAGAGTTTCTGCTGAAAGATCAGCTGTTAACCTTATGGGGATTCCTTTGTATGTTATTTGTTGCTTTTCCCTTGCTACTTTTAATATTTTTTCTTCCTATTTAATTTTTGAAAGTTTGATTAATATGTATCTTGGCATGTTTCTCCTTGGATTTATCCTGCCTGTGACTCTCTGCTCTTCCTGGACTTGGGTGGCTATTTCCTTTCCCATCCTAGGGAAGTTTTCAACTATAATCTCTTCAAATATTTTCTCACACCCTTTCTTTTTCTCTTCTTCTGGGGTCCCTATAATTCAAATATTGGTGCATTTAATGTTGTCCCAGAGGTCTCTGAGACTGTCCTCATTTCTTTTCATTCTTTTTTCTTTATTCTGCTCTGTGTTAGTTATTTCCACTATTTTATCTTTCAGGTCACTTATCCGTTCTTCTGCCTCAGTTATTCTGCTATTGATTCCTTCTAGAGAATTTTTAATTTCATTTATTGTGTTGTTCATCATTGTTTATTTGCTCTTTAGGTCTTGCAGGTCCTTGTTAAACGTTTCTTGTGTTTTCTCCATTCTATTTCCAAGATTTGGATATCTTTACTATCATTATGGTGAATTCTTTTTCAGGTAAACTGCCTATTTCCTCTTCTTTTGTTTAGTCTGGTGGGTTTTTACCTTGCTCCATCATGTGCTGCATATTTCTCTGTCTTCTCATTTTGTTTAACTTACTATGTTTGGGGCCTCCTTTTTGCAGGCTGCAGGTTTGTAGTTCCTGTTGTTTTTGGTGTCTGCCCCCAGTGACTGAGGTTGGTTCAGTGGTCTGTGCAGGCTTCCTGGTGGAGGGGACTAGTGCCTGTGTTCTGGTGGGTGGGACTAGATCTTGTCTTTCTGGTGGGCAGGGCTTCGTCCGGTGGTGTGTTTTGGGGTGTCTGTGACCTTATTATGATTTTAGGCAGCCTCTCTGCTGATGGGTGGGGTTGTGTTCCTGTCTTACTAGTTGTTTGGCATGGGGCGTCCAGCACTGGAGCTTACTGGCCGTTGGGTGGAGCTGGGTCTTAGCGTTGAGACAGATCTCTGGGAGACTCTCACCAATTTATATTATGTGGTGTTGGGAGGTCCCTGGTGGTCCAATGTCCTGAACTTAGCTTTGCCACCTCAGAGGTTCAGGCCTGATACCAACCCAGAGCACCAAGACCCTGTCAGCCACATGGCTCAGAAGAAAAGGGAGAAAGAAAGAAAGAAAAAAACAATAAAAATTTAAAAAATAATAAATAAAAAATGAAAAAAAATTTTAACATAAAAAATAATAATTTAATAAAAGAGCAACCAAGCCAATAAAGAAATCCACCAATTATAACAAGCGCTGAAAACTAAAGTAAGATAAACATAAAAATCAGAAACAAATCAGTCGCAGACAGCAAACCCCAAGTCTACAGTTGTTCCCAAAGTCCACTGCTTCAATTTTGGGATGATCCATTGTCTATTCAGGTATTCCACAGATGCAGGGTACCTCAAGTTGACTGTGGGGATTTAATCCGCTGCTCCTGAGGCTACACGGAGAAATTTCTCTTTCTCTTCTTTGTTCGCACAGCTCCTGGGGTTCAGCTTTGGTTTTGGCCCTGCCTCTGAATGTAGGCCGCCCTCAGGCACATGTTCCCCGTGCAGACAAGAAGGGGTTAAAGCAGCGGCTGATTAAGGGGCTCTGGCTCACTCAGGCCGGGGGGAGGGTGGGGTACAGTAGTTATAGTTGGAATGTGGGGCGAGCCTGTGGTGGCAGAGTCTGGCGTGACGTTGCAACTGCCCGAGGTACACTGTGTGTTCTCCCAGGGAAGTTGTCCCTGGATCACAGGAACCTGGTAGTGGTGGGCTGCACAGGCTCTGGGGTGGGGGCGGTGGGGGCTGTGGACAGAGACCTGTACTTGCACACAGGATTCTTTGTGGCTGCAGCAGCGTTAGCATTTCATGCCCGTCTCTGGGGTCCAAGCTGATAGCCGCGGCTCGCGCCCATCTCTGGAGCTCGTTTAGGCTGTGCTCTGCCTCCTGTGGGTAGATGGGGAAGGAATCCCCTCTCCTCACGCACCCTGAAACAATGGTCTCTTGCCTCTTAGGCAGTTCCAGACTTTTTCCTGGACTCCCTCCCCGCTAGCTGTGGCACACTAGCCCCCTCAAGCTGTCTTCACGCAGCCAACCCCAGTCCTCTCCCTGGGATCTGACCTCCAAAGCCTGAGCCTCAGCTCCCAGCCCCCACCCGCCCTGGTGGGTGAGCAGACAAGCCTCTCAGGCTGGTGAGTGCTGGTCGGCACTGATCCTCTGTGCGGGAATCTCTCCTCTTTGCCCTCTGCACCCCTGTTGCTGCGCTCTCCTCCATGGCTCCAAAGCTTCCCCCTCAGCCACCCCCCATCCCTGCCAGTGAAGAGGCTTCCTAGTGTGTGGAAACTTTTCCTCTTTCACAGCTCCCTCCCAGAGATACAGGTCCCGTCCTTATTCTTTTGTCTCTGTTTTTTCTTTTTTCTTTTGCCCTACCCAGGTACATGGGAATTTTCTTGCCATTTGGGAAGTCTGAGGTCTTCTGCCAGAGTTCAATAGGTGTTCTGTAGGAGTTGTTCCACTTGTAGATGTATTTTTGATGTATTTGTGGGGAGGAAGGTGATCTCTACATCTTACTCCTCTGCCATCTTGAAGGTCCCCCCGTTTGGCTTTTTAAACTTAGTGTTATGCTTTCAAGATTCAACGTATTATAGCATGTTTCAGTATTTCATTCCTTTTTATGGCTGAATAATATGCCATTGTATGGACATACCACATTTTATTTATCCATTCATCAGTTATTGGACATTCAAGTTGTTTACAGTTTTTGGCTGTTATGATAATGCTGCTAGAGTCATTTTTGCATAAGTTTTTATGTAAACATATGTTTTCAGTTTTCTTGGGTATATACTTAGGAATAGAATTGTTGGGTCATATGGTAACTGTTTAACCTTTTGAGGAACTGCCCAACTTTTTTCCAAAAGAGCTGCATCATTTTACATTCCAACCAGCAATATATGAGGATTCTAATTTCTTCTTCACCAACATTTGCTATTGTTCATCTCTTTTTCTTTCTAAAATTTTTGTTGAAGTAAGCCATTGTGCAATTTTGTTTTCCAAATATAGTGTATGGGTGATAATATTTCAAGGCTTGTCAGAAAATATTTTTACTTTTTCTCAACACAGGTGGATCTATATATAGGAGTGTTCAAAATAATTTTTGATCAGAATTTTTAAAGCACCATCTTCTAGTCTTCAGCATGGATATAAAATTAAGTTAAGTCTCATCACTTTTCTGGCAGTACGTGTGTATATGTGAGTTTGCATGTGTATGCACATGCATGTGCCTGTGTCCACATATGTATTTGTTTCTCTTTAGAAGCTTTCAGAATATTCTCTTTATACTTGCACTTTTAAAATCGCATGAGGTTGTGCCTTACTATGAGTCTTCTTTATTTACCTTTCTTGGCCTTCAATAGGCTTTTTCCATTTCAGAACTTTCCGTTTAAAAATTAAAACTCAGGATAATATTGTTCTATCAAGTTTTGTTTGTTTCTTCCTTCCCATTGTGACTCTTCTAGGAACTCCTATTAGGTAGAACTTGAAGTTCAAAATCTAATGTCCATGTGTCTGCTTTTTCCCTTGTATTTTCTTTACATTCCTTTTTTAATATAATTTAGGAATAGATTTTTTCAGTTTTTCTTCCTGATTATAGGTTAATCTTTAGACTAACAACTTATTTTTCTACCCTTCAAATGAATCTATTATTCAATACCTATATTTTTAATATCAAATATTATTTCTTCTTGTTTTCATTACAACTTTTGTATTCTTTATGAAGATAAAAGCTTCTTATTAGAATATATTCTAAATTTCTATTCACTGAATTATGTATTTTTCCTCTAAGCTAAATTTTTTTGTTTATTCATCTTTTTCATCTGTGCTGTGAGATTCCTGAAATATTTGGTCATCTGAAGTTCTTGTTTCATAGATCTTGTTGCATAGGTCGATAATTACACTCAGCAGAAATGGAATTCCTCTGTAGTAGCATGATTCTGATGAGCAAGGCATTCACAGACAGGCTTTTTTTTGAATTCCATGAACATGAAGCTGACAGGCAAAGGGGCCAAAGTAAAGAGGAACATAAACTGACTCCTGGGCATAGCTTCCTTTTTTTCTCGAGTGTTTAAGACAAGGTTCTAAATTAAGCTAGGAGATGGATGGTCTAGCATGACCTCAGTGGGGATGACTCACCTCTCCTCTGTGTGGTCTCCCATCCTTCAGTAGGTGTTTTTGGGATTATTCTCATGGAGGAGGCAGTGTTCTAAGAGTGAAAGCAGAAGCACACAAGACCCTTTGAGACCTAGGCTTGAAATGAGCACTCTGCCCTTTCTAGCATATTCTTTTGGTCAAAGTAAATCACAAGACCAGACAAGATTAAACAGTAAAGATATAGACTTCATATCTTGATGAGAGCAGTAACAAGGTCTTATTGAAAGGGGTATGAATAGAAGGATGAATGAAAAACTGGGGCCATTTTTGTAATCAAGCTACCACACAATTTTCCAGAAGTTCCTCAAATTTCCCTGCCTACTCTTGTCACTGTGCTAATTATTTATCTATTTCCCCTCGGTTGCATGCCCACCCTTTAGAATCCTTTTTTCTTATACTGGAGATGAGACTCTGCAACTAAATATTTTATACATTTTACAGTCAGCTGGCTTCTAGTGAGGTTCTGCAAATGGGGAGCAAAGGAAGGAGAGTGGAAGGCAGAAGGAGGGGGGAGAAACTTGCTTTTTGTTTTCAGCTCTGAGCAGTTTCCCTCCAGCAGGGACAATGGACAGCTATAGGCTCTAACTTCGTAGTTTCTTTGCACTCCCAGCCCCAGTCATTCCCTGTTCCCTCAGAAGTATCAGCAGTGAGCAGTAAGTCATGTACCCCTCAGTGAGTGGAGCTTTAGCTGCACGGTACTCATCTCCAAATAACAGTCATGCAGCAGCTGGGGGGGGGGGGGCGTGTTTCTTCTCCAGTCTCCTAGGTCTTAATACCTTTACCTCTTTTTCCTTTTTATGTTCTCAGCCCTAGGAATTTTAACTGCTTCCTGCAGTTACTAATACCTGTGTTAGCTCAGAATTCTTTTAGCTCTTTCTGCCTTCCAACACCTGTATAACAAATTACCTATGTTATCTATTAAAATAGCCCATATGGTTTCCATTTCTTGACGTAACTCTAAGAGATAAAGTCACTCTCTTGTTTTCCAGAATTTTGGTTTCATTTGTTTTTTTGTATTTTTCCAGTAATTTTTATAAGATTTTCAAAGGAGCAATAGATGCAAAGGCTCAGAGCACTATATTATTATTAGTTTAGTAAGAGCATTTAACATGAGATTTACTCTCTTAATAAATGTTTAAGTGTACAATCCAGCAATCCCACTTCTGGATATATTTACAAAATCATTGAGATCAGGCTCTTGAAGAGGTATTTGTACTTTCACATTCATCACAGAATTATTCACAGAAACTTAAAACACGGAAGCAACCTAAGTGTCCACTGACGGATGCATAAGCAGTATCGGTATATACATGCAATGGAATATTATTCAGCCTTAAAAAGGAAGGAAATATTGACATATGCTGCAAAATAGATGATACTTGAGGACATTATGCTAACTGAAATAAGCCAGTCACAAAAAAGACAAATACTGTATACGATTTTGCTTATATGAGATACTTAGAATAGCCAAAATCATACAGACAAAAAGTTGAATGGTGGTTGTTAGGAACTGAGGAGGCGTTTGTTGATCTGTGGCAGCCCCCTCCACAGACCCCCAAGGTAGCTTGAGATACCCCAGGCACGTGGAACTCCAAAGAACATATTTTATAAATGCTGATTTAGGTGAAAAAAAGTTAGAATATTTTGCAATTTCTTGTATAATCCTTAAGTGAAGCCAAGAAAGGAAGAGAACTTGGAGGTATTGGATGAAAATGAGAGGTTGGCACTGACCTCAGAAAGTATAGAATTGTAAAAGTCTAACGGTGAAAAAATCCAAAAAATAGGTGATTATAACACAGCATGATGAGTACTAAAATTGTGGTAAACACATCTCTCTAATAGTTTATAGAATAAGGAAAACCAGATTGGCTGGTTATTTTTGTAGTACTTTGTATACCAAGGTCATTTAGCACTGGCAAGGGTGAACATGCACCTCCAGTGACCCAAACCCTCACGATCACTTGCCTCCTCTCTGTAAGTCAACTCAAATTAAAAGATTTTCCACCTAAATGCAAAAATGCCCAGAAGGGAACCATTGATTAAGAGATATGGATCAACACAGTCAAACCATTTTCTACTTAAACTTACAAAAGCCCCAAAGTCAGACTGGACTCAGTCTGTTAGAACAGTAAATTCATACTGCCAATCTCATTCTGACATTTGGACAATCCTAGTATCACCATTTTAATGGCTAATGATATATGCTGCTAATAACCTAAAGACTGATGTCATGCATGAATACTCTGGAGAGGAATATATAGCCTCATTTTCAATTGTTACAGAACAAGAAAGCAGTTTTAAAAGCTATTTTTTCCTTTCAATGATATATATTTTTTATTATTATCATGTGACTATTTCCCACCATGATCAGTCATCCATATATAGTTAGTGATTTACTATATGGAAAGGGGAAAGGAAACAATGATTTTTCATTTTTTTAAGTCCTAGATTAAGACCTCCAATGCAAGTGCCTACTGAGTTATAGATTAGTACTATGATAATTTTCCAATGGCTAGAGTCAGTCATATGCAGGAATTAACGATGCCATTTGAAAACATGCCTATTACTGCTCCCAACCTGCTTTGATACATCCCTTATTAACACTGCTTTGAAGCCAGAAAAGGATCTACTTTGAAGTGACTGGTTTAAAAAGTCTCAGTATTCTAAATTAGAACATTATTTTGTAGTCTGATCTGTCTTAATAAATCTCTCAGTATGAAAATTTCTAAGATGGAATTCTTCCTCCTCTTTAAAAAAGCCTTTAAAGAAGTTTCCAATGAAATATCAAGCGGGATATGTTATGCTTTTTGAGTGGATAAACCATTGTTTAATAAGTACAGAACTGATGATTTAATATGAGTACACAGTAATATAAAGTTAAGAATAGAGACTTTTTAAAAATATATACCCTAAGGTATGTATTACTGCAAAAAATAATATAAAAAATGTATGACCCACTATACATCTGGTAAGATATTTTGTTGCAAGTAGGAATGAGTAGCACTTTCCTGTTTTGGCAAACAGGCTAGACATATTGTTTTAAAAACAATAAAACAGCAAAACTTATTCACATGGATTTTTTGTTATAATATGCTCTTGCATTATTGAGATATAACTTAAATTCAACAAAATGCACAGATTTTACATACACTATTTTATGAATTTTGACAAATATATATTCATGGTTAACCCACACCCCTATCAAGATATAGAACATTTCTTCATTCCACAGTGTTCCCTCATGCCATATTTAGTCAATTCCTGTCCCTCCTTCTCCCTCAGTACCAAAGGCATCTTGATTTCTATGACCATAGATTTGTTTTACCTGATCTAGATTTTCATATAAATGGAATCATTTGTATTGGTTTCTTTAGTACAACAAACTGTTTTTGATATTTATCTGTTGTAACACTTATTAATAATGTATTCATTTTTATTTCCAAGTAATATTCTATTTTATAGATGTACCATAATTTGTTTGTCTGTTCTGTCAGTAGACAATTTTTGCATAGTTTATTCACTCAGGAATTACCAAATCCATGCCCCTAGTGGTGGGGGCAGCTGGTGGTAGTTCAGTTTGAGAAAGGGCCTCAGTACCAGACTTACCAGATGATGGTCTTTTGCCCCAAGTTACACATCACATAAAAACTATGGAAATGACAGAATTGAGATTCAAGTGGGGACTAGACCAGAAAAAAAAAGTAACACATGACATTAAAATGAAGAATACAGCCACTAGTAAATAGAATGAGCCCAGTATCTTCAACAGAGGCCAAAGAGCAAAGAGTTGCCATGGGAAAATGACAGGCTTAGAGCCAGTGAAAGATTAGTCCTGGGCAAATGGTAGTGACAGTCAATACTGTCTAGATTCTGGACTTTTCTTGTGCAGCATGCTTTGTGGGGGAAGTGTAGCTGCTTATATGGTACCATGGATGGTCCATTTACGATCAGAACAATTCAATATTTATTTTTGATCGTAAAAGTAAAAAAGAAAGCAAAGAGAACTTACACGTAGAATAGACAGTTTAAAAGTAGAAATGAGGATCCATCATACACTGGTATAACTAAGTAAATAATATTTTGATCTACTGTCACATAATCCAGAACAGGTTATTATCTTGAAATGGACTAGCATCCCTATTCCTGAACATTACAACCAGGAATATTGTTAATTTAAACATTCTTTTTTCATTTGAATTCATAGTGAGGATTTCAATGTAATATAATCCTCATTTCCGAAGTGTTTTTATTTAAGCTTGTTTTCTTGCAAGGGGCAGAAGCCCAGTGAGGACAGATCAATTAAAAAGAGGATTTTGGAAAAGGATACCTGTGGAAAGATAGGGAGTGTGGAATCTTGGAAAAATCTAAATGGCTGGGAAGGTTCTCCTCTTTGAGTTTACCCATGCATATTGCTCTCAAAATACTTCTTACATTTATGAAATTATTTACCACTGCAATGTATCATAGGATCATTAACGGTACTTATTATATCTTATTAGTATTTAGCAGAGTACAGTACCTGATGTCTGGTAAGCACTCTGTAAATTTGTTAAAGTGAATTGACCTGTTGGCTCTTTCTGGAATTTTTTTTTTCATTTTGTCTGTTAAAATCCACTTGATTCTTGACTCATCTCAAAATTATCTTTCTCCATGGAAACTTCATTGACTATTTAGAGTTATTTCTTTCTTATTTTTTGCCATACACTGTATATTACTCTTACTACCCTTAAAATTACTTGTTGTGACTATTTATTTACATGTCTATCTCTTGTAATAGACTGTAATCTCCTTGAAGAAAGAGTGTTCTTCCTCCTTCCCTTTTCCCCATCTAAGACAGGGTGGGTAGACACTGGTTAAATACATTATTCAGTTCATCACTCAGTATTTGACAATTATTTCTTGAGCATTTACCATATGTCATGTACTGTTTTAACCACAGTGAATTCAGTGGTGAACAAAATATATAAACCACTTGACCTCATGTAACTTGCATTCCTGTATAGGAGCCAAACAATAAACAAATAAGACAGTGTGATATCATGTAGTAATAACAAGAAAATAAAGATAGGTAAAGGGTGGAGGTATTTAGGTAGGGTGATCATGGAGGCCTCTCTAATTTGTTGACAGTTGACTAGTGATCTGAGTATAGTTAGAAATCAAACTTTGAGAACATCTGTTGATAGAACATTCCATTTTGAGGAAACAGCAAGCAGAGGGCAGAGAAAGAAGTGCATTTGATGTAGTTTTGAAAGTGGCTAGTGTATCTGGAATAGAAGAAGTGAGCAGAGATTAGAGAAGAAAACTGAGGACAGATCTTCTAGACCATAGTAAGAAATTTGGATTTTAAAATGCTCAGAATAAATGAAAGAAGGAACGGACATTATATTCTCATGAGTCTGTTCTAAAATATGTAATAGCCCGTGACTATTACATAATGTGACTATTTTTCAAGTGTAACATATTTAAGATTTTCTAATAAACATTGACCTCAAGAGCAGTTATTTTGGAATGAAGGGAACTATTTCAATGATATTCTCACTGTTCAAGACATTTTGGAGGCCCAGCCCCTAGGTCAGTCCCGGGGGCACAGGTCTTGAGTGCATTCCCTGCCTGGCTCTGGGCTCCATGCTGTGTCCTGGTCAGTGTCTGCGTCCCTCTTCCCTGGTGCTGCACCCACAGGCTGAGAGATCCTTGAATACTCCTAGACCAAAGGCTGGGTCCAGAAAATTATCAGAGCTTTTCTTGCAAACTCAGCTACAATTCAGTGAGAAGATGCAGGTGGCACAACTAATGTATGTTATTTCTTTGAGTGGATCTTCATTTCACTAATTATTATGTAGAAATTACAAGACTTTCAAAATGGAGACTCCTGATAACATCATAAGAGGAGCTCACACCTCCTTCAATTGACCATATGGCTGACAGGGTCTTGGTGCTCTGGCTGGGTGTCAGGCCTGAGCCTCTGAGGTGGGAGAGCCGAGTTCAGGACATTGGACCACCAGAGACCTCCTGGCCCAACGTAATATCAATCGGTGAAAGCTCTCCCCGAGATCTCCGTCTCAACACTAAGACCCAGCTCCACTCAACGACCAGCAAGTTCCAGTACTGGACAGCCCATGCCAAACAACTAGCAAGACAGGAACACAACCCCACCCATTAGCAGAGAGGCTGCCTAAAATCATACTAAGTTCACAGATACCCCAAAACAAAACACCAGATGCGGTCCTGCCCACCAGAAAAAAAAGATCCAGCCTCATCCACCAGAACACAGGCACCAGTCCCCTCCACCAGGAAACCTACACAACCCACTGAAGCAATATAACCCACTGGGAGCAGACACCAACAACAACGGGAACTACAAACCTTCAACCTGTGCAAAGGAGACCCCAAACACAGTAAGTTAAGCAAAATGAGAAGACAGATAAATATGCAGCAGATGAAGGAGCAAGGTAAAACCCCACCAGACCAAACAAGTGAAGAGGAAATAGGCATTCTTCTCTGAAAAAGAATTCAGAGTAATGATAGTAAAGATGATCCAAAAAATTTGGAAACAGAATGGAGAAAATACAAGAAACGTTTAACAAGGACCTAGAAGAACTAAAGAGCAAACAAACCATAATGAACAACACAATAAATGAAATTAAAAATTCTCTAGAAGGAATCAATAGCGGAATGACTGAGGCAGAAGAACAGACAAGGGACCTGGAAGATAAAAGAGTGGAAATAACCACTGCAGAGCAAAATAAAGAAAAAAGAATGAAAAGAATTGAGGACAGTCTCAGACAACAATAAACACACCAACATTTGAATTATAGGAGTCCCAGAAGAAGAGAAAAAGAGAAGGACTGAGAAAATATTTGAAGAGATTATAGTTGAAAACTTCCCTAATATGGGAAAGGAAATAGTCAAGTCGAGGAAGTGCAGAGAGTCACAGGAAGGATAAATCCAAGGAGAAACACGCCAAGATATATATTAATCAAACTATCAAAAATTAAATACAAAGAAAAAGTATTAAAAGTAGCAAGGGAAAAACAATAAATAACATACAAGGGTATGCCAGTAAGGTTAGCAGCTGAACTTTCAGCAGAAACTCTGAAAGCCAGAAAGGTGTGACAGGACATATTTAAATTGATGAAAGGGAAAAACCTATAACGAAGATTGCTTTACCCAGCAAGGATCTCATTCAGAGTTGATGGAGAAATTAAAACCTTTACAGATAAGCAAAAGCTAAGAGAATTCAGCACCACCAAACCAGCTTGACAACAAATGCTAAAGGAACTTCTCTAGTCAGGAAACACAAGAGAAGGAAAAAACCTACAATAACAAACCCAAAACAATTAGAAAATGGTAATAGGAACATACGTATCGATAATTACCTTAAATGTAAATAGATTAAATGCTCCAACCAAAAGACATAGACTGGCTGAATGGATACAAAAAACAAGACCCATATATATGCTATCTACAAGAGACCCACTTCAGACCTAGGGACACATACATATTGAAAGTGAGGGGATGGAAAAAGATATTCCATGCAAATGGAAATCAAGAGAAAGCTGGAGTAGCAATTCTCATATCAGACAAAATAGACTTTAAAATAAAGACTATTACAAGAGAGAAAGAAGGACACTACATAACGATCAAGGGATCAATCCAAGAAGAAGATATAACAATGATAAATACTTATGCACCCAACATAGGAGCATCTCAATACATAAGGCAAATGCTAACAGCCATAAAAGGGGAAATTGACAGTAGCACAATCATAGTAGGGGACTTTTAACACCCCACTTTCACCAATGGATAAATCATCCAAAATGAAAATAAATAAGGAAACACAGCTTTAAATGACACATTAAACAAAATGGACTTGATTGATATTTATAGGACATTCCATCCAAAAGCAACAGAATACACTTTCTTCTCAAGTGCTCATGGAACATTCTCCAGGATACATCATATCTTGGATCACAAATAAAGCCTTGATAAATTTAATAAAATTGAAATTGTATCAAGTGTCTTTTCTGATCACAATGCTATGAGACTAGATATCAATTACAGGAAAATATCTGTAAAAAATACAAACATATGAAGGCTAAACAATACACTATTTAATAACCAAGAGATCAGTGAAGAAATCAAAGAGGAAATCAAAAAATACCTAGAAACAAAGGACAATGAAAACACGACGCCCCAAAACCTATGGGATGCAGCAAAAGCAGTTCTAAGAGGGAAGTTTATAGCAATACAATCCTACCTCAAGAAACAAGAAACATCTCAAATAAACAACCTAACCTTACACCTAAAGCAATTAGAGAAAGAACAACAACAACAAAAAAAACCCCCAAAGTTAGCAGAAGGAAAGAAATCATAAAGATCAGATCAGAAATAAATGAAAAAGAAATGAAGGAAACAATAGCAAAGATCCGTAAAACTAAAAGCCAGTTCTTTGAGAAGATAAACAAAATTGGTAAACCATTAGCCAGATTCATCAAGAAAAAAAGGGAGAAAACTCAAATCAACAGATTTGGAAATGAAAAAGGAGAAGTAACAACTGATACTGCAGAAATACAAAGGATCATGAGGGATTACTACAAGCAACTATATGCCAATAAAGTGGACAATCTGGAAGAAATGGACAAATTCTTAGAAAAAGCAAAACTTCCGAGACTGAACCAGGAAGAAATAGAAAATATAACAGGCCAATCAAAAGCACTGAAATTGAAACTGTGATTAAAAATCTTCCAACAAACAAAAGCCCAGGACCAGATGGCTTCAAGGGCGAATTCTATCAAACATTTAGAGAAGAGCTAACACCTATCCTTCTCAAACTCTTCCAAAATGTATCAGAGGGAGGAACACTCCCAAACTCATTCTGCAAGGCCACCATCACCCTGATACCAAAACCAGACAAAGATGTCACGAAAAAAGAAAACTGCATGCAGATATCACTGATGAACATAGATGCAAAAATCCTCAACAAAATACTAGCAAACAGAATCCAACAGCACATTAAAAGGATCATACACCATGACCAAGTGGGGTTTATCCCAGGAATGCAAGTATTCTTCAATATACGCAAAGCACTCAGTGTGATACACCATATTAACAAACTGAAGGATAAAAACCATATGATCATCTCGATAGATGCAGAAAAAGCTTTTGACAAAATTCAACACCCACTTATGATAAAAACTCTCCAGAAAGTATGCATAGAGGGAACTTACCTCAACATAATAAAGGCCATATATGACAACCCCACAGCCAACCTCATTCTCAGTGGTGAAAAATTGAAACCATTTCCACTAAGATCAGGAACAAGACAAGGTTGCAAACTCTCACCACTATTATTCAACATAGTTTTAGAAGTTTTAGCCACAGCAATCAGAGAAGAAACAGAAATAAAAGGAATCCAAATCAGAAAAGATGAAGTAAAACTGTCACTGTTTGCAGATGTCTTGATACTATACATAGAGAATCCTAAAGATGCTACCAGAAAACTACTAGAGCTAATCAATGAATTTGGTAAAGTAGCACGATACAAAATTAATGCACAGAAATCTCTTGCATTCCTATACACTAATGATGAGAAATCTGAAATAGAAAGTAAGGAAACACTCCCATTTACCCTTGCAACAAAAAGAATAAAATACCTAGGAATGAACCTATCTAAGGAGACAAAAGACCTGTATGCAGATAACTATGGCACTGATGAAAGAAATTAAAGATGATACAAACAGATCAAGAGATATACCATGTTCTTGGATTGGAAGAAACAACATTGTGAAAATGACTGTACTACCCAAAGCAATCTACAGATTCAATTCAATCCCTATCAAACTACCAATGGCATTTTTCACAGAACTAGAACAAAAAAAATCACAATTTGTTGAACACAAAAGACCCCGAATAGCTAAAGCAATCTTGAGAAAGAAAAACGGAGCTGGAGGAACCAGGCTCCCTAACTTCAGACTATACTACAAAGCTACAGTAATCAAGACAGTATGGTACTGGCACTAAAACAGAAATGTAGATCAATGGAACAGAATAGAAAGCCCAGAGATATACCCATGTACATATGGTCACCTTATCTTTGATAAAGTAGGCAAGAATATACAATGGAGAAAAGTCGGCCTCTTCAATAAGTGGTGCTGGGAAAACTCTACAGCTACATGTAAAAGAATGAAATTAAAACACTCCCTAACTCCATACACAAAAATAAACTCAAAATGGATTAAAGACCTAAATGTAAGGCCAGACTCTGTAAAACTCTTAGAGGAAAACATAGGCAGAACACTCTATGACATAAATTACAGCAAGATCCTTTTTGACCCACCTCCTAGAGAAATGGAAATAAAAACAAAAATAAACAAATGGGACCTAAGGAAACTTAAAAGCTTTTGCACAGCAAAGGAAACCATGAACAAGATGAAAAGACAACCCTCAGAATGGGAGAAAATATTTGCAAGTGCGCAGCTGACAAAGGGTTAATCTCCAAAATATACAAGCAGCTCATGCAGCTCAATATCAAAAAAAACAAACAACCCAATCCAAAAATGGGCAGAAGACCTAAATAGACATTTCTCCAAAGAAGATATACAGATTGCCAACAAACACATGAAAGGATTCTCAACATCACTAATCGTTAGAGAAATGCAAATCAAAACTACAAAGAGATATCACCTCACACCGGTCAGAATGGCCATGATCAAAAAATCTGCAAACAATAAATGCCGGAGATGATGTGGAGAAAAGGGAACCCTCTTGCACTGTTGGTGGGAATGTAAATTGATACAGCCACTATGGAGAAGAGTATGGAGGTTCCTTAAAAATCTAAAAATAGAACTACCATATGACCCAGCAATCCCACTACTGGGCATATACCCTGAAAAACCATAATTCAAAAAGAGTCATGTATCACAATGTTCATTGCAGCACTGTTTACAATAGCCAGGACATTTAAGCAACCTAAATGTCCATCGACAGATGAATGTATAAAGAAGATGTGGCACATATATACAATGGAATATTAGCCATAATAAGAATCGAAATTGAGTTATTTGTAGTGAGGTGGATGGACCTAGAGCCTGTCATACAGAGTAAAGTTAAGTCAGAAAGAGGAAAACAAATACCGTATGCTAGCACATATATATGGAATCTAAAAAAAAAAAAAAAAAAAATGGTTTTGAAGAACCTAGGCTTAGAACAGGAATAAAGATACAGACGTAGAGAATGGACTTGAGGACACGGGGAGGGGGAAGGTTAAGCGGGGACGAAGTGAGAAAGTGGCATTGACATATATACACTACCAAATGTAAAAGATAGCTAATGGGAAGCAGCCGCATAGCACAGGGAGGTCAGCTCGGTGCTTTGTGACCACCTAGGGGGGTGGGATAGGGAGGGTGAGAAGGAGACGCAAGAGGGAGGGCATATGGGGATATATGTATACGTATAGCTGATTTACTTTGTTATGCAGCAGCAACTAACACAACAATGTAAAGTAATTATACTCCAATAAAGATGTTTTTAAAAAAAAAGACATTTTGGAGAGTATCTCTCATGTTAATGCCTTCAAGATCCCATGGTGCTTTTTTTTTAAATATCTCAGATAGATGGTAAGATCATGATTTGAAGTTGGATTTGTTTTTTGGAAACAGACATTAGCCATTGAGAGCCAAGTTTATTGAATAAAATGGGTAAAAATTCAAGTAGCATAGCTTTGACTCCAATGAAAGTTCTTTAGTGTAATGAGGCTAAATATGAGAGTTTTAAAAACTGGCTCAAGAGCAAATTTCAAAAGAAAATGGCCCCTCTTTAAAAAAAATAATGACAGTTTTCTTGCTTTGGAGGTGAGAGCATTCGCTGTAAAATCTGTGGTGCATTTGCTGAAGCAAAATTTGATGTTGTTATTTGAAAAATCACAACTCCTATTGCCAGTAACTCCTTTAAAAATTGGATTACTAGGTAGGTGTATAAGATGCAGTGAGAGAGCATATTGTTATTATACTGTACTTTAAAATACACATATACTGTACTTTAAAATACATTATCACAAAGGAAGAAGGACTTAGACAAAAATCATTGTTTTTTCCCCACCATCTTTGACCTACCCTTAGGTGTGAAAAGTACAATTTTTTTTGGATTTAGTGTGTGGTGATTTTAGGACTTAAATTATTAGTGGTCAATTTGCTATATTTTTTAAGTGTTTATATTAGATCAGAGAAAAGTTGGATTGTACTATGAGAAGCATTTTAAATGATCAAATTGCCTTTAAGAATTATTGTTTTCTCATTGGAGAAGTCATAGCTCCATACTTTCTGAGCAAGGGCTGATTTTTCCTTCTCAGTCATTTGTCTCTTTATGAACTTGGTTTAAAAAGCAGAGGTAAGGTTCCACATCTAGCATTAACTTTGCTGACAGTGTGAATTGATAGAAACATCAAGCAGCTAAGGAAAGAATACTACAATAGCTTGCATTGTGTGAAAACAGTCTTCATTATTACTCTAAATGGCAATTCCTGTGTTGATACTTTTATATTATGAATGAATGGTTTTTAAAATTGCCTCTTGATACTTAATATAAGTGACTCTGAAGACAGAGAAAAAGTTAATATTTTAATTTTGTTTCATTATAAAACACTCAAAACACAAACAAAAATTGTATCCTTCCTTAGATGAGCGAAATTGGCCCTCAGGCTCTAAATTCACCAGCAAGTTCTTGAGCATCAGGAATATGGATATACTAGATTATCTAACAATCCAAGCTGTGTCAAAACAAGACTATTCTATGGGACTAGTAGACACTTTTGTTTTCATAAATGGAGTGTTTGTACTACCATCTCTCTGAGATTTCCTGTAGACACTTCTAATTTTTTCTGTACTTTGTTAATTAAAAGGAGTATCTTCCTACCAGATATAAATACACTGGTCACTTTTAATAGGTTGTTTGTTTTTACAAGTCTCAGAGTTTCCTTTTAGCTCTACTTTCTCATATAGTAAAGGTCAATACTTTCAAATTTTCGTATATATGAGATCTTAGCTAGGATGTATTTATACATCCTTGGTCGGATTGTGAAGTAATTAGCATTGCCCTTATGCCATTCTCTTCCTGGATGTACACATGGAATTTAACTTTGCACTGCCGTGCTCATTGGCTCTAGTGGAATGAATGTTGTAAGAGTTCTTAATCTTTACTATAGGGCATGTTACTAAGTGTGATCTTGGCAATCACTGAATAATTTGACATATTTGGAAGAAGAAGCTAATTGCACATATGAAACTAAGCCAACTCAATCATATTCATATTTTAAAAATACTTCACATATAACCTGCTACATTAAAAAGTCTGCATTTTACATTAAAACCCTGCCTTAGAAAATCAAGATTCATTTCAGCTCTATATTAGAACTAATACTAGCTATAGTATCTTAACCTATGTGGTCCACAATAAGAACAATATAATCTATCTATCAATCAATCATCTAGTAATTATATATTTATCATCTATTTTTACATCTCTTTATTTAACAGACATTTATTATGGAGGCACTATATCTGGTGCTAAGAATGTAAAATTAAACATCATTTTCTTCTTGTCTTGAAGAATCTTATATTCTGGTCAGGGAGACATGTGTAAAAAATGTTTTTAAATATAAAAGAATAAGATTTAGAACCTAGTTATGTAGTAGCGTAAGAAGCAGTGACTAACTGCCTAGAAGAATGAGAAAACACTTCACAGAAGACATGGCATTCAAGCTGGCTCTGTAAGTGTGAGTAAGAGTTTACTAGGGCATTCCAGGAATACAAACAAGAGTTGGGAGAAAGAATATGGCCAAATTATAGAGAAAATATTAGGGTAGTATATAGAAAAATGGAGCAGAATCTAGGTATAGAAGTAGGAGCAGTGTTATAAAGGGCCTTGTGTGATGAGCTAATCCTGACCATAATAATAAAAGTCAGTCATTTAATGAGCTCCCCAAAGTAAAACAAATTAAACATATTATTTCTCATATTCAAAATAATTCTTCAAGCTAATTATAAATATGCCCAATATACAAATGAGGAAAATAAGACTCAGTACCATGCCAAATATCCTAAATCTAGTATGGAACAAAGACAGGATTCAAATCTAGTTCTATATGATTCCAGAGTCCTTATTTTCAGAATATTCTAACTCCCATGGGTCTTATGGAAGATGGGAAGTTATAGTAGGAGATTAAGTGAATTATGTCATGGAAATGATAACAATAAAAAGTCAAAGAAATCACTGAGCAGGCTCTCACAATAATTCAAAGATCTGATAATCTCTTCTGATGAACTAATGAAGAGATTAAGAGTATGGGTGAGGGAGATTGGAAATATTTTAGAGGAAAATTAATGGGATTTCATGATCGTATGGCTATAGAAGTTGAGAAGAGGAAAGCCAGGAACAGCTCCAAGGCTTTTAGATTAGTCTGTGGCACAGATGCCATTTCATTGCTATTAGAGACCCACCCAGATCCTTTTGGCATTCACCTCTGCACTCTGAAGGTGCTTCCTGGGATACCTACAACTCTGTGCTCTTTTGTCTGAATGCAAGAAGAAGCATGTTTGTCTCACTTTGAGGGAAAGTTGGAAGTGCCAGAGCCTCAAGAAACAGCTCTCAACCAGTGTCAATAAAGGAATTGGTGGATTAGTATCCCAGTTTCTTTGTGCCTTATTTTCAATGGTTCCCTGGCATGTGATACACTAGATCCCAGAGTTTCCCAGTGGGACTGAGCTCCAGTTACTGGCAGTGGTTAACTGGCTTGATAGCAAGCCCTTTATTGGCTATCTTCCCCTCCTTGCCTAATTTCTCCATCCTTTCTGGTATTTCTTGGCATCACCTCTCAAGTAAACTACTTGCACCACTTGAATCTTTGTTCCAGTGTCTGCTTCTGGAGCAACCCAAATTAAGACACACACGTGTCAATGTCTGCAAAGGGAGGGAAAGACAACTAAGAAGAAGGAGAACCTAAAGTACAGGAAAATAAGGAGATCAATCTAGGTTTGGTTGACATCCTATTCGCAAATGGAATGCTTAGGATTAGAGAGGAGCAATGCCTATTCCTCTGGGACAGAAAAGGAAGGGGAGTGAAAGGAGGTGGTAAGTGGAACTGTAAATAGAGAGATCACATTTGTGGATTTTCTTTTCTCTGTGAATAAGAAAAGTCTATCTGCCAAGTGTGAGGGGGGAGCAAATTAGTTGGGGTTTTTTGGAGAAACTTGAGTGGACTCATCTATGGAGAGAGAATAATTGGGTGTGATGATGGAGGGAGGCCAAACTAATATTAGGAGGATTTTTAAATAATAAATTAATCCTTGTCTTTTTGTCTTACTCTCAGTTAGATTGCCTTTATATTCCAATTTAGCAGAATTTAATTTAATTTTACAGTACTAAATTAAACATTTCTAATGTAAATTACCTCATTCTCAAGGACTTCATTGACTTTCTTTTTAATGTGATATGAATTTATTATATTAAAATATTTATAGAAGTATTTTATGTAAATAATATTGAGTTAAATAATATATAAAAAAGCTTACAAATGAATGTATCTGCACTTCCCAGTGGCAACCAATTACAAATGTTGTAGTTATTACTTCTGGATTTTACCTACATATTTCTAAATGATATGAGTATATTCTACCTATATATTCCTTAGTTATAGACATTACCTATGTAGTTTATATTGTAAATGAAGATTTTTAGCTACCTTACACTTCTTCCTCCCTTCCTTACCTGCCATTATCACTATGTACTGATTTTTTGGTTAAGTCCCTATTAGCTCATTTCAGTTTTAGAACTCTGATGGTATTGATTACTGTTGAGCTATAATTCTATACTATATTTACAATTTCTATTTATTTTCTTTTACAACTTTCATTTTTTCTGAAGTTAATAATTGCTTCAATATTTTATCTACAAAAATTTTTAATACCTGATTAAAACATCTCTTAATACAAATTTTTACTTGGCCAAACCTGAACCTGGAGCTATACTTATTGGCGTCCTCTAGTGACTTCTCGAAGATGGTCCAGTTGATCCATACATCAGCTTACAGTTGTCATCCTGGGTCTTTATGTGGCTTTTGTCAATAATTCCTCTTCCTTTCTCCAGTGGTAAATTCTCTGCTTTCTGGGTCCTATGTCTTGTTCTTTCTTGGGTTTTGGGGATGTATATTTCCCAAAAAGCTCTGAAAATGCATGAATGGAAAGTCTTTTTTTTTAGACTATGCATAAATTAAAATGCCTTAATTTTTGGCTCATCCTTGATGAATTATCTAGATAGAAAATTCTCTATTGGTATGGTTTTTGGCTCAACAGTCAAAATATATTGCTTTATTATCTTCTATTTTACTTTTTGCTATTGAAAAATTCAATATTACTATGTTTTTTATTTATTTAAAATTTTTATTGAAGTACAGTTGACATATATTATGTTAATTTGAGAAATTAAATATCACTGATTCTTATCCTTTGTTTATGACAAATTGTTTCTCTTTATCAGTGGCATTTTAGTATTTTGATATTTTGTTTTCTTGCAGATTCTTTTTTTCTCAATAGCTCTTTGTTTTTCTCTGATGTGCCTTTTTGCATGGTGTCCTGTTCTTGTTTCATAGGTGCAATATGGAATATCTACGCTAGCTCCTTGAGTATATTTTTAAATTTTAGACCTAGTTTCTTCTTCCTTAATTGTTTTATTTTTTGCTGACTTTTTCTGTGTATTTTTTTTCAGGAGTGAAGTAGGGTTTTCTTTGTTTTGGTCTCTACCTTCATATTAAAAGCTGTTCTCAGTGTCTTGTGTAGTACTCCATTGACATTTCAGAGTGATATAACAAATTCTCTGCGTGTTGTGACAGAGTTATGGTAATGGCTTGCTGGTTAACTGAACTAACAGTTTGAAGTCTGACTAGGTGGCCAGCTATCTATTTGGGGAATGCACAAATGTCAGAATTTTAGGTCTTTTCTCTGAAGTGATTTCTTTTTCTCTGGAGAATCCACCTGTCTCTTGCCTAGGGAAGTGTTTTGGAGCTCTATGAAGGAAGAGAACTGGATGTTTCATGACTTAGTGTGTAGAATTTCTCTTAATTATCTTGTTTTTTATACAGTACCTCACCATCAGACACCTCTGTGCCTGGAGTTCCAATGTTCAGAACTGTTTGGTTCAATTTCAACAGGATAATTACATTTCTGACCTCTAAGCTGGAAATGAACATTTCTCCAACTGCATAAGCTAGTAGATGGGGGCTGAAGATTAACTCATGATGTTACAGACATTAATATATCCGATTTCCACTCATCTTACCCTTTCCTCTGTTGGTGATGCCACTAGTTTCTGAGTAATGTTTGGGAGCAAAGTAATCTCTATCTTGTCAGTACCCACCTGACTTCAAACACGAATGTTAAATATGTCTCTCTTCTGTGAGTTTTTCAGTTTGCCTTCTCTTTTCAACGTTATATGTTATGATTTAGGTTAAATATATTTTCTACTTTACATTTCATATTTTTCTTGATATTTCTGATTATTTTCAAGAGAATGAGACAAGGAAAATGTCTCTATAATGTTATCTCGTCTTAATAATTTTATCCACTAGTTGTCAGTATCCTGCAGAGACATATGAACATCACCGTAGTTAACTAAATATATATGCCGTCCTCAAACAGGGTTGATGTGATGGACTTAGAATTTTGGCATTAATAAGGAAAGAAATTCAAGTTTCAGTTTCAAAGAGACGTACTTGATGTGGGAATCATTCTGGGGTGTTGGTAAAAGAATAAAATAATTATCATAGCATTTCTAGAACTCCTTACAGAGACTGGCAAGAAAGAGGTTATAGTGTTTCAGGTGTGAATTCCTCTGTTTACTGGCCATTTCTCTTTGGTCCAGTATTTAAAATTACTTGAATATTTTTATCAGGTGCACTAGGAGACCAACATAGTGAAGGTGGCATCCAGCATTTTCATTAACACCCATTATTTGCCAAGTCACAGAGTTCAGTTTTATTAATTTCTGTCCAAATGAAATTTGCATATAAAGCTGTTTTCATTTGAATTCAAACATTGCTTGTTCTATATACTAACCTAAACTGAAAGATAGAGAAAGAATGTTTTCTTTTCCAGGGTCTGTTGTTTTCTTTAACAAAACAAAACAAAACAAAACAAAACAACTATGAAGCAACTGCCAAAAATAAAGATAAAATTATTTTTCAAATATACATATTAAGATTTGGTATATGGTTAAGCCAATTAAGATGAGAAAGATACTGACTATCAAAAATTATCTAATATTCTTGCACAATGCATATGTTTTGGCTTGCAAAGTAAGAAAAAGCTTTTTTTTTACAAGATTATAGCATACTATAATAGTGTAATTACATGTATTTACACTAATTATACACTTATATGTAATTATGCTAATTATGTAAATACATGACATTTGATAAAATATTACTTTGAAATTCACTCAATAAAAGCAGAATGAACTGGCTGGTAGAACAGTGTGCCAATAATGAAAGAAGGAAAATGAAAGGTCTTAAATAAATGATATCTATATTCCATTTTTTCTCTAAAAAGCTCTAATTCTAAAATTTAACAATACAGCAGAGAGTCATTGGCAATAGATTTGAAGTTGAGATACTTATTTTTTTGTTTAAGAAGATTTCTTTTTTTTCTCACAGCTTCAGGTTGGAGATTTCATGAAAACAATAATTGTGATTAATTATTTTAAAGAAACTTAAATGTAAGTATAAGTGAGAATGTGAACCAGTTCTTAGTCTCAACGAGTAACAATGACTAGACTGTTACACGTCAACATCTGAAAAGACAGGAAGGACATCCTCTCACACATCAGTCTTTCCCTGATACCTAGTTTACCCATTCACTGTCTCCACCTTGGAGGGAAGGAAGAACAGGATATAAATAATTCTGATTGGGTCTCAGGTGGCTAACTTCACCCAAGGTTGAAAACATATTTATATGTTATCCAATCTTCTGAATAATATTCCTACCTACCATCCATTTTCAAAATTTGGAGATTAAAACAATGATGAAGACTAGGGCAAGGCCCTCATTCTATTACGGATAGCTCAGGATATTCAAAACCTTTCTCTGTTCCCACAGTTGTTATTCTCTGAGGGTACTGGCAATGAGGAAGCTTCATCAGAAACCAGATTCAGAGCTGTGGTCATTCAGGGTAGGGACAAACATTCTAGGCCCTCATACTATAGTCTGATTTCATTTTATTTGACCAATCATTAATAAGCCTTTACTATGTGAAAAGTAGAAGCTCTACCATAAAAAGATCTTCTAGGGTAATACTGATGAAAAAAAAAAAAATCACCAACTACAATTGTAAGAATAAATAGCTCAGATCAAGACCCATAAGGGTGATAAAATCAAATTGCTAAAATCCCAAATGTTTCTAAACATTTTTTCTGCCTAAACCATCTAATAATGCAACACATTACCATTTGTGAACGTTTATCTGTGCTGCTGTCTTTTCAGTCTGATATATAATCTCCTGCAAGGGGCAGGGGGATTCCCACTACTCTGAATGGATTTATTATTATTTTTTAAATTGGGTGGTGTTGTTATTGTTGCTATTATTATTATATAATTTTTTTTTTACTTAGAAACTTGTTCCAGAACTGAGAAAATTTTGGTACTTTGGACTAATTGTGTTGCAGGCAGAACATTTATGTTATAGACAAATGGAAATGTGGGAGCTAGCAGGCTGGTTGTGAAATGATAAGTTTTGTGAGAGCACCTTGATTACTGCATAAGCTATTTGAATACCTAATTATGGGCATTTGAATATGTTAACCTCCTTTTAAAATTTATTTATTTAATTCCCAAAATTGAACCCAAAAATGAGGGCTTGGGTCTCTGTCTCCCTGAGAAAAGTCTGGTGGGGTTATATACATTTTATATGTTTCACTTTAAGTTTTAAGGAAGGATATGGAAACTGATTTATACCTGAATATAAGCAAATGTTAAAAATAGCAGCATCAATGTGTGTTTAATCAGTATGTTTAAGAACTATTCTAATATCTGTTCATCAGATATTTGGAACAGCAGTTTGATAATCAAAATGCTAATCTAATCTGCACAGACCATTTGTAATCTGGTTGTGCTTGTAATAAATAAATCTTGAGAGCTAATATGTATTCCTTATGTTGCTGTTATTTGGATAGAAAGAAAAGAGCCTCTAAATTCTCTTACAAAACCAAAGAACCCATCTTCTTCTTGTTTTGTATTCCTTTCTCATAAATCCTACCAAACAGATGTGTACACGTGTTGTCAGCTGTATTTGTCACTGTACAGGCTGTCTCTTGCCAGCTTGTCAGCATGTTGTTAGGCATGATTCATTGTGTGCTATCGGTCCTGTAGTTTCTGTACAAAGAAGCAAATCTGACTTCTGGGCCTGAATAAAGAAGTCATCAGGGTAGTAATCAGTGATGTACAGAACTTATCTAGTCCAATGGAGCTTGACGACTTCTAGATCATCCTTTGGTGAGTCAGTGATCCAAGCTTGAACAATGTTGAATGAAGAAGGAAAAATAGGCATTGAAATATTTTTCAGATTTAAAAAAAAAAGTAAAATAAATGCATTGATATTCAGGGTACTCTTTAATAGAACGGTTAGACTTTTTAAATGTCCTTTATTATGGTGGAATTGAATCTCCTGGGGCTATCAGAATGCTGAACTATTGCCCAATTACCACATCATGAAACTGCTCATAGAAGATGATACACAGGACTGGAATAAATTGAGATTTCAAACTTTGTGTCGCTTCGTAAATCTAGCTCAAGCTGAACTGATCAACATAATCTAGTTCACCTAATGAGGATGATTTATACTAGAGCAAAGTCATGTTGGCTCCAGAGGTGGTGGTGACCAAGGATGGGGCAGAAAGACACTGGGGGGCAAAGATATACAGCACACTGAAATCTCATTAATGCAGAAATGATCTCATTATGAACTTTTGGTATTGGCCGCTTGGTTAGAAATTTTCAGTTACTCACTTGAGAGTTTTGAGTTGTTTTTCTTATTCTCTAAAGCATCTAAGACCTTGTACTAATAAAATGTTTTTTAAAATATAAGAGAATGTGACATACGATTGTTCTTCTTACTGTGATTTTAGCTGAAAGTGAAACATCAATGATCAATCATAGGAAGCTGACATTAGTATTCTTGCCTGGAAAAGTTCCTGCTAATTTAGAAGAAATAATTACTCTAAAAATAAATAAAACTAGTCATGAAGAAGAATTACCACTTGCAAGAATACCCTTTTTATGTATATTATATATGTATATACACACATGTCACCTTTATTCATAAATCTTTATCTTACATTAATTCCCAAATAATTATTTTTTACTGAATGTGTGCCAGACACTATTCTAGGTATTAAAGATATAGTAAAAAAGAAGATAGACATGGTTTCTTCCCTCAAGAAACTTACTTAGTATTAAGGGAAACATTTACATGATATTTGTTATTTCACATAACTTATTCATTTTATATATTTTTGCTCTGTATATTATATGGAATATGAGTATATATCAGGTTGTTTCTAGTTTAAATATGTTTATTGTATTGAAGATGCAGAGTGGTCATCTGCCCTGTAGCACTAAGACATGTCATATTCATGTACTGTGAATGTCCAACAGAAAACAGTGATTTGTATGAAATGGGTTCGTATAATAAGATCAGTGCCCTCAGATTTCAGGTTGTCCTTCTTTCCATTATGATATCACGGTCTTATAAGCCAGTGTTACATCCATACTTTGAATGTAGGGAAAGCAACTCTGCAAATAAATATAGATTTTATTTTTATTTTATGAATATCTGTGATGATGGCAAAAAGTCATTTTTGAATCTGGCAAAGACTATATGACAAGATTATTTAATCTCTTATGACAATCAGCTCTTTTACTGAACATCCCCCTGACATTTACTTCCAGACTTGAAACTGAAATCCTTCAGTATCTTCTGAGCTGTTCTTTTGTTTTCTCTAATCACTATGTACGGTCTCCATAATGAGTAGAGTCAGGCTCTAAGACTTCATCTAGTTCATCTAGTCCAACAGAGGCTTGATTCTCACGGATAAAACAACGAATGATGTTGAGGCTTAACTATAAATGCCTCCATTGATGAGGACTCCTCATCTCTCATACGAGCCCATTTCTACCTCTGGATAGAGCTAAAACTTTCTTTCTTGTATTCAGCTGAAATCTCTCCTCTTGTAGCTTCCATCCATTTTTCCCAGAATTGTTTATTGAAGCCTCTTAGAATAGGTATAAACCATTTCCCTCTGATGAATGCTATTTAGAAAGCCACATGTTCTTCTCTTTCATAGCAATTATTATAACTGGCAACTAACTAATTACATATGAAGTTATTGACTAAAGGTCTCTCTCCTCCAGTTTTGTCTTTTTCTCAGCACTTCGTCAGCATTAGCACAGTACCTGGTACAAAGAAAGCTCTCAATAAATATTTGTTGAGCGAATGTGTGTGAATGACTTAATATTCTAGACTATCTTGTCTTGTGTATTAGGTAGGGTAAACCAGAAGCAGTACCTATAATGAAAATGTGTTGGAAGTGACTTATTAAGGGAGTGATCCAGGGAAAAATGGTAAAAGTGAGGGAAGTTTGACAAGGGTATAGGAAGCCAATTAAGGATGAGGTCTTGGGCAAGTTCTTCTAGAAGGGGCAGCTTCAGCCTGACCCTGCAGGGCATCTTTACAGTGTAAGTTATGCCAAGAATTGTGCATCCTGAAGCAAAGAGAGCTGACCTTTCATGACCTTGCATGTGTCAGTAATTAGTTAAGGGCCAACACTCCAGGGGACAGTAGAGTCCCAGGCAACTGCAGCTCTCTAAGCTTTAGGAGCAAAGGGCAACCTGGTTCCATAGCTTTAGGCCCACCTGCTGAAGGAAAGCCACAGGTATTGGGTGTTCAGAGCAAAAGCACAGAGAAGGTGAGAGGTAGGAGTATATGCAAAAAGATAAAAATGATCCCAGGGAAATCTAGGTGGAATATCTTATCACAATCTGCTCTTGAATATTCTTCATAAATTCAACATTCCAGTGTCCTTGATCATTTCATATTATGTATTTAATTCACTCCCAACAGACCCTCTTCTTAAGGAGCTTAATTTGGTTACAGTTTAATCTCGATCAAATAGAAAAACGAAAGTTAACATGAATTCTGCATGATCTGACCAAATTCTAGGCAAAATCCTATTATCCTGTATCTCAAAAATTGCTTCGTTCAAATACAACTATATGTGAAAATTCAAACTTTTGCTTCTTTCCTGAAAGGAAAGTGAGACATGAATAGGGCTCTGAGATAAAGACTCAAGATGAGGGCTCAAAACAAAACTGAGCAGAAACTCAGGATATGGAAATGCACTGTGAGAAATTTTGTAACAAAAATACTGGGCTGCTGGGGAATAAGAGTCAAAGAAAGAAAAACTGGGAAACAAAGAAGTGGTCTGACAAACCATTTCAACTCCCATGATTATGAGGTTCACATAAATGAAGTTTTAATCTACGGTTCCCAAAACGGCCTGTGGTAAATTTGAAAATAAATCCAGAAATTGAAAGAAAAGAAAAGAAAACAAAACAAAACGATTACCACAGAAAACTTGGCAGTTCTCACTAATTTGCTGCTTTGGAAAAAAAAGAAGTTTAAAATGCCTGGCAGTTCCAAATAAAGTGCTATTGTTTCTAATATAGTACTTCAGATAATACAGACTGGGCTTCGATTCTACCTAAAACTTTCTCAGTTCCTTCTCTATCACTCTTCAGACTGTGAAGCCAAATTCTTCAAGGGACTAAAGAAGGCCAAGTGATAAGGGAAACGTTGCAGGGGATTTTGAAGTGAGGATAGATGTAAGGATTTAGGGCTTCTTATTCCCAACATCAGATCTGCCTTTCTTGATGTATTTCTGGATTTTAGTTTAGGGGTCTGACTGAGACTTGAAAAAAAAGATAGAAAGACAGATGTGAAAAATAATGAAAGTAGCTCTCTAAACGTTTTTTTCTCCCCTAAGGGGAAAAATTATTTCAGGATTACTCAGTATTGAGAGCAGAAGATTCAGAAGAATGACTATTTTATTTTGCTTTTTCCTTTTCTATGACATTGTGAGTCCAATGGAGACATATTCTGAACTAAGAAAACAAAGGCCTACTGATGATTAATGGACAATTTACCCCAGATATGCATACTTGGTGAAGCTTCTCCAAGTAGCAATGCATTTTCTTTGCTACATTCAGTTGTTCAATTTTCTCAAAAACAGGAATTTTTCATTAGGAACAATTATTTAGTCATTGTCATTAAAAATAGTATCAAGAAGATGTTTCCATGTGAATTGTATCTTGTAAAATGTGCGTGTGTACACACACACACATAATTTTTTCTCTTTTTTTAATCAAACATTTTATATTAATTCTTGTTTGCCTGACATAGTTGTGAGCATTTTACCTAAATTAACTGATTGTGTATATAAAATATTCATAAAGGTGTCAAGCAGCTGACCCATGGTCACACATTTAGTAAGTGTTGAAGCTGGGATTTGGACCTGAGCATTCTGGCTCTAGAGTCATTGCTCTTAATTATCTTGCTGTTCTACTCTCAGTATTATATTTTAAAATGTCCCCAATAAATACACTACATTATCAGTCATATCAGACCAACAGTGAATTTGGAGAGTAATTACTCCTTTACTTGCCTCTTTTTTTGCCCAAAGTGACAACTAATATTTGCAAGTTAGTTATCTAGACTCCAAAATAAGTTGCAAATGAGAAACATGTGGAAATATTGCAGAAACCAATTTTTGAAGGTTAAAAAAAAAAAAACCCTCCAGATGATTTAGCTTAAAGTTCTCATTTTATTAGGGGGTGAGAGGTAAGTGAAATGGGTAAAGGCAATCAAAAAGTACAAACTTCCAAAATAAGAAAAAAGTCATGAGGATATAATGTACATCATGATGTCTATAGTTAATAATGCTGTATTGCATATTTGAAAGTTGCTAAGAGAATAGTAGATCTTAAAAGTTCTCATCACAAGAAAACAAATTTATAACCGTGTATGGTAATGGGTGTTAACTAGATTATTGTGGTGATCCTTTCACAAAATATACAAATATTGAATCATTATGTTGTACACCTGCAGCTAATATAATGCTGTATGTCATTTATACCTCACACAAAAGTTCTCATTGTATAGATCAGCAAGATGTAGGTCCAGAAAAATGGAAGTTTATCATTAATGGGACAGACTGTAAGAACTGAGTCTCTTGGCTTCCGAGTGGCTGCTGTGTTTTACTCCTTCTCAAAACCATGGCAAATCACAAAGAAAAACACAAATAAGAATAAACAATTCAAACTATAATCTGATCTCCAAAAGGTTGCTTTTTAAATTACCATCTTTATTCTTAAGTATCACTGTCTAGTTTGAACTGTGCATTCTTCATCATTTTCAACTCCGAAATTCGTCAGTAATCCTACTCTCTCACATATGTACTTATTTTTAAGCTGTATTTGATGTGCTTTATAAATAAGTTTAGGTATGTGGTATGGTATCCACTTCCAGGTAGGATAGTGTGGCCTCTGAAACCTCAGTGGTCCAACTGAGAACAAGTGGAAAAGCTGGAAGAAAAATTTTAAAAAACTAATGGCACTGAAAAGCTGTTCAAGTAATGAGGACCAGAGATTTTTCCAGAACAGAAGATTACTGCTAGGTGTCATGGGGTGGGGTAACCACAAAATGTTGGTGGGTTCATGGGGCTGGAGTGACAAAATTGGTAATTTAGAGGGCTCAAACAAACAGCAGTGTTTTGCCCTCGATGCATTTGCCAGATTTTGAAGCTGCATGAAGTGGGAATCTACAAAGCTTAGCAACAAGTCTTTGAGAAGCAGAGTAGAGGATAGAGTGCTGGGAAGGCTATGTCGCCATAATGAAAAGGCCCCACAGAATGGGAGAAAATATTTGCAATACGTATAGTTCACAAAGTACTTGTACCAAACTACATATTAACTCCTACCAATCAAGAAGTAAAAGAGACAATGCAAAAGTTTAAAAACTCACAAAGAAAAGAACATCCAAAGGCAAATAAATTAAAACCACAATTTAATTCAGTGCTACTATACTTCACCAGAATTACTAAAATGGAGGGAAATATCAAGGATTAGCAAGAATATGAAGCCACTGAGACACTCATCTATTGCTGTGTGGAGTGTAAATTGGTACAACACGACAGAAAGATTTTGGCATTATCTTCTAAATCTCTTTAAATGGCTGTGTTTATTTTGTAAAAATTCATTGACCTGTACACTTATATTTTATGCCATTTTCAATCTATATTGTATTTCAATGAAAACATTACAAAATATGAAGTAAGTGTGTAGGGAAAGATAGGTAAGCCTGTCATTATATATTACCCAATAAGAGTCATTGCTGTATTCAATAATGAATTACTTGACAACATATTTCTTGGGATCCTCGACCATATTTAGAGTACAAATATTAATATAACCTGTTGGATTAAAACTATTCAACCTAAATTAGTCATGATTGTTGCTAAAATGTCACTATCACATGTATTGATTTTGATTGATAAAACTGGCCTGTGGGGAGATGCAAGAGGGAAGAGATATGGGAACATATGTATATGTATAACTGATTCACTTTGTTATAAAGCAGAAACTAACACACCATTGTAAAGCAATTATACGCCAATAAAGACATTAAAAAAAAAAAATCCCCCCCCCAAAAAAAAAAAAACTTGGCCTCTGATTTCTCACTGATGAAAGACAGTTTTAACAAAGATTGCAAATATCCCTTTCAAAATCACCTTGGCCAAGCACAGTAGACCTTTGCCATATGTGGCTTTAATATCCATAGTTGCAATCACTAGAAATATTCCCTGAAGGTCAGTGACACATATTGATTTATAATTTTGTTGAGACAGAGATTTGAACCTTCTTGGCCTGATGTGCCAGTCACTCAAACACAGAGTGTGCCTCTTGGTGTGTTTGTTATCTCCTTAACATTATCCAGCTTTGATAGCGCAGGGTGGTTTTGTGTGTTTTCAAATACTTTCCATAACATGTAAATTACTTATAAACCTTGCTCATCGCAATATCACAGTTTGCAATAATGTACTTAGTGAATTAGTTGATTAATGCCTATCTTCCCCATTAACTTCCATGAAGACAGGCATAGTGTCTTCTGGTTTTATTGACAAGTTTATCATTAATGACTAGCAGAATGTCTGGTTCATTGATTAATGAATGGGTGAATTATGTGCTAAAGAGCAATTCTCAAATTTGGGGCTACTCAAAGATTTCAGCATTTATTTATTGAATAAAGTAGATATTTCAATATTAGATATCCAAAAAGATCTGCTGATTTGGTAGCATGACAGTAGTAAAAACTTAGCCACTAGACATCTTATCTTCCTTAGACTAGGAATCCAGATCATTTCTAAAGAGTTAAGAAGGGATCTGAGCTAAATTCAAATTCATCAAATTATTCAATATATATGATATTATGCTTTTTTGTGCCAATAATTTAAAAGAAAAACTTTAGTATGTAAAATGTAACTGTAAGCTTTTAATAAGCTCATAGTTAATACAATGTATTGTATTAGTATACAATGTCTCTATCTTATCTACATACATCCCTGTGACCTTCACTAATGATTCCTGGTTCACCAGAAACCAATTGGGTAAGATCGCCAAGATGACTTGTCTAGTTGTTTGACATATCAAGAACTGCCTTTTTACTGTGGGTCTTGCTAAACTTCTCATTTCCAAAGTAATTCTCCTTAGAGTATGGTACCTGGCCATCATCCCCTGGGAACTTTTTAGAAATAGAAATGAAATTCATGGGCCCCACTCCCAAGAACTCTGGGGATAGGACTCTGTTTTAACAAGACCTCTAGGTAAGAGAAGTACTAATCTAAAGAAAGTTGGTTCTATGAATTCCTGCTCAGATGATGACTATATGTTTGGTTTTACTAGAGGATGTAAAGATTTAAAAAAAAAATATTAGCAGTAACCATTTCATACAGATAGTGTGATTTTCTTTAGGAGTTTTTATTGCCCCACAAAGAGCTTTGCTGATGTGGAATAGAAATAAGCAAGCTACCAGTGTAGAATACTCTTGATATCTTTGAGTCATATCCCGTCCCTGTTGTTCAACTCCTGAGATTGATTTCCTAATGTCTATCTAAAATGACCCCTCAGAGGCTAGTGATCATACCTGCAACTATGAATCGCCTGCATGAAAAATTCCTATGACCAGGCCACACCCTATACCATTCAGAATCTCAGGGACTTGGGTTAGAGTGGGAAGGGAGAGGTGAAGGGGTGGTAATGTTAAATCTCTCTAGGTAGTTTCAGTAAGACACCAAGTTTAAGGACCAAAGAACTGGAGCAGTGGTTTTCATAGTGTGGTATTCAGACCAGCAGCATTAATATCATGTAAGAGCATGCTAGGAAAGCAAATTATAACATCCCACCAAATGTAAGTTCTCACACCCCGAAGACTTACTAAATCAAAAACTCTGGGAATACCCCATCTCACTCCCTCGCCTGCTGTGTTTTAGCAAGCCCTCCAAGTATTTTGATGCACTCTCAAGTTTGAGAATCACTAAATTACAGTATCTCACATCTTATGCTCAATATGGAATAAACTATGAGATGGCAAAGGCAGAATTAAAGGACTTGAACTTTGTAAGGTAAACTCCTAAATATTTTCAGGGTAAATAAAGATCTCTAGATACGGAATTTTTACCATTGTCACCATCAGTAATTGACAGTCATTAAATGTGCTCACTTCTCATCAAATGCTTGTTGGCTCGAAAGGCTCCTTAGAGATGAACTCTTAGGGAAAGTTCCTTCACAGAGGACCTCCATTGGAAAGTACTGATCTGAAGTCTCTCTACTATAGACCTCCATTGGAAAGTACTGATCTGAAGTCTCTCTACTATAGAAAAACTGGTTGCTGAAGGAAAGCATGCACTATTTATAGTCATGTGTATAATTCATTAACTTTGGAAACTCATCTCAATTGCAGCATCTGGTGTCAATGAGCTCTTACAACAGGATTAGCCACCTTGCCGCTGAGCTTCTCAGGAGGAACCAGGACATATATGAAAGTGTTCATGTAATGAATCTCTAGTGCCTTTCTACTTCTACTCACTGAGAGTGCGAAGGGCTTACACTAAGGGGTCTGTGAGGTTAAATAAGTTCCAGCCCTCTAGCAATTGGAAAGCTATTAGAATTCAGAGATAAAATTGTAATAATAACTATTTGTTGGAAAACTCAAATCTCATTACAATAAATCATTTTAAAACTAAAATTCCTGTGTAACAAATACTTTGCAAACTAAAAGTTCATAGTCTGGCTGGTATTTTATCTACTTTATTAACACATTAACTTAAAAAACAAATATTTATCAAGCACATATACATATATATACTTATATACATGTTTATTATATGTGCACATATACATATATGTGTGTGCCTATACATATAGGTGTGTGTGTATATGTATATATATAATCTCCTAAAGTATAACATGTATGTGCAATTTAAATGGAGTCTCTTAGGTTGGAGAGATTAATTCCATCCAGCAACTTTAAAGGAAACTGCTTGACCAAGGAGATATTTGCTTTGGGTTTTGAATCATGTGATAATGTGGAGAGAGAGGAAAAAGATATGAAGTGAGACAGGGAGATAAAACAATATGGAGTATGTTACAGAATAGTTTAAAAAAAAAAAAGTTTGGCAATGTATTTGGGACCAGTATCATTGAAGGATTTAATGACCAGGTCAAAGACCTTGTACTTCATTCTCTATGCAGAGACGAGACATTAAATTTTTTTCAACAGGGAATTAATATGATCAGAAATACTCTTCAGGAATACTGTTGTGAAAGAATCTTGTAATTAGAGAAATGTTATAGTAGGAATGAAGAGAGAAATGGATTCATAGAGATCAGTTAAAGAAGTTGAAAGGTAAAAAGGACTTGAACTTGAGTAATAGTTTTGAGTGGTGAGAATGAGTTAGAGATTTTAACAAGATGGAATGGCTAGAAATGGGAAACCAGGGTGTTGTTATGGGGCAAGAACGATGGGTAAGTCTCAGATATTCTGAAAGCTAAATGGAACAGTAAAAGAAGCACAGAAAGGTGAAGTCAGCTTGAGAGGGCAGGCTGTGAGAAGCATTTGGGTAATGAATTTGAAGTGCTGATGGGATAAGTTGAAAGTGGAATGCTGAAATTCAGGGCGGATTAGATTTGTGTTATCTGTTTAGATTTTGTTTACATGATGGTAATTGTTGAGTCCATGGGTTTGCCAAAGTGCCAAAGTGCCAAAGGCAGGTTTGAAAGCTCCTATTTTTAAGAGACTGAAAGAATATGAGGCAGCAAATGAGATGGATAAAAGCTGATCGAAAAGGTAAAGAAGAAAGTAGTTGGGGAATCCAGGGTCAGTGGGACAAAGTAAGAGACAGATTCTAATATCAAGGTGATAGTAAATAGGAAAAAATGCTGAAGTTACGATTGGGAAGAGTTGTAAAAGAAGATCATTGGATTTCTGAAGTCATCCGTAGACTTCACAAAGGTTTTACATGGAGTAGTGAAGCCAAAAGACAAATGACAGGGAGCTGAGCTATCTGTAGGTTAAAAAAAGGGAGCGTAAAGCATAGTTTTAAGAAGTTTGGTGGAAGAAAGATTTAAAAAATGAAAAAGAATAAATGAAAAAATAATTCTATGGAAGAGATTTTGTGGGCTTTTAAAATTTGTTGTTTTTCTTTATTTTATCAATAATGATTGTAACAATTATTTTAATGCTGTGTCATTCAGGAGATGTTTATTAAGAGGTAATAATATACAATTCACAAAGATCAGAAACACTACTGAATGCGATGGCTGATATTAAACGTACTGTAGGCTAAAAAAAATAAAAGTACAGTAAAGGATGTTATTTGGGTCAACTGACAATATTAGAATAAAAATAGTAAAGTAGGTAAATGTCATGTCAATTTTAAATTTACTGAAGTTGGTAAGTATATTGTAGTAATGTAAGAGTAATTCCTTATTCTTCAGAAACATTCCAGAAATACTTATGGGTAAAGGGCCATGATGTATACAGTTTTACTCCAAAATGTCTCTGAGAAAAATATTTTATATTTTCATTTTTGTATTTTATATGCTTTATATATTCCATATATTTATTTTATTTGAGAGAGAAAGAGAGCAAGACTGAGAGCAAATGATAAAGCAAATGGAGGAAAATGTTTCTAATAGGTCATAAGTGAAGGTATTCTTTGTACTGTTCTTATTCTTGCAATTTTGCTGCAAATTGAAATTATTTTCAAGTGAAAAGATAAAACATGCAAAAGAACCCAAATTGTGTGGTTGAAATTCAAGACTCAAAGCCAAAGTGAGTTAGGAGATATCTCTGGTGTCCTTAAAACACATCCTTCAATCAGTACTGTTAAACTGTTCATTCTTCTCCCACCTCAGAAGGTCATTTGTTCCCAAAAAATCTCTTGAATAACATATACTCTTAAGTAAAAAACGTCATTATAGTTTTTTTCAATGAAGACAGTTTTTAATGTGTTCTGGAACTCACAAATTGACATCCATTATAGTAAGTGACACACATGAGAGCAATTTGATAATCAATAACTGTTGTTATAATATCTTAATGAAGTCATTTTCCTCTCATTAATTTTGTTATGTCTGTTTATCAGCTCTCTTAAAGCCCCTTATTTGTTATTACACATAAATTTGATTGACAAGTTAACATAATATAAGGTATGATACCAGATATTATCATTGCCACAAAATAGCAATTCATGAATTCTTTAAGAGAACTGAATGCGATATATGCAGCTATTGAACAGCAAGGCAACTCTAGACTCAAGGGAGTTCAACCACTCCATTAAGTGTGACGAGAGGCCTAGTAGGAAGTGCAAGTGATATATGGAACTTCTTGTTAAGTCAAGTTCTTTTACCTCCAATAGGTATGCTGTGGGACCTGACTATATGCATTTATTTACATGTTTTAAAATAATTTACATTAATGTGTTTTCCAAAAATAAAATAGATATCAATTTACAATGAATATACATAGACATATCCCATGTTAATGTTGAAAACAAGAAAAATAACAAGGCATGACATTATCAGTTAAAACGTTTTTCTTTCTTGTTTGTTCATCTTGCTCTCTCATTAACAATGGTTAGTAGATATGTTTTCAGTGGTATCTCACAGGCTCTCCCTTCCACATTAGCTGTGAGCAGCCCAGTGTATTTAGAAATGGATGATGAGTGTGGGAGAGAGTGTAAGATTATTTAGCACATAATCTTATAAAACAAATTAACTGCAGTTTATAATAATAAAATCATAAACACTACATAATATATCCATTTCTAGATAAATGAATATTATCATTGACTCATAGACTCTTAGAATGCAAAGTGCTTAGAATGTAAAATGTACTCTTGCACATTTCTAACAACTCACTAATTCATAAGGCAAAATATCTTATTGTATAACTGGAATGATCTTACAGCTTTACCTAAGAACCAAAAATATTCGATTGTAACTTCCCAATTGATGTTAACTCTCCTCTCCTCCACATGTCAAAGCCTCACATATTTCATGACAGCTTTTAGGGAATTGATAGTCCCCTAAAATTACATTTTCTCATCCAGGCTATGCATGTCTAGTTTCTTGAACATTTTTTTATTATATAATATCATAATATCAAAACTCCAATATGAGCCTGGAATATTACTCTGTATATCCCTTTGAAGATAGGTTATATATAGAGATAAGTACACAATTTTAGGGCAAACTGATCATCAAAAAAAATAAATGTTTTCAATTTAAAACTTTTCAACACCATGTTTTCCATCTTTCCCATACAAAAGTTAAATATTGTCAAATCAATTAAGGAAATGAAATAAATTTAGAGCATTTCCCCAATCTAACAGTCTACCAGCATTTTATTTTTCAACTTAGAGTAATTATTGTATAAACTATAATACATTTAACATTTGATATATATAATTATGAAATATTTCAAATCTACAGAAAAGTTCAGAAAAAAATTAAATGAATATTCGTATAACTACCATCAAGATTTAACAAATGTTAAATGTTCTGATTGTTTTTCTGAAAATAAAACAACACAGATACAAGAGGAGCCCCCTTTATAACCCTTTCTGATCCCATTGGCTTTCTTCTCTTCTTTGTTGTATGAGGTAACCACTATCTCTCTGTGTTGTTGAAGTTTTACTACATGCACTTATGTCCATATATAGTAAACAGTACCTATATTGTTTTAGCTAATATTTTTAGCTCCCCTCATATCATTGTATTGTTGGCACAGTTTTCTTTCTCATCTTTCCTTTTCAGATTCTTCTTTTAAAATGGAATTACTTCTCAACTTTGTCACCCGTAGTGTAAACCTTAATAACAGAAAATGATCATTATTGGTGACTAAATTCTATCCATACCTATGTATCCATATGCCTATTTCTCCATGGAGAGCATTTTGTTGAGTGTATTGAATGGCAAGGAACGACTCATTTGTTTGTGTATCTTTTGTTTTACACAAGTTAGGTATTTTGAAATGTTGATTGGAAGTGCAATTTATAGTACAGCCTTTGCTGTACTAAGAACTGATTTAAAGTAGGCAGTCCAGAATTACTTCTTCACAGTAAACTGCAAGCATAATTGCTTTGTACTGTGGAGAAAAACTCTACAGTGGCAGCAACTTCCATATTTAGGCATTACATTATGTCTGAACACTTTTGACAGCAATGGATTCTAAATACACAAGTCCCAGATATCCATTTCTCCTCCATTTGATTTGTTCAGTTTTCATTATATACCTCATGTTAAAGTTTATTTAAAATACTAATTATAGGTCTGGCAAGGGTGGTAGAGAAAAGAATCATGTGTGAAGAAGATGAGTCAGGAAGAGAAAAAAAGGAAATGGATAAAGTAATGTGGACAAAATTTAATAAAAAAATAGGACTGATGTTTCTTTGGAAAATCAGTCTGAGCCAGTTCCAAAAAATGTCTTGTGAAGTTTGCTGGGCTGCCTCTGTCCTTCTTTGGAGGGTAACTATCTTTCATTTTTTATTTAATTGTTCAGAACATAGCAGTGTGATAAAAGTTTTTTATGGAAATTTCTCGCAGCAACACAATCAATCATATTTCCAACTCATGTGCTGTCTTGAGCCCCTGAGCCTCAAAGACTTTTTTTCTGGGGAGCTTACTTGTTAAATTAGCACTGATCAAAGGCTAAAACATTTATCATGCTTATTAGTGAATAAACCTAGCAGCAGGTATCCCAAGTGAGGAAGCAAATCCTCATTTCCTGCAAGAATGAATTGGAAATTATCCAAACTGCTTGCAAACATTTTTCAGGAGTGACGAATTGTCAAAAAGAAAGCAGCTGCTAGATGTGGCAGCAACCAGGGTTAGGGGGAAAAAGAGCATCTTTCCGAGGTATCTTCAAACCAGCCCAGGGGGATATTCTGCAGTTTGATTTACTCTAATTGCCTTTGAAATCCTGCAATAGCTGACCTTACTAATGAGCTCCAAAATAACACCCCGACTAAGATAATTTCGAAATCGCAAATTTTTCACCTTTGCTCTTCGTACTCCTTGTTGTTATTGTTGTTTATGAGAACACAAATTGACAAGTACCCAAATTGATAGAATTTTGTTTCCGTTTATTGCAAAATGATGCCCAGTGCTGGTTTTACAGGAACTACTGTCTTATTAGCATAATTTAATCAGTTGGCAGATGTAACAATGAAAAGAAATATGCACTACAAATCCTTTTCTCCAGTTTTAAACTTAGTTAATAAAAATTAAAAATATTAAAATCATTGGCACACTTAGCTGTTATGTCACATTTTAACCAGTTAGAAGTACTTAAAACTTTACTCAAGCAACTGTGAATGAACAAATGAAGCTCAAGCTCAAATTAATATAATACAAGCATATATGTTACAAAATGCATGGGACTGAAATCCAGCATCATTTCTTTTATTTAAAAGCTGATGGCTTTGCAAATGCATTCCCTTTGTTTCTGAGAATTATGATAAATTGTATGCTACTTGTGAAGATTACTCAAGAACAAGATAGAATCCTTCCTTTGCAAATACAACCAGATTGCCCTTAGGAAAGGAGGTATTACCTTATATTTTGGGCAGACTTAAAAAATCAGATCCAATGTGAATATTTGGGGTCAGATAAATGTGGTGATAACATGGGTTGGTATCATAACTATAACTGCATGATGGGGAACAATGTGGAACGGTGAGAAGGAGGTACTTACAAAGAATTATAAATGATCAGGTACCATTTACACTTGCTTCATTTAAGTTAAAATGAAAAGGCAGTTTATTGCTTCCCACACTTTTTCTTCCAGTGAAAGTCTAACCATCTTTTGAATAATTATAGGCAACCCAGTGTACAAAGGGCATGTACCTCAGTCTTTCATCTGCTTTGAAAAGCCAATTAGAACCTTCTGTTAATCCTAGAGCCTCTGATCCCTTTTCAATCTGGATTCAGGCACACTGCGTGTCTCTCTTTCCCTGTTTGGTTATAATTGCACTCATACTACTAAAACTAGTTGGAAGCAAAAAGGAGTCAGAAAATAAACAAGACCTATTCCTGGGCCAGAGGACTCTCTCTCTACCCCCTCTAAACAGGATTTCACGTTTCACAGCTTCGAAAAATATCTAGAACTACATCTCTAACTTTCTTATAAATGCATACTTTATCTATTTTCCCCAGAGCTTTGGACTTGGGTCATAAAGAAGACTTTTTAGTTAAAGCTTATTCTACAAGCGTAGGCTACTCTACCCTTTGCAGAATCTCTTGACCCTGTTAAGTGTCTCTCAGATTTACCCTTTCTTTTCTATCTGTACTGCTGCCCTTCTAATCTAGGTCCTCATTATTTCATACCTGCATTCCTGTTGTAGCCTTTGTGTTGTTTATGCCATCTCTAGTTGCTCCACTCTGGGATTATATTGCTAAATAAATTTTTAATGTAAGATCTTATTCAGGGACACAAGGGGGTTTTCTCTTTCTGCCACTTAAGCACCTGTAAGTTCATGTTCACCTCACATGGTCCAGGTCACTTCTCTTTGTCCTCATCATGGGTTCTTTGTTCCAGCCTTAAGTTATTCGCTCCTCTGCAAGTGTCACTTGACTCATTTAGCAAGTACACATTGAGCACATACTATGTGTATATCTGTGCACTTGTTTACTTATTCTGTTAAGTATTTGCTATTTCCCTCTCAGACCTCCTGTATCCCTTAGATCAAAACTCTTACCCAGTATGAGACTTCTCCATTTACTGCGATCCATCACAATTTCTCTCCTCACTAATATTCTCTTGTCCCTCAAGGCAGTGCATTTGGTTGAAGCTAACATTTGTAATTACTTGTTTAATATCTTATTCTCTACAACTTAAATGAAAACTACTTAATGGTAGGGATTATATTTATGCTGAAAATTTTTAGATATTTTGTTGATTGTTTATGTATTCTTTTATTGTCTTTCATTTTACTAAGTGCCCAGGTGTTCAATAAAATCATGCTAATTTATTGGTGAATATGAAGAATATCAAATAATCCACCGAACATATTGGGCTGAGAATCACTCATTCATATAGTTGGAAGAAATACTAGAGTTGTCTAGTCTATATTCTCATCTGATGCTTGAATTCTTCAATAACATCCCTGAAAATAACCATACAACTCATCATTTTCGTTTCATCTATATAAGCTATGCTGTTCCAAATCTCCATTAATGCTAATGCTGGCATTTTTCTCTCTGTCTTCTTGATCCCTAGTCTACTTCTCAATTGGTACAAAATAAAGGCAAAAATGGAGGTATTGTTAATTTGACACCTCAAATCCTCATATTACCTGCCTTAGAGAATTTATATTAGTACCAAAAGTACTAAATACAATGGGATTTTTAAATCCTATATTTTGTAAACCCTATAATTATATTACTTTTACACATATACATTAGACCCAAGCATTTTTTGTTTCTCACAGTAATAGCTATAATAAATTCAGGCCCCCATTTGAAACATAACAACTATTGGTTTTTCCAATAAAAATGTGACAATGTAAGAAAAATAATGTTCACATTTGTTTCCTGTACATTTAGTGTTCAGCTCTTCTTTGGCTATGAAATAAAATTGTAGATTATTAAGTTTGGATGTAGCTTAATTTCTTCAAATATATAGTCATTGTTTTGAGTCACCATAGTTTGCACATGAAAAATGGAGGCAAGAGCATTGTCATGAAGGACAAGTACATCCCCTGAAGTCAGAACAAGGAAAATAAATCAAATGCGTTAACCCTACCCCCAGGTTTGAGTGACCACCCTGGGCATTCTCATTGTGCTTAGTGCTTATGCCTGGAAAGTAACTTCTAATACTATATTTTAATTGTTTGCTGTATATTGGAATAATAGTTCTTAGGGGTTAGAAATCTGTAATATCTCTCTTCATCTGTGTCTGACCAGGCCCTTAGAAGCCAATCAATATATAATTATTCAATTGGTTAATGCCTATTTGAAAAATCTATGGTGGGGCAAGAGTATCTTTCTTCAAACATATGCATTTCCTTTCCTGAGCTCTTGAGCACTCAAATTTTTGCTGTTTCTGCTGCTCAGCTTCTCAAGCCCTTGGCTCTAAAGCTGGAAGGTAAAAAGATCCTTAGTATTTAGTTTAACTTTCATGTTTACAGATATGAAAATTTTGGACTGGAGCTATTTAGTAATTGGATGAAAGCCAAACAAATTGAGACGCAGTATAGACTAGCTAAGATGCCCTATAATATAGTGGATAAAAGCAAGGGCTCCACACCAGACTAGCTGTGTTCAAATCCCAGGGTTTCTGCTTATTAACTATGTGCTTCCCAGCATTTCAGTTTCCCTGAATATAAAATAGATATGCTGTCAGCATCAAATAATTTAACATACATACAAGGAACCTAGAATGGTGTCTGGTATTTACATAGTAAATGCCAGTAAGTGTTAACTTAAATAAAGAAGTTTACCCTTGGAGAACTGATTTTCAGGATAAAAGATAGGATTTGTGCACCTTTGATTTACTGTTTCCTTTATCATTCAAAAGAGATCCATAATACACTTTTGAGACATCTCACATGTTATGTATGTGTGTGTATGTAAATTTTTCAAAAGAAGCATCGGGAAGCATTTTGTCCTTCCTGTAGTAATCAAAATAATCAAAGAAAAGTTTTCTATTAATAATAACAGTATGTGTCCAAAACATAATAAATATCAAAATTTTAGCAATAAAAACAAACAATGGATGTGAAATACAGGATATGAAATACAGTAAAAATGAGGAAAATACATTAAATCCTTTCTCTGTGTGAAGTTAAATAAGATGTTTGGGCTTAGTGTGTGGACAGAAGCTGAAAGGTAACATTGGTACAAGGAGGCAGTGGTAGGAGGGAGGAAAGTCAGAGTCTCCATGAAAGAAAGGCCATTTCCTGGCTGCAAAATTGGTACACTGGTGACCTCACTAAAGAACCAGCTCTGGATAATTAGGTTCCCATTGAAGATGAACTATCTTTCCTCCTGTAAAGTCTCTCTCTCTCTCTCTCTCTCTCTCTCTCTCTCACTCTCTCTCACTCACACACACACACACACACACACACACACAATCCCGGGGACTTTCTGCAATCTTGATGATGATTTTTAGCTATTCTAGTAATTATTTTATTTGCCATACCTTCTGACAGTAAAGTGTACCAACATTGGGGGACTCTCATATTTTTATTTACAGTATTCTTATTTAGAAATATTTCCAGCAAAATTAATTCTAATGCAAACTTTGAATTATGAATCACATATGTCTAGGAGTGAAAAGACCAAGACAGCAGTGATATGCATGTTAAAACATATTTACCAAGTGAGTTTTACATGTATTTATGTTATTTTCCTTTAAAATTTCATTCTAAATCCTTTATACATGAAGGAAAGCTATTTCCTTTTTATTTAAAAAAAAGTGGCATGAATCATCCATTTAATATATCCCCAGCACAACATGAAGTACTGTACCACATGCAGCTTATGTTTAGGAGAAATGCACCGTGATTTCTATCCCAGTTATTCACTGCCAGTGAATTATCCCTGTGCTGAAAGACAAACAAACCAAGGCATTAAGAGGCTATACAGAAAATAGATTTTTGTCAAGTGGTGGTCAGGAAATGAAAGCGGATTTGGATAAGTAAAGTGAATTTGATATGTGGATAGGTATATTGATTTGAAATACTAATAACTAAAATGCACGTGTTCTGTTTCATGCTAGTGCCTAGTAAACGCTCCACTTTGACATATTTATTCCTATCGTACAGCTTCAAATGTTGGTAAAAAAAAAATACAACATGTTATCTCTACAATCTCTTTTGAGTGGTAAAAAGCACATGAGCTATCCAGTTTCACTGATCGTTTAGTTTAAATACAAGAAACTAGAATAAAGTAATTTAACAAAGTATAGAATAACTTTACATAAACTCAAGCTGTGAACTAAATCGCTGAAATAGCAAAAGTGCCCAAATTTTAGATTTTGACTCATTGCCTGCTCCCATATTTGACTCCACAAAACTAAATCTAAAATACCACTAATTGGAAATCCCACCGTTATTTCATATACCACTAACAAAGGAAAACCATCATTAATTAGATTTCATATAGTACTTTCTTATAACTAAGAATTTTTATTTATACTTATCGAAGGAACCATTTTACATTCAATTAGCCATAAGTATTTATTTTGAGCATATATAAAAGAGGTGAGCAAAATAAATTGGTTAAGAGATTTAATTTATTCACATTTAGAATCTCTTTCCTGTTGAGAATACTGCTGTCCACATTTTTCCATACAGTGTAATCTTCTGTCCCATCAAGGACAGTTTTTGAAATATTTCAGAAAGAATTAAGTGCCATCAAGTGAGGACTCTGAAACCAACTTTGTAGTTATCTAAAGCTGGGCAACTTTTGACTCCACCTTTAACAATAATGACAAACACCTCTGATTCACCCGTTCCCAACCCTTCCCTCCAAACTGTCTGGTTTCTAGTGGATAAAATAATGCTTCACAATTGTCTCTGAGATTTTCTTTCAAGCCACTGACACTTATTCTGCAAGTTTTGATGTGGCTGTTTTTATTTTTACTGAAGGACAGATAATGGCAATCAATAATATCAATGGTATGTTATATCCATATATTAGAAATATTAAAATATTAAAAAGATATGTATCTTAGAATTGGTGAGTATATGATTATGCTCTAGTTGAAAACTACTGCAGTTAGTGGGGTGTGAATGTAAAAGCCTCACAAAGCATTTATTCTTTGGCTGACTGATCATAATATAATATATTTAGAATATGTAATCCTTAACTATTTCTTTTTTCCCCCTAAATTTTTATTTATTTATTTATTTTGGGTTGCACTGTGTCTTTGTTGCTGCGCACGGGCTTTCTCTAGTTGCAGCGAGTGAGGGCTACTCTTCGTTGCAGTGCACAGTCTTCTCATTGCAGTGGCTTCTCTTGTTGCAGAGCACGGGCTCTAGGTGCACGGGCTCAGTAGTTATAGCTCGAGGGCTCTAGAACGAAGACTCAGTAGTTGTGGTGCACGGGCTTAGTTGCTCCGCAGCATGTGGGATCTTCCTGGACCAGGGTTCAAACCCATGTCCCCTGCATAGGCAGGCGGATTCTTAACCACTGTGCTACCAGGGAAGTCCGCTTAACTATTTCTTCATTCGTTTGAACCAGGAACATTTAATGATCACCTACTATGTTTCTATGTTATGAAAGAGGTAAAAGTCATAGTCTGTCTTCTTGAAGAGTTCCAGCATAGTGGTAGAGAAAGACAGTTTTAACAAAATCACAACTCAGAAGGATAAGCACTTTGCCAGGTAAATTCAGGTTTTATGAACACCACTTTGAGAGACACCTAATCCAGCCTGTGGAGAAGAGGGTCAGAGAATGTTTTCTGAAAGCAACAAAACCTTAACTGAGGCAAAGTAAAACTTTCTTGATTAATCAAAGGTGGAGGAATCAGTGAAGTGAGCTGTGTAGGAAGAAGCATGAGCCTGTATGAGCATATGCGAAGGTATGAACATGAGTAAAAAGCATGGTGAGTTCCAGGAACTGTAAGTACAGTAGTTTGAGCAGGTTGGAGAGTAGGGTCTTTGTGAGGTTTGATGGATATTAAGATTGGAGGGGCAGGCCTCAGGACACAGGTCACAAAATGTCTTTTTCGTCAGCCATGGAGTATAAACTTTACCAAAGAGTAACCAGTAGTTTCTGAAGAATTTTAAAGAGGAATTTGATCTACATTTTATAAAAATTCACACTTTATAAACCCAATAGGTTAACAAAGTGAGGGAGAGAACAAATGATGTCAAGAATTTGGCTAGTGTTCCCAAGTTCCTTGGACTCAGCTTTACTCAGTTCACTCTTTTCCAACTTTTAGATCAAAATGTTGCGTTGTACATAACTATGAGTTTGGCTGATTAGAGAACTAGAGAACATTTAGATCCACGATTAAAGGAGCCTTTATCTAGTCTGGTGATTTTCAAGCTCACTAGACTTTATTCAAGTGAAATCTTACTTAAAGGCAAATACGTTAATGGGTTTGTTTTTTTTTTTTTTAAGACTTTGATATATTAGTTGTTGTGGAGGTTAGAAATCTCAAACCTAGCTGCTCAGGAGAGCTCTTGCACCAGTTTGAAATCCCATCTTCAAATCCTGGGTTTAGTCTGCTCTCTCTCCTCCAAAGCTATCTGCTCCAGGTTGATGGAGTTAATCTCTATATTTGGAAAGCTAAGTGAAAGAATCTCACAGCCTGTTTCTCCTGAAAAATGAAGTCCTTGAGATTCTTCCTGTATAAATGCAGAATACATCAACCTTGTTACTGTTTCTGTTTTGTTTTTATTTCAGGTGAATCTCTGTGGGTTTTTGTCTACTACTCAAATAATCGGAATTGACTTTTCCATATCACATCTTTCCATGGGTGTACTGAAACAGAATGTTTACAAGACGGAGAAAAAGGATATTAAATTTGCCCTTTTCTGTGTGTGTGTGTGTGTGTGTGTGTGTGTTCATGTACACATATGTTTGGTTACTGAATGGAGGTGGTAAGGGGTATTGATGGTGAGGAGATTAAGGAAAACTAATCCATATTTTCCCAAATCACCTAGGAAAATTCACTAACGTGGCTGTATTCATGATCCCCAGTGTAATGGCTCAACTAAATGAAATAGTCCATCCTCACCCACATTAAATCAATTTGGTATAGATACAATAAGCATCTACTTGTTTGAATATTGGCAGAAAAGAAATGAATTTCATTAAATAACTTCTAATTTAAAATAGTTAAATATTAACATTAAAAGCCATTTGAATCTTTTTTTTTCTATTTTAAAAATTAAGCCCCACTGAAAATTACTTGGTTTATATGAAGTTTACCCTAGTGCTATAGGGATTCTTTTAACTATAGGTAAGTAAAACAGAATTATGGTTGAAGATAAGCTGGAGGCAAAGAATTAATGAAAAAACTATCCTGTTCTGAGACATAGAAAATTAGGAGCTATAAAATGGGTATTATATTTAGCAGTGTCAAAATTATTTAGAGTTTGTGGGCTTGGGGATTTCCATAGGTCTTAATATATCTAGCTTAATATTAACCTTGAAAAACAATGCACAAGAGTAAAAAAAAAAAAAGAAAATACGTTGTATTTTAAACTTAGTGCATGTGAAAATATCTAGTTAGGTTTTATTGTGTGTGTGATAGAGAGTAATTTTAGTAATAATTGTAGCTTCCATTGTGGCCTTTTAAGCAGAAACACATAAGAACACAAAACTTAACATACACTAGAGAAAACGCATTCATTGTGTATTGAGAAGATATACCTGAAGAGTTTGACTTTAAAAAAATATCAGATACATGTTAAATTCAGTAGCTTTCTATTTTCACTCATTTGTGCTTAGTGTTTTCTGGGTAAAAGCATACCTTTTCCTAAAGGCATAGACAATTCCGTTGGTATTTTAACATACTCAATTTTTAAGTATGTTAGAGGTGACATTAGCCTGATTTTCTCCACTGCTGCTACACAAGACCGGCAGAACTGCTGGTCCAGTTGGAAGTGCTCAGGAGAAGATAGAGGTTTTCTCCTTCTAGAGCTATCAGCTCTAACACCTGCCAGCTTAGGACCCAAAAACGACCATAGATAAAACTTGCAAATATTTTTTTCCAACTGCAGTAACTAAATATAACTTAACTGTTATATTTATGATTCATGCATAAAATAGAACATGCATTTGTAAAAAATAAAGTGTTTGAAGACACTCTTCATGATACATTATTATGTGAAGAAAGCAAGGTGATGAACAAAGTCGAAACAATCCTATATGTAGTATATGAAAGTAAAATAGTTTATACTGTGTTTACTCCTACATGCATAAAATATTCTGAAAAAACGTGGAGGAATTGGAAACACTCCCCTCCCCCATCCCAGTCCTTGAAGGGTGATGGACACTGGGTGACAGGAGCAGAGGGGAACTTTTTACTATATACTCTTTTGCACCTTAAAAAAATTTTAAAATGACCATGACAGTGATATCGATTAAAGCTGTTGGTCTGAGAATAAAGTGAGGAGGTCTCAAAGTCATACAGAAAAAAGTCTGATAGCAAAACAGAGAAGGACCAGGGGCAAAAATTAAGAGCATGAGTGTATTAAAGAATTGAAGAGCCAGAGATATATTCGCAAGGGATGGAAAATAAGACTAGTAAGAGAAAAAGTGATTCAGGGTTCCTTGTATCTATACTTTATGACTGTAACAGGGACATTAAAAGTAATAACAAAATGAAATCCACTACGGGCCAGATATTTTACGTCCTATTAGATTTATCCCTCATAGCAATTCCTTTGAGGTTATGCATTGTTTACTTTGCAGGTATTTCAACGGAAAAGTTTGATAAGCACTTTCATCATCACGCCAGGTTAGAACAAACAGTTCACCCTTATTTTTAACCCTTCTATTGCCATGAACGAGAGGTGATCAAGGCTTTGAGCCTACTGTTTATTATTGAATCCACAGCACCTGTCTGGCATATTTAGCAAGTGGTTAATAAGCATTTATTTAAGAAACAAATGGCATCTTATTTGGGTCCACCTTCTGCTCAACCTTCTTTTCTGATTTACTACCCTCAGAATCACCTTTTGAAAATACAGTTCTAATCCGGACATTTCTATGCATTAAGACCCTGTTACATGTACTTACTTTGTGCTGGGAACTGTGTTAGATGATCTAGCAGTCTTTATCTCACTTACACATCACAGTAATTTTTGGAGATAGATATTATGGTGAGGGTCGTTTAAGAGATAAGCCTGTGAGAGATTATTTTACCAAATTCACATGCCTAATGGCAAAGACAGATTGAACTAAATTTCTTTGACTAAAGCTTATTCATTTCTCTCTGTTTTGCAAGTCTTCCTCTTATTTTTAAAGTTACTATTTGAAGAGCACATGTTGTGGTAAAGACTCTCACAGTACTAGGCACTTTCCATATGCAATATCCTTTAATCCTTGTAACATGTTTTTATTCTAGAGCCGAAGATGCTGGCATTCACCTGGTTAAGTAATTTGCCTGTGTTTACATAGCTAATAAGTGATTACAATCACATAGGTCTGACCCGGATATTTATTATTTTACCACTTTATCACCACAGTAGTAGTTTGTTGAAAGAATAAATGGATGGATACATGTCTGACTGTCAGATTGTCTATTTCTCCAAAAACCTACTGGCCCAAAGCACTGTGTTCTTCTTAGTGGAGAAGTCAGAGGGAGGAAAACAGAGAGAGTGTGAATAAATCCTGTAGCTGTGCCAGACAGAAAGGAAAGAAAGAAACGCAGAGGCAGACATATCCTTCGAGTGCTTAAGACTCACAAATGTGTGTTTGTCAAGAGGGTCCCTCAGTAAAAGAAGGAGAGCATTATAACCAGAGAGAAGTTGGTTTTCTTGAGTTTAGTCCCTTGAATAAACTTTGGAAACTTTTAATCAATTCTCTTAAATTTTAGGCTACTATGATTTTTTTCTCTGTAACCCTTTAACTTGAAGAATTCAGAGACGGGGGCACAGAAAGATAGATTTTAATGAAACTTCAGGTTCATTTTAATTTTGTTCAGCCCAGTATACCCAATACAATCTCTGTTAGGGCACAGTATCTGCTTTTGGCTAGAGATTCTTTTTTCTTGAAATAAAAAGAAGAGAATAAAACAGGCTCAGAGAGTATTTAACTATATACCATATGGGAAGGTCCAGTGGTTATCTACAAATTTCAACCCAACAAACTTGAATGCTTTCTTTAGTCATCCCAGAAAGTAAAAATTTCCTTTTCTTTCTTTTTTATAATCAGAAAATCAGAAAACTAGGAGAGATTTTAAATAAGCATTAGGCATATTATTTATATATTGTATATTTCCTTAATTCTTCAGTTAGATCCCAACATTAAAGAACTTTACACAGGTGAATGCCTTCAAGAGGGTAAAGTACCTGCTGACAGGTAGGTGTCACAATATTGTAGCTTTCATATGCAAATTGGAACTACTGAGCTGGGTTCTCATCAGCGACTCACAACCTGAAATGCACACTTAAAAGAAATTAAAATGTTTTAACAATAAAATATGAGAATATTAATATCCAGTTCACTTTGATGTGACAGAATATAAAGTCAGCAGCAATTTCTCTAATGGGGCTGTTTCTCCCCCTTTTCCCAGTAATTGATCTTAATGTCAAATAAAAGATCAACATTTTGTCAGCCAGGACTTGAGGCTACATATCGCACTTGAGCATGTTTTGAGCTAAGGTGTAAATCTTAGATTGGGTTGAATGGTCATGTTTTCCAGATAGTCATGGACCGCAAGTCAGATGCTTCACTTAGAAAAAGATTTATTTGAACCGTGTAGCAAGTAGACATTGATAAATAAATTTATCTTCCTAAGGGAGAATAATTGCTAGGAACATGAGTTTCCACATGAGGCATGGGCTCAATTACTACATTTATTTTTGTAATCAGGGAAAGTTCTTGATGTATTCCAGCTAGAGACAGCATATATACACTAACCTTGTCCTTTACCATCTCTCAATGGCAACAGTGGGATTTTAAATAAGTGCTGGAGAACAAAGTTGATTATTTTTTTGCATCAAGCTTTCATCTAAGGTTGTGTATTAGTCTCCAGTCCTTTCCATAATTCAGGAATTAGAATTAGTCAGGGCCCTCATATCCTAAACAGCAAATTTGGTCTTCTAAAATTATTCAAAAGTGAACTTACTCTTCAAAAATTTGGATGTATGTTCAGGTGAGAGAGGGGTGCTATCCTAACTCTATCACTTACTGTGTGAAGCTGGGCAAATGACTTGCAATTTCTCAGTATCTCATTGCCATTGCTTAAAAATTTGGGATAATAATAGGACCTACCTCATAAATTCATTGTGATGATTAAATGAGTTAATCTTAGAATTGTTTCTGACACGTGGTAGGTGCTACTAGTGTATATTGTTGTCCTTTATTTACTAAATTGCTTGTTTAGAAGAAAGTAGATTTCTGAGTTCTAAGTTCTATCTGAAAAGTCAAGATTTTAGGATTAAGATTAAAAGTTCACAAATTAACTTTAGAAAATAATCAAATCCACTATACATGGGATTGGCATTCATTCACTCATCAATTATTGATATGTACTGAACTGTCAGTGAATAAACATAGATCTCCAATTTATGAATAAACCAATAATTGAAAAAACTAAAAGATTTGGATACTAACACACAGTCTATCATCAAATGATAATTTTAATATAAAAAAAGTTTAGATATAATTCAAACCAAACTTAATAATTAACAAAAATAGTAGAAGCTTCGAATAGGCAAAATAAATCTTCAGGATTTGAAATTCAGTAAGTATTATTTCATTATTGCTAGTGTGCATAGTTTTTTTTATTAACTGTTATTGAAATATAGTTGATTTTACAATGTTGTATTAGTTTCATGTGTACAGCAAAGTGATTCAGTTATAAATATATATATATATGTATTTTTTTTAGAGGAGGGAAAGGGATAATTTAGGAGTTTGGGACTAAAATATACATACTACTATATATAAAATAGATAACCAACAAGGACCTACTGTATAGCATAGGGAACTATACTCAATATCTTGTAATAATATATAATGGAAGAGAATGAAAGTGTGCATAGTTTAATTCAAGCCTCACTTTAAATTTTGTTTACATCTTGTTCTTCAGGAAACTAAATTTCTTGAACGCAGAATAAGTTTCAGAAATTGTGCTAAACGTTTTTACATAGGTTATCCCAACTAATTATCACAAAACCCTATAAAGTAGATATTATATTTTTGTTATCATATAGGTAAGGACATTGAGACTTGACAAAATTAAGTACTTTCCAAAATTTATAGAGTTTAGTAAATGGTGGCTTTGAGCTGTGCTTCAAACCCGTTTTCTTTCCAGATACCACTTTGCATATTAAGGGAAGCATAGGGGTAGAAAGAAGAGGTTATTTTTCTAGTCCAGTCATATCCAGGCAAGTTCTAGGAAGAAATAGGGGTAATTCTTAGAAAAGTAGGATATGTGAAACATCGTGATTTAAAATTCAGCTCTTTACTAAATGGGATTAGTAATCACATTCAGCCAGTATATAGGTTTGCAGTCATTCAGTGTATGCTTAGTTATCTTTGTGTGTGCAGGTAGGGGGAATTGATGTAAAAGTAGAACTAAGGGAAGATCTGTTTTGCTCTAGAAAACAACAAATTAATCATCTTGCTAAATATAGCCCTCAGTTCTCATGCAGAACACAATTGAGAAAATCAATTGCCTAGAACACAGAAAAGATTCAGAGTGGGGCTAAAGAAGAGATTCTTTACTGACATAGTCATTCCCATAACCTGGAACAAAATAGTCGACCAGCAGTTTACTTATTGCTTTGAAGGGGCAATATACTTGTTAACAGAAATAAAGTGTTAGTGGCTTGGAAATGGAATGGAGGTAAATCCTCCATTACTGCAATCGAATTCACTGGAATTACTGCACATGAATACTTTACAAGGTGTGTATGGTATGTGGGTTTGTTTGATTTAGCCTTAATCAAACAAGGTTGGTTCAGATACCAGCAAGAATTGAAAATATACATGAGAACCCTACTGTCTATCATTATAATTTTATAAATTTCGGCTTCAAGATTGTCAAAAGGTTTACTAGTTTTTCTTTCTGAAGAACTTTACCTAGTAATTTTTATAGAGAGATGCACTGAAGCTTATCTGCTTATTGCTGTCAGATTCTGTTTCTCAGAGTAGGCAAACACCCTTATAAAATGCTGGGTTTCTTTCCCTTCACTTGTTTGTTTGTTTTGTCTATTCTTCCCTCAGGTATAGCTTTGCCTGTGTATTTTATGTCTTAAAATTAAGTCTACTTAATTGGGGTCATCAATGATAGCTGATATTTCTTTTCTGTTATGCTCACCTAATCAACACAACTCTCATTATTGAAAGATGGCAACGTAAATGAAGGAACTCCATCTCCACTTTCCTCAGAAATAGTTGAAGTGAAAAATAATAGAAAAATTAAGAGGAAATTTTTATAAATATTGACCTCTCTAGTTTGAGATCATTTGCTACCACTTTTAAAGATAGTTGCAGGTGTAATTCTAAGTGCAAACATAACCAAAATGAACATATAGTCAGTGATTGCTTTGTTTTGACTGTAGGGCATATTTCTAAGAATTTTATGAAGCCAATTCTTTTTTTTTTTTTAATTGGGGTATAGTTGCTTTGCAGTGCTGTGTTAGTTTCTGATGTACAGCAAAGTCTATCAGCTGTATGTATACATATATCCCCTGTTTTTTCAATTTCCTTCGCATTTAGGTTGCCACAGAAAATTAAGTAGAGCTCCCTGTGTTATACAGTAGGTTCTCATTAGTTATCTATATTATATGTATTAGTGGATATATGTCAATCCCAGTCTCCCAATTCATCCCCCCTCCCCTTTCCCCCCTTGGTGTCCATACGTTTGTTCTCTACGTCTGTGTCTCTATTTCTGCCTTGTAAACAGGTTCATCTGTACCATTTTTCTAGATTCCACATATATGTGTTAATATACGATATTTATTTTTCACTTCCTGACTTACTTCACTCTGTATGACAGTCTCTAGGTCCATCCACATCCCAACAAATGACTCAATTTCGTTCCTTTTTATGGCTGAGTAATATTCCATTGTATATATGTACCACATCTTCTTTATCCATTCCTCTGTTGATGGACATTTAGGTTGCTTCCATGACCTGTATTGTAAATAGTGCTTCAATGAACATTGGGGTGCATGTGTCTTTTTGAATTATGGTTTTCTCTGGGTATATGCCCAGTAGTGGGATTGCTGCGTCATACGGTAATTCCATTTTTAGTTTTTTAAGGAACCTCCATACTGTTCTCCACAGTGGCTGTATCAATTTACATTCCCACTACAGTGCAAGAGGGTTCCCTTTTCTCCACACCCTCTCCAGCATTTATTTTTTGTAGATTTTTTGATGATGCCCATTCTGACCAGTGTGAGGTGATACCTCATTTTAGTTTTAGTTTGCATTGCTCTAATAATTAGTGATGTTGAACATCTTTTCATGTGCCTCTTGGCCAGCTGTATGTCTTCTTTGGAGACATGGCTATTTAGGTATTCCACCCATTTTTTGATTGGGTGGTTTGGTTTTTTGATATTGAGCTGCATGAGCTGTTTGTATATTTTGGAGATTAATCCCTTGTCCGTTGCTTCATTTGCAAATATCTTCTCCCATTACGAGGGTTGTCTTTTAGTCTTGTTTATGGTTTCCTTTGCTGTGCAAAAGCTTTTAAGTTTCAATAGGTCTCTCTGTTTATTTTTGTTTTTATTTTCATTACTCTAAGAAGTGGATCAAAAAAGATCTTGCTGTGATTTACGTCAAAGAGTGTTCTTCCTATGTTTTCCTCTAAGAGTTTTATAGTATCCGGTCTTACATTTAGGTCTTTAAGCCATTTTGAATTTATTTTTGTGTATGGGGTCAGGGAGTGTTCTAATTTCATTCCTTTACATGTAGCTGTCCAGTTTTCCCAGCACCACTTATTGAAGAGACTGTCTTTTGGCCATTGTATAGTCTTGCCTCCTTTGTCATAGATTAGGTAATCATAGGTGCATGGGTTTATCTCTGGACTTTCTATCCTGTTCCATTGATCTATATTACTGTTTTTGTGCCAGAACCGTACTGTCTTGATTATTGTAGCTTTGTAGTATAGTCTGAAGTCAGGGAGCCTGATTCCTCCAGCCCAGTTTTTCTTTCTCAAGATTGTTTTGGCTAGTTGGGGTTTTTTGTGTTTCCATACAAATTTTAAGATTTTTTTGTTCTAGTTCTGTGAAAAGTGCCATTGGTAATTTGATAGGGATTGCATTGAATCTGTAGATTGCTTTGGGTAGTATAGTCATTTTCACAATATTGATTCTTCCAATCCAAGAACATGATATATCTCTCCATCTGTTTGTGTCATGTTTCATTTATTTCTTCAGTGTGCTGTAGTTTTCTGAGTACAGGTCTTTTACCTCCTTAGGTAGGTTTATTCCTAGGTATTTTATTCTTTTTGTTGCAGTGGTGAATGGGATTGTTTCCTTAATTTCTCTTTCTGATCTTTCATTCTTAGTGTATAGGAATGCAAGATATATCTGTGCATTAATTTTGTATCCTGCAACTTTCCCAAATTCATTTATTAGCTCAAGTAGTTTTCTGGTGGCATCTTTAGGATTTCCTATGTATAGTATCATGTCATCTGCAAACAGTGACAATTTTACTTCCTCTTTTCCAATTTGTATTCCTTTATTTCTTTTTCTTCTCTGATTGCCATACCTAGGACTTCCAAAACTATGTTGAATAATAGTGACGAGAGTGGACATCCCTCTCTTTTTCCTGATCTTAGAGGAAATGATTTCAGTTTTTCAGCATTGAGAATGATGTTTGCTGTGGGTTTGTCGTATATGGCCTTTATTATGTTGAGGTCAGTTTCCCTCTATGCGCACTTTCTGGAGAGTATTTATCATAAATGGGTGCTGAATTTTGTCAAAAGCTTTTTCTGTATCTATTGAGATGATCATATGGCTTTTCTCCTTCAATTTGTTAATACGGTGTATCACATTGATTGATTTGTGTATATTGAAGAATCCTTGCATCCCTGGGATAAATCCCACTTGATCATGGTGTATGATCCTTTTTTTTTTTTTATTCAAAGAGAAAGTCACAAAAATTATAATCATCCTCATCAGTTCACTCAGTCCCATGTAATTAATTTTTTTTTCATCTTGATCTTTTGTTAGCACTTCTATGAATTCATCAGTTTTCCATTAGCGTTCCGAAAATGCTTATTCATTCAGTTAAGCAGTATAGTCAGTTACCAGAAACCTGTACTTGTCAGAGTCTTTTCCATGAATTCCTTGAAGATGAAACCCTTTTATAGGAACATTTTTGTGAAAGCATCAGAGTACACCCAGAACTGTCTGTAAATGACAAAAGACCTGAAAATGACCATGGTTAAAGATTTGATGAAAGTTCATAACAATGCAATTGACAAGGAAATTTAGTTATATCTGAGATATACATTTTAAAGTAATAACTAGAATTATGACTTATACATTATACCAGAACATATTAAGATTTTTAGAAATTTCATGCAATGTCTGAAACATTTATATTAACATATTTCCGTACAAATAACCCAAAGTTTAGTATTAGTTGTTTTTTTTGTTGCTGTTGTTTGTTTCTTTTTTTATACTGAAGGTTCTTATTAGTCATCAATTTTATACACATCAGTGTATGCATGTCAATCCCAATCGCCCAGTTCAGCACACCACCATCCCCACCCCACTGCGGTTTTCCCCCCTTGGTATCCATACGTTTGTTCTCCACATCTGTGTCTCAACTTCTGCCCTGCAAACCGGTTCATCTGTACCCTTTTTCTAGGTTCCATATACATGCGTTAATATACGATATTTGTTTTTCTCTTTCTGACTTACTTCACTCTGTATGACAGTCTCTAGATCCATCCACGTCCCAACAAATGACTCAATTTCGTTCCTTTTTATGGCTGAGTAATATTCCATTGTATATATGTACCACATCTTCTTTATCCATTCCTCTGTTGATGGACATTTAGGTTGCTTCCATGACCTGTATTGTAAATAGTGCTTCAATGAACATTGGGGTGCATGTGTCTTTTTGAATTATGGTTTTCTCTGGGTATATGCCCAGTAGTGGGATTGCTGGGTCATATGGTAATTCTACTTTTAGTTTTTTAAGGAACCTCCATACTGTTCTCCACAGTGGGTGTATCAATTTACATTCCCACTACAGTGCAAGAGGGTTCCCTTTTCTCCACACCCTCTCCAGCATTTATTTTTTGTAGATTTTTTGATGATGCCCATTCTGACCAATGTGAGGTGATACCTCATTTTAGTTTTGGTTTGCATTGCTCTAATAATTAGTGATGTTGAACATCTTTTCATGTGCCTCTTGGCCAGCTGTATGTCTTCTTTGGAGAAATGGCTATTTAGGTATTCCACCCATTTTTTGATTGGGTGGTTTGGTTTTTTGATATTGAGCTGCATGAGCTGTTTGTATATTTTGGAGATTAATCCCTTGTCCATTGCTTCATTTGCAAATATTTTCTCCCATTCTGAGGGTTGTCTTTTCGTCTTGTTTATGGTTTCCTTTGCTGTGCAAAAGCTTTTATGTTTCATTAGGTCCCATTTGTTTATTTTTGTTTTTATTTCCATTACTCTAGGAGGTGGATCAAAAAAGATCTTGCTGTGATTTACGTCAAAGAGTGTTCTTCCTATGTTTTCCTCTAAGAGTTTTATAGTGTCCGGTCTTACATTTAGGTCTTGAATCCATTTTGAGTTTATTTTAGTGTATGGTGTTAGGGCGTGTTCTAATTTCATTCTTTTACATTTAGCTGTCCAGTTTTCCCAGCACCACTTATTGAAGAGAATGTCTTTTCTCCATTGTATATCTTTGCCTCCTTTGTCATAGATTAGTTGACCATAGGTGCGTGGGTTTATCTCTGAGCTTTCTATCTTGTTCCATTGATCTATGTTTCTGTTTTTGTGCCAGTGCCATATTGTCTTGATTACTGTAGCTTTGTAATACAGCCTGAAGTCAGGGAGTCTGATTCCTCCAGCTCCGTTTTTCTCCCTCAAGACTGCTTTGGCTATTCGGGGTCTTTTGTGTCTCCATACAGATTTTAAGATGATTTGTTCTAGTTCTGTAAAAAATGCCATTGGTAATTTGATAGGGATTGCATTGAATCTGTAGATTGCTTTGGGTAGTATAGTCATTATCACAATATTGATGCTTCCAATCCAAGAACATGGTATATCTCTCCATCTGTTGGTATCATCTTTAATTTCTTTCATCAGTGTCTTATAGTTTTCTGCATACAGGTCTTTTGTCTCCCTAGGTAGGTTTATTCCTAGGCATTTTATTCTTTTTGTTGCAATGGTAAATGGGAGTGTTTCCATAATTTCTCTTTCAGATATTTCATCATTAGTGTAGAGGAATGCAAGAGATTTCTGTGCATTAATTTTTTTATCCTGCAACTTTACCAAATTCATTGATTAGCTCTAGTAGTTTTCTGATGGCATCTTTAGGATTCTCTATGTATAGTATCATGTCATCTGCAAACAGTGACAGTTTACTTCTTTTCAAAATTGTATTCCTTTTATTTCTTTTTCTTCTCTGATTGCCGTGGCTAGGACTTCCAAAACTATGTTGAATAATAGTGCTGAGAGTGGACATCCTTGTCTCTTTCCTGATCTTAGAGGAAATGCTTTCAGTTTTTCACCATTGAGAATGTTTGCTGTGGGTTTGTCGTATATGGCCCTTATTATGTTGACATAGGTTCCCTCTGTGCCCACTTTCTGGAGAGTTTTTATCATAAATGGGTGTTGAATTTTGTCAAAAGCTTTTTCTGCATCTATTGAGATGATCGTATGGTTTTTATTCTTCAATTTGTTAATATTGTGTATCACATTAATTGATTTGCATATATTGAAGAATCCTTGCATCCCTGGGATAAATCCCACTTGATCATAGTGTATGATCCTTTTAATGTGTTATTGGATTCTGTTCGCTAGTATTTTGTTGAGGATTTTTGCTCTATATTCATCAATGATATTGGTCTGTAATTTTCTTTTTATGTAGTATCTTTGTCTGGTTTTGGTATCACGGTGATGGTGGCCTGATAGAATGAGTTTGGGAGTGTTCCTTCCTCTGCAATTTTTTGGAAGAGTTTGAGAAGGATGGGTGTTAGCTCTTCTCTAAATGGTTGATAGAATTCACCTGTGAAGCCATCTGGTCCTGGACTTTTGTTTGTTGGAAGATTTTTAATCACAGTTTCAATTCCATTACTTGTGATTGGTCTGTTCATACTTTCTATTTCTTCCTGGTTCAGTCTTGGAAGGTTATACCTTTCTAAGAATTTGTCCATTTCTTCCAGGTTGTCCATTTTATTGGCATAGAGTTGCTTGTAGTAGTCTCTTAGGATGCTTTGTATTTCTGCAGTGTCTGTTGTAACTTCTCCTTTTTCATTTCTAATTTTATTGATTTGAGTCCTCTCCCTCTTTTTCTTGATGAGTCTGGCTAATGGTTTATCAATTTTGTTTATCTTCTCAAAGAACCAGCTTTTAGTTTTATTGGCCTTTGCTATTGTTTTCTTTGTTTCTATTTCATGTATTTCTGCTCTGATCTTTATGATTTCTTTCCTTCTGCTAACTTTGGGTTTTGTTTGTTCTTCTTTCTCTAGTTCCTTTAGGTGTAAGGTTAGGTTGTTTATTTGAGATTTTACTTGTTTCTTGAGGTAGGATTGTATTGCTATAAACTTCCCTCTTAGAACTGCTCTTGCTGCATCCCATAGGTTTTGGGTTGTTGTGTTTTTGTTGTCATTTATCTCTAGGTATTTTTTGATTTCCTCTTTGATTTCTTCAGTGATCTCTTGGTTATTTAGTAGCGTATTTTTTAGCCTCCATGTGTTTGTGTTTTTTACAGTTTTTTTCCTGTAATTGGTTTCTAATCTCATAGTGTTGTGGTCAGAAAAGATGCTTGATACAATTTCAATTTTCTTAAATTTACCAAGGCTTGATTTGTGACCCAAGATGTGATCTATCCTGGAGAATGTTCCGAGTGCACTTGAGAAGGAAGTGTATGCTCCTGCTTTCGGATGGAATGTCGTATAAATACCAATTAAATCTATCTGGTCTATTGTGTCCTTTAAAGCTTTTATTTCCTTATTAATTGTCTCTTTGGATGATCTGTCCATTGGTGTAAGTGAGGTGTTCAAAGTCTCCCAGTATTATTGTGTTACTGTCAACTTCCCCTTTTATGGCTGTTAGCATTTGCCTTATGTATTGAGGTGCTCTTATGTTGGGTGCAGAGATATTTATAATTGTTATATTTTCTTCTTGGATTGATCCCTTGATCATTATGTAGTGTCCTTCCTTGTCTCTTGTAACAGTCTTTATTTTAATTTCTATTTTGTCTGATATGAGTATTGCTACTCCAGCTTTCTTTGGATTTCCATTTGCATGGAATATCTTTTTTCCATCCCCTCACTTTCTGTCTGTATGTGTCCCTAAGTCTGAAGTGGGTGTAGTCTTTATTTTAATTTCTATTTTGTCTGATATGAGTATTGCTACTCCAGCTTTCTTTGGATTTCCATTTGCATGGAATATCTTTTTTCCATCCCCTCACTTTCTGTCTGTATGTGTCCCTAAGTCTGAAGTGGGTTTCTTGTAGACAGTGTATATATGGGTCTTTTTTTTTTGTATCCATTCAGTCAGTCTGTGTCTTTTGGTTGGGGCATTTAATCCATTTACATTCAAGGTTGTTATTTATATGTATGTTACTGCTACCATTTTCTTAATTGTTTTGGGTTTGCTTTTGTGGGTCATTTTCCTCTCTTGTGTTTCCCACTTAGAGAAGTTCCTTTAGTGTTTGTTGTAGAGCTGGTTTGGTGGTGCAGAATTCTCTTACCTTTTGCTTGTCTGTAAAGCTTTGGATTTCTTTGTCAAATCTGAATGAGATCTTTGCTGGGTACAGTAATGTTGGTTGTAGGTTTTTCCCTTTCATCACTTTTAGTATATCCTGCCACTCCCTTCTGTCCTGCAGAGTTTCTGTAGAAAAATCAGCTGATAACCTTATGGGGATTCCCTTGTATGTTATTTGTTGCTTTTCCCTTGCTGCTTTTAATATTTTTTCTTTGTATTTAATTTTTTTGAAGCGTGATTAACATGTGTCTCGGCATGTTTCTCCTTGGGTTTATCCTGTTTGAGGCTCTGCACTTCCTGGACTTGATTGACTATTTCCTTTCCCACGTTAGGGAAGTTTTTGACTGTAATCTCTTCAAATATTTTCTCAGACCCTTTCTCTTTCTCTTCTTCTTCTGGGACCCCTCTAATTTGAATGCTGTTGCCTTTAATGTTGTCCCAGAGGTCTCTGAGACTGTCCTCAATTTTTTTCATTCTTTTTTTCTTTTTTCTGCTCCCTGGCAGTTATTTCCAACATTCTATCTTCCAGCTCACTTATCCGTGCTTCTGCCTCAGTTATTGTGCTATTGATTCCTTCTAGAGTATTTTTAATTTCAGTTAATTGTGTTTTTCATCACTGTTTGTTCTTTAGTTCTTCTAGGTCCTTGTTAAACGTTTCTTGTATTTTCTCCATTATATTTCCGAAATTTTGGATCATCTTTACTATCATTACTCTGACTTCTTTTTCAGGTAGATTGCCTATTTCCTCTTCATTTATTTGGTCTTGTGGGTTTTTACCTTGCTCCTTCGTCTGCATCATATTTCTCTGTCTTCTCATTTTGCTTAACTTACTGTGTTTGGGGGTCTCCTTTCCACAGGTTGCAGGGTCGTAGTTCCTCTTGCTTCTGGTGTCTGCCCCCATGGGGCAAGGTTTGGTCCAGTGGCTTGTGTAAGCTTCCTCATGGGGGGACTTGGTCCCGCATTTTGGTGGTTGGAGCTGGATATTGTCCCTCTGATGGACAGGGCTGCGTCAAGTCATGTGTTTTGGGGTGTGTGTGAATTTAGTATGACTTTAGGCAGTCTCTCTGCTGATGTTTGGGGTTGTGTTCCTGTGTTGCTCATTGTTTGGTGTGAGGCATCCGACACTGGAGCTTCCTGGTTGTTGGGTGGAGCCAGGTCTTGGTGTTGAGATGGAGACCTCTAGGAGAGCTCATGCTGATTAATATACTCTGGGTCTGGGAGTTCTCTGGCAGTCCAGCATCCTTGGTCGGCTCTACCCCCTTGGAGGCTCAGGCCTGACCCCTGGCCAGAGAACCAAGACCCTGCAAGCCACACGGTGTGGAAGAAAAAAAAAAAAAGAAAACAAACAGACAAAGAAAACCCCTAAGACAAATGGTAAAAGCAAAACCAAATAGGCAAAACCACACAAAGAAATACACACACAAAAACAGAAAAAACAGAAAAAGAAAGAAAACAAAAAAGAACAACCAAACAAATACGTGAACCCAAAAATGAAAACAAATAATAAAAACTGAACTAACAAAAACAAAGTACAAAAAACAAATCAAAAGCAGAGAGCAAACCAAAAAAAAGGCGAAGAAAGCACTAAACAAACAGACAAAAACAATCAAAAAAGAAGAAAACAAAAGGAAAAAACACAAAACAACAAAAAAGTAAAAATAGAAAAATAAAATATACCTAAAAAAAAGATTAAAAACAAAGCAAAACAAAAGAAAAAATACCAAAATGAGTAAAAAAATACAATGCAATGAAAAAGTAAAGTGAAATTAGAAAATAAAATAAAAAATATATTTAAAATAAAAGCATAAAAAAGGAAAAATAAAAATTAGAAGAATAATAACAAAAGAACAAGAGAACAAAACAGAACAATAAAACTATTAGTAGTAATAATAATATTTTCCTGGGGCCTCAGTCAGTGTCCTTGCCTCCACAGTGAGCCAAAGCCCATGCCCACCTCCCCAGGAAGTCCTCCAGTACCTCTAGGCAGGTCTCTGGACCTGCTGTGGGCACTGTGGGGCCAGCTCAGACTCTGACCTGGCCTGACTCCCATGTGTACTTGCCCCCAGTGTCCACATTTGTGAAGGCTAGACCAGCCTCAATTGTGAGAACACTCGTTGTCTATTCAGATATTCCACAGATGCAGGGTTTACCAAGCCAAATGCGGGGATTTAATCCACTGCTCCTGCACTGCATGGAGGGATTTCCCTTCCTCTTCTTTGGTCATATCACCCCTGGGACTCAGCTATGGTTTTGGCCCCACCTCTGCGTGTAGGCCACCCTCAGGCATCTGTTCCCTGCCCAGCCGAGAGGGGGCGAAAGCAGCAGCTGATTAGGGCACACTTACTCAGGCCAGGGAAAGGATGGATATGGCAATCACAACTGGTATGTGCGGGGAGTGCCTGCAGTGGCAGAGGCTAGTAGGAAGTTGCAACAGCCTGGGCCATACTGTGCGCTCCCCCTGGGGAGGTTGGCCTTGGATCGTGGGACCCTCGGCGGTGGCGGGCTACGCAGGCTCCTAGGAAGGTTTGGGCAGTGACCTGTGCTTGCTCACAGGACCCTTGGTGGCAGCGGCGGCATCAGTAGCGGTTTGCGCCCGCCTCTGTGGTCTTAGATAGCATCTGCGGCTCACGTCTGCCCCCAGAGCTCATGTTGGCAGTGTCGTGCTGCCTGTGGTCACATGGAGAAAGAAGCTCCTGTGGCAGGCCCGCCCCTCTCCTTGCACATCCCCCATCAATAGTCCCTTGCCTCTCTGGTGGGCCCAGGCTTCTTCCTGGACTCCCTCAGCTGTGGCACACTAGCCCCCTCAGGCTGTCTTCACGCAGCCAACCCCAGTCCTCTCCCTGGGGTGTGACCTCCGAAGCCCTAGCCTTGGCACCCAGACCTCCACCTGCCCCGGCAGGCGAGCAGACAGGTGTCTCAGGCTGGCTAGTGCTGGTCGGCACCGATCCTCTGTGCAGGACTCTGTCCACTTTGCCGTCCACACACCTGTTGCTGCACTCTCCTCCATAGCTCTGAAGCTCCCCCATTCCCCATCCACGCCAGTGAAGGGGCTTCCTAGTGTGCATGAACTTTTCCTCCTTCACAGCTCCCTCCCAGAGGCACAGGTCCCATCCCAATTCCTTTGTCTTTTTTTTTCTTTTTTCTTTTGCCCTACCCAGTTACATGGAGATTGTCTTGCCTCTTTGGAAGTCTGATGTCTTCTGCCAGCATCAGTAGATGTTCTATGGGAGTCATTCCACATGTAGATGTATTTTTGATGTATCTGTGGGGTGAAGGTGAGCTCCATGTCTTACTCCCCCACCATTCTGAAGATTCTGAAGCCAGTGCTTGACATGAGATAGCCTTTTCTAATTCATCACTGAAATAATAAATAAAGAATCTGGATCTAACCACTTGAATGGAGGTCAGGATAAAAAATTGGTTGCAGAAATTGGCCTGGTGTAGAATTTGGATAGTATTCAAAATAATATCTGCAATCTATATGTTTCCCTTCTCTTTTGTGCTGCTGGGTTATTTGAAAGTAACATGAAAGCATATCATCTGGCCACAGAACTTTAGATTTGAGATGAGAATTCTAGCACCACATGGTTAATCAGACTGTCAGGATCCACAAAAGTATTTACTCCTTGTTTTGTGCAAGTTAAATATCAAGAGATAGTCATCTCACTTTAGAATGAATGATTAGAATGAAAAATAGTAGAATCTTTGAAGAAAGTACAATATAAAAGATGTAAATAAATATAGCACTCAAAATATAAGGAAAAACAAACTTTTAAGTAGGATATGTTATATATAAATCATGTTTTTCAAATAGTGTTATCTCCTTAGTTTACTTAATTAAATTAAAGAAAACATTGAGAGATAAAAGATGGAGTAAGATTATAGAATGAAACTAAAAGGGATCATCAGAAAGAGTTTAAGAAAGAACCTAGAGAAATAGATGTAGCCATAGTAGAATTAGGATGACATTACTCAAAATCAAGAATCTGCATTGAAGAAAACTGAATCAGAGAGTAGAGACCAAGCAAGAAGTTATTCCAAAACATAAAAGGGAAAGACAAACAAAGGCTAAATGTCAGAGAGAATAAAACCTGACAACAGCCAAGAAAAAACCAAATACATCTAATGTTATTCCTAACGAAGTTACTAGAACAAATGGACATGAATCCGTGGTTAGTTATAATGGAAGAAAACTTTTCTGACTTATGGAATTATAGAACTGCATGTAAAATAGGTTCCTGGTGAACTGAGAAGAGATGAACAAGTGATAAATACCATGGCACAACCTAGTGATATATTTGAATTTAAAGAATGAATTTAAAATCCCTTAAACATCCAGAGGAAAATGGAATAACAATTTTTAAAAAAGAAGACAACTTTATGCCTAGCAAAAAATAATGGAGCAACCTTTATAGAATTTGAACAAAACAAAGATGGTAATTTCTAAATATTTTACTTATAAAAGTTGATTATTCACATTTGACCCCCAGATATGCACAGAACATATCCTAGGTAATTAAAAATATACTCCATTCAAGTGAAAAGTGAGTACAAATAAAAAGACAAATGAAGAATTATATGAAAGATGGAAAAATTATGAAAGAAATAGAAGTAACCATCTAAATATGGAATAAAATCTGAATAACTTATACATATGTACCAAAACAATAAAAATATCAACAGTAATTTCTGGAAATTAAGATATATAATAAAAAAATTATTTAACAATAAAACTGAAGATAAAACTATGAGATATATCAATAAAAACTGTAAGGTCAGGGTTAAATGGTAAGTAAAAGTGGTTTGATTGCCTAACTTTACATAGACCAGAGTTGAAAGGAGCTTACTTACCATTTATGTTAATGAAAATAGAAGAATTTTTGTCCAATGATTTTCTTTAAATCTACAGGCCTTTATTACTAGAATTTAAAGCAGGTTGCAGGCCTTTCAAATGACTAGGTTAAGAACAAGAAACCAGAGTTTTTGTTGCACAACATAGAAAGCATGGGAAAAAGGTGAAGCAAAAAATATGTAAAAATATAAAATAAGATAACCTGCAAAATAGGATGATAAAAATAAAACTAGTGTATTCAATGTGACAATACAAAAATGAATTTGTTCTTCTAAAAGACTAAGAATATCAAATTGGGTCAGAAATAAAATCCAACTGTGCTAATTATAGGAAAGTTACTTAAAATTAAGGTTTTTTAAGAATTTTTTTTTAAAGTGTGGGCAAAATATATTGGATAAAGGAAAACAAGATTGGTAATTTTAATATCAGAGAAAGATTATAAACAAAAGCCTTGCATCAAGAGTAAATAACATGAGGTCATCAAAGATGCAGACTTTTATATATCTTAAAAATAGGTATACATTTTAAAGAAAATTTTATTTCTAAGAATTTGCCCCTTTTCAGTTCTGTATCCTTTTAGAATTATAAGTGGTGAACATGTATGTCTGTATGTGTTCATTATACATTTACAATTTTCAAAAAGTGTTAGTGTCATAAATATCCAACAGTAGAGAATTGATTATACATCCATATCTTGGACTATTCTAGTTGTTAATTAAAATGTGAGAAAGTTTAATATTTAATGTTACTGTAAAATATTTATTATTTATTTCTAAGACACTAAGATATATTTATATAGCTTAGTGTATGTGTGTGTATATATATACTATCATGGCTAATTTAATTTTTTCCTTGGTGGTGTTTTTCAGGGTTCTTTTAAAATGTTTTGCTTTGAGCATATTAAAAACAGAAATACACAATATTAAATATGTTCATGTATATCATATATTCTTAGCCCTTGTCTAGTCCTAGAAGTGTATCCTAAGGAAACAATTTAAAAGAAAGAAAAATCTTATATGCCAGTAGATACTCATTTCAACAGTATTTATACTGTTTGTAAAACACAAACATTTAAATGTAGAATAAATAATGGTAAGATCAATTTTAGTAAGCTGTTCAGTTATATGTTTTGAGCTACATAGGTAAATTATTCTAAAAACTAGTAACTGTATGAAATATATTTATGATATAGTATAGTACTAAATGTAACAGAATGAAAAAATATATGCATACTATAATTCTGACTCTGTAAAAATGTTGGGAGAATTATTATAAGTGAACATGTAAAGGCAAGCATGATTATCATGATGGAATGATTATTTTTGTCTTTTAAATTAGGAACTTTTAAACAAAAACGTCAAAAATAATTGAATGTGTTATTTTATAGTTTAAAAATTATAGAAGCTTCAAAAGTGATTAGGCTTTTTGTATGTGTGTTTAGAATTCTGAAGTAACAAGCACTATAGCCTCTAATAGTGAAGCCAATCACAATGAAAGAGAACCCACAATCATTTTTCCTTTCCATGTGTTAGAATGTTCGGCTAGTTACCTAAAATGACAATACCTTAAAGAAATAAACACTCCCAATTTTAGTGCTTACAAACTGAGAATCTTATCCATACATTAGTTATTCATGGTAATTAATACCAGAATTATGGGTAGAAAACTTTTTAATCAGCTGTTGAATTTTCTTTTTTCTCTATTTCTCTCAGTGTTGGTAAACTGAAAATGGCCTGTATTTTATGCTAGACGGTGTGAGGTTCAAATCAGCCTCCACTATTCACTATTGATATAGCCTTGGGAAAGTTTATAAATTTCTGTGCATCTCAGGTCCAACATCTGCAACATGGGACATTTTCCTACCTTACTAGGCACTGTGTATATAAAATACGTACTTTATGCAAAAGTATCTGGTATACTGCAGGATCCATGATAGTTCCTTTGAAATATTAACAGCTTTAGTGGCCAAACAAGGAAATGCTGCAAACAGTAGTCCTTCTCTGTCACTTTTTACTTTTTCCATTAAACTGTATGTGAATGAATTGAGTCCTTGACCCTCTGACAGTATAGAAATGGCTGAGGAGGGAGATCATTTCTGGGAACAGACATATTTCCCTGCTGGGATAAGCTGACAAGGAGGATGAAAGGTCATTCTAGAAAAACAATCCAAATGAGTTCTTACTATCTAAGATGCCCCAAAAGGATTCTATAGGAAATGAGAGTAAAAGTGACAGAAAGAGCAATGGTGTTAATATGTTTCTAAAGTAAAAGGCGTATGCAATTCCTAATGTGTGTAAAATGGATACTTTGTATATACTGTCTAGCCCTCTGGTGGCATTCAATAAGTGCTTAATAATGGTAAAGATAATGTGATTATTTTTCCCCTCTGCCCTTTCAAGAGCCCTCTGAAGTAAGGCAGTCTATAATCTATTAATACCTCCAGGAGACTGTGTCAAGTAGCATTACCTGGACTAAGGAAAGACATGCTAGCAAGATCAAGGGCATGGATGGTTACCATTGTGCTTAGGTATTTTGTCCTACAAATTCTGAATTCAGTGAGGCCTCTTGTCACACAATCACCTAGAGAAAAAGGCACTGGAGAGATAGAAGTGAGCAATTAAAATCCCGTTTGCTGCCCTAGGCTTGTTTTGAGTTCATTGTTCAGCACATGAGCTAGTTCAAGAGTTTCACTTTCAGCAGTTCATTTGATTGAACTTGGGACCAATAAAAGCAAGAGGCCAGATAAAACAGTAGGAAATACCTATGGCTTGAGAACATAGCTAAGACTGGCAATGATAGAAAATAATCTATAAAGTGACAGCTACTAGATTGCTTTACTTCCAAAAATTTTAGATTGTGGGAAGGTAATAAGGTTTAACTTTTGCCCCTCTTCATTACCTGGGCTATTTTAATGAGTAAGTTCTTGGAACATGGTAGTTCCAAGAGTCAGCACTGTCTTTTCTTCCTTTCTCTCAAGCAGCGGTCTTGATAAATTGCTCCTAGATGAATATTCTGACAATCCTTCATGTTTACTTTGGTACCCAGTAAACATGGTGATCTCCTAACTTTCAGATGTGCCATTTATTTTTTAAAATAAGGAATAAATAAATCTGATTTGAGAAAGTTATAAGGGACTAAGACGTAGCATCTCACACAACAACCTTATGATGGTTCAGAAGACCTATAGCACTTAAAATTTTGGTGAGATAGGAAATATGGGGAGACTATGTATAAAAGAGAAGACTTTAGATATTTCTAATTTCATGCTATTGGGTGAGTTTGTGAGAATAGATATCCTTGTTAGATAACTTTTTTAGTATGATTCCTGACTTGGTTTATTGACTTCTTATGATAGTATGTTCTTAAGTAGGGTGCATGAATTTATTTTAAGCATAAAGGATGGCTATGGTAGCTAGCTTTGGGAATATCCCCAGTGACACTTCACTTCTTGGCATTCATATCTCGATAAACTCCACCAGAATTTTGAAGAAATGACAGCATATGACTTCTAAAGTTAGGTAGTAAGAAAACACTGAGACTTCCATTTTGCTCTGTCTTGAATCACTCACTCTGGGGGAAGCTAGCTGCCATGTGGTCAGGACACTCAAGCAGCCCAATGCAGAGGTCCACATGGCAAGAGATTGAGGCATCCAGATAACAAGTGAGTGAGTCAGCTGGAAGTATATCCTCTAGTCCCAGTCAAGCTTTCAGAAGAATGTAGTACCAGCCAACATCTTGACAGCAACCTCCTGAGAGACCCTTACCCCAAACCACTGAACTAAGCCTCTCTAAAATTCCTGACCTGCAGAAAAAGTGAAATAATAAACATTTGTTATGTCAAGCCACTAGTTTCTGGATTACACAGAAATAAATAAATTCAGTTGCTAATAGGAATTATACTATCATTTACTGAGAATAATTGTAATTGTAGTTACCTTGAAAATACTTTCATACATTCAAGTCTCCTAGCTTTATTTTTAATATGCTCTATACTTTTTTGCAAGGCCCCTTTTCCTGCTGTTCCTTTCTACAGGGATGCTCTTGCATCCTTTGTACTTGTCAAAATTCTACCTATCCTTCTAAGCTTGCTAAAATTCCAAATTTCTTCTCCATGTAACCATCTGCTTCCATCGGAAGCAAGCTCATTCCTCAAAACTCTCACAGTGCTTCACTTGTACGTATCTTGTAACACATCATGCATTGTAGTATTCTTCCTTCTTGTCTTAACAATATCCAGATTAGTATTCTTGAGACCTTGGGCCTATATCTCATTGGTCTTTTATGCATCATGGTTACTAGTCTTGAGATTGCTATAGTGTAAAACGTAGACTCTGAGATGAGAACAAGCCAACTAAAGCAGGGTTAAAATCCTTATTTACATCTCGAAATGTGAGTTGCTTCATCTATGAAATGAGTTTAAGAGCAATGAGGCCTCAGAGTTATCATGAAAACGTAATGGCATAATTTAGGAAAAGTACCTGGTATAGTGTTAGCATAGTATAAGTACTTAAAAATAATTATAACATTATGCCATTTTTATTTTCTGTTCACATAATATATAACAATATTTAATATATATTGACTATTACGTGTCAATCTGTGTTTTAAGCTTTTCATATTGATTACCTTATTGAATCCTCCCATAAACCTTATGCACTGTCACACTCTTAAGTGAAGAAACCAGAGCATAGAGAAGATAGAAAGCTTCTGTATCATAAAACTGATGTCATAAAACTGGTTAAGTGACAGTCTGGATTAGTAACAGCTGTTCTGAGCCTAGAGTTCAGTGCCAAACCAATTTAATATATTGCTCTGCCCATAAATATGAGTTGAATATGTGAACTTAGTGGACACATCCAAGAAGTGTGATTTACTTGGATATGTTCGTTTTTGTGAATCATTTACACTCCATATAAAAACAAAACATATGAGGGTGGGATATAGACATCTCTTATGCATTTCTCTTAGGATAACTCACTCCTTTGCACATTTAGAGCAGACTGATAGAGATCACAGGGAACAAGGATGGTCCTTGATTATGTAGGAAATTGATTTTTATTGCAAAGTATGCAACTGTACCATCTACTCCATCAATGGAACTCATCAGAAATGGAGTTGAGGACTGTGCCACAGCAATTAATGGCACGTGATAAAGTTGTATTGAGAATTCATTTGTAAAACAGGAATAATAATAGCAACCTTATAAGGATTATTATGAAGAGTAATTGACTAATCTTTCAAAAGCTTCTTACACAGTCCTAGGCTCACTCAATAAATGTTAATCCTCTTATTTCCACAGTACCAATGGGCTTCTTCAGGATAGGATAGGTTGCGTTTTAGTAACAAGAAACTCCAAAAAGCTCAGTGACATAAAAATAATAAAGGCTTATTTTTGCCTCACACAAATTCCTTTACAAGCTTAAGTGACTTGCTAAGTCAGCTATGTGGTCATTTAGTATTGCCCTCCATATTAACATATGCTTTCAAGGTTGCAGAGGTAAAGGAAGAAAAGTCTCGCACCAGCAATTAAATGCTTTCACCTAGAAGCAACACGTGCCACTTTCACTTTAATCCCATTAGTCAAAACAAGGCATATGACCATACTTAACTTACAAGAATCAGGCATCCTTGAAAGTACAATACTTTCAAGTACCATGAAGGCAGAGAACCAAAAATAATAGTAATCAGCTTTATCACTACTGCATAATTATTGTTTTATTTGTACTTATCCATAGGATGACTTGCTCTATCATTGACTCAAGATCATAATGGTTAGGCTGTAGCTAATACTGATGTAAGTCACATTTTACCATACAGAGGAAAGGTAGTTGTTAATTGTGTGTTTTGCTAATTAGAAAGTGGATCATTTACCATACATTGTTGTTTCCATGAGTGAAAATTTACCTACAGTTTGTGTGTAAATATGTGTATATGTGTGCATGCATGCAATGCTCTTTTATTTCATAAAGAAAAATGTCAAAGTGATGGATGAGCTTCTAAAGTCTCTGCTTCTAGCTCCATAGTATTAATAGCTGTCCTTTCAAAGAGAGAAAAAACTTTCAAAGTCATATACAGAGATTTTCTTGCTAAATATCCATTGAAATCAGTTGGGATATCACAGATATTCCTTTTATACTGGACCAAATCTTTACTCTTCTGCTTTGCTATATTGTATGAAACTAACTGGAGAAGAAATTTGACATATTATGTAATTGTCATATAAAATAAAAATGAAAACATGATCTTCTATAGAGTTTAACCTCAAATACAAGTTGGCTTTACTATGGCTTCAAACAAGCAAACATATAACTGCATATTAGTAAATTGACATATTTAGAGCATGGGATTTGCAGCATGGGTTTCATGGGATCTTTCATATCTTCTTTTACTCCTAAAAGCTATAATATTGCATTGGAATAAGCACTAGGAAAGGAATATCATATAACCAACTAGTATATCCTCAACCAATGCTATTCTCTATTGTTCCCAAAGAAGTATATTTTTCTCAGCTCTTGAAAAGCCAAACCATCTCTTATCCTTCATGTTGCTTTAACATTTGAATAATGATGTATGACTTGGGTAAAATAAAGACAAATGGAAGCACACATTTAAATGTATGAGATGATTTCAATTTGTTTGTATTTTATCTAGATAAAACATTATGTTTTATTTAGGTATATTTTTTCTTTAGATGATATTAATGTCTTTTAAGAATCCCAAGCAAATGTCTTTTTTTCATTTCTCAAGTAATAAGTATAGTAAATAGCAGTGTGTATATTATATATTATATATATTTACATATTAGTAATTGTATCAAATAATTACCTTATTAAAAAACAGTGGATAAATTACAGTTATAAAAGAGGTCAGTGTACTGTACATCCATTATGCATGAATTACTAGTTTCTAAATAATATATAGTCATTAGGAGCAATGTGAAAACTTGACAAATTAAACTCTACTAATAGATATTAATAGCAACCCATTGTGAGTTACTGATGCTAATTTTAAAACGTTGTGGCTTTGGAACAGATTTTTTTTTAAAGAATATTTTCAACACCCTGGTGTAAAGCTTCTGTGGGGTTATTTGACAGATGTCCTGTGAGTTCCTTCAAAGCAGGGGATAAAAGTATAGTGCTCCAAACAAGAAAGTGTGAGCAGAATGGCTTTTGGGCATGTGGGTGGAGAGGCTGGCACTTTCTCAATTCAATTAAATGGAATTTTAAATTGTGAATTTGCATAGAGCTGAAAAAAGACAGCCATGTGGAAGTTTGTTTTCATTCTTAAAGTGAATTCTCCTCTGCCCTTGATACACTCGTGTAGTGCTCAGAGCTGGTAATGTAGAATCTTCCTATAATGTGAGATGTTGGGACACATATGTTCACGTGGAGGAAACTGAGGTATAGAGTAGCTAAAACCAATTTGCTTCAACATGACAGGATTGACTTTCTAAAATACATGAATTTTCTCATGATGCATGGTAATTAAATATAAATGGTCTCAGCTGATGATTTTAGCTCTAGTCAAGATGGAGTAAGCACATTCCACCAGATCTCTTCCACTAATTACAACTAAAACTTCATCTGAACACAACATATAACTCAACTCTCAGAAGACTCTAATAGGGGAAAAGGAGACGGTGGACTGGATAGGGATGCCCCAGTGAAGACCACCTAAGGAAGGATATATATGCCCTGGCCTGGGTAATAAAGTAACTTGCAATTCAGAAATGTCAATGAGCATAGACTAAAACAAAACAAAGCAGCCCCGAGAAAAGCCCAGTCTCTCTGGCCACAGGACTAAAAACAGGGTAGTCCCAAAAGAAAGAAACTTTTTGACTGTATAGCCACTCTGGAAAAAATCGGGGCAGTTTCTTATGAAACTAAACATACTTTTATTATATAATTCAGCATTACTACTCCTGGATATTTACTCTAAAGTAATGAAAACTGTTCATACATCAAAAAAACTCAACACTATTTAAAGTTAGTAGTTTTATTTGTAATCAGTAAAAACTAAGTGCCTATAGCTAAAAATATAAATGATTCTGTGATGTTATTTTTAGGTGATATTATGTTTTGCCTTTACTTTTTCATGGATCATTGGTTACAACCATTTACTATATCTGAAATCTCATAGGAGATGATTTTATTTTGCTGGTGTATGAATAAGGAACATTACTGGAAAGTCAATGCTCAAGCCACTAAATAAAAATGAGGGAAGGGAAACATTGAAACTAAGGTATTAGAATTTAACTAAAGTTATAATCCACCTTTTATATTTTGGCCATCAATATCAATGTCCAGGACTATCCTTTGGGATGATGATATAAAATTAATAGTGCCATAAAAATGTATTTTTTTGCATGTATCTTTTTAATGGAGTTCAAGAATATGCCAATTTAAAAGGCTTATTGGCAATAGTAAATTGTTTATCCAAAGCTTCAATACTAGTAGCTTTATCAAAGGCCTGGCAAAAACATGGCTAAAAGAAACTCAGCTATGAGGAACATTGTCACAAGGAATTCTTTCTTTATAAAATAGCACTTAAGTGTTTTCTAAAAGTATCCGCTCACTATTTATAAGGAAATCTCACCTCTTTTGTTATCTTAGTGTTGCTAGTTTCAAACTGATAAGATCGTTTAGTTACTGTATCCAATGGGTGAGGCTAGGTCCTGCCAGACATACTAAGAAATAACAGCTACTGTTGGGTAGCTGTTTGCTCAAGGATTTTTACATTTTGAATAGATAGATGAGCACCTAGTAAAGTTACCGGTACTAAGCAAATGCTTAAATATATATTATTGACCTTGTTTTCTTAGCATTTAGGAAGGAATTTGGTGCGCTGTAACTGTTCAACGTGATTTTTTAATTGTATTATAAAAGCAGGTGGTCCCATAATTTAAAGGATTATATCAATGAAGTATGGAATGATTTTAGAGTGTTAAAGAACAACTACACTGCAGTCAAAGACACTTTCTGAAGGTGAAGAGCTTGAAAAGGTCACCACTCCAATGAATGTGTCATATTTGGATAGTTTGTTAAAGTAACAGCCTTATTACATTATGGCTGTACCTTGCAGTATGTGATGGTACATTTTGCAACTTTAAAATATCGATCTATTATAACCTGAGATTGAAATCTTTGTCACCTTTTCAGTCAAAGTCAAGTAAATAACATCTATGGATGAAATGCCAGAAGTTAAAAAAAATTAAGGCTTAAGCTAGAGATATTTCTAACTTTTCTCAAAATCTCAGTTTGGAGCTAAAAATAAATATACTATTGTTACATTCTTTTAAAAAAATGATTTTATATGCACAGAAAATTATCTGGATCCAAATGGCTCAGAATTTTGGGGTTTTCCTGTGAGACTTCCTGTGAGTTAAGTTAGTTCAATGGGAAGGTAATTCAAGCCAAGGGAATAGAGACAGTGCTATAGAGATCATTGCATTCATTTGACAGTATTATCTGCTAGTTCCTACACAGGGCTATTGGAAACAAATCATTAAGTTGTAACTACAGATAACTTGAAATTAATTTAAAAATAAGCCAGGAAGCCATAATTCTGGCCTATCTCTGGCACTCATTTATCTTACCAAGGTTTCTAAAGTAGTTGCTACGTACTTCTCACCAAGTTTGTGCAACAGGATATCATCAATGTAACGCACCAGTATGATATCCTGTGGACTTCAAGCAGTTTGTAACCCTGCAAATTAGAGTATGACAGGACTGAAGAGCTTGTTTGACATCGAAAGTTCTAGCTAATGCCATAAGACAAGAAAAGGAAATAAAAGTTATACAGATTGGGAAGGAAGACATGAAACTTACTTTGATCACAGGTGACATGATCTCTATGTTGAAAAATCTCAAAAAAACAATAAAAAACAAAAACAAAAATAAATCATGGAATTAATAAGTTATTACAGCAAGTTTGCAGGATAAAAGATTAATATACAAAAGTCAGTTACTTTCCTATATACCAGCAATGAACAAGTGGAATTTGAAATTAAAAACATAACACGTTTTACATTAGCACCAAAAAAATTTTTTAATACTTAGGTATAAATCTAACAAAATATGTGTAAGGTTTACATGAGGAAAACTACAAAACCCTGATGAGTGAAATCAAAGAAGAAATAAATAAATGGAGAGATGTTATATGTGTGTGCATCAGAAGACCCAATATTGTCAAGATACCAACCTTAATTTAAAAAAACAAACCTCATAGAAAGTATTTTCAAGTTGCTAATTGCTATAATTGTTTACCCCAGTGGGCACACACATATCTCATACTGCCATGATGTTATTTAGTTTATATCATTAGAACTCCCACCTTGCCCCATTTCCTAATCCCATGAACTACTCACCCTCTACTTAGACATTTCCAAGGTCTAAGCTCCTGCCATATGACTCTAACCCCTTTACAGAGTGCCATGGGAAGTGTGGTTAATTTTCTTCTCTGACTGCTTTATCCTGTGAGGAGGAGTCACTTAGAGTCTGGTGAATACATTTGCCATCTTACTCAGTTCTAATTGAAGATTGCCTTAATGCAAAGTTGGTTGGGAAGGATCTGGAAAGTCACTGGATATGAATAGCATTCTTAGTCCATACTTATCTTTTCCCCCCGTCATACCTCAGGAGGTATTTCTACATTATCTTTGCATACTACAACTTCACTTGGGCTTTGCATAAAAATGTGGCCAATCCATGTTTGTTCAATTAATAGAAACTCTCAAATATGTAGGACCCCAAACAAATACCACGGAGGTGTGGCCTAAATTTGGCAAACTCTAATTAGGTGCAGACCACAAAAAGTGAACAGCTTATTCCTTTGCCCAAATCTAGAGTGCACTTTGACTGGATGCTATTGTGCTCTGGTAGACTAATGGTCTGATATGAAATATCATAAGCACATGCTAAATCTTCATTTGTGCCTAAACATTTTGCTCCTAGTTTCTTCTTGAGAATAGTAAAACCCTCAGGTTTGTCTGATTCATTTGTTGTCTCCATTTTAAAGAACAATGTTTTATTTTTTCATCTAAAAGTTAAGTATATACTCATGAACTCATAATCCCCAATAATGTAATATGAGCTGTGCTTCTTAGCTCCAAAATTGTTTGGTCATGTACAAAGTTATCCTGGAAAAAATTGTTTTCTTGCCTTGCAAATACTGGGTAGTCATATTGGGCTACTTGAGATATAAGTAGAAAAAGATAATCTCAGTAAAAAGAAATAATAAATGATGTGATTTTCCAGTATATTTTCAGTGACCATTCCTTAACTAGTTCCTTGATTTGTTTAAAATAGGTTGAAAGACTTCATGGGGGAAGAATACATTAGCATTAAAAAGGCTCCCATATTTTATTTTCTTTTTTCAAATTAGTTATTTTATTTAATTTTATTATGTCTTAAATTTTATTTATTTTTTTACACAGCAGGTTCTTATTAGTTATCTATTTTATACATATTAGTGTATATATGTCAATCCCAATCTCCACCCGCCCACCACACCCCACCCCCTGCTTTCTTCCCTTAGTGTCCATACGTTTGTTCTCTACATCTGTGTCTCTATTTCTGTGTTGCAGACTGGTTCATCTGTACCATTTTTCTAGATTCCACATATATGTGTTAATATACAATATTTGTTTTTCTGACTTACTACACTCTGTATGACAGTCTCTAGGTCCATCCATGTCTGTACAAATGACCCAATTTCGTTCCTTTTTATGGCTAAGTAACATTCCATTGTATATATGTACCACATCTTCTTTATCCATTCATCTTGTCGATGGGCATTTAGGTTCCTTCCATGACCTGGCTATTGTAAATAGTTCTGCAATGAACATTGGGTTGCATGTATCTTTTCAAATTATGGTTTTCTCTGGGTATATGCCCAATAGTGGGATTGCTGGGTCATATGGTAATTCTATTTTTAGTTTTCTTTTTTTTTTTTTTTTAAACTTTGAGTTTATTTATTTATTTATTTATCCATTTATGGCTGTGTTGGGTCGTTTCTTGTGCGAGGGCTTTCTCTAGTTGTGGCAAGTGGGGGCCACTCTTCATCGCGGTGCGCAGGCCTCTCATTATCGTGGCCTCTCTTGTTGTGGAGCACAGGCTCCAGACGCGCAGGCTCAGTAATTGTGGCTCACGGACCTAGTTGCTCCGCGGCATGTGGGATCCTCCCAGACCAGGGCTCAAACCCGTGTGCCCTGCATTGGCAGGCAGATTCTCAACCACTGCGCCACCAGGGAAGCCCTATTTTTAGTTTTCTAAGGAACCTCTATATTGTTCTCCATAGTGGCTATATCAATTTACATTCCCACCAACAGTGCAAGAGGGTTCCCTTTTCTCCACACCCTCTCCAGCATTTGTTGTTTGTAGATTTTCTGATGATGCCCATTCTAACTGGTGTGAGGTGATACCGCATTGTAGTTTTGATTTGCATTTCTCTAATAATTAGTGATGTTGAACAGGTTTTCATGTGCTTCTTGGCCATCTGTATGTCTTCTTTGGAGAAATGTCTATTTAGGTCTTCTGCCCATTTTTTTGATTGGGTTGTTTGTTTTTTTAATATTGAGCTGCATGAGCTGCTTGTATATTTTGGAGATTAATCCTTTGTCCATTGATTCATTTGAAAATATTTTCTCCCATTCTGAGGGTTGTCTTTTAGTCTTGTTTATAGTTTCCTTTGCTGTGCAAAAGCTTTTAAGTTTCATTAGGTCCCATTTGTTTATTTTTGTTTTTATTTCCATTATGCTAGGAGGTGGGTCAAAAAAGATCATACTGTGATTTATTTCAGAGTGTTCTTCCTATGTTTTCCTCTAAGAGTTTTATAGTGTCCAGTCTTACATTTAGGTCTTTAATACATTTTGAGTTTATTTTTGTGTGTGGTGTTAGGGAGTGTTCTAATTTCATTCTTTTACATGTAGCTGTCCAGTTTTCCCAGCACCACTTACTGAAGAGACTGTCTTTACTCAATTGTATATCCTTGCCTCCTTTGTCATAGATTAGTTGACTATAGGTGCGTGGGTTTATCCCTGGACTATCTATCTTGTTCCATTGATCTATAGTTCTGTTTTTGTGCCAGTACCATATTGTCTGGATTACTGTAGCTTGGTAGTATGCTCTGAAGTCAGGGAGTCTGATTCCTCCAGCTCTGTTTTTTTCCCTCAAGATTGTTTTGGCTATTTGGGGTCTTTTGTGTCTCCATAGAAATTTTGAGATTTTTTTGTTCTAGTTATATAAAAAATGCCATTGGTAATTTGATAGGGATTTCTTTGAATCTGTAGATTGCTTTGGGTAGTATAGTCATTTTCCCAGTATTAATTCTTCCAATCCAAGAACATGGTATATCTCTCCATCTGTTTGTGTCATCTTTGATTTCTTTCATCAGTGTCCTATAGGTTTCTGAGTAGAGGTCTTTTACCTGCTTAGGTAGGTTTATTCGTAGGTATTTTATTCTTTTGTTGCAGTGGTGAATGGGATTGTTTCCTTAATTTCTCTTTCTGATCTTTCATTGTTAGTGTATAGGAATGCAAATCATTTCTGTGTATTAATTTTGTATCCTGCAACTTTTCAAATTCATTGATTAGCTCTAGTAGTTTTCTGGTGGCATCCTTAGGATTTTCTATGTATAGTATCATGTCATCTGCAAACAGTGAGAGTTTTACTTCTTCTTTTCCAATTTGTATTCCTTTACTTCTTTTTCTCTGATTGCCATGGCCAGGACTTTCAAAACTATGTTGAGGGCTTCCCTGGTGGCGCAGTGGTAGAGAATCTGCCTGCCAATGCAGGGGACATGGGTTCGAGTCCTGGTCTGGGAAGATCCCACATGCCGCGGAGCAGCTAGGCCCATGAGCCACAACTACTGAGCCTGCGCATCTGGAGCCTGTGCTCCGCAACAAGAGAGGCTGCGATAGTGAGAGGCCTGCGCACCGCGATGAAGAGTGGCCCCCGCTTGCCGCAACTAGAGGAAGCCCTCACACAGAAACGAAGACCCAACACAGCCAAAAATGAATAAATAAATTAATTAATTTTAAAAAAATCTATGTTGAATAATAGTGGCAAAAGTGGAGATCCTTGTCTTGTTCCTGATCTTAGAGGAAATGCTTTCAGTTTTTCAACATTGAGAACGATGTTGGCTGTGGGTTTGTCATATATGGGCTTTATTATGCTGAGGTAGGTTCCCTCCATGCCCACTTTCTGGAGAGTTTTTATCATAAATGGTGTTGAATTTTGTCAAAGACTTTTTCTGCATCTATGGAGATGATCATATGGTTTTTATTCTTCAATTTGTTAATATGGTGTATCACATTGATTGATTTGCGTATATTGAAGAATCCTTGCATCCCTGGCATAAATCCCACTTGATCATAGTGTATGATCCTTTTCATGTGTGGTTGGATTCTGTTTGTCAGCATTTTGTTGAGAATCTTTGCATCTATATTCGTCAGTGATATTGGTCTGTAATTTTCTTTTTTTGTAGTATCTTTGTCTGGTTTTGGTATCAGGGTGATGGTGGCCATAGAATGAGTTTGGGAGTGCTCTTTCCTCTGCAATTTTTTGGAAGAGTTTGAGAAGGATGGGTGTTAGCTCGTCTCTAAATGGTTGATAGAATTCACCTGTGAAGCCATCTGGTCCTGAAGTTCTGTTTGTTGGAAGATTTTTAATCACAGTTTCAATTTCATTACTTGTGATTGATTTGTTCATATTTTCTATTTCTTCCTGGTTCAGTCTTGGAAGGTTATACCTTTCTAAGAATTTGTCCATTTCTTCCAGGTTGTCCATTTTATTGGCATAGAGTTTCTTGTAGTAGTCTCTTAGGATGCTTTGTATTTCTGCGGTGTCCATTTTAAGGTCTCATTTTTATTTCTAATTTTATTGATTTGATAAAATTCAACTCTTTTTTGTGATGAGTCTGGCTAAAGGTTTATCAATTTTGTTTATCTTCTCAAAGAACCAGCTTTTAGTTTTATTGATCTTTGCTATTGTTTTCTTTGTTTCTATTTCATTTATTTCTGTTCTGATCTTTATGATTTCTTTCCTTTTACTAACTTTGGGTTTTGTTTGTTCTTCTTTCTCTAGTTCTTATGTGTAAGGTTAGGTTGTTTATTTGAGATTTTTCTTGTTTCTTAAGGTAGGATTGTATTGCTATAAACTTCCATCTTAGAACTGCTTTTGCTGCATCCCATAGGTTTTGGATCATTGTGTTTTCATTGTCATTTGTCTCTAGGTATTTTTTGATTTGCTCTTTGATTTCTTCAGTGATCTCTTGGTTATTTAGTAATGTGTTGTTTAACCCCCATGTGTTTGTGTTTTTTTACATTTTTTTTTTACCTGTAATTGATTTCTAATCTCATAGCGTTGTGGTCAGAAAAGATGCTTGATATGATTTCAGTTTTGTTAATTTTACTGAGGCTTAATTTGTGACCCAGAATGTGATCTGTCCTGGAGAATGTTCTGTGTGCACTTGAGAAGAAAGTGTAATCTGCTGTTTTTGGATGCAATGTCCTATAAATATCAATTAAATCTATATGGTCTATTGTGTCATTTAAAGCTTGTGTTTCCTTCTTAATTTTCTGTTTGGATGTTCTGTCCATTGGTGTAAGTGAGGTGTTAAAAGTTCCCCACTATTATTTTGTTACTGTCAGTTTCCTCTTTTATAGCTGTTAGCATTTGCCTTATGTATTGAGGTGCTCCTATGTTGGGTGCATATATATTTATAATTGTTATATCTTCTTGGAGTGATCCCTTGATCATTTTGTAGTGTCCTTCCTTGTCTCTTGTAACATTGTTTATTTTAAAGTCTATTTTATCTGATATGAGTATTACTACTCCAGCTTTCTTTTGATTTCCATTTGCATGGAATATCTTTTTCCATCCCCTCACTTTCAGTCTGTATGTGTCCCTAGGTCTGAAGTGGGTCTCTTGTAGACAGCATATATAAGGGTCTTGTTTTTGTATACATTCAGCTAGTCTGTATCTTTTGTTGGAGCATTTAATCCATTCACATTTAAGGTAATTATCAATATCTATGTTCCTAATACCATTTTCTTAATTGTTTTGGGTTTGTTTTTGTGGGTCTTTTTCTTCTCTTGTGTCTCCCGCTTAGTGAAGTTCCTCTAGCATTTGTTGTAGAGCTGGTTTGGTGGTGCTGATTTCTCTTAGCTGTTGTTTGTCTGTAAAGCTTTTGATTTCTCCATCGAATCTGAATGAGATCCTTGCTGGGTAGAGTAATCTTGGTTGTAGGTTCTTCCCTTTCATCACTTTAAATATATCGTGCCACTCCCTTCTGCCTTGTAGAGTTTCTGCTGAGATATCAGCTGTTAACCTTATGGGAGTTCCCTTCTATGTTATTTGTCGTTTTTCCCTGTTGCTCATAATAATTTTTCTTTGTCTTTAATTTTTGTCTATTTGATTACTGTGTGTCTCAGTGTGTTTCTCCTTGGGTTTATCCTGCCTGGGACTCTCTGCAATTCCTAGACTTGGGTGGCTATTTCCTTTCCAATGTTAAGGAAGTTTTTTACTCTAATCTCTTCAAATATTTTCTCAGATCCTTTCTCTCTTTCTTCTCCTTTTGGGACCCCTATAATGCGAATGTTGGTACATTTAATGTTGTCCCAGTGTTCCTTTAGAGTGTCTTTATTTCTTTTCCTTCTTTTTTCTTTAGTCTGTTCCATGGCAGTGAATTCCACCATTTTGTCTTCCAGGTCACTTATCCATTCTTCTGCTTCAGTTATTCTGCTATTGATTCCTTCTAGTGCATTTTTAATTTCAGTTATTGTACTGTTCATCTCTGTTTGTTTCTTCTTTAATTCTTCTATGTCTGTGTTAAACATTTCTTGCATCTTCTCGGACTTTGCCTCCATTCTTTTTCCAAGGTCCTGGATCATCTTCACTATTATTATTCTGAATTCTTTTTCTGGAAGGTTGCCTATCTCCACTTCATTTAGTTGTGTTTCTCAGGTTTTATCTTGTTCCTTCATCTGGTACATAATCCTCTACCTTTTCGTTTTGTCTGTCTGTCTGTGAATGTGGTTTTCGTTCCACAGGTTGCAGTTTTGTAATTCTTCTTGCTTCTGCCATCTGCCCTCTGGTGCATGAGGCTATCTAAGAGGTTTGTGCAGGCTTCCTGATGGGAGGGACTGGTGGTGGGTAGAGCTGGTGTTGCTCTGGTGGGCAGAGCTCAGTAAAACTTTAATCCCCTTGTCTGCTGATGAGTGGGGCTGAGTTCCCTCCCTGTTCGTTGTTTGGCCTGAGGCAACCCAACATTGGAGGCTACAGGCTCTTTAGTGGGGCTAATGGCAGACTCTGGGAGGGCTCACACCAAGGAGTACTTCCCAGAACTTCTGCTGCCAGTGTCCTTGTCCACGCTGTGAGGCACAGCCACCCCCTGCCTCTGCAGGAGACCCTCCAACACTAGCAGGTAGGCCTGGTTCAGTCTCCTATAGGGTCAGTGCTCCTTCCTCCTGGGTCCTGACGTGCACACTACTTTGTGTGTGCCCTCCAAGAGTGGAGTCTCTGTTTCCCCCAGTCCTATTGAAGTCCTGCAATCAAATCCCACTAGCCTTCAACGTCTGATTCTCTGAGAATTCCTCCTCCCATTGCTGCACCCCCAGGTTGGGAAGCCTGACGTGGGGCTCAGAACCTTCACTCCAGTGGGTGGACTTCTGTGGTATAATTGTTCTCCAGTTTGTGAGTCACCCACCCAGCAGTTATGGGATTTGATTTTATTGTGATTGCGCCCTTCCTACCGTCTCATTGCAGCTTCGTCATCTTTGAATGTGGGGTATCATTTTTGGTGAGTTGCAGTGTCTTCCTCTAGTACTTAGGATCAACCCTCACTTCGCTGCAGTCTGCAGCAGAAAGGTACTCCCATATTTTAAAACAAAGAAAGATGATGCTTTTTATTGGATAGTTTTGAAATCTTTAATTTTGTACATTTTAATGATACTATCTATTGTATTTGAGAAAATAATAATATTTTTGAGAGAATGAGCAATCCTCTGAAACTAATGTCCTGATATACCATTGACTTCTATATTAAAAGGTCAACTTTCTTTGTAATACATTGAAATAAATGCATTACTTGCATTTGAAGGACTAACCTGTGGTAGCAGAAAAGATTTTTAAGTGATTGATGCTTTTCATCTAGGAATACCATTTTCCCTCATTTCAAAAAAAATTAACCATTTGCAACATAGAAGAGGAAGTGTGTTTAACCATGTCTAGATTTTTGTATTCTGATCTCTAATTGTCTTTTCTCAACAGATTTATTTCCTTGGCCTCAAGGGTCACCTCCACATGGTTAACAAGAAAACACGTTGTAATTTCCCTTTCAAGTTCCACTTCCAACTTTTCACCTTCACATTGGAAATTTCCAGTCAGTGTTCCCACCTCTGACTCAAATTTAGGATTTATTATCTTTCTCTATCTAACCAGCACAAACTGTTCTCATAATTTCTACTAATAACAATCATTAGTCATCAGTTATCTAAGCTTAAAAACTTGAAACAACTTTTCCTCCACATCTGATCACTCTCAATTCTCTGTTAATCTTTCCTACCCTCTGTTTTTCAGATTGATTTCTTACTTTCTAATCTCAGGACTGTCATTCTCACTCTGATTTCTCAACTCATGTCTGAACCTTATACTATCATTTCTATAATCAATCTCCATATCACTATGATATTAAAATCCTCAGTTTTACATCCCATTCCATGTTCAGAAACTTTTGAGGAACCCCGTAATTTAATGGGAAGAAACCAAATACTTTACCTTACCAGTTATAGGCTATGTGTCCCTTACTCACTTTTCCCACATTATCTCTCATTTCTCTCTATGGAAAACCTTTCTACCACCAGGAAGGCTAATTTTCTCACTGTCTCCTAAACACTGTCTACATAGTTTCCACCATTTCTCTTTTCTTCTGATCTATTTCCACCCTGGTTTCCAACACAAATAGAAGTATGTAAATCATGTTTATGTTCCTGTAAACAAATCATCATGTTATTCTGCTGTTGACTTACAAATTTTATCCTAGTAATAGCATCAGTAATAGCTAGTTTTAGTATATCACTTAATTAGATTATAGGAAATTATACTTTAAATAAAGGAGATAATTATCCATTTTACATATAAAAACAAATGAAGATCAGTGATGTTCACTAAATTTCCCAAAGTCACACAACCAAGAAACATTTTTTGACCTAATGGTTCTTTCTTTTCAATTATATTCCCACTATCATATCAGTTGCATTTAATGCCATTTATATCTGTTGTTACTTGGGAATGCCCCTCAATTCACAACCTGTCTGACTGGTGTGAGACAGGGGAAATGTGTTTTTCCACATAACTAATTTATAAAAGGATTAGTACAGAATTGTGGTTAAGAACTACAGCCTTGGGACCAAATAACCCTGGATTTAAATCTCAGCTGTATCACCTCCTTGCCATGTATACTTGGATAAGTTACTCAATATTGCTAAGCTTCGGTTTCTTTGTCTCTAAAATGGTAACGCTGATGGTGCCTACTTCATAGCACTGGATTATAATGTGTTCAATCAAATGATACATCAAAACACTTATCGTAGTGCTTGCCATCTAATAAATGCTATTTTTATTACTGTTTACAACTGGCAATGAGGAGAGTGATTTAGAGAGTGAAATCTATTTCCCAGAGATATCTGCGATCCAGAGGCATTTAGATTTTTAAAACCACAGATGATGTGTAATACAGTGGAACAAATACATGATGATGGAATTTTAGTCACTCTAGTCAACCAGGGTGGCAATTTTTGATAAAGCTGTCTTTTTGTTAGATTTAAATTCTATCTGAGTTAAGTGTATTATGTTAATTGAGTTAACTGCATTCTCATTGTATATGTCCAATTAGGCCATGTGGGATGATTAATTTTGTGTGTCAACTTGACTGGGCCATAGGATGCTGTGATATTTGCCAGATATTATTCTGGGTATGTCTATGAGGGTGTTTCTGAATGAGATTAACATTTGAATCAGTAGACTGAGTAAAGCAGATTGCCCTCCCTAATGTGGGTGGCCTCATCCAATCAACTGATGGATGACCTAAATTGAACATCTACATAGAACAAATGAAGACTAAAATAAAACAGACAAGCTGAGTAAGAGGGAGCTTTGCCTGCCTGACTGTTTGAGCTGGGACTTTGGTCTTCTCCTGTCCTCAAACTATAACTCACATTACCAGCTCTCCTGGGTCTCCAAATTGCCAACTGCAGATTTGGGGCCTTCTCAGCTTCTATAATTGTGCGAGCCAATTCAGTCCCTCCCCTCTCTCACCTGTTTCATATTAACATAGTGCTAGATATTACTAGAAAGGAATCTATAGGAGAGTATGTGACCCTAAGATGTACCTGTCACATAAAAGGTACTCAATACGTTCTGTTACATGAATGAGCAAAAGGGCCTCATATAAGCAGAGATTAAAATAAAAACAAAAACAAAAACACCTGAGCACCAAGAACAGAGCCACCTTCTGAATCATCAGTACCAAAGGCAAACATTGTATAGGGAAAAAATAAGGCCAAAAATCTAGCTCAACTCAGAAGTCAGAAAGACTCTCTTTTGAGGTTTGGAACCTTCATCCTATGACAACTATAGGAGAAAGGAACTAGGAAAAGAAAAGGGGACATTCTCAAACTCTAAAAAATCATGCTGTGCTTTGAATGATTATTTTTCTAACGGCATCTCCTGTTACAGCTCTATCATGAACTTCTTTAGAAGAGGCTCATGTGTCAAAATGAACTCTTTTATTTCTTGGCTATTTTGTAATTTTATTCAATATTAGCTTCATTTCATAAATTCTATAAGTTCAAATAAAATATGAATTTTACAAGTCAAGGAAACATGGCCTAAATATCAGCATCTTCCCAAAGTAAGGGACAATTAGTAAAAGCACTTAGCTTGAAATCTTAAGTTTTGGTGTAAGATCTGTTTATAGGATCTCTATTTTTGAGTGGATTCATTTAAGCCTTTTTTTTCCCCTAACCTCCAGGAAGGTAAGCTGCAATTCCTAAAGTTAAAATAATGCAAAGAGCAGTTCTCTTGACATTTTCAAGGAGGTATTGGGCTATTCTGATGGCACTTTGGAGTTGTGTGTGAATACTCCCATTGACCAATTCATGAAGTGATACTAAATCCAGATAAATCAGTTCAGGAAACCTGCTTGCCAGATGCTTAAAGAGCTTATGTGGCTTTGACTTGCCTGGGGAAGCAGAAGAAAAACAGAAACAAAGTAGTCAAAAATCCTATCTCTAAACAGCCAAGAACATTCCATTTATTAGAGGCCAAAACTTGGGAGGCCTTTTGTTTTAGTACTTGTAAATTGTCTTACAGTGCTGAGGTCATTTTTTTTTTTTTTTGGTTTAGTTGTTCAGGACACTGTCCTTGTTTTATCTCTTTTTAAAATAAACAAGCAACCCTGTCTTAACATAATAAAAAACAAAATTCTAAGAGATTTTTGTGTTGGTATTGCCTTTTTACATTGTACCTCTGTAAACTTTCCTTGGATAGCTAAATTCATCTAAGGTCACTTATTTCTTACATATCAAATGTTATCACTGTAATTTATGTGGCATGTGGCCCTTGAGGTTTGTTTTCTTTGCATTCGAAATGTATACACTAATGAATTTTGCATACTTTTCTTCTTAGATTGATGTTTCCTTTGAATACCTTTAGAAGGCTAAGAAGTGGTTCTCAACCCTCCCAGCCCCAATGTGGAAAACATTTTTATTAGGGACAGATTGTTAATGCCAGCATTGGCAGGGTTTGAGAGTCTCTTCTGGATTTATATAAAAAACATGGGAAGGTGGATACTCTCCTGGACATTCATGAGGTCATTCTTTCAAAATAACTTATCATATACCTACTTTCAACCAAGAATGACCTATATGTATGGCTGTTTTATAGCTAGTTTTAATGCATTAAGTATATGGACAGTCTTGAGAATAGTTCTAATGATAATTGTAGGAATAAGAACGTGAGCTATAAATGTATACTCTAGACGCTAACTATACTGTTGTGGTAAGATAAATGTCTTCCTTGTATCTGGGCATTTTCTCCTTCGATGATGACTTGTTCCATATAAAAATACGAGGGTCTGTATCAGGAAACAGCGATCAACTCTATTTATTATCTAACTGTTTTCTGGGAGTAGGATGTCTTCTCTACATGCAAGCAGATGATAAGAAAGTGAAAAAAGAGTGAAATTATAAGTAAGAATTTTCAGTCAGCAGCTCCCTAAAAAAGGCACAATTTGGTAACACAATGAAGTATTATAGCATTATTCATTTGACAAATGTTTACTGAGAAATCGGTATGTGTTGGTATTGGGAATATAGAAGTATGTTTTTCAGGTCCAATATCATGTATGAGTTTCAGACAACCTAACATTACAGTAACTTGAGATAGATATTTCCTCCTATCTCACATAAAAATCTCAGCTTTTTCTGTCTTGCTATTCTGTTATTCTCAGCACATGACTCCTGGCAAAAACTTCACCCATAATAACAGTATTTTGGCCAGCATGAAGAAGGAAAAAATGAAGGAAGGACAGCCCTCCTCCCCTACCATCATCTTTAGGAACACTTTTCATATACACAGAATATCTTTACTTATATCCCACCAGCCAGAATTAAATCATATGGCAATAACAAGTCTAAGGAGGGCTGGGAAATGCTGTTATTTCTGAGTGTTTGTGTTTATAGCTAATATTTCATAAAACCTCTGAAGAGGTCAGACTTTCACAGATGCTCATGTAAATCAGGCAAATGGGTTTTTTTGATATATGAGTAAGAAATCTAAAGAGAAAGGGGAACCTTAAATGACTATAGTACAATATATTTTGGCAGTTCTATTCAGGAGTGATTGTAGGAGAGTGAAGGATGCTAGTGCAGTAGCATTCTCCTTCCAGATGTTCATCCTCTGGAGCTCATCTTCTCTGTCGAAAACTTGGTGAATTCTTGGAGGTGTGAGTTTAGTTGGAGAGCCTATTCTTGACTGACGATAACATCATGGTCCACTGAAAGACTGAGGTGAATATCTACAGGGAGATCTAAGAAGCTAATCGACTTAGAGATCAGTTTCTTAAAGAGAATAGAGCTTCTAGCTCTTTTAGTTAAACCCTAATCTACATATTAGAGATTTTTGATTTAGTTAGTCAATACTTTGAGTCAGTGCAAAGCAATATTTCATCCTTTGTATTTCAAGATGAGTATGAATTAAAGACACACAAAAGTTTGGGGTTCTAAACTGAGTTGTTACTTACATAAATCACAATTTAAAACCAAGTTCAAATGTGTCTTTATTGGTTGGTAACCTTGCCATTTTCAAAAAATGAAACCAACCCCATTTAAGTGATAATGTATATATATCAAAGCTCTAGTATATATTTAAATTTTTATTTCACATGTTCTCCACATGAGCAGAGGAAATACTTTTACTCATCAAATCTGTGTTTAAATAATGTTTAATGCAATCAAATATTAAGGAACTATTACAGAATTTAAACACTATTTACCTAGCACCTAGCCATATGTATATACTACATTGAGGGTTAGAGACATAAATTGAAATAAACCATACTCTATGCCCTAATAAAGCTTACAGTTAAGTTGAACAAAAGGCAAGATCCAGGATAACTAATAATACAATGCAGTACAAGCTAAATGCCAAACTAATGAAATACATAATAAATGAGGTCTGTAGGAATCCAGAGGAAGAAAAAAATTACTTTAAGCTGAGGTAGCAGAGCTTCAGACAGAAAGTTTATCTTGACATATTTATTAAAATATGGGTAGAATTAAAATAATTTTTAAAGTATGTGGTCATTTGAAAGCAAAAAAAAATTTCTATTAAACACTTTGGATATAATTGGTCTCTAGGTACAGTGCTTGAAATCATGTTTATTTTTGAGGCAAATTTATATTCCAAATCTTTTGCAAATATACAATGATCTGGAAGTTACAAAACTCAGGATCAATTGAATGTGCAGTTTCCATGTTGACTGTTGCTGCAATGAAGGACCCAGGTTATGATCCTCATAAATACACCACTGTTTGTGTGATGTGTGATACACTGGGAGTGTCTTTGTCACTGCACGTTTTTCTCTTTGGATTGCTTTGATATGTGCTGATCATAGGTAGAAGAACAAGAACAACTTTTTCAAAGAGAAATCCTTACTTTCAATTTCATGGTGACATCCTGTCTCTATAGTATCATTTCTAGCCCTATTAAAATCTCTTATTCTATAATTAAACCATAAGCTCCTCCTTTATAGTACTTCTGGTATCACATTAAGTCTGCGTTATCGGTTCTACTGTGGTTAATTGTATGCTGAGTCATACTAAGTATATAAACATTATCAACTAAGACACTGAATAAGTTCTTTAATGCTTTTCATTGTTAGATCCTGGAAAAGCAGAGATCTCTTTCTGCAGCAATAAATTTGGTCTAGGCAAATTTGGTCTACATTTTCACAATCAGCATACCTGATTTTCCAAAATGGATTGATCCTTCTTGATCAGGAAAATGAAAGGTGTTTTGTTTTGTTTTATTTTGCTTTTTGCTTCAAAACATACATACTGACATACTACAGTAATTTCAATATGTGAAATATCAAACTACATGGAAATATCCAGTAACAAATAGACTAAAGATTGCATTGAGAGTCTTAATACAGTGACACAGTGTGTGGAATAAAGTATATAGAACTGAAAATAATTATGCTAAATTCATAGGTGAGGTCTGATATAACTTTTAATTTGACCACCCAAGGTGATATAAGTATCTTCAAAGCATAAATCCTCATAGTGATCACAAACAAAGCATAGAAATAAACAAGGCTTTTTTCTAAATGTGTATTCACTTTTAACAAGACAAAGTTTATGTAAATGAGGTACTAAAATGAAGAAAAGAAGCTAATATTTGAAGTATGAACCTTGAATGTTGAATTATACATTTGTGTTTAATATTTTGAAATTCATATAATTTGTTTTATTCTGTTGCCCTTTTACCAGCAAAATCATCCCTTACTTTCAGCTTCTGACTGATCTTATCAGCCATCTTGATTTAAATTTTAACTTGATTTAAATTTTAACTTAAGTTTATTAATGATGATGAAGAAGGGTATAAAAAAGTGAAATTATAAAACACTGAGATCTAAAACAGCACGTACATTTCCATGGTGTGGTAAAAACAAAATCACAGATATTTACATACACCTCATAGCATATGGTTGAATCTATGGTTGGCTGGGTTCTTGATCTGGAAGCAGCAGGCTGAGATAATAGGCTTTTGCAGTGTAGAAGAGGTAAACATGAGATGGGAGAATGGAGCCATTCTGGCTGCTTTACCTTTGGAACTAGAATGCAGCTTTCTCACTCAAGGAAATTAGCTAAGTAGCCTGTTTCCCTACTAGGCAGAAAGCTACAAACCTGACGAGGTAAGTGAATAAAGAAACATCTCCACATACAGGAAATTATTTGCTGACCAAATTGTTAGTCTTCAAGATCACCTCAGTGTAAAAGCCAATATGTAGAATCATTCTGGAAAGTGGAAGGAGAGAAAGTGGCAAGTCGAGGCACTGGAAAAAAAAAAAAAAAACTAGACTAGATGGGGTGAACACAAAGCACATAGAAGGGGAAGGAAAGGGGAAGGGAAATATATATATATATGCATAATTATAATGTAATTTATATATATCACTCAAATTGAACAAGCAAATTGTAATTCTAAAACATGAGAAAATGTAATGCTTTCAAATTCATTTATGAAGTCAGTTCTCAGAACATGAACTTAATTCAGATGGATTTAGTTTTACAGAATAATTTAGAATATTTTAAAATAAGTACATATAGAATGTTCAATAAAATAAACAAATGAATTGCAACTATGAAAATTATGAAACATAATCAGGCCTAAGCAAAAAGAACCTAAATCAAAGAACCAATTAGAAATTCTGAAAATTAAGTTTATATTCAATTACATTTTTTTAAAGACTATTAAAGGTATAATTTTTTGATTCTGAAAGACAAATTAATAAATTGGAGATTATCCAAAACAATTAAGCATAGAGAAATAAAGGGAAACAAAATATGAAAGAATAATTATAGAGAAGATGTTGAGAAGTTTTAAAATGCATGGACTAGGTTGCAATTCCAAACTACCAGAATGTAGGAAATAAGAATATTTCAAAAGATATATTAGAATTTTCCACATTTTTCTAGAATTAAAAAACACTTGAGTTCTAGTTTCAAAAGTACATATTCTCAATAGAATCAAATAGAGAGTTCAGATATATACCCACACATATATGGACAATTGATTTTCAAACGTTGCCAAAGTAATTCTGTAGAAAAAGTTAGTTTTTTTAACAATTGATACTGGAACAGCAGGGTATCATATGGAAAAAAATGAACCTCAGTCCTTACCCAATACCATATAAAAAATTAACTTGCAATGGATTATAGCCAAAATCATAAAAGATAAAGCTATAATAATTCTAGAAGAAAAAATAGCATTTTAATTTCCCTCCTCAAACTAATGATCTTAGACTGCATTAAATATTGTTTCAAACCTTCCCATCATGTTATCGTGGGTTAACATTTTAGTTTTATATTTTATATGAAATATATACATAAAAGTTATCAATACTTTCACAATCAATATTTAATTATTTTAAATCAAAATTACATACTCACAAAAGAAAATGTAATAGAATTGGTGAGGAGTTAAAAATTGTACTAAAACCTTAAAATGATATAAAGGGAAGTAGAAAAATAACTATATATGGTAAATAATTTATGAATGAATAACAATAATTACTGAAACAAATAATAAAATTTGAAAAAGAGTAACAATACCTGTGGAAATTTCAGATTTCACTAAGAACAACTGGTAAGGTATCAGCATAAGGAAAACATTCTGGAGCCCTCATCTTTCATGTAGGTGACTCAGAATATAACTTTACATATAAATTTCTGATAATCATAAAACCATATGTACAATAATGGGTAAAACTTATAAGCACATGTAGAAGTAAATCAGAACTAATATCTTTGAATTGCTAAGACAAAGGAATCAGCAAGAAGTCATTAAAAAACAAAGGCATGGAGAAATATGATAGAAGTTGTCAGTTATGATAATAAACATAACTGGTTTAAACTTATCTACTAAAACAAAAAGTCTTGCCAATTGTCTTACAAAACAAAATCTAATTACATGCTGACTGCAGTAGATACCTAAAACAAAATGAGGTTGAAAATTAAAAACTAGGCAAAAAAAAAGTTGAAAATGAAACACTAGGCAAAATTACATTGGGCAAAAGTAGAATATGCAGAAATGGAATATTAATATTAGTTGAACTTAAAGCAAAATAGCCTCAAAAATATTAAAAAAATCATCATATATTGATAATACTTATAATTCCTAATATGATAGTTTTTCATGTTAGAGATCCCAATTTTTTTTTTTTTTTGACATCAGGAGTATACTAATGTGCAAATTTGACAAGTCCCTGCTCTTATTGAAATAATATTCTAATAAAGAAGATAAAAGAAAATTTAATAATAAATACTTAAATTTTTTCTGTAAGGTAAAATCTGTAAGCAAAATAAAACTTGTGAGTCAGGGGCAAAATTAAGGGATACTGCATTAGGAAAGGTAATCTTATGGACTGTCTGAGAAAAGCACATTTTTGCTGAGACCTAAGTGATGATGAGAAGGAGCCAGTTGTATGAAGATTAGGGAAAGAATCGTCCTAGTGGGGAGATAACAAAGTGAAAACTCCCTGAGGTCAATGCAGAGAGAGTAAAGATGGGAGTGCTAGAAGATGAGACAAGATGGATAAACAGGTACCACATATAGCACAGGGCAAGACAAAATGTTTGGATGTATACTAAATGTAATGGGAAACCGTTGGAGGGTGTTTGGTAGGGGTGATGTGTAAAAAAATGGATAAAAAATCTAAATGAGGGAAAACTGGGATATCATACAGGAGGATTTTGCAGAGATGCTGGAGAGAGATAATGGTGACTTGGTTCAAGGTCAACTATAATGGCTGAAGAAGGAACATTAGAAAAAGGTATATGCAGGCAGACTGGGGACATTTTCTGGTGGTAGAACTGACAGTGTAATGTTGATTGACAGAATGTGGGTGAGGAAAACGGAGGATAGGAATCAAGGATGACATTTAGGTTGAACAAAGAAGAATTCTCTTCTGCACATGTACCTTGGAGTTTGCTGATTGATAATCCCAGTGGAGATGTCAATAGATTTGAGAGACTCAGTGAAGAGATCAAGACCAAAGATATAAATGTAGGGTTATATATGAAGTCCTGGTACTACTGGTTCAGAGGAATTCAGGTAGGAGCAGAGAAAAGTGAGAGAGCGAGAGAGACAGAAAAAGACCTAGGACTTTACCATGAAACAAATATGAAGAGATTTGGCTAAAGACAAAAAACCAGAGGAGAACATGTTGCAATGGGTGTATCAAGAAGGAAATTAATACATAGTCGAAAAAGTAAATAATATAAATAAAATTAAGTTGCACTTATTGGCACACAATAGCCAGAAAATGCCGAGAGAAAAATTATAGTTTTGTGTGAAAATCTTCATAGAGCTAATTGTACATGCCATTTACTTTGATCATAATTATTACTTAGCTATGAAATGTGTCAACAAAAAATAATCAAATTACCTGAAAAATACAAATAATCCCAAATAAACTCTATTAGTTGACTAAAATTATTGGTTTTAGCTAATAAAAAATGCAGTAATACAACTTATCAGAATTCAAGGACTACCACAAAAGGTGTACTCAAGAGATGTACATATTTTTTATTAATAGAATGAATAAAAATGTAGACTATGCTTTTGATTAAATGATAAATAATAAAAAACATCAAAGAAAGCAAAAGTGAAAAATACATATATTTAATGGTTCTGATGCTATAAAATACCAAAAAGAAGTCCATTATGTGACTTTTTTAAATATCAGCAACAAAAATAGATGAGATAAAATTCTGGGAATCTATTCTTAGAAAATTAAATACATTTATAATTATATTAAAATATTTGGAAAATTATAAATGGTTATTTGAAATACCTTATTACAAATAGCTGAAGAAAATAGATTAAATATAATATGGAAACACATTTATTAAGTAAGCAAATATTGTTAGTGATGGTATTTTGTATTCTTTTTTGTTTTTTTTTAACATCTTTATTGGAGTATAATTGCTTTACAATGGTGTGTTAGTTTCTGCTTTAGAACAAAGTGAATCAGCTATACATATACATATATCCCCATATCTCTTCCCTCTTGCATCTCCCTCCCTCCCACCCTCCCTATCCCACCCCTCTAGGTGGTCACAAAGCACCGAGCTGATCTCCCTGTGCTATGCGGCTGCTTCCCACTAGCTATCGGTTTTACACGGGGAGGGGGAAGGGTAAGCTGGAACAAAGCGAAGAGGGTGTCATGGACATATATACACTACCAAAGGTATTTAGTATTCTTAAGGCAGGTACTCTCAAATACTGGTAGTCATGTAAGTAGATAAGATTTTTCTGGACTATAAGTTTACAATATATATGAAAACTCCAAATATTATATGATAAGCTTCAATTCAAAAGTCATGTTCATCTAGGCAGCAGAACTATTCAAATAAGTCTATTATTATTATTGTATTATTCATCACACTGACAAACTAAAACACCACTTAAAGTTACCCCAGTTAAGTGGTTAATTTCACTATGGTATATCTGCTTTTATTAATAAAAAAGTTTTAAAAAATATTTAAATAAATAAACTATAATAAACAGAGTATTAAGTTTTATACTATTGTTTAGTTAAGTGAAAATCACTCAAATATTAACTGTCATGTAAAGTGCATATACCATGCATATACCATACCAATACTCAAATCATCATATGTCCTAATTAAAGGAAATATGCCAAAATGCCAGTAACTGTTTTGTTTGCATGATAAATTTATGGATGATATTTATGTAGTTCTTTTTATCAGTCTATATTTTCTAAACATTTCACAAAGCATATATCTTTAAATTTAGAAATGCATAACAAACACAATGCTTAAAGATTTTTGACAGAAGAGAAATGAGTTGGATTTTGGAAGAGTGAACCAGTATGTGAAGTTCAATAACTTTATGAGGAAGAAAATAAATTTATTATGATCTATGTGAGATTTTAAATGCGCTGAAGCTCATTTCAATGGATCTTTGAAGGTAAAATGTTGGAGCAGTGTTTTAACATTTTCTCCCATGACACTGATAATGATCTCACAAAGTTGTTTATAATCATTTTATTGCATTCATCAGCTGAGACTAATTATAACTCAGATGAAAATCATCCTTGCAGAGTGCATTCTAAATATTAATAAACATAAATAATGCAAGTTTACTATTAAAGCAATTCAAAACAACAAACAGAACCCACAGGGAGTTCCTTAAAATTAATCTGGTTCCACATAAATTCTGTCTTAAAATGTTCAAAGCAACAATATCCCATATCACAGGATATATTAACTTTCTCCTTTCTTTTTGTTCTGTTTTCTAATTTTATAGGATAAAGTAATAGATGTGAGTGGTTGACAGGTCAGGAAGACTTTAGTGGTAACTTCTAATAAGGAAAATGGAACTAATTTAAATATGAATCGGCTAAGAAAAAAACTGAGAACCAGCTACTCCTGATATTGCTTTTTTAAAATTCTGGAATGTTGTTCTGACCCTTTTCCTTTATTTTTTGGACTGTCAAAGATTGACAAGTATCAAGGATTTGAAACATATTTGTAACCTCAAATATCTATTTAAAATGGTTTTCAAATCTCAGATAAACTGACATGTTCATATTTAAAACTTGTAGCTTTTAACAGCATCTCCTATTAAATTTTAAGCAATCTTCATTTTGATTGTTTTGTAATTGAAAATATTATATCACACAACTCAGATGATTGGCTTTATGACCTTGGGCAAATTAATTAACATCTTAGAGTTGCCATCTGATAATTGATGATAAGTTTTTCTCCCTCACAAAGTTGTTATTAGCATGAAAGGAGATGATATGTAAAGCACAGAACACAAACCTTGTTAATGTCTATTCCTATTATTACTGTCATATTTTCTTTCTGGCTCTCCATGCCATTATAGTTCATTGCCATTGCTTCCTGTCTTACAGGAATCATCGAATTTGAAGAGACATGATGATACCAGTTTAAACTCTGCCACTTAATGTGTCATTTAACTTTTCTCAATCTTACTCTCTTCATTTGTTGAATGGCATTAGAAATACTGCCTGATGTAACATGTAGTTACAAATACCTACTCCAGATATATTGTAGAGGTTCAAGTAAAACAAACAATGTGAAAATAATTGTAAACTCTAAAGTGCTATTCAAAGGATAACTCAGATTATAAATTATGCATGTTCATGTTACTATCAAAGTTATACAATGCCAAATTAGTTACAGTCTGACATGCAAAGAGCAAATTTCTAAACACTGAATATCACAATATTTACTGTTGCTTTAACATATTATAAAGATAACTTCTTAGAATTTTTGTAGCGCTTGTGTTTACATTATAAAAACACAAATTGAAAAAGAAAACCATGATCCTTTCTCAAAGTTTCTTTTTGTCATCTAGAGCTGTTGGTATTATGTTTCCTTGGATAATGTCAAAAAGTTTACTTTCATTAAGAAATTTCTAACTGACAAAATACAAGAAATCTTAACACTCTCTACTTTGATATTCTTTGCCACAAATATTTTTATTCTAGTTTCTAACATGACTTAAGGAAAGATCTTTCATTTCTTCCCTTCTCTATAAAAAGAAATATGTTTTATCTTAAAAGGAAAAAGCTATTAATAAATATGACTAAAATTAGTACCCTGTGAAAGTTAAAAGCATTTCAAGTTCAATAAAGTTAATGGATAAAGAAAATCTCAAAACAGAAAGTTTGACTTAAAACATTTGTTGCATTTTAATGCCTTAGATTAAAGCTTGCATGTGGCTGACTCTTAGCAAACTTCAAAATCACAATGTTGGTGAGAACTAAACTACTAAACAAGATCATATTTCAAGTAACAAGGAAAAATATCTAGATTCAATGTTTATATACTTGCTTAAATCATTCATAAATCCCACTTGTATTTGCATAGCGAAAAACGTAAGCCTAACCAACTTATATGATTTTATTTAATCATTAGTATTACTAAAATTCCTAAGGTTATCTCCTCCTCCTTTATTTTTGCAGATTTTTCTACTGACGGGTTTAATAAGGGAGAATGAATGGCCCCTATGACCAGTCTACATTGAGAACAAGTCACCAGTAAGTAATGAAATTGAAAAGTTTTGTCCTTTGTCCTCTCAGATCCAGAAAATTGTACAGGTGAGTTATACTAAAACCTAAAGGAACAGATGAACTCTGTTCTATACGGACTCTTCCATGAAATAGCTCCCAAACTCATAATATGTGTCTAAAATAAGTGTGATGATCAAACTAGACAAGAATAATATGGTAAAGGAAAATCAGAGTCAATCTCACTTATGAACATAATAAATAAGATCCCAAGTGATGAAAACAATACGTGATGATGAAGTAAGTTTTATCATAGAAAGGCAGGGTTTAATTGATTAACTTAGTTCACACCTTAGCCGCCTCTGAGAGTATAACACTAATACTCTTCACAACACACTGCATGTCATTCATAAAAATTACCTTTCTTTTCCTCTGTGTTTCCTTCTTTTCTCTTTTTACTTCCCTCTAACCTCAACCTCTCCTCAGTGCCCTAGCAAATACTCTGAACTTCTCATATGCCTAGGTTAACTCAGCCTCCTGTCTCAGTGTAAAGATATCTTGGAAAATGTTCAGACTTACATATTACATTCATAGGAACATTTATATTTTAGAGACCCATATAAGATTAAGGCAATAAGTTTGAGTTACAGAGTGTCAGGCAGCAGCAAGAACCATTTTGGAGTTGACGTGGGGGTAATTTTCTTTGTATCTGTACAAATTTATCAAAGGGTTAACCACAGTTCTTCCCATGGGAAAGGTCATGGAAGTCCTTACAACTACACACAGGCTGAATTGCTCTCTGCTGCTGATTCCCTTTGCCTCCAGAGCATGATAACTTCTCTTCTTTGACTTCTCCCATCTCATGTAATGTTGATGTGTGTTTTTCAACCCTTCACTAGTAATGGTTAGATCATTTAGCCTTGTACTTTAATCTGCCCTTAGGATATGTCTTTCAATTTTTTTTCATGCTGGAGACTCTTCCTTAGTACACCCAAAGGATTCTACTTACCATGCTCTGGCTCAAAATTCAATATCAGAGATAATTTCTTCTAATAAATGTATTTCTCTTCTCAATTTACATAGAGTTTCCAAAAAATTAGACATTTTGATTACTATTACATAATAACTACTACATCTTTTATATCTACTAAAAGTACTTACAAATTAAAATAAAGAGGAAGATATTTTTAAATTAAAAAAAGGAATTAGTGAGGGTAGGTGCTGTCATATATTTGGAATGACTAAAATCAGGCATGGAATTTGACAGCCAAGGCAAAATGGAAACATATTACAGGATTAAATTTTCTACCCCTACCCCTACTCCATGAATGCCATGAATCTCTCAACTGAGATTTATTTTTATTTTTCATATATAAAGGATACAGTTATACAAAAGACAGGAAGAGAGTCATAAAATAAATTTATTTCTATTGCTCGCATCCTTAAGGGTATCTTTTTGAAATAGGGCTGCAAAAGAGAATATGTGCAGAGTGATTTCCCTCTAGATAGAGAAAAAAACGGAAGAATAGTATAACCATTCCTGCATTTTCATCATTCTGTTCCACCCAACAATGAGGAAATGTTGCACTGGAGATATATTTGCAAATTTATAATATTTTAACCTTAAATGTCAACATGCAATATATTCCTAAATTTTTTAACACAAAAATAATGAAACTGGAAGAAACTTGAAAGATCCAATAGTTTTTCTTAGGGTTGAACTGTTCAGAACAGATAGTTATCTTTTTTGTTTTTAAGAATTTACACAGCTATCTATGACGTGATTTTATAACCTGGGTGGTCAAGAATGAGCTAAACCATTCTTAGTTAACAAGAAAAGTACAAAAATAAACCAAAAAGGCTAAAATATCAAAATGTTCTGTTAGATAATATTTGAAACAGATTTTCACCAGAGCATTTCGTAAGTGATTAGGTGTACATATGATTAGAAGCACAATTTCTCAAATGCAATCAGATGTTATAGCATTTCCTAAGATATTTCATAGATTTTTGCTAAAAAATAAAGAAATTAATAATTTTTAAAAATTAAAAAATTTTCCTTACTAAGAGTCTTTACAGTGATTATAAACATTCATTTAAAGAGCCAAAAGAAGAATAACTCATATAAGTATATCCTGGACATCTTTGTTCTTTTTTTTTTCATTGTGAAATCTTGATAAAGCCCTATAGGGTAAAGATATGGATATCTCCGTCTGTGGCCCTTCCTTTGTTTCCGGGATGGCTTACAGTGTTTCCACACAGTATAATAGAAATAATGGAGTACAACTTCTGAGGCAGGTTCATAAAAAGCAATGTAGCTTCTTCCTCTGTGTGTGTGTGTGTGTGTGTGTGTTCCTGAGCTACCATGCAGAAGTCTAAGTATTCTGAAGCCACCATGCTATGAGAAAGACAAGCCATGTGGAAAATCCATATAGGAGCTCTGGCTGGCAGTCCTAGTTTTAGATTCATCACTTTCTAGGTACCAGATGTGTGAATGAATGAGCCTTCAAATGGTTCTAGTCTCCAGCTGTTGAGTTACAACCAGCCTTTAGGTCTTCCCAGCTGAGAACGTAGACATCATGGAGACCCAGAGGAACTATGAACATAAAATCATTGTTTTAAACTGTTAAGTTTTGGGGTAATTTTTTGAATGAAAAAATAGTAACTGGAATATCGCTGATGATGAACCATAGAATATGTTTATAAAGGTTAAGTAATTATTTTTTATAAACAAAGCAGAATATAAGGTCATGATTTATTTCTTAAAGAGAAATATTAAATTTTTAATGAAAAAAGTGGATCTAATTTTCAGATTCTACCAAATAAAATTATCCTTATTTTTGCTGTCTTAGGTAGTAGTCAGAACTGTGGTCAATACTATTTCTTTCTGGGTGTTAAATCCATGGTATAAAACTATCATGTGGAAAATTCTCAGTAGCATTATTCTAACCCTGCATATTAAACATCTATTTTAAATGAACTGAATTTTTAGAGTTGAGATAAACTTAAATTTTTTGGTAAGTTTTGTCATTTTTTGCCTTATAAATATATTTCAGATATATATTTTTTATATATTACTTAAATAAGTATTTGTCATTAAAGCAGAAATTTCTGCTTCCACACACACAAAAAAGTTAAAGAGCCAAGAAGAGAGATCTCAAAAAGTTAGTTGAATGGTGCACACATTTATTATGGTATTAAATTTCTTAATTAAAATATTTTTCAATCACTTTTTCCAACCATAATTTATAATACTACCATTATCCTTTGATTATCTGTGTGTGAATCTGTGTATTCTTTTTGCTTTACATTCAGAGAAAGAGTATTAATTGACTTAAAAAATAAACTAGGATCTTGAAAAAGGAATATATCATTAATGTAATTACTTAACTATAAACATTTTAAATTACTGCATTTTTTTTCCCTTTCGGAAATAAGTACATTTTTCCATGTGGATAGAATAAACTAACAATGACCAAAAGCAGTACTGCAAACTTTAAGCCCCTTCTCTCCTACATAATTTCCTTTCTTTTCTCTATTTTTTATTCATAGGAAAATTGCTTAAAAGATTTTGGAATTCAGGTTTGAACAGCATTAAAAATAACCACATTAATCCAGATACTTGGTACTCATATTTCAAACGAGATTTTATTCAACCTTTCCACCTTCCAGTGTTTCTACAGAAAATCTATTCACATTTTTTATTGGAATATCTGACTTTTTTGCTCTAGCTTGGGAAGTAAAATAACAGCATTTGTCTGCTTATATGGGACCTTTCCTTATATTATAAATTTAAAACATAGTAAAAAATTTATTCTCATGCTTGACAAATCTTAATGAGTAAGCTATAAATGTGGATCCAAATGAATAGATACTGAGGTAAAAGGCACACACACACACACACACACACACACACACACCTGCCCTTACACCAAAATTTACTAAGATTAACTATTTCTTAACTTCATTCTTCTTTGGTAATTAAGGAAGCACCTAGATTTTTCTTTTGGAGGGGTGGCTAAGTCTTGTTTTACAAAATGTTGTCTTTTCAAGGGAAGTGACTCATATTTGTATCTATTTTCATAGAGTCAGAGAACTGTTACCTGGAAGGGAACATATAAGTATTCTGTTATAACATTTTCATTTAGTTTGGAAAGCCTCATGCCCAAGTCATATGGTTGGGTAATGACAATGTGAATCTGGGAATGGTTCCCTAACCCACCAATTGGGTGATTTTTCCATTAACTTATTTACTAACTTTTCCAACTGAATTAAATTTTGACAAAAGCACTTCATAGAAGAGTTTCCTAGTTGTGCCTCATTATGAAACCTTCAGAAGAAAACCAAACTAAACCTCCCAAGAAAAAATAAACAATCGGATGAACAAAACAAATGAATAGGCAGGTTAACCATAAACATAACTACAGACCAGAATTAGGGGGATAAAGGGGGAAAAAAACCTCAAACTTCTGCCTTATTTTTCTTTGAAGAGGATTAAATTTTCCACAGAAAACTAAAAATGTGATAGATTATTTTTTTAAAGTGCAGTACGGCCTTTGTTCTGCTGTAAAATTCTCAATGACCTGTAGAATCAAATGCTTTTTTGGAATCTAACTTTTGATCATCTATACAATTAGTGTGGGAATCAAATTAGCCACAAGATCCCTTTCAACTCTAAAAATCTTACTTATAAAACAATTAGCAAAAACAAAAGCAAAACAAAACAAAAAATCCACATTTTTTCATTATAGTTTGTCAAATATTTGCCAAATGGACAGCCACAAAATGTCATTCTCAGATATTACAGCAATGGTTATTTTCAGGAGCATAAAGTGTAGGAGGTTACATGAAATAAAACAAATACTAGCACTAGTTAATATTGAAGATAGAGTGATCATTAAACCAAAAAAGAGATTTGGATAATCACCTTACTTTTAGATCTCAATCGCTCATAAATACATTTTTGAAATTACCCCCATCATTGACATTTTCTTTCTCAGTAAAATAAACTAGGTATCTAATTAGAAATTTGACTATGCTCAGTAAAATATCAGAGCTTATTATTATGCTCAGTATACTTTAATAACTTTGAGATGTCAGTGGAATCTTACTAAAGAGACAGGAACCTGCCCAAAGTTTCAGAGTGAAAATACGGTTGCAATCTTGGTCTCTTAGCATACGTTCCTTTAAATAATTATTTAAGTTCTAGAAACTGTCTTTCAGATTTCAGTCAAACTTTAAATTGAAAATGAAAATGAAATCTGTAATTTACTGAGCCAGTGCTGGATGGCTAGATGGATGGATGGGTGATGGATAGAAACTGAAAGACTTATTCCATTGGTATACAGTGCTCTGTTTTTGTGAGAGATTCAATAAAAAGAATGAAAAACAAGTAGATTTGCAAAACAGTGCCATTTAATTTAAAATTTTATTTTCCTCCAAGTTTCTGTTTGGAAACCTGGGCACTACTAGTTTAAGTGGGGGGAAAAAAAAAAAGAACAGGCAACTGTTTTCCTTTTTAACTCCAGTCCTCTTTCATGTTTATTGGGTGCATTAAAAACCTCTACTGATACCAGTTTTTACCTTTGTTTCCTTACATAGAATTTCTAGGTTGCATTTTACTAATTTATTTCCCATTAATCTTTATCTACTAACAAACTGGCAGAATGGCAGAGATAAACAGGCAAAGAGGAGAGAATGCTAAAATTTAATTTTCATTCCACCCCCAAGCAGTAAAAAGGAAGAAGACACCACTTTTATCATTTTGATAGGAATACTTTTTTCACTCTTGGAATGAAAGAGTATATCTTGCTTTATTTGAAAAGTGTTTCCCTTAAGAATAAAAGAATTGTAGATAAAGGAAAACATGTTATACTCTGTAGTACTTTTAGCTAGATCACCTGGCTACCTCTTCTTGTAAAACTGGTCCTCTGAAAAGCTGAAATAAATTTACTGGCAGCTATATTCTTTTGGTATAGAAAATATATCCAGTTTATTAAATTTTGCTCAAATTGTTAATTAGTAATTTTGCCAACAAATGCCAAAGGTAAAGCGTTAAATTTTAAGTATTTCCCTTTCCTACTTTCTGAATCTGTAGATAGATAGATAGGGAATTGGATCATGTGATTATGGAGGCTGAGAAGAGGATATATGTATTTGTGTGTATATGTATACTTACACATAGGAATTATACACATATATAGGAATTATATGTATTATGAATTATACATATATATGTATATGAATTAGCTTATACCATTATGATGGCTACAGAGTCCCATAATCTGCCATTTGCAAGCTGAAGACCCAGGAGAGCCATTGATGTAGTTCCAGTTCAAGTCCTAAGGCCTGAGAACCAGGAGAACTGATGGTTTAAGTTCCAGTCTGAGTGGATGAGAAAAGCAATGTCCCAGCTACAAAACAGTGTAAGTGGAAGAGAAAAACTCAATGTCCCAGGCAAAGAAAGTGAATTCTCCCCTACCTTGCCTTTGTTCTATTCAGGTCTCCAACAGATTGTATGCAACCCACTCACCTGGGGGCTGACAATCTGCTTTTCTTAATCTGCCAATTCAAAGGTTAATCTCATCCAGAAACACCCTTGAACCATACCCAAAATATTAACCAAATATCTGGTTACTCTGTGACACAGCCAAGTTGACACATAAAATTGACCATCACAAGCCCACCTCCTGTCAATATGGCACCCACTGCGTCTCTTTAAACCATATTAAATTCCAATAAAGATGATAACAAGGTCTTAATTCCTCCTAACGTGACACTACTGTCCTGCATAAACTGAAAACCCACTAACCCCTCCCCTAGAAGAGAGGTTTAAGGCCTTGTGTGATATTTACTCTTTTCCTTGATATCCTGTAACTTAAATACTATAATCTAAAATTAACAATACTTAAATATTATGGAAAGCCAATACATGATATAATTAGTTAATTATTAATTATCAATCAGTTCATCTTACTTTACATGATAAGAGGGAGAAAAACAAAGATATTTGCATAATATAGTAATATATATAAAAATAACATATCTCTAATAGATGTAATTATATAATATCAATATATTTATTATATTTTTATATTATAGTTTATATCACATTTATATAGAATTAATAGATATTAATCACATGCATTAAAAATATATATATGAAAACATACTTATAACACAAATAAGTAGGAATGCTCATAACAATTAAGGTCCTTATTTCTGTAACTGGTCATGTGGTTGTAACTGGTGTTTATAACTACCTTCTTCTACTACCCGTTCTGTATTCCCTGTGCCTTCAGCAAACCCATCAGCTAGTTGTTGTTGTTGTTTACTTGGTAAAGTGACCCAAATCTTCATTTCTGAAGGGTCCTGCCTACACTGAGTTGTCATAATTTTCCCTTAACTTTAAATACATGTCATGATAATACTAAGAGATACCCTAGGGGAACTTTTGTATTCCAGATATACTCTTCCTTACCTCCATTGGAAAGTAGCAGTCCAGTTTCCCCTGGTAGTTAGGATCAGTCAGCCCATCCAGGACAGGAACTCCCTTCTTTGCCTATTGATGCAGAGGCATGAGGGTTACCTTTTGCTCCTGTCCTTCAGGGATGTCCCAGAAAGGGTCTGTAGTGCTTGCTGCAGTTGTCCAGCATTGTGCAGGTGGTGCCTGCATATCATGAAAGCCTATCATATCATGTAGATCAGGCCTGAGTCTTCTCTTCCTCTGCCAACTGATTGTAGGGAACTCCCCATTAGGCCATAAGTGCAGGCTGGGAGAGAGAAGGCACTGTAGCAAGTGTGGAGACCATGGGCGTTTGGGCCATTTCATGTAATTTACTTGTACCTTTGGGGCCTGCTTGAACCTGATCACATATGTACACTTCCACTTGATAATGGAGTGTTGCTGTGCATGCCCAACTTTATGACTTGGTGGGTCAGATAATGACCAGTTCATGTGGGCAGCTCATGTCATATGGAAATTTAGTGGCCCACGTTTAAGCATTCAGTCTCTTCTAGTGCCCAGTAGCAGGCCAACAGCTGTTTCTCAAAAAGAACATTAGTTACCTGCACTGGATTGTAGGGCTTTGCTCCAAAATTTCAAGGGCCTATTCTGCAGTTCACCTGAAGGGCCTGCCCAAGGCTCCAAACAACATCTCTCATCTGCTGTTGACACTTCAAGCACCATTGTATCTGCTGGATCATATGGCCCAAATGTCAAAGCAGCTTGCACAGTGGTGTGAACCTGTTTCAAAGTCTTCTCCTTTTCTGGGCTGCACTCAAGCCTAGCAGCTTTTCAGATCAGTGGTAAATGGGCCAAGATAATGCACCCAAATGAGGAGTATGTTGCCTCCAAAATTCAGACGCCCACTAGACATTGTGCTTGTGTTTTGGCTGTAGAAAGGGCCAGATGCAACAACTTATCCTTCCCCTTGGACGGGATATTTCAACATGCCCCATGTGGTAACAGTCAGTGGATCCAAATAGTGGTGCACCCTTTTGACTAAGCTTAAACTCTCCATTTGACACCCTCTCCGTCATTTGCACAATGTATATGTGAGTCCTTTCAACCAGCTACCTGTCATTTATACCTTCCAGGTACTTAAAATGTATATTTGCAACCAAGTTTAAACCTATAAGGATTAAAAAAAAAGTCTTTCTACCTGCCCCAGAATTGGTTTAGTCGCCTTTTCTGCAGTGAAATTAATCCTACGCATTATTCCATAATTAGTTTCTCTCTTTAATTTCACTGTCCACCTATGCCTAGAAAAAACAATAATGGCTCCCTTACTAAAGGAGATTCCTCTTGATGGCTGCATCCTAAAACTACAAGACAAAGATGAAGCTTTGAAACGAATGCATTTAATCTTTATTAGAGTCTTGACAAGCCCTCTCTCACGAAGAAATTCTCTTCATGCTTTAGGGGAGGGGGCAAATTTTTTAAATTCTTCTATTTATACATACTCAAGATACCTTATAAATGTAATTCAATTTACTTACCTCAATAGTAGTAATTATGAATAATATGCTTTAAAGTTTATTAAGTTTTATCTAAATTTAATTATATTCTCAGTAAAGAGATGCCAGACTAACAGCATTTTTGTTTCCATATCATACATTCAGAATTGCAGTACCAGTCAGAATAAAGGCTGCACATAATAACTCATGTTTGATTTAAGTTATGAAGGCTGAATACATGGATGCAAAGGAGACAAGGAGGAGAAAGTGATGTTAGGCAGAGGTAGCAGGGTGTGCACAGCATGGTGATGTGGAAGGCTGTGTTGTGTCTGAGAAACAGAAAGTACTTCAGTTATGGCTGAATTAGAAGGTAATAGGGAGAGTGATGGAAGCTGTGAATGTTTGGTGAGTAAACAGAAAGGGCACAGAGATATAGCCACTATCAAAATAAGCCTAGCATCCTATTCACGATACAAGACACTGTCTTTAAAGCTTGGTGGTAAAGGTTGGCAAAGTTGGGTTTATGGTGTAGTAACATAATAAGAATTGTGTTAAAAAGAGTTTATGCTCTAAGCAATATGTGTTATGGACTACAGAGCAAAGCACCTGGATTCATGATGTAGAGTAATTAATTAATTAACTTTAATATTGTAGACAAGGCATAATATGTGTGTTATATAAGGATTTAGGAATGGGACCAAAGTGTACAAGAGAGTTTCAACAGATATTTTACAGGTAAAATTGACTCACTGGATGTGGAAAGCTGAGAAATGGCAAACAAAATTGATCAACTGGATGAGAAAAGGGGAATGAGTCAAAAAAGAAAAACCCAAAGCCCTAGCTTCCTAGCTTAAGCAAGTGCATTCATTGGATCAGCCCTGAAATAATCTGCATGATCTCTTTTAAGCCTTCACACACAAACACACACACACACACACACACACACAAAATCTGACACGCACACAAGCTTGGCATCTTCCTTTCTAAAAGCTTACTTTGATACTTCAGTACTTCAGTCTATGTTTGTTAATAGAAAAATGCCCCAATCCCTATCTAAAATGATACTAGGAATCTGTCTTAGAATAAGTTAGGAACATGGATGGATTGATTCCCCCTAAAATACCAGTTTAGCCAATTGCTGCTTTTGCCTCCAACCCTTGCCCATCTTGCTCATTATCTGTGTGAGATTCAACTGAATTACAAGCTTTCTTTGACCAGTGAATAAATGATGAGAAATTTTGAATGGCATCCTTTCATTTACATAGAAACTATAAATCAGAGTCAAACAAAGCAACCTTTTGAATCATCAGAGTCACTGACAATATACCCACATGTCTCATCATCAAAGAACCAGCCTTTTGGTTCTCTTTTATTGACTGTATCTCATATATTAGAGGTAAAAATCCATTGAAGATTATGGCCAGAATATTAAGATGAGAATGAAGTCCTCCATGGAACAAACATATATTATATCCACATGAAAATAAGCATTTGATAATAAAAAGAACTTAAATCTGGAGCTCAAAAACAACAAAGGTTTTGATTTCAATCTGAGAATCATGTGCATATAGATGGCAGTGAAAGCCAGTGATGTGCTTGAGATTTTCCAAGGATATAACCAGAAAAAGGAGAGAGACAGACAGACACTAAGGATAGGCCTGTGTAATTTAAGCTTTGAAGGAATATATGAAGAAGTGAGAACAATTCTGAGGAGACTGAAGATGGAAAGGAGAAGAATTGTCCCAGGAGCCCAACAAAGAGAGACTTTCAAGGGATGAGTGATATACTGTGCATAATAGCATATGAAGTTAAAAGAAGACGAGTTCTTTAAATGATCCACTAAAAGTGACAACTGGAGATCATTAGTAGTCTTATCACAAAGATGAACAGTGTAGGGGAAACCATTTGAAGATGTCTTGGAGAGTGATTTTGCTTTTTGTAAATATGTTGTTTGATATGATTCAATGAAAGGATTACGTGGATTATAAAAACGTAAAAGTTTGGTAGTGTATATATGTCCATGCCACTCTCTCACTTCGTCCCAGCTTACCCTTCCCTCTCCCCGTGTCCTCAAGTCCATTCTCTACGTCTGCGTCTTTATTCCTGTCCTGCCCTTAGGTTCTTCAGAACCATTTTTTTTTTAGATTCCATATATATGTGTTAGCATACGGTATTTGTTTTTTTCTTTCTGACTTAGTGGGAAGCAGCCACATAGCACAGAGAGATCAGCTCAGTGCTTTGTGACCACCTAGAGGGGTGGGATAGGGAGGGTGGGAGGGAGAAGCAAGAGGGAGGAGATATGGGGATATATGTATATGTATAGCTGATTCACTTTGTTATAAAGCAGAAACTAACACACCATTGTAAAGCAATTATACTCCAATAAAGATGTTAAAAAAAAAAAGTAAAAGTTAATACAAAGTAAATTAGGAAGTTTCTTATAAAGTTTAATGTATACTTCTACCCTATATCTGAGTAATTTCACTCCTAGATGTTTGTCCAAAAAAAGAAAAACATATTTCCACAAAAAAGCTGTGATCATGAATGTTCATAGTAACTTTATTCTTAATAGCTAAAACTGAAAACAGCCCAGGTTTCGGTCAACTGGAGAAACAAATTGTGGTATATTTATATGACAGAATAGTATGCAGCAATAAGAAAGAACAAAGTACTGATACATGCAATAGCATGGCTAAATTTCAAAAATATAATATGAAGTGAAAATAGCCAGACACAAAAGAGCAGCTATCGTATGTTTTCATTTATGTGAATTTTTGCAATAGGAAAACCAAATGATCATGACAGAAATAAGAATAGTGTTTGCTTCTGAGGTGGTGAGGGACTGACTGAAAAGGGAACTTTCCAAGGATGGAATTGTTCTGTATTTTGTTAAGGGTGTGGGTTAATACAGTTGTATGCATTTGTGAAAACTCATAGAGTTGTACACTTAACATTTCATTGTATGTAAATTGTTCTTTTAATCAAAGGGAGAAATAAACCAAATGTTGATGGGAAGAATATACATGGAAAATGATATTATAGAAGTTTATCTGGATTGAGAAGAGTAAAGAGAGATATCTAGAGATGAGAGACAAGGCTGAGGGAAAATCACTTTAAAACAGTATTAAAACCATGGAACTTGAACATGCTAATATGAAAAAATGAGCAAGAGAGAGGAAAATGTCAGTTTTAAAGAGAGGGCATTGATAGAGAAATATCCCAGAGCAGGCAGAAGGGAATTGGATTAAAATTACCAAACATGTTTTACTTTTCTGCTCTGAAAGGCCACAAAAGAGACAGAGCAGGCTCAGATTTAGGGACTTAGTCCAATTAATTTATAGTGGGTTACATAACCAGTCATGAGAAGAGACTAAACATAAAAATTTCATTATTTGGGTCCCACATAGTCCTCACAAGGATAAGAGTACCTCTGGGGCCTCTGTAATTGACTTCCAACAAGACAGATTATTTTGATCATGTTACAGACTTGTATCTGAAATGGACTCTATCCTGAGCTACTCTTTTGGTAAGGACTAAGCAATGGCAGTGCTCATCTAAAATTGTTTTTATAGAGGGAAAAGTCAAGCACTGCCAGAAATTTTGAACAGGAATTACAGTGGACTGTGAAGCCTGATGCAAACCAAAACTGCCAGGTGCATTTGGAAAGAGCTGATAGATCAGAATATGAAATGTTAGCTTAAGCGTGAGCCCTTTCATCTTATTGAGTTTAATGAAAAAGTACTTGGGTATCTGTAAAACAACAGAAAATAAATGGGAAATATCTAGACAATCCGTGAGACATTTTGGCAAAGTCACATCATAGCCCCACAAACTCTGGAACCTAATAGAATATGTTGACCAAAATTATTAGGGGGAAATGAATGGGTAGAAAGCACTTCATGTACGTTTGCGTGGTGCTATTTGATATTTCAGAATGTCTGAGAATGACTAGAAAATCTCAAAGAACGATACTGGTTTAAATAATGATGATAGCTCCAACACTCCAAAAACAATGCTCTGAAGTGGCTTCATTGAAAATTACTTACATTTGAAACTATGGATTAGGAGACTTCAGTAAATAGACTAACTGGAAACCATCTGAGAGGAGAATGGAAATTAGAAATATGCTCAAAAACACAAAAATATAATAGGAAGAAAACTTGCATGCTTATATTGAACATTTGGTTTCATTAGGAACAAATCTCTCTGCATTGTTATTTTAAAATTCTAGCTGTGTTTTGTTGTGTAAAATTCCACTTTTTAATTACTTATTTAAATTTTATTATTTCAAAAAAATCCTCTCATTTCCACTCAGAATAGACATTGAAATTCTATAGAATCTTTATATAGTTTTTTCCTATTATCTGTGACATATCAAGCTGTTTTTATACATATCTAAATAATGCAATGATGAGGATTTTATTTTTTTAATAGAGGATACCATGTTATATAAAGAACCAAGCCACTATGAATCTAGGAGGTTGTCTTACTCTGCCAGGGCTACCATAACAAAATACCACTACTGGGTGGCTCAAACAACAAAAATATATTTCTCACAGTTCTGGAGGCTGCAAGTCCAAGATCGAGGTGTCAGTGAGTTTGGTTTCTCCTCAGGCCTGTCTCCTTGACTTGTAGACAACCACCTTCTCACTGTGGCCTCACGTGGTGTTTTCTCTGTGTGACTGAAACCCTGGTATCTTTCCTCTTCTTCTAAGGCTACCAGTCCTTTGGGTTAGGGCCCCACCCTTATGTCTTCACTTAACCTTAATACTTCTTGATAGGCTCTGTGTCCAAACACAGTCACATTGGGCATTAGTGTTTCTACATATGAATTTGGGAGGGGAATACAACTGAGTTCATAACAGGGGTTATATCAGGTCCAATATTTGAGGGGGCCTCTGAGACAACAACTGGGTAGTGACTAGGGAAGGTTAAGTGATAGATAATCCAGCTAATATTAAGAAAATATCTTGGTTATAGACATGTAGGATTAGCAAATGTGTTTTTATCAGGGTGTCTTCTCACCCCTCACCCCATGAAAGTGAACCATGTCAGACTACTTATTTCTTCTTACCCTGGAGAGTTGAACTTTGTGATTTCTCTAGATGAAATTATATGAATATGAACTTTCATAACTTAAGTGCCTCCTACTTAGGGAGGGAGGTTTTCATTAAGTATGATAGCCAATCCTGCATATTTTGCCTTGGTGCCTTTTGGACTGTGAGATCCTGATAGAATTGGGAGTGCCTTACAACTGCAATATGGTGGGTTAGAAGTGACAATCCAGTTGATACTTATAATTAGATTGAGATTTTTTTTTTCAGCACCAGCTGGTAAACCCAGATACTCTGCCAGTTCCCACCTCCTTAATAGCTCCTACTAGCAAAACCAAACTGGTTGAAGAAGGGCAGAGGAGGAAAGAAAAATCCAAATTGCTCTGGCTTGAGATCTGAACGGAAGGTGAAGTGTATCGTACTCTTTGATAGGGTTGACTTTAAAGCAAGGTTTCTCAACCTCAGCACCAGTGGCACTGGGGCCAGATAATTGTTTGTTGTAGGGGGCAGTTCTATGTCTTGTAAGATGCTTAGCAGTATCCCTGGCCTCTACTCACCAAATGCCAGTAGCATCTTTAGCCATGACAAATAAAAATGTCTCCAGACATTGCTAGAATATGCAGCAAAAAAATATGCAGGACTAGCTATTCCCTTGGGGAACAAAACTGCCCCCAGTTGAGAAGCAGTGCTCTAAAGGAAAGGAGAGAAATTGAATGGTATCACTACAGGGGTTTAATGTCCTGTGAGGTTTTATTTTTTTCAAGTGGGTTTGCTTTGCTTTAGAATGGAAGATGCTTTGGAATATTTGAAGTTAGCAAAGTAACTTCTAATTATCCATTATCTGCTTGCTCTCCTGAGACCTCACTTAAATGACAGTGATATATAGTAAAGGCTCAAAAGGGATACAACTGAAAGGGACAAAGGAAATACTGGCATAGACATGAACAGATGAACAATTCAGTGTTCTTTTTTTTAAGCCAGAAAGGAGATGGAGTGATTACTGAATTAGTAGATAAGAGGAAGCCATAGCAAGTGTCCACAAAGATATGACCACCTCACCACTAAAATACCTAAAAGGTCAAGATGCCTCAGAAGGTATGTGTGATACACAGAAATAAATGTCAGAGAATTGATTGAAAGTTTGTATTTGGAGTGGTTGGGTTTCCAAGTCCCCTTTGCACTTTTACTCAACCAGGAGGCTACTTACCAAGTTCCAAACAGGAGATTGGAGTCCTTCCCTTACTCCCAAAGCAAACGAATCAATTGGAACAGCTCTAGATTTTAACATATGAGGCTTAGCAGAAGGTTCATATTTGCAAACAGAGGGATTCATAATAGTATTCATGCTCTATGTTGGAATCATAGTTATCTTCTTCATCTGACACCTAAGAATACTTTGTTTGGCATTCATCTCCTTAGGCAGAAATTTGGACAATTTTGATACCAATTTCATTAGTCAAATTGTAAAATTAGACTGAAAAAGTGTATAATTGTTCAAAAACAATAAAAGTTATTTCTCACTTATGTAAATAGTTCAAAAGCATCTGGGGTCAGTGGTCTGCTCTGTTCTACATAGTAAACTCCAAAGATGTAAGATTTTAAAAGGAGAGTATCATATGAATACTGGAACAAGGAGAAGTTCAGAAAGAAGGTAGAACAAGTTTAGAATCCTTGAAGTGGAAACAAGAATGGTGCTTTCAAGGAGCAAAATGTGAGAGAGAGTAAGAGTAATGAGTGGTTATTGAGGAAGGCAAGGAATGCTTTCTCCCTATCATAAGGAGCTTGTGTTTTAACCTAAATATGGTAGAGAAACACTAAACGGTTTTGAGCAGTGTTGTGAAATAATCTGGTTTATCTCTTACAAGATGATTGTGGCTACTACAGTGGGGCAAATGTAGAAAAAGTAGGAATAAATGAGAACTTGACAGTAATCTGAAACAGAGCTAACAGAGATTTGGGCTAAAGTCATGGTGGACATGTTAGGAAAAGTTTAAAATTGGTATTTACTTTTGAAGGCAGGATTTGCTACTGGATATGGGGAAGAAAGAGAAGATTCAAGAATGTATAGCTTAGGTTTATGGCCTGAACATCTGGTAGAACAGAAGCATATTTTACTGAAGTGGGAAATTGAGGGTTTGGCTAAGGCTAGAGATACTACACAGTTGGAAGGCTTTAGCATAATGATAGTTATGTGAAACCACAGATCTGGATACATTGGCAAAGGAGATAATTACTTTGAGGGAAAAAGAAAAAAACTTTGTCTGGGACACTTTGATATTCATTGGTCCAGACATGATGCAGGAACCTGCAATGTAGACTTCAGGGAAGAAACAGGAGGCAGGAAGAAAACTAGAAGCATCTCAGAATCTAAGTTAAAAAAAATTTGTCAAGAAAGAAGGAGTTTTCAACTGTGTAAGAATTTGTATAAGATATGGATAGACAATGTTTAAGATCTGGCAGTGTTTTGCTACAAAGGAGTTCAGTGGAAAGAGGTAGCTAGGAGGGGTATGTGGAATCAAGGGAGGGTCTGTATTCAAGAGAGGAGGGATCCAGGGGGAAGAACTAGTTTTATGTAAGAATGGAGACAAATCATGTAGTTTCAAATAACGGTGAGAATATGATTTTTATTTCCTTTTTTGCTTATATTTTGCAGTTGCACCTCAGGTGAATAGATGGACTAATCATTAATGTTGGTTTATGCCACATTTTCATTGTTGGTCCATGTGTAACCATCTTTTAATTTTTGTTGTTAAACAATTAAATAAAGCAATTGAGAGGAAGAGATTGAACCTAGCAAACAGAGCATCTGAGGAAACTTCCAGGCTTAGAGAGCTAAAATCTAGTTTAAAGCAGAAAGAAGACTCTAAGAAAAATTGCCATGGGAAAATGGAATTGATTATCTGATATGTTTATATGTCTTTTAGATTGTTCCCATCAAAGATGCCCTCCCATTGTACTTTTAATACACTTTGTTTGCATTTCAAAGCAAGAGAACAGTTTACCTCTATTAGTAAGTTTGGATTCTGAATGATATTGTCTCCATCTTCTGATAAATTATATTTTTAACTCATTGTCAGGTGAAGGAGATGTCTTTAGAAAATGCTGTTGGTGATCACTTTGGGATAAATGTCAGGTCTGTAGTGTTTGGATGCCAAACAACTGTACTGCATTTATTAATGTTCCATGGATGATTCCCTAATATAATCCATCCCCAGTTTAGTATAAGAGCCTCAGGGGAAAAGTGAGCTCTATATCGGAATGTATTTTCATAGGTGAATTCGCTTAGTTGCAATTAAAATAGTTAACATGAAGGTATATCAAAAAGGCATCCATAGATTAAAAAGGGTTTCCAACACACTGGTGAGGAACTCTGAAAAATAAATCAAATATAGGAATTTAGGAAGTGACCTTAAACTTCCCTGAGTTAGAAAAAAAATGTAAACTTGTGACATATAATTGTAGAAACCCTTGGACAGGTTAGAAGTGATTATGGCTTTTGTCACTCGTGGAATTCCTTACATGTAAGTTCAGAAATTTATACTGAAATTTGGTGACAAAAATAAAGCAGAATGCTCAAAATTTAACAAACCTCTTTTCTCAGTCCCTGAATGTATTGCCAGTGAGTGTTGAGCCAAGCCAAATTATAATTGAAGGTACTTGAGCAAAAAGAGCTTTTAAATGAAACTCATGTATTTAGTTAGCTATTTTATTTTAAGAACTCAGAAAATTACAAATAATGTTTAGAGCCTGTATTGTATTATTTATCATGTGAACAAAAACACTGAAGCTCCTCTCATACTAATGTCGATGTGTGTGTAAATAATAATAATAACAATAAATTATACAATTTTGTTGAGTCTCTAGACATTTGGCATCATGTAAACAGAGGCAGACCTCAGAAGAATAGAATAGAGAAGCATTACGCTGAGTTTTGGTCATCTGTTTTAAATAACTTATAATTTAATTTGACTTAACGAAAACAATATTTCAATCTTGTCATTGGCAACGAAAAGAGAAATGCAACACAGATTGGCATCAATGTAATTCTAGATAATGGTTAAGACACATAAAATTCTTAACTATAGAAGAATTAAGAGTACAGAAATAATAGAAATCACAAAGAGGCAATACGTGTGCAAAAAATGATTTTTCAAATCTCTCCACTTTGCTGATGTTTTGGTATGTGTATGATGTTCTCCCCAAGCCCTCTTTCTCTGTCTCAAAAATGTGACTCTATCTACCCTTTAATAAATTGTTTCTTTTGCTTTCACTCTAGTGAACTGGTCTATGTTTTTTTGGGTGAACCTACAACATATGTACATCTGGGTGTATAATATTAATGTGTCAATCATCTACCTTTTACAAAATTGACAAATGTTATCATTATAATCGTAATATTGATAATGCAAAATTAATATCATATTTAAGTTGCCAAAGGTGTTTGTTATAATACTGTATAAACAGAAAATCTAAGAACAGTGCACATGTGACAACACATTTTATGTGTAGTTTTATTTCTTATGGAAAGAGGTGAGACTCATTTTTGAAAAGGTAAATAGATAGTACATTTCATGTAGTATTGGTAAGTCATTTAAAACAGTGCATTTGGAAGACAATGCATCTACTAACAACCAAATATGAAATAATGGTAGGTTGCAGTGTCTTCTTTTGTAAAAAATATTTCTTGACTTCAGTTGTAAAATGTTGGTTCATTAAACAATATATTAAAAGATTTCACTAGTAAAATAGGCTACTAGAAGACAGATAAAAAGTAAATATGATCTCTTCTTTGAGATTCATCCACCTCTCCCTAAATTTATTTTAATGCAAAAGATATAATTAAGTGCTCTCAGAAAGTTGGTCTTAGTTGATCTTCTCCTTTATATTTGCAATAAAAAAAATTCAGCTTGTGGAGCTGAATAGTTGGAGATGCTTGTGGAGAGAACAGCAGCTCTGTAAACTCTAACAAGGTGGCATGCTTCAAATGGTCAGTGTAGTGATAAATAGGAGTGGTTCTCAGTGTTGGCTGCACATTAGAGTTGGCTGCACCTGGTGTGATTTGTAAAGACCAGTTGCCTGGGTTCCACCCCTAGAGATTCTGATTTAATTGGACTGGGAACTGGCCAAGACAAATATGCCTTGAGTGCTGGCTTAGTCACTGGCAAATGGCTGCTTTTAGTAAGCCCACATTTTCAAGTAAAAAAGAGAATTAAAAAAGAAGAAAGAAACCTAAATCATAAAGAACTGGGAAACTCACAACATGGTTGAACAAAGGTGAACAGAGTTTAGTATACAGGTCTAATCTTTTTTATTTAGATAAATATGTAAATTGATAAAAAGAAAACTGTCAAAATGATCACATCTAAGGTTTTATAATATGTAAGAAATTTATGTAGATGTCAAATTCAAAACTTCCCAAATAGTCTCTTTCAAAGATTTGGTTAAATTATGATTTTATTTTGCTTCCTTAAATACTTTACCTGCTCTAAAAACCAACTACTTGAGCTGACCCAATTCTCTTGCCATAATTTTACCTTTCTCCATGTAGTTATCTTTGAAGTTAATTGTAGAGATGAGTCCCAGAATGTTTACTGAACTGTTTCCCCACTTTGCCCATCAAATGAGGTTCAGTTACACTCAACAGGAGGAATAGGTAAGGGTGTAGTTTGGTACTCAAGCAAACAATATTTACGACATCATTTGCTCCCTTGGCTTGGGCAAATGGTGAGCAAAAGTACGCAAAAGAGCTATAAGCTTTCAGTGAACCGGGAGGTCTTGCATTTGCTCAGTCACCTTGTCATTTACCTGATTTTTGAGTCACTATACGATGATAATGTGTTTAAAGAGCCATGCCTCTAACCTTTCTCTCTAAATCACAGATTCTCAACAGGGTAGAGATGGGGGTGTATCTATCAGAATCACCTAAAGATGTTTTTTAAAAAGTACTAATTCTACTGCCCTCTTAAGTGAACACCTGCTTTATATTTAAATATGTCACCCTTGTTCTCAGGCAGCTAAATTATAAGGGGTAAGAGGATAACAACTCTATTATGACACGAAACACGCTATGAATTCTGGTGACCAGCTTTTTGAATGGGAACTCTGAAAGCATTTTCCTGTATAACAAAGAGGTTTGGGAGTTAGATAAGATCTATATTCTTTCTGATCATGCTATGACCTTCGTGAACCCCAGTTCTTTATTTCATTAATGGAGAAAACAGTATCTACATTTTAGGAATATTTTAAGAACTGAATAAACAACATGTATAAAATGTTAGGTCCAACACAGTTACTTAGTATATATTAGTTCTCATCTCTTCTACTTCCTACAAAATTCTAGGGAATTTTATAGGGAAGACCCTAAACCTGGACATGAGTGGAATAGGATCTACCATGGATGCTACTGAGTCTTACAGGAAAGTAGAATCATACAGGTTGGGAGGACTGCTTTAGAGATCATTGGCGATTAGTCCCATTTCCTAGAGTAGGGGGTAAGAGCATAGTTTGAATGAGAGCTCAGGCCTATTGTCTGTTATGCCATTTAGGAAGAGTGTTCTTTTTTTTTTTTTTTTTTAACATCTTTATTGGAGTATAATTGCTTTACAATGGTGTGTTAGTTTCTGCTTTATAACAAAGTGAATCAGTTATACATATACATATGTTCCCATATCTCTTCCCTCTTGCGTCTCTCTCCCTCCCACCCTTCCTATCCCACCCCTCTAGGTGGTCACAAAGCACGGAGCTGATCTCCCTGTGCTATGCAGCTGCTTCCCACTAGCTATCTATTTTACATTTGGTAGTGTATATATGTCCATGCCATTCTCTCACTTTGTCACAGCTTACCCTTACGCCTCCCCATATCCTCAAGTCCATTCTCTAGTAGGTCTGTGTCTTTATTCCCATCTTACCCCTAGGTTCTTCATGACCTTTTTTTTTTTTTTTCCCTTAGATTCCATATATATGTGTTAGCATACGGTATTTGTTTTTCTCTTTCTGACTTACTTCACTCTGTATGACAGACTCTAGGTCCATCCACCTCACTACAAATAACTCAATTTCATTGCTTTTTATGGATGAGTAATATTCCATTGTGTATATTTACCACATCTTCTTTATCCATTCATCTGTTGATGGACACTTAGGTGGCTTCCATGTCCTGGCTATTGTAAATAGAGCTGCAATGAACATTTTGGTACATGACTCTTTTTGAATTATGGTTTTCTCAGGGTATATGCCCAGTAGTGGGATTGCTGGGTGGTATGGTAATTCTATTTTTAGTTTTTTAAGGAACCTCCATACTGTTCTCCATAGTGGCTGTATCAATTTACATTCCCACCAACAGTGCAAGAGGGTTCCCTTTTCTCCACACCCTCTCCAGCATTTATTGACCTGATATACTTTCATCTTTCATAAGTTTTAGGGATTTATTGAGTTGTAGGAAAAGCATTACCATGTCTGAGTCTATCACCTCTCCTAAATTAAACCAAAACGTCACATTAGAGAAGCTGATCTGGACATAGATTAGTACAAAGATGTTTTCATGACCATAGATTCAAGATGTGACTAACCTGTGGTTGGTTCCTTTCAGTGTTGGTGATTTTTTAAAAAAAATTCTAACAGAGAAAAAAATTTGCATAGAAGTAATAGGATTACTCTAAAATTTCTGAAAACTTTACTTCTTTAGAACTACAGACGTACAAAAGAAAAATATTACCAACATATATCCCTATGACCAAGAAGTAACTATCATGTTTGTATACTTGTTTCTAGTCTTTTTGAATAGATAGATACATAGATTCATAGACATAAATATATCTAAAGTCCCCTTTACTGCCACCCTAAATCCAAATACCCTTCCCTTTTACAAAGGAATCCTTACTGTGAGTTTAATTTAAACCCTTCCAATCCATTTATAAGTGTTATATACATACATATTTTACATGTATATTATATGTGTGTACTCATAATTTTATTGTTTTTTGTGTATGCACGTTCATAGTACGTAAATAGCTTCAACCTTCATCTGTCATCCCATGTATTATTTTTTAAGTCGATATTACACCTTGAAATTTTTCTTTTATATGGGTTGAATTGATTGTTTGCATTTGCTGTATACTATTCCATTTTACATGTACTCAATTTTATATATTTAGCTAATGATGAGAATTTAACTTGTTTATTCTCAAAGATTATATTCCGAGTTACATCCTTATATAATACAGGTCTCTTTGTTCACATGTGAGAGAATTTCTCAATAATATAAAGCCAGAAATAGAATTGGTAGGTCATTCAAAGAGCTATGAACTCTATGTAATTACTTCATTGTCCTTAAAAACTTGTTGCAAATAAATTTGAATTACGCTTCTTTGTAATAGGTTTAAGTTAGATTTCTATCTTACTGAATTTAGTGAAATGTCACCCAAAGATTCCTGTGGATACTAGCATGTACTTTGGAAATAATGGGAATCATCTTGAATCTTCACTAAGTTTTCTAGTTCAGTTCATGTATAATTTCTTGACTTTATTTCTATCAATGATGGTGCATCCTTATACATTGATTTTGGAAAGCAATACAAATAACTATGTCTCAGGGTTAAGTATGTGAGGCTTTCCAGCCTATTTCAAACTAGAGATTGAAAATAAGAACAGATTAATGCTTCTAAACATGCTTATAAGCCTAGAATATTGAAGAAAATTAAGCTCCAACTTTATTCATTTTAGAAATAATTAGGCTTTACATCTTAGTTAAAATATTAAAATAAAGTTATACCAAGCCCTAGTCTACTCATTATTCTTAATATTTAATATTTTAGAGTGTCTTTATCCCATTCGGTCTTCAAGCCACTAAGGACATACTGCATTCAACTACCATGCCAAGGCCTGAGTAGCCAGTATAAATATTCCTAGGACCTGGTCATTGACCTGAAGGAAGCTTATTGTCAAAGGGAGAAGAAAGATACATTTATAACTAAAGCCAGGGAAGAAATAAGGATAACTTAAAAAAAACAAACAAAAAAAAGACTTCTTGTGGGTAGAGGATGAAATTATCCTGGAACAAGCAAGAGCAGTGGGAACCATGCAACTATCAATCCCACACTCTTGTTTTACAGGTGAGGTCCTTAATCTCTAACAAATGCAAAAACTAGTATTCAAGTCTCCTATCATGTGTGATAGGGATAATGTCAGAGTGCCTGGTAAACCACAAATTAGTTCAAGGCTGCCAATTTTCAGTTTGGCATTTGGGGGAATGAGACACAACGATGATGATAGAAAACTAAATATGTTTTAGTGGTTTCCCCTGTGGAATCCAAAGGAGATTTAAATAATTTGTTAACATCTAATCTAGCTGCCTGTTTTTGGAAACTTAAAGCAATTCAATTCTGTGCTTTTCTGTTCTTGTGTTTGAAAATTTTAAACAGTTTTCTGTTTAAACAGTAGATCATATCAATTGAAATGAATCAAATTATAAGGGCATGAAGGTTTCCATAGGCTTTCTCTCATCCAGATCACCAGATTACATTTCATGAAATAAAATGGCTCTTTATCTTAATACTCCAGATGCTATAGAATGGTATTTGTCCCCATATACCAGGTGGATTGGTAGTTACTCTGCTAGTGCAAATGTATTTGCATTAAACTATCATCAAAGAAAGAAAAGGTACAATTTATTTCATGTGTCCATGAACACCTATGGAGGACCGTATGACACTTTTGAATACCAAATGAAGTCATTTTGAGCCATAATATTTTAATGAATAGCAAGTGATTCTGTAACAAGAAGACCCTAAGCATTATTGTGACCAATTCTGTCACAGTTCCATGAGTGTTTACCAACAGTATCTGTAAGTTATATGCCATAGAGCAAATATTGTGATTTTTAAAGTAGATTATGAGATATAGTTCCATACTATGAGGTTGTAACTGCCAAGTTAGAATTTCTGTGCACATTTGATTCATACTCTAGGAAACAAAGCACATTTATATAGCAGGATTGAGTAGAAAGAACATATCCCAATATTACCATAGCTATGACAACAACGCAATGTAATTTTACATTGCCTAATGCCTCCATCCTATCAGCCATTGTGTACTGTTGTTTTATTTTAAATGCCATGTATTTTTCTACTTTTCTTTACTTAGTTTCAAAATAAGTTGATAGAAGAACAATGGAGTTAATGTTTTTATGAGTTGAGAAAGTACAGGATATAAAATTAAGTGAAAATTTGGGGGATTGTCTAAGTGATGAAAAAAGTAAGCATAAAATATTTACTAGAGAAGCACACAAATGATGGAAACTTTAGTAGGAAGGGCAGTAAGACAAGAATATGTGAATGGAGTTTCAAAGGGTAACCTGTTCTTATAGAAGAAGCCAGAGAAATACTGTAACTACCTCAGCTTGGTTATCCTTAGTCATCAAAACAAATAAGATAATGGACATAAAGATAGTTTGAAAAATAGAAAGCAGTAACTTTCTGTAGGTTAATACTATGATAATTACCAAATACTGCTTCAAGTAAGAAATATACCAATCTTTCACCTAAATAACATATTAGAGCCAATCCTAGGCTTTAAACTTATCAAATTCTGTACTTTGTTCTTAAGAGTCTTCCTTATTCATTTTTGTTTCACAGTATACAAGAATTTGGCTTCCAGTTTTCCTTCCTAGTACAAAGATGCTGATTGGGAGAATTAAATGAGGAAATATGCAGGAACTCAGCACAATGTATATAAAGATAACTCACTGACACATAGTTGTGCGACACGTACACAGTTACTTAATTCAGGTTGACTATAACTATAATCTTGTAAATTATATCATGGAATGATAAGGTCAGTATAATGAAGTCATATGAGCAGAATATGGTAGTTTGGAATAACCTGGGTTACCATGATATAATTTCATTACTTTGGTCAAGTTACTGAATTTGTAGGGGGAGGGTATTAGTTACCTCAAGTGTAATATTAACATGTTATTCTAAAAAGGTTGAATAACAGGCAACCTATAAACTTTATCATACATAAAGATAGCTTCATTTTTTGCTTTGTTTTGTTTAGCACTCACAATGTTTAATTTTTAAATTAATTGCCAATTTTAAAAATGTAAGTGATTTCACACAGATTCAAAATTTCTATCAAAAAATTGGATGAGCAGGCCACACTGAGCTGGCATTTCTGTATGGCAACAATTAACTAGAGGTTGCCCCTTCAAAAGAGGCATGAACTCTCCTGTTTGCCATGTTCTCTACTTTGCCATTTTGTAGGGCCTATTGTCTCACATTTACCTGCTGTTTACATCTGAGCCCTCTACCTCTTAAATTTGCTTCTCTTGGTCTTAATGATGTCTGAAGTTTCTATGAATGCTACCACTCTTTGCCTAATAACTATCCACTCAAATGGCTATATTAAATGTTTGGTTATTAAAGTTCATGAAAAATATTAAATTTATTATTTTAATGCTTTATTTTTACCATTCAGGCAAGAATAATAAATTACTCGAGTAAAGTTGGTAATACCATGACAAAAAATTAACTGAAGAATTTAAACTATACTGAATCTCAAGTTTACTAGCATATTAAAAGCATGATGATTTTCAAGTTATTTTGCAGTTTGCATCATATGCAATGGTGACAGTATTGTTTAATACCACCTGACAAAGTATCCATTATTGGTAAAATGGACTTTCTACCTGGATCTTATGTGCCAACAAAGGGCCTGCCCAAGCAAGAAATCCATAAATTTAGACTTTATCAGCAGCACCCAGTTGCCACAAAGACATAAGACGATGCCAAAGAGACCAGAGAATATAAGAATGTACGCCAAATTTGGTTGGCTAATGTGCTGTTTGCAAGAAAAAGTATTAAGGTTTTCAGCCTTGTAAATCTCAGTCTAGAAAATCCCGTTATGATGTTACCTCTTAAGAATTCTGTTGTATGGCATATAACCAAATGAGAAAAGTCCATGAAGTACTAGATTTTGGTGATAGAAGGCAAGAGACAGATGATTAAATCATTAAATTTAGTGCACAAACAAATAACATCTATTTTAGCCCTAAAATATCAGGTCACAGAATTTTGATATCTTGGTTTGGATGGTATAGTGTACATTACAATAATGACTTCAGTTTCTGTTCTACCTATCTATCTATCTATCTATCTGAAACATTTTATTTAGAATGGAGGCAAACAACCTCTAAGGAATTACATTCGTATTTGTTCATATCAACAAATGAAATTAGAACACTAAAAAAGAGTAATAAAACACACGTGAGGTTTTTGCTCAGCATATACCCATGAGGATATTGTTGGTTTTGTTTTAAAATCATGTTTTATGGTCTTTATTCAACCAGGTAAAGGATATCAGAATCAACTATCCTGCTGAGTCAGGGACAAAGTGAAAATCAAGGTCGTTTTTCAACCTGTGTTTACTAGAATGTCAGTTACTCTTCTGCTTTGACACAAAGCAGTCAGAGCTTTAGTGCACAGCCTGGGATCACAGGCACCCACTCAGCAATAACCTCCAGGCTGCTGTCTAGAAAGCAGTCTCTCTTTACCCTGTTTGCAGTCAATATAACCTGTGAGCAATTTTTAATTAAAAAATGAAATAGTTAAATCTAAATCACTCTCAACTCTTTATTTATACCAAAAATGATTTCTTTTAAAGTCTGGAAATAAAAAAGGCACATTTTTATTCTCTCCAAAAGTTAGGATTTATTAATAAATAAATAATGTCCTGGCTATTTATTTGTAGACTCTAACAATCTGTACTTTAAGGTCAGATAATAATAGTAATTGTGAACATCTCTTGAACATTTGTTGTGTGTCAGGCTCTATTTTAAGGACTTGAGATACATATGAAAAATGTTTATTTAAATATAATAAGCGTATATATATAATTTAATCTTTAAAACAATGCTTAGATGTAGTCACAATTAAAATATCCATTTTGCACATCAGAGTAGCATATAATACAGAAGTTTCCGTAACTTGCTCAAGTCCTAGAGCTGCTAATGGTGGAATTAAGCTGCCGATCATGTGTTAGGCTAGAAGCAAGCCTTCTCCACTACACCATGTTGCCTCTTCATTTCCCCAAGAACAAAAAAATACTGAAACACTAATTAATGAGCTCAGGTGAGCAGTGTAAAGAACAGCCCAAAGCCAACTTTGGGAATATGTGTTACGTTTAGGATCCCACAACAATTTACATTGTTTTCTTTTCTTTTTTCCAGAGGAAAAGTCATTTGTAAATTCTTCCTGTCAGCATGCTTTTGCGTTTCAGGTCACAGTGTGCAGTGTACCACAGAGATAAAAAGTCAACTCTAAATTTTCAATTGTTACATTTAAATATATCCATTCTGAATTCCACTGGAATCCCTGCCTAGTAGTGAATTATAGGGGAGCTTTTTCCTAGAGGGGGAAAAATCCACCTCAAGCTTGATTAGTATAGTGTCTCCTGTTCACTTTTTTTCAGGGTTTTCACAGTAGAATACATCAGGGAAAGGAATATTTTGTCCCAATCCTCATTTCCATTCAAAACTTCTAACACATAATAACACCAAAGTTTAATGATTCTGAAATAAAGTTACCACTAAGAGGGATTATAGTGGGGCAAATCACAGCTTCTAAAGTTAGACTACTTAGGTTGGGACTTTGCTTAACTCCACAAGGTGCCTCACCTACAGCAAACTGTGTAATGTCTCTGTGCCTCAGTTTCCTCATCTGTAAAATAGTAGCACTAGTTTTTGCCCCTAAAAGTTCTTAGGAGCTAATCTACGTACAGTATTCCAGTACTTAGTAATAAGCTCTCTATTATTGTTCATTGTTATTATCAACACCATCATCATCCAGTTCTTTTCCCTCCCTTTACACTCGTATTATCCATTCTTCTTCCAAAGTCAGAAAGTAGCCTCAAAAATTATTGTATTCAACCTATTTAATATAAAAGAATAGTTTGATATCAAAATTTCTATTATTTTTTTTATTTTTTTCAAAAAATATAATAATCATTTACAAAATCTTTAACACTGATAGTCAATTTATAGGATGCCCTTGCCTTTGAATTTAGGAATTAAATCTGTCCTCCAAACTGATTATAGAGTTTTTAAAATGGCAGAGTGGGGATCCATTCATTGTAACTCATTTTGTGTTTAACACAAATATGGGTTCCTTAGAAGAAAACATATCTCTTAGAACCTCCATCATTTGAGAGGTTTGAACTGCATTAATAAGAGCTGACATATTAATTAATTCAACCCTCGGCTCTTTCTTTCAACTCCTGGCATACAAAGCTTAAGACATAAGTTGGTTTCTAAGTTGTCAGCCCAGTTTAAGAATCCTTTGTTTAACAGTCAAAGCTCTGGCATCAACTTCTGGGTATTTATGTTTGGATCATATCAAACTAGTGAACTGCTGATAGCATTGTGGGCTTGCTCAGATGCCAACCCATGATAAGCTATTTGCCTGTTACCCTATCATGCAAATGTGATGTGTTAAGTGCTTTCTGATGTTTTAAAGTTGATCAGTTTCATTTCTTACAAGAAAAATTAGAGAAATAAAATTAGATTAGTGGTGAGTTTAATATTTGCAAATCCAGATTTGACCCTATTTGGCATTTGACATACAAAAACCAACAAGAGAAAAGAAATCTGGTGGATAGATAATTAAGTAGATTTTTTACATATACTGTTCCCTATCTCAGAGAATGGTAACACCATTCATTCATGTTACCAAGTCAGAACACAAGGCATCTAATACTTTTTCCTCACTAATCCACCAACAAGTTCTAACAATTTTACATCCTAATTATCTTCATAATTTCACCTCCTCGTCATCGGCACTAGTACCATCTTGTTTCACAGCATCATCACCTCATACCTGGACCCTTGTGAAAGCCTCCTGAAGGTCTCCCCACAGTCGCTGTTCTCCCTCATAATCAGTTCTCTCCAGGGTAGCCAGTTATCTTTACAGAACACATCTGTTTATAACACTCTCACCTCCAATTCAGTTCTCTTCAGGCCCATCTCCCATACTGCTCCTATCCGTGCATTAAACCCTTTAGCAGTGCCTTAAAACCTGCTGCATACCCACTTTTTCCTTGGCCTCTCTACTCCGATTAGATTGCCCTGTCAGGACTTTAGAGTTTTTATGTTGCTTCCTTTCACAGGGTCCTAGTGCAAGCTGGTTTCTTTGCCAGGAGCACACTCTCCCTCCTCCCTGCCTAGTAAGCTCCTAACCACTCATTAGACCTAAGCTCCATCATCACTTCCTCAAGGATACCCTCCCTGGCCAATTTTGATGAAATCAATCCCATTGTTAGATGTTCTTACAGCGTCATGAGTTTCTACATTAGAGTGTTTAACATGTTCAGTAGTTACACTTATTCACTGAATTAAGTGACTATTTCAATAATATCATCTTCCACTAGACTGCTGGTTCTTTGAAGGCAAGAACTAAGGTATTATTTATGCTTTTTGTTCACCTCTTTTCCCATTGTTCCACACAGTACCTGATACAAAATACAAATTCAATGACTGTGTTTTAATTGAATGAATAAATTTTAAAATGATTTTTTTTTTACTATATGTAGCTTTCAGGTTAGACATGTTAGCATAAAAAATGATAATTTATCCACCTCCTTACTATTAGAAAATGTAAAGTACACTTATCTTTATATTTCTTCCACTTAGGAGGGGGTTTACACTTTATTCATCTTTGAATCTCACCCCTTAGAGTAGTGCCTCTCACGTGGTAGGCACTGAAGATATATTATAGGTGAATAAGCAAATGGTGTTGCATGAACTTCATAATTTTTTAAGAGTAATATTAAAATAACACTTTATAATTGTTTATGCCAGTTATTGAAGGATCTTACTAATTCTTCTGCTGTCTAAGAGAAACCCTGAACATACTCTGCAAAGATTTGCCCTCCAGGAGCTGTTATCCTGATTTCAGGGAAGGGAGCCATGTGAAACAATGGCTGAAATCCAAGTTGGTGATAAGCTCTAATTGGACCACATAATTAGTCAATTACATAACCATGAAAGGCATGCAATGTTTCTAAATCTGTAATTGCAATGTATTCATTGCAATTGGATCCAGAGGAAATTGAAACTGCAGTGCTATTTGTTGAGAGGCAGAAGTTATGAGAAAAACTACTTGGAACATTCTTTAAAGAATATGCTTAATTTATGAGTGTTCCAAAGTTTAATTCTCAATCAGACTGTAATATAATCATAAGAAAGAAAGATACAGGTAGAAGCATGGTCAGAGATGAGGTAGATCTTCATCCTGAAGGCAATAGGGAGTCGTGGAAGGAGAAAACAGGAGTGAGGCATGCCCACAATTACCTTTTGGAGAGACAATCCAGGTGCCAGAGTGGAGAATGTATCAGAAGTAGCTCAGAATAATTAATATTTTTTAAATGTCCAGGCTACCCAAAGTTATCTACAGATTTAATGCAATCCCTATCAAAGTTCAAATGTCATTTTTCACAAAAATAGAAAAAAAATCTTAAAATTTGTAGGGAACCACAAAAGACCCTGAATAGCCAAAAGCACTCTTGAGAAACAACAAAGCTGGAGACATCACACTTCCTCATTTCAAATTATATAACAAAACTATAGTAATAAAAAAAAAGCTTGGTATTAGCATCAAAACAGACAAATAGATCAATGGAACAGAATAGAGAGCTCAGAAGTAAACATATGCATACATGGTCAATACATTTTTGACAAGGGAGCTAAGAATATACAATGGGAAAAGGATAGTCTCTTCAATAGTGTTGGGAAAACTGGAGCCCTATATTATACCATAGACAAAAATCAAGTCAAAATGGATTAAAGACTTGAACATAAAATCTAAAACTGTAAAACTCCTAGAAGAAAACGTAGGGGGTAAGCTCCCTGACATTCACCTTCACAATGTTTAATTTGCTTTTGACATCAAAAGCAAAGCAACAAAAGCAAAATAAAAACAAAATAAATAAATAAACAAGTGAGACTATATCAAATGTAAAAGCTTCTGCACAACAAAGGAAACCAACAACAAAATGAGAAAGCAGCCTAGGAAATGGGAAAAAGTATTTGCAAACTTTATATCAGATAAGGAGTTAATTTTTAAAATATACAAGGAACTCATGCCACTCGATAGCAAAAAAACAAACAAAAAACCATTAAAAAGTAAGCAGAGGTCTTGAATAGACATTTTCCAAAGAAAACACAAATGGCTAACAGGTACATGAAAAGTGCTCAGCATCACTAATCATCAGGGTAATCAAGTCAAAACCACAATTTCACACCTTTTAGGATGTCTGTTATCTAAATCAAGAGATAAAAATGTTAGAGAGGAGGTGGAATAAAGGGAACCCTGTACACTGTTGGTGGAAATATAAACTCATATAGTCACTATGAAAAACAGTACGGAGGTTCCTCAAGAAATTAAAAATAGAACTACCATATGATCCAGTAATCCTACTTCTGAGTATATATCCAAAGGAAACAAAACCATTATCTAGAAGAGATATCTGTACTTCCATGTTCATTGCAGCATTATTGACAATAGCTGAGCTATAGATACAACCCAAGTATAAGTCAACAAATAAATGGATAAAGAAAATGTTAGATAATTATAATATGTAATTGAATATTATTTAGTCTTTAAAAAAGGAAATTCTGTCATTTACAACATGGATGAATCTGGAGGGCATTATGTTAACTGAAATAAGCCAGACAGAGAAAGACAAATACTGCATCACTTACAAGTGGAATCTGAAAAAGAAATGTCAAACTCATAGAAACAGAATAGAAAAGTGGTTGCCAGGACCTGGGGGGTGGGGGAAATAGGGAGAGGTTGGTCAAAGGGTACAAACTTTCAGCTATAAGATGAATAAGGTATGAAGATCTAATGCATAACGTAGTAACTATAGCTGATAACACTGTATTATATAATTTAAATTTCCTGAGAGAATAGACTGTAAATGTTCTCATCAAAAATAAAATAAAATAAAAAAGTAAATATATGAGGTAATGGATGTGTCAATTAACTTGATGGGGGGGGAATTCTTTCACAGTGTATACCTATATCAAATCACCATGTTGTACACTCTCAATATTTTAAGATTTTATTCCTCAATTATGCATCAGTAAAGTAGGAGGAAAAAATAAGCTCAATTTGAAGAAGGTAGATGAGCCTATTTTATTAATCCAAGGAGATAAATGATGAGGACCAGATAAGGATTTTGAGCTGGGTGAATGAGTTCAAGTAATCTTTAAGTGATGCAACTGAACTGATAGAACATGGTTTGTGATTGAATGTGTAGCTTTCTGCCTTGGCAGTGGGGTGGACTGAGGCATCCTTCACTTGTATGTAAATTGAGGAGGACGAAAGCTTGACTAATAGATGTGGTTTGGGATGTGTTCTGCTTGAGATGCCTGTATAAAGATAGACTTGTTTGCTCCTCCAGCATCTCATATTTACACATCTTATAGCAATGACCACCTTTTATTGTAACTGTTATTCTTTAATTAGTCTTCTTCACTAAACTCAATTCTTTGAAGAACTTAATTCCTTGTTTTCCAAGTGTGTAGCTCAGTTCCTCACATGTGGTAGGCGTTCAGTAAATATTTTTTAAAGGACCGAATGAATGCCATTCTTTGAATGAATGATATAGAATGCAGAAATGAAATTATGAAGCTTAATAGAGAAGTTAGGGCTAGAAATAGTTTATTGTTCTTGTCTATTGTTCTAAGTCATCAGCAGATAAATGATTCATTAAAGGCAGTTATGAAAGTTTAGGGAATTTTTCAGAAATGGAAAAGGAAATATTTGAGTTGGAGAAATAAAGAGCCAAAAAACAATAATTGGGAAACTTGGATTGAGAATGTTAATTGGAACAGTCAGCTGAAAAGGAAAATCATAAATAAGTTTATAGCCACTTCAAACTCTGTACCTTAATTTAAAAATAGACCTTTTGAAGTAGGGCCAAGGCTTTTTATTCTGAATCTTTCTTTTTCTCACCTAAACTATACTTAAAAAGACAATGTTTATCATTTCCAAATTTGATTTTGTTAAAGTAAGAAAATTTAAATAGTCTGAAGCAGTCTAAGTGGAAAATTAACAATTCTTTACATTCTCCCCTGAAGTTTCATCACAGTTCTTGTCCTTACCCAGTTTGACATGTGGGTTTTTTTTGTTGTTCTCATTTCTACCTTAATTTTCAAAGCATGTATCATTGATACACATGCACACACAATCATGTGTTTTTTGAGGTATTATTTAATAAAATTATATAATTACTAAGAAAATGACACTGACTTAAGTTGGTTACAAACACAACTGAAGCTTTAGCAAGCATTCAACCCAATTTGTAGGAGCAGAAATGTGCAGGTGTGTTAGAAACGTGCTCACTTGCCTGTCAGCAGTAAGATCCAGTTGTGCTAAGAAAATGGAAAATTTGGATAATTCAGGCCACTTAAGTAGATATTGTTTAAAAGAGCTTCTACTGTATTTTTAAAGTGTTATTTGATTGACCTGAGACAGCAGAAGTGAAATTAAAACACATGTTTTTGGCAGAGGGGAAAGAAAGCCAGTAGCTATAATGAGATGAGAAAATGGAAATAACATTTCATGAGCTATTCAATGGGGTCTTCTTAATGCAGACCAGAATATACAAATAATAGACTTCTTTAGCTTTTTATTTTGTGTGCTTATGGCCAAAAATTCCAAAAATTCAAAATAATGTTTAAAAAATTAAAATTCTTCTTCCTCCCCACTCCATATCCCATTTCCCAGAACTCACTAATTATTTTAATTCTTTTGGAAATGGTTACTTGCACAAGCGTATTTGTATGTGTATCTATGTCTCCCTATATCTCTGTATGTCTCTTTTTCAATCAAAATTTTATATGGGCAGTCTCTATGAAGATAGATAAATTGTTGGTAGTTACATAGATCTTCTTTCTTACAGCTATATAGAACTCCACTGTTTAGATATAGCATAATTCTTTTAATCAGTTTCCCATTGATAGAGAACATTTCTGTTTTCAATGGACAGTTCTGTTTTATGTGTGATGTCCTTGCATTATTGTTAACAGCTCTTCCATTCAATCTCAAAATTGTCCCAGTTCAGATGATAAATTGTATGGTCACCTACCTACAAATAAACATTTAGTTTATTTCCATTTTTTATTACCCACATATTGAAATAAAAATATTTGTTCATAAACCTTTCACACTTGTGGGAATATTTCTGAGTGTAAAGAATTATAATTGGAATTGCTGGTTCAGAGAGTCTGTGCCCTTTTAATTTTGAAAAATATTACCAAATGACCCTTCAAGAAGTTTGTACCAATGTATACTCCTTCTAAGAGCAAACATAAATATCCCAGAAGAATCTGAATTAAATATAAGTTCGTTACCAATTCCTTCCTGACCTGGCACTTTCCTATTTCTCTGATCTCATAAATACTGTCCTTCCTATTATCCATTTTACTATAACCACACTATTGTCAATAGGCAAAAAATACCCCTACCTCCGGACATTTGCACTTTCTGTCTTAATTGCCTGGGATACTCTGCCCCATATTCATATATAACTTTCTCCCCCATTTCATTTAGGCTTCTGTTTCAGTAGAGGTCTGCCCTGACCACCTTATGAGAAAACATTGCTCTGTTAACCACTACCTAGCCTTTGACTCAGATTTATTTCTTTTTATCAATATCTGACATGTTGTTATGTGTTTCTTTCCCTTCTCCTTTCTAAAGTGTTAACTTCTTGAGTCAGAGACACCTCCTATCTTGGTTCCTGCTGTTTTCTCATTGCCTAGAAATGTGCCTGGCATATGAAGGAAACTCAGTAAATATGTGTTATCAAATGAATGAATCAAAATATAAGAGAATGTTTGTTTCCCAAACTGGGTGTCATCAAACATTATCTTCTTTTGCCAATTTGATAACAATGGTATCTTGTAATTTTAACTTTCTTATCTTTAATTGTGAATAGATTGTACAATTTAGTATCTTATTAGCAATTTTTAATTTATTTTGTTCTGTGAGTTTTCTCTACATGTCTTTTGTTAGCCAGTCCACTTGAGTTAGTGATCAACATTTAAAACGGGACTAGGAAACATGGTTGTGTGTTTCCTCCACTGCGTTAATTGTCTGGGTGCAGAAATGCAGTAGACAGTGTTGGGTGTAATCTGGTAGACAAATATAATGCAAGGATAGCAAGGTAAGTGCATCCAGTGAAGTGGCCATGATGGTGAACGTAGAATATTTTCTAGGTAAAGATGCAAGTGAGAAATTTGGAGGAGAGAGTTTGAACACAGAAAAGTAGTAACATCAATTGATTTTAGGTCTCAGTAGAGTCAAATAATTGTTCTAATTTTTTCAGAGGTTCTGCTGAGAAATCAAATAAAACCATCAAGATACTTCTACTAAAAACTACCAACATAAAGATTCAACTTTACCGATGGGTGGTGTGATTTTAGAGAAGTTCAAACAATCGAAAGATTAATCTGGAACTACTGAGTAAAATAGATATTCATAACCCCTATGATCTAGTGGCTAGCTCTATATTAGAGTAAAATGCTCAACATAGTTTGTGGTGGCAGGTAGTTGGGGGCAATCTGAGAGAGTGGATAGGTAAATTCAAAGGTGAAATATGGTGGATGCACATTGGGTTGTATATTATGTGCCAGTTAACAGCAATGGTTTACAATTATTGTGCTGTTATATAACTCATCCTTCAACTCTACATTCATTCTACAGTTTTCTCTGTGATGCTAGAGCTGGGATGCTACAAACTGCTTTTCCCTTGAAAGGCATCTTTCTTTCTTAGATTCTGCCGAAAGGAGGCGCTAGAAGAAATAATTAGGCAGGGATCAAAGGAGGATGGAAAGTTTTCCCTGATCCTGTTTTCTTGATTTTCCTATATTTGTCATAGTTACTCCAACAGCCCCAGTTGGGTCAGCCTCCAGCTTTTTACAGCATCCTCAGTACCTGAGCCCTCCCAGATTTGTCAGCAGTGGCTATGTGGCGCCCCCCGCCCCCAAGAGGTCTGAGCACCAGCTGCATGAAATCCTTTTCTCTAAGCTCCTAGTTTTCTTTCCCCTTTTGTTGCTCCAGCCCTAAGTTTCATAGCTTTTTACATGTGGGTTACCTTATACATGAATTGCTCTTAGGTATGGGTTACCTCTGCTTTGTCTCTCTGTGTGTTTTTAGCTCTCCAAAAGTGTTGCAGCTAACTCTTTTTATTATATCCCCGCTACGTGAAATGACTCCTGTAGTATTTCCTGTAATAAATATATATTCAAAACAGTGCTGACTCTGAATTTGGCTACTATGGATACCTCATCTAAGTGGAATCATACAATAGCAATGTGAATGTACTCAATGCCACTGAATTGTATACTTAAAAGTGGTTAAAAGGGTAAATTTTATATTATGTATATTTTACCACAATAAAAAAAACAATGCTGAGTGGGGAAAAAAAAGAAACAAACTGAAATCTCAACATAATATATTGCTTTAAGTTAAAAATATAACTATGAAAAATAACTCTACATGATTCTCCCTAAACATTTGCTTTAGGGCAGTTTCTCAGCCACAGCACTATTGACATTTGAGCCAGATAATTTTCTGTTGTGGAGGGGTAGGGGGATGTCCTGTGCTTTATTGGAGGTTTAGCAGCAGCCCTAGCCTCTCCCTGCTAGATACCAGTAGCACCTCCACCCAGCTGTGACAACCAAAAATGTTCCCAAACATTGTTGAATGTCTTCTGAAGGACAAAGTCGGCCCCCTTCCCCAGTGATTTGGAAGCACTGCATTAGGGAATGACAACAAATTGTCTAATTTGTGAGTTTGGGGAAAATCCATCTGCTTCTACCTTATCTTCTTTGGGATCTATTTGCTTTCAGAGAGTATGTGCTCTGGCCCATTCTCAAAGTCATGGTAAGTTTAGTGGTGAAAACTTTTCTTTCAAAGCCTGTGGATTCTCAGTGCTAACTATGGGTCAATATTAGGCAGTTCATCATTTGTACATACTTGAGCAGCGTTCCCCAACTCTCTCAGATACTTTTATTTCAATATGTCTGACTCCTCTATCTATCAGTATTATTTGTTAGCTCCTTCAAGCCTCAGCCAGTTCACTGAGCTGGGCAGCATGAGATATGAGCCAGATGTGGATTGAGGTATTTCTGCTCCATGGCTGAATTATCCTTTTCAATGTACCCTCGTAATGATAAAGTGTCCCAGGGGTCTTTGATTGGTCCTGCTATTTTCTGTCTTCATTCATTGCTTATATGTTCTCATGTGGGCTCACACCTTTTAATGCCATCTCTTTGATGAATCCCATTATTTCTCTGCTAAACTCTTATTATCTACTAAAAATATTTACTTGGTTATCTAATAGGTATATCAAGTACTACATCTCTGAAAATAAGTTTCTTATTTTCACCCCACCAGCTCTGTCATCCAACCTGCTCTTCTTGCAGTATGCCCTGTTGTAGCAAATGGAAGCTCCATTTTCTTCATTGCTTAGGCCAGAACTTTAATTCTTCTCTTTCTTTCATCCTCCACAGCAGAATATTAGAATATTCTGTTCACTCATCTTCAAATATATCCAGAAATTTTACCACTTTTCATCACCCTTACTATGAGTACCTTGATCCAAGCCACCAAATCCCTTACATACCTTTGAGTATTCCTATACTTACCTCATCACATTCTATCTTCCACACCAAATTCAGTATGGTTCACTTAAAATGTAAGTCTCACTGTGACTTTTATATGCTCGAACTTTCCAATAGCTTCACATTCTAGCTTCACTCTAAGTAACAGCCAGAGCCCTCCCTGTGGTCTACACGGCTCTGTGTGATATGCCTTCTCTCCATCTCTTCAGTCTCAACTCCTTCTTGTCACTCCCCTCCAGCCGTTCACTCCGGTCCTTTGTACTTTCTGTTTCCTATGCCTTGAATGAACTCTTCCCAGACAAACACAAGGTACTTTCTCTTTCTTCCTTCAAGTCTCTGTTCAAATGTCACTTCAACAAAGAAATCTTCCTTGAATACTTTATTAAGTAACTTTCCCACCTTCTCCCTCTCTCCTGCTTCCCTCTTTTTGTTCCACTAATCATAGCCTAACATATTGTACATTTATATCTTTATAGGTGTATGTTATTTTTCTCCTACAACATTCACATTTCATGAAGGCAGGAATGGTGTTTTATTTATTACTCTTTGATACCTTGTGCTGTAACAGTGCCTGCCATGGGCTCCCAGCTCATATTTGGTAAAATAGTAAATAACTGGACTTCTCAAAATGTGTTGAACAGCATAGATAGACTTAATTTGAGATGGGAAATAGATTAGGGAATAGAAATTCAGCCGAGGGTAGAGTGGCCTTGTAGTTAATTTAATAAAAGTGCTCTTTTGACCTATTTCCAAGCCATCCAGCAGCAAAATCAAACTTATTTAATAGTGGGCCCAAGAGTATACATACAGAAGCAATGCTTGGGACTCTAAGAACAGTCTGATGAAATAGATACAGGACTGCACAAATAGGCTGCTGATTTCCTCCCCACATGGTGATGATCAAACTTTTGGTTAGCCATAGAGTTAAGAAGTAAAACAAATATAAAGCTAGAGAAATTAGGAATGGGGGACCCACTTTCCTCTGGCTTTATGCTTCTGTGTAGAAACTAACTCTCTTTGTTGCTTTAGGCCTCCTTACCTGCACCTCTCCAAGGGAGAAGATGTGAATGATCTGATGAGTGTAGCTTAGACAATTTCCTGCTGCTTTCTGTTTGGGAACTCAGAGAGCCAGAGCTTTGACCTGCTTCTAGATCTTTTGGTAAGCCTAGCAGTAAAAGCTCCACCCTTAGCAGGAAAGGATTATGTTTTTTCTGAGGGTAGATACATCTTTTTCAGGGATGTACTATTAGCAAATCCATATGGATAACAATCCTTAAGCCATATGTTCAGATTAGCCATAATCAGTAATAAAAGTGCTGCTTGGATCTCATTTACCTGTTTGAACATTTGTCATTCTCAGTTGATGCGGAAATCAAGCAAGAGGGAGAAATGTGTGATGCATTAGCTCCTTCATTCCAGCTACTTCATACTTTTGCCTCTTTAGAAATGGATTAGCTGTCTATATCTTGCAGGTTTGTTAAGAACATTTAAGTTGATATATGTAGGAGTACTCAAAACTAGTGTGAGAAATTCAAAATATTTTTCTTCAAAGGAAGCTAGGAATATCCCCTTTTCAGTCTGGGTGTACCATATCAGCCCGGGCATACTGCATACAGCACAGTCACAATGTCCAGTCCTAACCTTTGAGAACCTTCCTGAATCCCAGAAGTTTTAATGATGCATACAAACTTCTATGATGCCCAGTTCCTATCATATAGAGTTTTAAAATGAATGAATGTAGATTAGTTCACTAAAAACAAACATATAACTTTGCATACTGAGGTCATTTAATCAATAATAAATTACTGTTATCAGCTAAAGGACTTCATCAGAATAAAAGTGACACTGCAGTCACAACAGTAAGGCACCACTCCACTATGTCTGTAGGTTAAGTAATTGTCATCCTTTGAAAAGTCTGAATAAAAAAGGAACAAACTATTACTTCAAGATAGGTAAGGGGGGCTTCGCTTCTGCCCACACCTGTGTCTTCAGCACATCAGTGGAGGCGCTGCCCTTTGCTAACCGCCAGTCCTCATAGGAGGTGCTGCAGGAGGGCCGCTCCAGTACCTTCTGAGCCCTGACGGCACCCCCAGGTTGGCCCCTCCAGCAGGCTGCAGTGGCAGGGGGCAAAGTGGCCCCCTAGAGGCACTGTGCCCCTCCAGCCAGCCAGACTCACTGGTGCGGGTCATTTTGATCCAAACCTTCCTGTAAAAGGCCCATTAAGCCGAGGGTTTTAGAGGATGCGCTTCGCTGGCCCTGGAGCCCACAAGACCTGTGAGGTCGAGGCTACTGCCCCCAAGGGCCAGGCGCAGCTGCCCCAACCCGAGGGCGTCCTGCCTGGCACCCGGCTCCGTGGCCTGGGATTCCTGCCAGCCCCCAGGCCCAGGAGTGGGTGTGGCCTAGCCCTCTGGGCCGGGAGGAGGCAGGCGGCCCCTGTGCCCACGCCCACGTGCATGCCATGCCAGAGGCCGACACGCCGATAGGAAGAGGAACTTTTCCTGCCGCCCCTGAGCAGAACTGGGCCATTTCAGAAGAGCTTTTTCCTGGGCACCAGCTTCCTCCTCCAACACTGGAATGCGTGTCTGACTTTGTGTGCTGTGGTTTTGATTCCTGGATACTTCTTTCATCTACCTGGATTACACAGCAAAAGAAAGCTACTTTTTGTTGTTGTTCTGTTCTTACCAACATGGTCAAATTAAAGCTGAGATCTGAAACAATCTTTGAAGGATTGCAAAACGTCATGAAAAGCAATAGGCTTAATGCCCCATGTTAGGAGAAAACAAAGGAAAGGCTGCTCATCTCCACAGGGACCATGCATGACAAATGTTATTCGAAAAGTGAGAAGCTATCATGGACATAGGAGTCAGAGACATTGCCTGATCAGTGTCACCCGAGATGTTGTTTTATACATCATCCACTGCCCACTTTAGGAGTATGCACGAAGAAGTTTTTTTTTCAGAATAATGTTCATTCTGCCATAATGGTTTATTTTATCGTTGTCATATTTGGAATCTCATTTTGATTCACATGTATGTCCATCTTATTTTGGCTTTCCCAAGAAACACCTTCTGAGACAAGGATTAGAGTAAAACTGGCAAAGAAGTGGTGAGGTAATATAGAAAATGGAAGTAGATGAAAAATCTACCATAGCAAGCTACTGAAACTTAATATCACAGAGAGACTCTGGGAAGCGATAAAAACACATGCCTTAAACCCAAAGAGAGCCATATGCCTGACAGGGTCTTCATGCTCTGGCTGGGTGTCAGGCCTGTGCCTCTGAGGTGGGAGAGCCGAGTTCAGGACATTGGTCCACCAGAGACCTCCCGGCCCCACATAATATCAAACGGTGAAAGCTCTCCCAGAGATCTCCATCTCAACGCTAAGACCCATCTCCACTCAACGACCAGCAAGCTACACTGCTGGACACCCTATGCCAAACAACTAGCAAGACAGGAACACAACACCACCCATCAGCAGAGAGGCTGCCTAAAATCATACTAAGGTCACAGACACCCCAAAACACACCACCAGACGCAGACCTGCCCACCAGAAAGACAAGATCCAGCCTCATCCACCAGAACACAGGCACCAGGCCCCTCCACCAGGAAGCCTACACAACCCACTGAACCAAACTTAGCCACCGGGGACAGACACCAAAAACAACAGGAACTACAAACCTGCAGCTTGTGAAAAGGAGACCCCTAAACACAGTAAGTTAAGCAAAATGAGAAGACAGAGAAACACACAGTAGATGAAGGAGCAAGGTAAAAACCCACCAAACCAAACAAATGATGAGGAAATAGGCAGTCTACCTGAAAAAGAATTCAGAGTAATGATAGTAAAGATGATCCAGAATCTTGGAAATAGAATGGAGAAAATACAAGAAACGTTTAACAAGGACCTAGAAGAACTAAAGAGCAAACAAACAATGATGAACAGCACAATAAATGAAATTAAAAATTCTCTAGAAGGAGTCAATAGCAGAATAACTGAGGCAGAAGAACGGATAAGTGACCTGGAAGATAAAATACTGGAAATAAATACCGCAGAGCAGAATAAAGAAAAAAGAATGAACAGAATTGAGGACAGTCTCAGAGACCTCTGGGACAACATTAAACGCACCAACATTCGAATTACAGAGGTCCCAGAAGAGGAAGAGAAAAAGAAAGGGACTGAGAAAATATTTGAAGAGATTATAGTTGAAAACTTCCCTAATATGTGAAAGGAAATAGTCAATCAAGTCCAGGAAGTACAGAGAGTCCCATACAGGATAAATCCAAGGAGAAACCCGCCAAGACACATATTAATTAAACTACCAAAAATTAAATACAAAGAAAATATATTAAAAGCAGCAAGGGAAAAACAACAAATAACATACAAAGGAATCCCCGTAAGGTTAACAGCTGATCTTTTACCCGAAACTCTGCAAGCCAGAAGGAAGTGGCAGGGCATATTTAAAGTGATGAAAGGGAAAAACCTACAACCAAGATTACTCTACCCAACAAGGATCTCATTCAGATTTGACGGAGAAATTAAAACCTTTACAGACAAGCAAAAGCTAAGACAATTCAGCACCACCAAGCCAGCTTTACAACAAATGCTAAAGGAACTTCTCTAGGCATGAAACACAGGAGAAGGAAAAGGCCTACAATAACAAACCCAAAACCATTTTAAAAATGGTAACAGGAACATAGATATCGATAACTACCTTAAATGTAAATGGATCAAATGCTCCAACATAAAGACATAGACTGGCTGAATGGACACAAAAATAAGTCCCATATATATGCTGTCTATGAGAGTACCACTTCAGACCTAGGGACACATACAGACTGAAAGTGAGGGGATGGAAAAAGATATTCCATGCAAATGGAACTCAAAAGAAAGCTGGAGTAGCAATACTCATATCAGATAAAATAGACTTTAAAATAAAGAATGTAACAAGAGACAAGGAAGGACAGACACTACATAATGATCAAGGGATCAATCCAATAGGAAGATATAACAATTATAAATATATATGCACCCAACGTAGTAGCACCTCAATATATAAGGCAACTGCTAACAGCTATAAAAGAGGAAATCGACAGTAACACAATCATAGTAGGGGACTTTTAACACCCCACTTTCACCAATGGACAGATCATCCAAAATGCAAATAAATAAGGAAACACAAGCTTTAAATGATACATTAAACAAGATGGACTTAATTGACATTTATAGGACATTCCATCCAAAAACAACAGAATACACTTTCTTCTCAAGTGCTCATGGAACATTCTCCAGGATAGATCATATCTTGGGTCACAAATCAAGCCTTGGTAAATTTAAGAAAATTGAAATCATATCAAGTATCTTTTCTGACCACAATGCTATGAGACTAGATATCAATTACAGGAAACAATCTGTAAAAAATACAAACACATGGAGGCTAAACAATACACTACTGAATAACCAAGATATCACTGAAGAATTCAAAGAGGAAATCAAAAAATACCTAGAAACAAATGACAATGAAAACACAACGACCAAAACCTATGGTATGCAGCAAAAACAGTTCTAAGAGGGAAGTTTATAGCAATGCAGTCCTATCTCAAGAAACAAGAAACATCTCAAATAAACAACCTAACCTCACACGTAAAGCAATTAGAGAAAGAAGAACAAAAAATCCCCAAAGTTAGCAGAAGGAAAGAAATCATAAAGATCAGATCAGAAATAAATGAAAAAGAAATGAAGGAAACAATAGCAAAGATCACTAAAACTATAAGCTGGTTCTTTGAGAAGATAAACAGAATTGATAAACCATTAGCCAGATTCATCAAGAAAAAAAGGGAGAAGACTCAAATCAACAGAATTAGAAATGAAAAAGGAGAAGTAACTGAGACTGCAGAAATACAAAGGATCATGAGAGATTACTACAAGCAACTATATGCCAATAAAATGGATAACCTGGAAGAAATGGACAAATTCTTAGAAAAGCACAACCATCCAAGACTGAACCAGAAAGAAAAAGAATCCAACAGCACATTAAAATGATCATACACCATGATCAAGTGGGGTTTATCCCAGGAATGCAAGGATTCTTCAGTATACACAAATCAATCAATGTGATAAACCATATTAACAAATTGAAGGAGAAAAACTATATGATTATCTCAATAGTTGCAGAAAAAGCTTTCCACAAAATTCAACACCCATTTATGATAAAAACCCTCCAGAAAATAGGCATAGAGGGAACTTACCTCAACATAATAAAGGCCATATATGACAAACCCACAGCCAACATCGTTCTCAGTGGTAAAAAACTGAAACCATTTCCTCTAAGATCAGGAACAAGACAAGGTTGCCCCTCTCACCACTATTATTTAACATAGTTTTGGAAGTTTTAGCCACAGCAATCAGAGAAGAAAAAGTAATAAAAGGAATCCAAATCAGAAAAGAAGAAGTACAACTGTCACTGTTTGCAGATGACATGATACTATACATAGAGAATCCTAAAGATGCTACCAGAAAACTATTAAAGCTAATCAGTGAATTTGGTAAAGTAGCAGGATACAAAATTAATGCACAGAAATCTCTTGCATTCCTATACACTAATGATGAAAAATCTGAAAGAGAAATTAAGGAAACACTCCCAATTACCCTTGCATCAAAAAGAATAAAATACCTAGGAATAAACCTACCTAAGGAGACCTGTGTGCAGAAAACTATAAGACACTGATGAAAGAAATTAAAGATGATACAAACAGATGGAGAGATATACCATTTTCTTGGATTGGAAGAATCAACATTGTGAAAATGACTATACTACCCAAAGCAATCTGCAGATTCAATGCAATCCCTATCAAACTACCACTGGCATTTTTCACAGAACTAGAACAAAAAATTTCACAATTTGTATGGAAACACAGAAGACCCCGAATAGCCAAAGCAATCTTGAGAAAGAAAAACAGAGCTGGAGGAATCAGGCTCCCTGACTTCAGACTATACTACAAAGCTTCAGTAATCAAGACAGTTTGGTACTGGCACAAAAAACAGAAATATAGATCTATGGAACAGGATAGAAAGCCCAGAGATAAACCCACACACATATGGTCCCCTTATTTTTAATAAAGGAAGCAAGAGTATACAATGGAGAAAAGACAGCCTCTTCAATAAGTGGTGCTGGGAAAACTGGACAGCTACATGTAAAAGAATGAAATTAGAACTCTCCCTAACACCATACACAAAAATTAACTCAAAATGGATTAAAGACCTAAATGTAAGGCCAGACACTGTAAAACTCTTGGAGGAAAACATAGGCAGAACACTCTATGACATAAATCACAGCAAGATCCTTTTTGACCCACCTCCTAGAGAAATGGAAATAAAAACAAAAATAAACAAATGGGACCTAATGAGATTTAAAAGCTTCTGCACAACAAAGGAAACCATAAGTAAGACTAAAAGACAACCCTCAGAATGGGAGAAAATATTTGCAAATGAAGCAAGTGACAAAGGACTAATCTCCAAAATATACAAGCAGCTCATGTAGCTCAATATCAAAAAAACAAACAATCCAATCCAAAAATGGGCAAGAGACCTAAATAGACATTTCTCCAAAGAAGATGTACAGATTGCCAACAAACACATGAAAGGATGCTCAACATCACTAATTATTAGAGAAATGCAAATCAAAACTACAATGAGGTATCACCTCACACCAGTCAGATTTCCATCATCAAAAATTCTACAAACAATAAATGCTGGAGAGGGTGTGGAGAAAAGGGAACCCTCTTGCACTGTTGGTGGGAATGTAAATTGATACAGCCACTATGGAGAACAGTATGGAGGTTCCTTAAAAAACTAAAAATAAACTACCATACGACCCAGCAATCCCACTACTGGGCATATACCCTGAGAAAACCACAATTCAAAAAGAGTCATGTACCACAATGTTCATTGCAGCTCTGTTTACAATAGCCAGGACATGGAAGCAACCTAAGTGTCAAGTGACAGATGAATGGATAAAGAAGATGTGGCACATATATACAATGGAATATTACTCAGCCATTAAAAGAAACGAAATTGAATTATTTGTAGTGAGGTGGATGGACCTAGAGTCCATCATACATAGTGAAGTCAGTCAGAAAGAGATAAATACCGTATGCTAACACATATATATGGAATCTAAAAAAAATAAAATAAAGTGGTTCTGTAAAACCTAGACGCAGGACAGGAATAAAGACACAGATGTAGAGAATGGACTTGAGGACATGGGGAGGGGAAGGGTAAGCTGGGACAAAGTGAGAGAGAGCCATGGACATATATACACTACCAAATGTAAAATAGATAGCTAGTGAGAAGCAGCCGTATAGCACAGGGAGATCAGCTCGGTGCTTTGTGACCACCTAGAGGGGTGGGTTAGGGAGGATGGGAGGGAGATGCAAGAGGGAGGAGATATGGGGATGTATGTATATGTATAGCTGATTCACTTTGTTATAAAGCAGAAACTAACACACCATTGTGGAGCAATTATACTCCAATAAAGATGTTAAAAATAAGTAAGGGGGTAATTTTGTATAATTATTTGTTTATTAAGTAAGTGATTTCTACTCTAAGGGATTAAAAACAATAGTGATGGATATTAGAATTAATTTTTTTATTGTGTTTTTAATTTGTATTACCCTGTTGGTTAAGGATGTTGAGCACCTTTCCCATGGGTTTACTGGCCATTTTGATATCCTCTTGTTTTTTGTTTTTTTTTTAACTTTAAACACAAAAACAAGGACATATCCAGCAGCATGACCCAGCAGTCTCACCCAAGAGAAATGAAAATATATGTCCACATAAAGATGTGTATATGAATGTTCACACCAGCTTTATTCTTAAAAATACAACCCTGGAAAAAACCGAAGTGTTCCTCAATCGGTGAATGGATAAACAAATTGTGATATATTTATCCTCAACAATAAAAAGGTACAAAATACTGATACATTCAACAACTTATATACATCTGAAAAATGTTTTTCTAAGTGAGGTCAAACATAAAACACTACATTCTTTATAATTCCACATGTATGACCTTCTAGAAAAGGTGACAGAAAGATCAGATATTAGGTGATAGGGTCAGATCAGGCACTAAGCTGCAAAGAGGCACACGGAAATTTTTTAGGATGTTGGAAATGTTTGTGGCTTCATTATGGTGGTGGTTACATGATCATATACGCTTGTTAAAATTCACCTGCAATGGGAAATTTATTGTATGTAAATTTTACCTCAATAAATGTGTACAAATATATAGAATTAGAAGTTACAAAGAAGGAAGTAAGAGAAATGTTTAAAGAACAAAAGTATGTATTTTTGCAATGTATATAGAAAAGGAATATTGAAGCCACAGAATACAGTGGGGTTTAAACAAAAACTGTTTTTATTTTTCTTCAACTACTGCCTTCAAATATGCTCTCTCAATTATCCCTCACTCTCTCTTTAATTACTTCTTGAGCCTATCCTATTGTTTTCAGGCTCCTTTCATTTGTGGGAATACTTTCATTTTTATAATTTAGATGCACTTTAAATATTAAAGACCCAAGATTTTCAAATTTAATTTTGAATTTCACATTCAGTTCAACCTCTTTCCCTCTCCCTCTGCTTAGGTTTGACATGTGGCTAAGACACCCATAATAGGGAAGGGTTTAAAACCAGTATTTAACTCTATTTTCCTTCCTCACTCTGCCTCTCCCTCTCACTCTTCTGCTTTTCTCTTCTTTCTTTGATATATCGAGGTTAAGGAAGAGAAATAGGAGAAAAATGGCAAAATGATATATTATTTGACTGCTGGTTTCTTTTCTTCTATGTGGAACAGTCTTAAATGATCACCTGAGGTTTTCTCATGGGTCACACATCCCTGATGTGCAGTGCACTTTCTGCCTGATGTATTGGTACACCCTTAGCTTCTATTCCCAGGGGTCTATTCATTACTTTGTACTACTGGTATCCCCTTACCTACAGGCTACCCTCCAATGCAGAATTCTTTCACAATGGCTTACAGCCTGGCTAACCTCCATGACCTTCATTCAAACCCATGGGAAATTCACTCATCTTTGTCCCACAAATGGTGGGTGTACGTATGTTGCTTCTCACTGGTTTCCCAAATCTCTCTGCTGTTGCTCACTGTTCCAACCAACATTCTGCCTTCAAAATTCTGGTAGGAAGCAGGCACATGCCCCCAAAGTCCAGGGTTAAAGAGGAAGGCCAAACATACCATTTTTTATTAATAAATTCTCTAACTTCACTTTCTTCAGCTCAAATGGCAGACCCAGTACAGCCTGACTGATTCAGCTGCTTGGCGAGCATTGAACCAGGGTATGAGATGTTTATGCAGTTACCTCCACCTCTGCAAGCACCTCTTCGAGTGAATGTAGTAGGGTGGGGAGGGGTCAAACACTTGCCTTTCTCCTCTACTAGAAAGGGAAGAGAAAAAGCATTTTCTCTCTAAGCCTATAATTAGCTTTCCTAAAGGCTCAAGACCACTGATGAGTTGGTGATCTCAGGAACATCTTATCTACCTTTGAGAAGCCCTGTAAGTCTTACTAAGCTCTGCAGTCTGGAAGCTCCTTAGCTGCTATGTAGCATTGTTTGCTATCAAGTCAGTATCTTCCCACCTCCTGTTACATTCACCCTTAGGTATGAAGGAAGAAATCTGGGAAGCATATTTCCCAGAATCCTTTGTCAGCACAGTGTGAGTCTGACTCTGCCAGTAAGAGATATTCACAGGAGTTTAGGAAAACTGAAGAGAGAGAAAACCATTGTTCTCTGATGAGAGCTTCTGGGTAGGTATGGTATGTGGGTCTTGGCAGGTGGCAGATGAGAGGTTTTCAGACACCTGCAGGCATCCTACTCCTCCTTTTGGTGCTTTAGGCAGATGGAGTCTTTGATGGCATTTTCCCTGCAATCCTTGTCCTCCCAAATTTGGTGAAAACAAACAGTGACCTTCTTGAATATTGTTCTCCCAGCCATTCTGATAGTTGTGAAGTCTGTGAAAACTCTTAAATTTCTTTCTACTCCAAATTCCTAGAGTGGCTTTTTCTTTCCTGCACTATACTAATTGATGCAGCAACTCTCTTTAAAATGTAGAGGCACCTATCTCCTATTTTTCTCTGTTTAGGAACTCAACCTGAAATTCTCAGACAGTGGCATCTGGTTACATAGCCTGAGGGAAAATCAAGACTTTATCATCCTGATTATCAGTTACAGACAACAAAGATATGGATAAAAAGCATCAATAGAATCAGGCCAGTGTCCTGTTGTGGGCTCTGGCCGGAATACATCACTATAATAGAACCCTTTGTTTAGGGGAATGAAGATTGAATAAAAACTCTTGGGCACCCATTGGTATTTCCCACCTTAACTCAGTTGAGTTATGTATGTTAATAATACTATTTACTCAACTTTTCTTCCTCTGTAGTCATAACTAGACAGCTTAGGTAATAGGAGCTTAGCTTAGGGATAAATAAGAAAGTGAAGGAAGCATTTTTTTCAGAGGGCTTCATGAGAAACAAGAGCATCATTCAGAATATCTGCACAATCACCTAGTTAGGAAGCATACAATATTTGAATGTCATTCAGGGCGCGTGTCACTCTGGTATTCCAACAGCAGGCTGATGGCCCAGCATTCATACGAGGAGTTGTCTCCTCAGAAGCAGGCTTCTGTTGTTCTACCTGGCAGGCTCTGGTTCTTTCTGGTTGTCTTTTCCCTTATCGACCTCATTTCTCTCTCTGCTCTCCTCTTTACATCATGACTTTTGCTTACTGCCTTCTTTTTTTTTTTTTTTTTTTTGCTATACGCTGATTGTTTCCACAGAGCTCTCCCTTCAACTGGAAAAGAAGAGAAGTTAAGATTGGTTCAGTTGGTAACTTTTCAGGGTAAAGAATTTGGGAGCAGATCATGCCCTATCACCACAGCGGCTGATGGTTGGCATAGAGTTAGTTGCTTTCAGTCAGTCATCAAGCCTCATCAACTTATCCGTCCAGGGAAGTAGGTCCATGAGGCAACAACCACAGCAACTTAGGATATGAAGCAATCTAGGGATTATTCAGAAGGGTACTTTGGGTATGGCTGACTAAAAGTTGAAAGCCAATAAATTCTCTAAGATAGAAAGCAACTACATCTCTAAAGCATCTTCTATGACAAGATTATTTAACTAGTAATCATAGAAACAAACAAGCCATAGTTCTTGATACTCAGAAAACATCAATTGCATGATGTCTCATTTATTTAAAAAGAGGCTTTTGGAAAAAAAGAAAAGAAAATGGCTAGCAAGTTTATTTGACATAATATATTAGCTGATTTCAGAAATATAAACATGTTAAAAAATCAAGGCCTTAGGATTGAATAAATATGATTATTCTGTACTGGATTTGGTTCTATATCAATCTGAACCAAAAGAGGAGACCCCATGGAAAACTGGCTCACTGTTCTTTCCACCACAGCTCCACAGATCCTATCATTGGTTCCACTGGATCCAGTGAGGGGAAATGAGCAAAATGTGGTCATGGATATTGTAAAGTATAAGTCAATTAACATTTTTACAACAAATGTAAAACAATACTGTAATAGCAGATTGTCCCCTTCTACGTCATAATTCTGAAAACTTAATAAAAGGGTGCATGGTCATAGAAAACAAATTATTGCTGATTGTAGAGGACATGGAAGAACATCCATCAGTCCAACTTAACTTCCATTTATCCCTACTTGTTTTTCTACACAAGTAGAAAGAATCTAAATATAAGAGGACATACAGTTCTCTAAGATTATTAAATATAAGAAAAATACAATATTGAACTAAATTAAGAGTTATAAACCACAAATTTAAGACATTCCAACAACAGCTTGTTTTTCTTTTTGCATGTTCACTATTGTAAAATAAAAAAATAATAACAATCTAGTGAAAGAGTCTGAAATGTCTTCATTCAACATAAGGAGCCTTGGGAAGTTTTCTTCTTCTGTCACTTTAAAAGATGGTTGTCAGTAGGTCAGGCCCCTCTCTGCTGGAGCCCAGTGTAAGCTTTCTGTCTGTAGTTAAAATGACCATGCCTATTCCACACTTCTACTTCTTGACTTTTGTCCCTTCTCTTCCTTGGCAGTCAAAACAGAAAAACCTAGAGAAAGTTTTGCTCCTGCCTTTAGACCTCTGTATGTTAGAAAATGTTTATTTTTATAAGTAAACAATGCGACATTTATAAGCAATTACTAATGGTTATTATGTAAAGTGATTCATGTGCTGACTAGCTTTATAACACCTCCTTTAAAACTCTTCTTATTTATATTTTGGATCTAACAATTAAAAATTGCTTTTTAATAAGGGTAGTAGCAACAGTAATATAACATTTATGGAGAGCTTCTTATATGACAAACACTATGATAAGAAATTTACAAGTATTATTCCTTTACACAGAAGAGGGAGCTAAGACTTAGAGATTTATGTAAATTGCATGTGATCATTCAGATAATAAGTGAGAGATCTAGGTTCTGAATATAAAAAAGACTGACTCTAAGCTGTCATTCTGTGTCATACACACTTTTCTAACAAAGTACCAGATTTGGTTGTTTTGGTTCATTGCTTGTCTATCTTGGTAAAAGTTACTATTATTTGTAAGTAATTGTACTTTGGAAAATATCCCAACCAAATATGTCCAATTTTTTAATAGTTCTACTTTAAAATACAATTGATCATTTTTAGGTTAACTAAATGTAAATTATTTATTCAGACTCTTTTCTGTTTTTAGTAAGTAGCACACAAGATATTGAGTATTCATTTGTTTTCTATTTCCAAAGCACATATTGAAAATAATATTATATAAGGAACATTAGCTGTGCATCATTCCTTTCATAACATGCATTTCTCTTTTTACCCATAGTAGATTTTCAAGAAATGTTTCTTAAAATAAAACCCAATTTTTTTTCTGCTGGTCTTAAATTTCTGAATAAAGTTGCCAATGATTATTAAAATCTCATTATTGTAACAATAATTTCAACAATCTACATTCTTTGATACCTTAAAAAGCACACACAGGGCTTCCCTGGTGGCACAGTGGTTAAGAATCTGCCTGCCAATGCAGGGCACACAGGTTCGAGCCCTGGTCTGGGAAGATCCCACATACTGCGGAGCAAATAAGCCCGTGCACCACAACTACTGAGCCTGTGCTCTAGAGCCCACGAGCCACGACTACTGAGCCCGTGAGCCTAGAGCCCGTGCTCCGCAACAAGAGAAGCCACCGCAATGAGAAGCTGGCGCACCACAACGAAGAGTAGTCCCCGCTCACCGCAACTAGAGAAAGCCCACGCACAGCAATGAAGATCCAATGCAGCCAAAGATAAATAAATAAAATTTTTAAAAAAGCACATACATTGATCAAAAAAAAAAAAAGCACATACGTTATTTGATTCAGTTAAAATATTTATTAATATCCCTCTCTTCAATTGTCTCCCCTGCTCCTCTACCTTCCTGACATAAAATATATTTTTTATTGTTTTTATATTTATATTTTCTCATATTTTATCTTTCACTCTAGTGGTGGTCTCAATGAGCCCAAACAATTTGAAATCATACTTATAAATGATAATAGCAACGTAGTGCCCACATTATGCTTTTTACTATGGTATGTTCTAAGATTAAAGAAACTAAGAAGTTATTTATACACATCAATTTTTTTCTTTTCTATACATTTGTTTCATTTTATTTTGAGATAGTTCAGGTGTACAGAATAGTTGATAAATAACACAATAAAACATACTCCTTATACAGATTCATCACTTGTAAAAACCTTGTCACAGTTGCTCCTATCTTTCCATCTTTCTTTCCCCTTTCTTTTTCTCTTTTCCCTTTTTCTTCCTTCCTTCTTTCCTTTTCTTTCTTTCCTCTTTTGTTCTTTCTTTCTCTCTTGCTTTCTTTTCTTCTCCTCCTCCTCCCATCCCCACCCCACCTCCTCCTTTTCTTTCTTCTCTCTCCTCCCCCCCACACTCCCCCCGCCAAAAGACACTAGTAGGCTGAGGCAGTATAATCCTTCACATCTAAATACTTTAGCATGCTTCTTCTTAAAGCAAGGGCATTCTCCTACAAAACCATATCAATACTACCTAAGAAAACCAACACTAATTTAATAGCATTGACCAAATACAGATCATCCTCAAATGTCCTCAGTTGTTCCCAAAATGTCCTTTATAGGGGATGGTTGTTTTTTCAATTCAGGGACCAAGCAAGGTTTACATAGTACATTTGGCTGCTATGTGTCTTAAGTCACCTCCCTCGTTTCTTCATTGTATTTATTTATTAGAATGGTGTGGTCAAATAGCCCTGCAGATCATCCTATACCCAGATTCTTCTGACTGCTTCCTCAGAATAAAACTCAGGTGAAAGTTATGAAAGCAACTTCAAACCACCAAGATTATGATGTGCTCTTGGGAGGCATATCAAGTGAGGCCATCTCACCATTGACAATGCCAATTTTAACCACTTGACTAAGATAGTGACAGCCAGACCTCTCCATTTTAAAAGCATACTTTCTGATTCAATCCTTCCCTTCACTCAGTAGCTTTCAACAACACTCATTGTTGATCAAGTCTGCATCTATTGTTTTGCTAGAGTGGTAGTCAGTTTTCATTATTCCCCTTGTTTTTATTACCTGGCATTCTTCCTTAAAGGAGAGCTTCCTTTTTTTGTTTTTTTCTTTCTGGCCAGGAAGGTGTTCTACATTCTCTTTGAACTTTCCTTGTCCTGGAAATCCCCTATTTTTCTCCATGAGATCTGACTTCTTTTTAGAGGGAAATGTCTTTTGTAATGGGAGTTAAATATGCTCTTTGCTTTTGAAATGTCACTATTTCTGTGTAGTTTCAATGTACAGGGCAAGAAAACGTATGTGTGGTGTTTGTTTCTTAAGGTTTTTTACCTTTCCTTTAAAAAATGCATCAAATATTCTGTGAGAACAATATAACATTATTTACACAAAACTTTTTAGAAGTTCCTTTACAAAGATGGTACACTTAAGGAAGTATCTTCCCTAATATGTTAATAATTGACTAATAGTATTTAAAAAAATGATAAATCCATGGGTGATAACTGAATCCAAATACTAACATTGTCCATTTGAACTTGAAATGCCTAGGATGTCTTGCCAGTAACAAATGATTTCACATACAATATTAAACGTGCCCTTCCATTAAGCATTTGTCTTTAAAAGCAAATTCATACTCACCGCATTGTCTCTCACTCTCTGCTCTAATTTAATTCAGACTACTTATGATTATTGTGAGCAATTATTTCTTAACAATTTCTTTCTAAATCCCATATGGTAATGATTAAAACTTGAAAGCTTTAAAATAAAAAAAAATGCAAAAAGAAATATTTTAAATAAGTTTAAGAAGCCTGCTTTGGGCTCTGGTTGTCTCTTTATACTCCATCAGGTCCCCATGCAAAGTTCCCCCATGGACTCATTTCCTTCTCAAATGAGTGAAAAATTCTTTTTATTCCCTTCAGCTCCTCTTGAAAAGAAAGGCTTTATTTAAAATAATTGATTTATTTTTGAGGCTACAAAATGCTGATGTTTAGACACGCATTTGACACAAGTGATGTATTATTCCTAACTTATATTTCAGTTGTTTATAAGCTGATAAGTTTTGAATCATTCCAACTGTCATTTCACCTTTACTCTGTTGCCTCATATTCTAATGTGAAATCTTTCAAGATGGGAGGCCTGAAGCTGCAAGGAACATTTATCATAAAAAATTAAAAACCATAACATACAACCTATTGATTCAGTTGATTTTCAAAAATTGTGCTCATCATGAAACTGCCTCGGGGTGTAAGCTCAGAATTAAAATAACAATTATAAAATCCCCAAGCTGAGTAAAACCAAGCAGTCTAGTTGAAAATATTTATACAAATCCATTTTCCCCAGAAAAGCATAGAAAGTGAAAAAACATAGAAGTAAAAAAAAAATTCTATTTTAAAGAATTAATTTTTCAGAATGAAGTTCAATTAGTTAACTCTTTTAAAGCATATATCTCCCATAAAACAGAAAGGGAGGAAACTGATGAAAGACAAAAATGGATGGAAACCTTGCTACAGATCCTGATGGTTTCTATAGCGGCTGCAATCTTCCTACAAGGAATTTGAATTTTCTCACTTCAGGGTTGCAGGGAATGACAATGATCTTAAAGGAATTGAACACTGTTTCCATTTTAAAACTTGGCTAGCTAATTAGGCAAAATTATAATTGTATTAAATGTGCATCTGTTACTATGCTCTGTCTTTAATGTTGGGTGCAAATATTTCAGGATCCAGTGATTGGTAACTACTTGGATTGGATTCTAAATTGTAAATGAGAAGCTTTGATTGTGTCAAAAACATATGAATTATTTTTAATTGGAAAGCTTAAAATGATGTTTATTTTAAAAATTAAAATAGATATATTCTGTTTTTGTTAGAATAATTTTTCTAACCATATGTAACTACAAATATTGACATTTTGTGGAAAATTATTAAGTTATGAAAATAAATAGAACTAGTGCTAGGTATGATGAGGTTAACAAAAAGTTCCATTTAAGATTTAAGAAAATGTTTATAAAAGTACTGCACAAATTTATTATTTTCTCCTTTTACTATTAAGATCTAGTTTAATAATATTACTATAAATATAATATATATCTTTTTAGCCTGGAAGTTGTTTAAAGTTTTACTTGTGGTCTCATATTTGTAAATGATCAGCGTTTGTAAATATTTGAAAATAATTTTTTTCTAAATTTGTAGAAGATATATTTCAAAGCATGACTATTAGTATGACATTACTAATTTCATTATTTACAGAATTCTACATTTTGTCAATGATCAGTCATGGTATGAGTTATAAGTATTTCAGAGATTGGGTTTCAGCATCAATAGACTGGAATTCTTAACTCCCATCCTTATAATAAAAAACCCAGAAATACTAAAAATCAATAATTTTTTGACCCATCATTGAACAGAGATCACAGGGCAAGCTGAAACCCCCAAATTTAGAGAAACAGTCACATCCAGAAAGACTTAGCTCCAGACATTTGCTTACCCGGAGAACAAAATATGAGAATCCTTAAACTAGTAGGAACATTTAAATGGTAATCTTGAGGAACTGCTGGAGGCAGAGTGCAGGCTAGCTTGAAAGTGAGAAACTCTTGGGGACTGCAATCATAAGAGGGCCCCACACTTATTCATACCTTTACTCCAGGAACCCACCAAATTCTCCTGGTGAGAACATGAGAAAGATTCCTTGATGGTGCTCGCTGGGAAATTGGGAGAATAGCCATCTTGAAACCCATCCAGAATCTTAACAAATGCCTAATATCTAGGGAAAAAGGATTCATAAGGAGACAATTCTGAAAACTTTTCCCAGTTGAAGGAAGGGAATATAGAGGCACGGAATATACAAGATGAATCATTGAGTGTTTTGTCATACCAAAATGTAAGACAGTACTCAAAAAAAAAGACAAAACAGTGGGGATATGTCAAAGGTCACAGGAACCAACTGAAAAAACTCTCAATGGTTCTAAACTGGAACAATTTGAGCAATAAAATATGGTAGCTTTGGATTCTAGCCCAAAGTATAAAATAAACATACGTGTGCTGGACTGATATAAATAAATGATTAAATAAAAAGATACATGAGAAAGAGAGACAAATCTCCAATGCAGAAGAATTACAAATAAATTATGTAGCTACTGTCTTCCCAAGGAGGTGGAGGATAAAGTCTCACCCCTCATGTGTGACCCTGATCAACATGGATTTGAACTGCACAATTCCAATTATACATGGATTTTTTTCAGTAGTAAATACTATGGTTCTGCATGATCCAAAGTTGGTTGAATTCTTGGATGCAGAGCCATAGATAAGGAGGAACTGCTGATATGGAGGAACCACAAATACAGAGGGCCAACTGTAAGTTATAGGCAGATTTTCAACTGTGCTAAGGACCAGCGGCTCTTATCCCCACACTATTCAAGAGTTAACTGTAGTAACTTCCTACTAATGATTATATCGTGGAAAGAAAGAAGAAAACTTTCAAGTGGAAAAAAACCCTAACAAACACTACCTCTGCCAGGAGAAAAAGATTAATATCAGGGATAAAGTCATGTTAATAGCATGTACCCTTGATATGATGTGATGAGAATGGCAATTTACATCTTTGGTCTTCCTTACCAAATCCATAAACACTGTGGAACCATGAGAAAAACATAAAACAAGCCCAAACTGAAGGACATTTTATGATATACTTGATGACTACTCCTCAAAACTATCAAAGTAATCAAATAAAAAAGGAAAGTCTAAGAAACTCTCATAATCTAGAGAAGCCTGAGGAAACTAAATATAATGTGATATCCTGGATGCAGTCATGGAACAGAGAAAAGACATGAGGCAAAAACTAAGGAAATTTGAATAAAATATCAACCTTAGTTAATAATAATGCTTCATTAGTTGTGAGAAATGTAATGGTAATTTCAACAATAGAGAACCTGAGTGTGAGGTATACAAGGAGTCTAATATTTCTGCAACTCCTAAACTTTCCTAAAATAAAAAAATGTATTTAAAAGTTGTTTCTATCTGATTTTCTTTTCTGTAGTTTTTTTTAAACACTGTTCTATTTGCTGTATTAATATTTTCATTGTAGATTCTAACCTGTATCAACTTAAATTTCCTAATTTGTGTTTATTGGTATTATGACATTGAATTCAAATTTGTCTTTATCATCTTTCTTCATTTGACTTAGTCTTAGAGAATTCGCTTAAGTTTAGTGTTCACTAAATATCTCACAATAATGGTATTTTTTAACATCTTAATGTAATAGACATTGTACAAAATAGAAACTCTGTCCTTTGGTAGAATGATTAGTAGCAATTTACCGACCAAGAACAATAATGCTTAAAATTGTTTTAGAGGCTCTTTTACATTGAGACAAACATAAGAATATAGAATTACATAAAAGAAATATATGAAGGCATTATGTACCCTTAAGAAAGAAGGCTTTTCTATTCTTCGTTATTTTTCTGATGTTGCACATTAGACTTAGATTTGGGAATCCCAGTCTGTTCTTAACCTGAGAGCATAGTTCCTAAAATCCTTAATTTTCTAATGATATTTTTTATCCTAAAGTTTTTGTGGTTAGAAAGTATCTTCATTTCATGGAATTACCGTGGTCTAAGTAGTTTTACAATATTGTAACAAAAGGACTAGTAGCTATTTCTTCATTTTTCAGGGAAAAAAAATGTAGAAACTAGACGAGTATCAAAATCACCAAATTCACAATCATGCAAAGCACAACAAAATTCCATTGCTCTAGACATAAATGTCACATGCTATGGTTGTAAATATTTGGTTAGACCAAATCAAAATTATTCATGAAAAACATATTAGGATGATCTTGGAGAACCTAAGCAAATTTTTTTTTTTAAACTCAAAAAACATTTTTTCATTAAAAAAAAAAGTATTTAGAACACATAAAATAGGGCAGTAGTCATTCTTTTTTCCTATCTTCTGGTACGGGATCCATTGGTGGCTCCTACACGGTTGCACTGTTGCTCTCCAAGCCCGTGTTACTATCACTGGTCCCTTCCTCTGCCAGACTGTCCACCCCCTCCTGCCCGCTCTCCTTGTCCTCAGGAGTAGACGTGCCTTCTTCACCATTCTGTTGGCTTTCTATCGTTTCTTCAAGGAGTGTCTCCTCTGTGTCCTTCAGGACGCTCTCGTCTTCTTTCTTTTCTTCGGTCTTATTAGCTGCTGGCTCCTCCTCAGGAACAATACTGCTCTGGCTGCGCTCAGCTTGCGCTGCTGCCTCTTTCTCCCTTTCTTCCTGCTTTTTGTGAGCCTGTTCCTCAGCCTGTGCAATTTCAGCTGCAGTTTTTTCCATATCCACTTCTACTTTCAAACCACACAAGCTTTTAAGTTCATTGTTAAATGAATCTGTGCTTTCCAGGCATTTCCTCTTCTTTTCTTGGTGTCACTCCTCTATCTGAAGAAGTTCAGCTTCTAGTTTTCACTGATGAACCATTAAGGACTGGACCTGTCGTTTGAGGACCTACATTCTAGCTGTTATGACAACTGACCGAACGTCTGGCACCACACCCTCACTTAGGATTTCACGAATGAGGCAGTGGTTTCTCTGGAAATGGGCTATGGCTGTTTGCTTCATTGAAAAGCCATCACCATAATCATCGGATCTTCAGCAGGCTGAATGCTCATGTAAGGTTTTCCTTTCTCCATGCGAGACTGTCTCTGTCAACTTTCTTCCTCTAAAGCAGCTTCTGCACGACTTTTTGCACTTAATCCAGTATATCCTGTGGGCTTGCATAGCATCTTGTCTTGAACTGGATATCTACTTGCTTCATGTGTGTTCCTTAACTACTTAACCAATAAGACAGAGTGGGTTTGATATCTACATTTTTTAATTCCCACACATCACATTATAAAGTATTATATATTCAGTATAGGTTCGCAAAACAGCTGTAAAGCTGAATTCAAGGGTAATATAATATTACATAAATAACATAATATCACATTTATTTCTAAAATGCTGTTACTTGCTTGTATCAGAGCTACTAATAAAAATTTTAGTGACTACAGTGAATTTCTGATAGTTTTTTTTTCCTACATAAACTCTTTGATAAATTTATTAATGAACCATGAAATGTCCAAAAAGCAGATCTTCCAAAAGACAAGTAGCAAGCAAAGCCTGGATAATCTACAAACTAGGTAAACAATTGTAAATAAATATATGTAAAGCCTTCACACTTGACTGTAATAATCATAGATGCCTTTATTAAAGTACCTTTTTAATGATCAATTTATGTTGTCTGAGACTATATGGAAATACATGCATAGCACTAAGATAAATTTCTAACCAGCTTCCCTTCCAGAAGCCAGTCTGCATGTTGCTGCCACATTGCTCTTCTTTTTTTTTTTTTTTTTTTTTTATAAATTTATTTATTTATTTATTTTAGCTGTGTTGGGTCTTCGTTTCTGTGCGAGGGCTTTCTCTAGTTGCGGCGAGCGGGGGTCACTCTTCACTGCGGTGCGCGGGCCTCTCACCATCGCGGCCTCTCCCGCTGTGGAGCACAGGCTCCAGACGCACAGGCTCAGCAGCCGTGGCTCATGGGCCCAGTTGCTCCTCGGCACGTGGGATCTTCCCAGACCAGGGCTCGAACCCGTGTCCCCTGCATTGGCAGGCAGATTCCCAACCACCGCGCCACCAGGGAAGCCCTCACATTGCTCTTCTTTAAAAAGCCTCCATCATTAGTGAACATAAATCAATTGAGAGATTGCCATGTTCAAGCACTGTGTCAGGGCTTAAGGGAAATAAAACGTGTATTAATACATAGTTCTTACCTTTATTAAAATAGTTCAGTATTCTCAGGTTTGCAGTTTTCTAGTTAACTCTCAGTTCCTTGTCTGTAAAGTGGTGACTGTAATAGTACCTACCTGACTACCTCATTTATTCATTCATTCATGCACACAAATCATTCTTTTTTTTCATAGCACTAGTATATTCGGTCACTGTTTTCTTACTCTGAATATAATAGTAACTAAGAGACATAAAATTCTTGACATTGTGAAACTTAATAGTGAATGAAACAGACAATATTCAAATAAACAAATAACTATAAAATACAATTTTGGGTAGAGATAAATTCTAGGAGAAAAATAAAGTCAGGCAAACAACTAGATATTAAATATGAATGGGGGACTGTTTTTGAAAGGGTAGTTAAGAAGGCCTGTCTAAATAATACCTAAATAAAATGAAGAAGCAAGCAATGATCGCCTGTGTGTGAGGAACATTTCAGGAAGAACTAGCAAGATGCAATAGCTCTGAGATAGAAATAAGCTCAGTATGGTATATTTCTGCTTGAGGAATAAAATGGAAAGTCAAGAGAGCAGGAATGAAATGAATCAAAGTGGGGAGAGTGGGAGATGAACCTGGAGTCATGGCCAGAGCCAGCTCATAGAAGCCTTAAGGGCCACGGTTAGAGATTTGGACCTTACTAGAAAGTCTCCGAAGAGCTTCAAGAGGACACAATTTCATGATTTCACTTTTTGTTTTTTTAAAGATAATTATTGTTGATATGTATAGCACAAGCCATAGATGGTGTATATATAGCACAAGCCATAGGTAGTGTATCACCTGGAGTTCTTGCTGGACACAAATGCCACACTCAATCTGGCTACTTTGTGGAAAGCTTAATAAAAGGACTGTTTATAAAGACAACAAATTAGTAAACTATAGAGCAATAAAATAGGGCCAATACTTGGGAGGTTTTACCACTACTGGACCCAGAAGCACAGAGGAGTGAAGTAGTTAGTGAAATGGGGAAAGAAAGAGCTGTGTGAAGAGGAGTGTCTGATAAAAATTAAGACCTTAAATTCAGGGACTGGTCAACCTCAAGTCACTCTGCATGGAAAGGTCTTGTTCCTAACTCTTGCTGTTGCCCCACGCACACACTCACCATTGGCCAAAACCAAATGCAATCTAGAATACAAGGGAGCCGGATGATTCAGTCTGTTCAGGTCAGCTTAGAGAGGTTGAGAATGGTGGTGAGTGGAAGATGGAAGCTTTTCAGTACTGGAGCAGGATTGAAAGAAGAGGACCTGTTTACAGAAACTTGATAAGTTCTAGGCAAGATTTTGTTGTGGCTTCGATAAACCCAGTAAGAATCTAGGTGGTTAAGAAGTGGTGAGACACTGTGATGGTACAAGCAGTACTTACTGATGGTAAATGTGAAAGAAAGAGGAATCAAGGTTCATTGCTGGTTTTCAGTTTGAACTACTGGACAGATTGTATGCTGTTTGGTGATATGGTAAGAGAGAAGGTATAGGAATGTACTTTGATAGGGGAGGCAAAGAGAGGATCTCCTTTGAATAGTTTAACTTTAAATTAGACATCCAAATGGAGGTTCTGAGCAGGTGGTTGAATATTTTAGTCCATAGCTCAGCAGAGAGATTGGAGTTGGATATGTAAATCTTCAAGTCACAAGTACATAGATAGTATTTAAAACTATCACAGTGAGTATAAATAAAGAAGAGCAAGAGTCCAAGGTTGGGACATTACAAGAATTAGGGATTAAGACGAGGTAAAAAAAATCTGAAAAAGAAACTGAGAAAGAATATACATGAAATGGGAGGAAAATCAGGTCCCAGAGCCAGAAAGTAAAGAGCTTCAAGAAAGAATTGTTTTTAAAAGTAAAGAGAACAGGCCTAAAATACAATTGGCATGACAAAGAAAAAAAAAAAAGTCACCTACTATCATTATCGCAAAGCTCACACTTTGGATTTAGCTAAATTATTTTTAATCCAATTTCTGGTCTTTGGTATATGCTTCACCTGGGGCTATTTTCTAACCATCAGTTTCTTCAGTAGCGTAATAGTGGAGGCTTGGTGTAAGTTCTTTCCTCTTGGATTTTAGCAAAGTAAAATAAGATTATGAGTGTAAATATATTAGATGAGTTTTATAAAAAATTTTCCAAAGAATTCAGAAAAAGTACAACTTATTTCTGATTTGGGAATTAAGAACAAATTTATCATGGAAGTTGCCTTTGGGATGAAAAGTGATTCAAATTTTGCTAAGCAGTGGGGAAAACAAAGAATTTTGAGCATAGGAAAAAATATGAGCAAAGACACAGCAATTATAAAGTATGGGTCTCATTTGGAAGAATAGCAAGTTGTGATGTTTTCTGGAAATTAGGTGTGAATAGTGAATAAGCCTGGGGCCATCTGTTGGGAAAAATCATAAATGACAGGCTAAGGGATTTGGATTTTGTATTGCAGACAGTAGAAAAACCATGCATGGTTATTGAGTAGGTGATTACTGGTGAGACTGGGCTTCAAAGGTTAATATAGCTGTGATGAGTAGGAAATATTGGAATAAGGAATGGTAGGTGTTTCATTGGATTTACAGTTAAAGTTTTAAACATTTTATTCATTTATTTTGGAAAAATAAGTGACATATATTTAGCACATTTCACTGGGCATATGAGTGCATGCTAAATATCCAGCCTTATTTTTCTATGTAGGCAAGAGAGGATCTCAAGTCCAGGGCTTTTCTAGCCTTTGTTATGAAAGTTCCTCATTACCTGATGGAATCAGAATGCTAGAGATTGCCTATATTCATGCATGCCTGACAAAGTATTCAAGAAAAACTTTATCATTTTTGTTTGAATAGGGTGAAGCCAGCACCATAGTAATGTGTTAATATGTAGTAAGTGGTGAAGTAACTCATTTTGAAGAGAGTGGTGATCATGTTGCTAATTGTCCAAAAACATAATATTGTACTCCACGAATCTAGCTAAGCCATTGCCCTGATATAAGGCTGATATAGTGGAATAAACCACCTATTCGAAAGGCAAATTTTGTGCTACCATAGATGAGGAAATGCTAGGAAAATCATTTGTCTTAATATGGGCTCGTTTGCTCATCTATACAGAATGAATTAGATTAGTGTCTTTATTATAGACTCTCAATACAATATGTTATAATTTTTTTTTGGATCCGTGTTTCTCAGTCTTAACCATGCAATCCTTTTAAAATACAAAATCTAGAGCTATTATTGGCACTAGTATCCTGCAAATACATTTTATGAAATATTGCTGTAGGCATTTGTCAAGGCCAGATGGAACAAGGAAAGTACACGGGCCTTATACTGATTTTATATCCTGGCTCTACCATTTATCAGATAATTAGCTGTGACCTCCTGACTTAATCTATATGACATTCCATTTGCTCATCTGTAATATGTTGACTAATGTTATCCATTCTGCAAAGCATCTTAAAAATCAGACTTAATGTACTAAAATCACTGCCTGATACTCACATGGTTGTTGTACCAAGCAGTCAATAAAGGGTGGCTATTTTATTATTATTATTATTGTTATTATATTAATATTATATTTACTCAAGCTTAAGTGCATTGATTTCAAACATAATATGGAAGATTAAAGATTTAAGATTTATCCATGAATTTTTAACATCTTTATTGAAATACAATTCATATACCACAAAATGTGCCATTCAAAGGGTACTGTTCCATGGGTTTAGTACAGTCATAGATTTAGGCAACCATCACTACATCTAAGTTTTGAACATATTCATTATTCCAGAAAAAAACTCTGTATCTCTTAGCAGTCACCACCCATTTCCTCCCAATACCACCCCAACCCTAGTCAACTACGAGTTTACTTTCTGTCTTTATAGATTTGCCATTCTAGATATTTCATTTAAATGGAATTATAAAATACACAATGTTTTGTTACTAGTTTCTTTCACTTATCACAATACTTTCAAGATTCACCCATGTTGTAGTATGTATCAGTACTTTGTCATTTTTTATTTGTGATATATTCCATTGTGTGGATGTACCACTTAATGTTTAGACATTTATCAGTTGATGGACATTTGTCTTGTTTCTATTTCTTAGATATTATAAGTAATTCTGTGAACTATCATGCTCAAGTATTGTGTGGAATAGTTTTTTATTTTGCTTGGTCACATACTTGGGAATACAGTTGGGGTCACATGTTATTTCTGTATTTAACATTTTGCAGAAAGGTTTTCCAAGTCATCACCTCATTTTACATTCCTACCAGCAGTGTATGATACACCAGCAGTGTATGTGCTAACTTCTCCACATCCTCTCTAACATTTGTTACTGTCTGTTTTTTATCATAACCATCCTAGTCAATGTGAATTAGTATTGCACTGTAATTTCAATTTCCATTTCCCTACTAACTAATGGTGTTAAATAACTTTTCACGTGCTTATAGGCCATCTGAATATATTCTTTGGAAAAATATCTATTTGAAGCTTTAGCCCATTTTAAAATTGGGGTAGTTTTCTTTTTTTATTGATTTGTAAGAGTTCTTTATACATTTTGGATGCAAGTCCCTTGTTAGATACTTTCTCCCATTCTATGGTTTGTATTTTCACTTTCTTTATGGTGTCCTTTAAAACATGAAAGTTTTTAATTTTGATGAGCCCAATTTACTTATTTTTCCTCTTGTCATTTGTGCTTTTGTGTCCTAAGATACCATTACTTATCCCAAGGTCATAATGATTTATGCATATGTTTTCTTCCAAGAATATAGTTTTAGTGGTAAATTTAGTATATAATCCAGTTTGAGTTAATGTTTTTATACTGTGTGAGATAAATGTCGATCAAATTCATTCATTTTCATGAAGATATCTAGCTGACCCTGCACCATTTTTTGAAAAGACTTTTCTTTCCCTATTTGATAGTCTTGACATTGTTGAAAATCAGTTGATGATAAATGTAAGGATTATTGCTGGACTTTCAATTTTATTCCATTGGTCTATGTCTGTCCTTGTGCCAGTACCATGCTGTCTTGATTACTGTAGTTTTTAAACTAAGTTTTGAAATCAAGACGTCTGAGTTTTCCAATTTTGTTCTTTTTCAAGATTGTTTTGACTATCCTGGCCCCTTGAATTCCCATATGAATTTTAGGATCAACATGTCTATTTCCATAAAAAATAAACCAGTTGGGATTTTAAAAGGCTTTTTATTGAATCTGTAGATCAACTGGAGTATTATCATCTTAATAATATTAAGTTTTCTGATCCATGAGCATAGGATGGCTTTCATTTATTTTAATTGTTAAAAATATTTTTCAACAGTGTCTTGTAGTTTTCAGTGTGTAAGTCTTGCGCTTCTTTGATTAAATTGATTCCTACATCGTTTCTGATGCTATTTTACATGGAATTCTGTTCTTAATTTTGTTTTTCGATTACCTACTTGTAGTGTATAGAAATATATTGATTTTTTTATGTTGATCTAGTATCCTGCAAAACTGCTCACCTTTTTATTGATGTGTAGTTTTCTTTCTTTCTTTCTTTCTTTCTCTCTGTCTCTTTCTTTCTTTCTTTCTTTCTTTCTTTCTTTCTTTCTTTCTTTCTTTCTTTCTTTCTTTCTTTCTTTCTTTCATCTATCTATCTTTCTGTTTTTTCTGTGATGTCTTTGTCTGGTTTGGATGTCAGGGTCATACTGACCTCATACAATAATTTGAGAAGTTTAAAAGAGTTTGTGAAAAATTAATATTAGTTCTCCTTTAAATGTTTGGTAGAATTCATTGGTAAAGCCATCTGGTCCTGAGTTTTTCTTTAAGGAAATATTTTAAATACTAATTCAATCTCTTTACTTATTACAGATCTACCAGATGTCTTTCTAGAATTTTTTTTCATCTGAGTTATCTAATTTGTTGGCATATAGTTGTTCATAGTACGTCTTACAATTGTTTTTTAATCTCTGTAAGCCTGGTCATGATGCCCCCACTCTCATTTCTGATTTGAATAATTTGCATCTTCTCCCTTCTGTTCTTGAGCAGTCTAGTTGAAGGTTTGTCAACTTTGCCTATCTTTTTAAATAGGCAATTTTTAGATTTGTTGATTTTCTCTATTGTTTTCTATTCTCCATTTTATTGATTTCTGTTCTAATCTTTATTATTCACTTTTTTCTCTTTGTTTTCCATTCAGTTTGCTCTTATTATTCGAGTTTCTTAAATTGGAAGGTTATTGATATGAGACCTTTCTCCTTTTTTTAAAAATATAAGTGGTAAAAGCTGTGAATTTCCATCTAAAACACTCTTTTAGCTGCATCTCATCAGCTTTGGTAAAGTTGTGTTTTTGTTTTCATTCTTCTCAATGTATTTTCTATTTTCCTTGTGATTTCCTTCTTGACTGATTGCTTATTTGATAGTGTATGGCATAATATCCACATATTTGTGAATTTTCATGATTTCATAAAAATTTTATAATTGCTGATTTCCATTCAATTTCCTTGTAGTCATAAAACATACTTTAAAAATAAAAATAAAACATAACTTTTTATCATTTCAAACAATTAAATGTATTGACGTTTGTTTTATGGCATAATGTACGATCTATATGCTGGATAATATTTCATGTACACTTGAAAAGAATGTGCATTCTACTATTGTTGGATAGGGTGTTCTGTAAATGTCTATTAGGTCTAGTTATTGTGCTTTTCAAGTCTTTTATATCTTGTTGAGCTTTTGCTAGTTTTATCCTTTATAGAAAGTGTTGTATTGAAATCTCCAATTATTATTGTCTATTTCTCCCTCAATTCTGTCTGTTTTTGCTTAATGTAATTTGGAGAGCTGTTTCTAGGTAGACACATAATTGTCATAATCCTTTTGTCCTTATGAAAAGTCTCTCTTTACCTGCAGAAACACTTTTTTGTTTTAAAGTGTATTTTGTCTGAATTAATATAGCCACTCCAGCTCTTTGGTTACCGTCTTAGTCTATTCAGGCTGCTGTAACAAAATATCATAGACTGAGTTGCTTATAAACAACAGAAAATTTATTTCTCACAGTTTGGAGACTAGAAGTCTGAGTTCAGGGTTTCAGCGTGGTCAGGTGAGGGCTGTCTTCCAGGTTGCAGACTTCTCATTGCATTCTCACATGGAGAAAGGGGCTAAGGATCTCTCTGGAGCCTCTTTCATAAGGCACTAATCCCATTCATGAGGGTTCCACTCTCATGAATAAAACACCTCCCAAATGCTCCGCCTACAAATACCATCACCTTTGGAAGTTAGGACTTTACCATATGAATCTGAGGGAGATGCAAACATTTAGACCATGGCAGTTACTACTTGGATAGTATATTTCTTTCATTTTTTCACTTTCAAGCAAAGTGTCTTTTAATATAGTGTATTTTGGCCTTTTTTCCCCTCATTTCATCAATCTCTGTCTTTTGATTGGAGTGTTTAATTCATTTACATTTAATGTAATTACTGAGATGATAGTATTTGTGTCAGGCATCATGCTATTTGTATTCTGTATGTTCTATATGGCTTTTGTTCATCTATTCCTTGATTATTTTAAATTTAGTATTAAATAGACACTTTTTCATATATCATTTAAATTTCTATGTATCATTTAAATTTCCACGTGTGTGGTTTTTTAATTATTTAGTTTCTCGGTGGCTGATCTGTAGATTACAATTAGCATCTGAATTTATAATAGTCTAGTTCAGATCAATACTAACTTAATTTCAATAGTATACAAGACTTTGACCCAATATACTTTTCTTCCCTCTCCCCATCTTTGTATTATTATTGTCATGCAAATTATATCCTAATATATTATAAGCCCATGAATACAGTGTTATAATTATTGTTTTATGTAGTCATTTTTTAATCAGATAGGAGAATACAAAAGTTACAAACAAAAGTATGTTTGTACTCTCCTTTTATATTTACCTATATAGTTACCTTTTATGAGTGTTCATTATTTCTTTGTGTGAATTTTAGTTACTATGTAGTTTCCTTACATTTCAACCTGGTATTTCATGGAAGTCTGTTAGCAACAAATTCTCTTAAGTTTTTGCTAATCTAGAAGTGTCTTTATTCCTTTTTCATTTATGAAGGATAGTTTTGCTGGATATAGAATCCTTGGTTGACAGTCTTTTAATTTCTACACTTCGATGTGTTATCCTATTATCTTCTGGCCTCCATGGTTTCTGATGGGAAGTCAGGTGTTAACCTTACTGAGAGTTTCTTGTATATAATAAGGTATATTCTTCTCTTGCTGCTTTCCTAAGTTTCTGTTTTTCTTTGAATTTTGTCAGTTTGACTATGATAAGTCTAGGTATGAAGCTCTTTGAGTTTATGCTACTTGGAGTTCATGGAGCTTCTTAAATGTAGATTCACACCTTTCATCAAATTTGGGAAGTTTTTGGCCATTATTTCTTCAAATGTTCTCTCAGTTCCTTTTTCTCTGTCTGTTGTTATATGTGTTAGTATGTTTGACAGTGTCACACATCACTGAGGCCCTGTTCAGGTCACCTCACTTCTTTCCTTTCTGCTCCTCAGACTGCATAATCTCTACTGACATCTTTTAAAGTTCACTGATTCTTTCTTTTGGCGGATCAAATATGTTGTTGAGAATCCTTATTTCAGATTTCAGCTATTGTACTTTTTAACTCCAAATTTCTTTTTGGTTTCATTTTATAATTTCTATCACTTTATTGATATTCTCTGTTTGATGGCAGGTTGTTATTATACCTTCTTTACTTTTTAAAATATGGTATTTTTTAGTTCTTTGAACATATTTATGGTGGTTCATTTTTTTTTTAAAGGAATTCCTTTATTTTTATTTATTTATTTATTTATTTACTTATTTTTGGCTGTGTTGGGTCTTCGTTTCTGTGCGAGGGCTTTCTCTAGTTGCGGCAAGTGGGGGCCACTCTTCATCGCGGTGCGTGGGCCTCTCACTATCGCGGCCTCTCTTGTTGCGGAGCACAAGCTCCAGATACACAGGCTCAGTAGTTGTGGCTCACGGGCCTAGTTGCTCCGCGGCATGTGGGATATTCCCAAACCAGGGCTCGAACCCGTGTCCCCTGCATTGGCAGGCAGATACTCAACCGCTGTGCCACCAGGGAAGCCCATGGTGGTTCATTTAAAGCCTTTAACTACTACCTTCAAAATCCAGCCCTTCTCATAAAAATTTTCCATTGTCTACTTTTACTTTTTCTTTTTTCTATATGGCATACTTTCCAATTATTTTGTGTGACTTGTATTTGACATTGAAAACTGGTTATTTTAGATAATATAATGTAACTTTGGTTTCAGATTCTTCCTCATTCCCCCAGAGGTTTTTTTTTTTTTTGGATGCTATTTATGTTGTTGTTTTTGTTTGTTTTGTCATTGTTTTGTTGTTGCTGCTTTTTAAATAACTTTCTCAGACTAGATCTGTAGATTTTTATATTCCCTGTGTTGTGCAGTCACTGAAATCTACTAGACTTTTTTTAAGTTCTTGTTTTAATTTTAAGCCTAGCTTCCTACATTCAGCCCAGGGTCAGTATAATTTAGTCAGTGGTTGGTCAGAAGATTCTCCAAATCAGATTCTCAGAAACAGTCAGTGATTGGTCAGAAGATTTTCTAAAATACCTTACCTTTATTTCTTTCACTATCTGTCAAAAGAATTTGTGTGAGAAGGTATGATTTAAACTTCAGGCAGTTTACAATACAGCTTTAACTTTCACTTCCTGCTTACATAGGGCCTCAACACCTCAACGTCTGCTAGAGATGTGTGGGGCTTTCTATTTTTCCCAAGTCTGTCCTGGGCATTTACATAGCCTTGTGCACATATGCTGCCTTTAAGATTCCTGTGGGAGTTTTTCAAAGTTCCCTGTGATCATTTCATTCAGAAATTCCTGGCAGAGATCTTGTTTGATTGCCTGAAATCACAGTCTTAGACACCAGTGATATTGCCAGCAAAACTGTATTGTTTTGGTAATATCCTTGACATAGAACTTTGTTGAACTCTGAATTAAATCAAATAGCCATAACACCCCAGAAGGGATATTTTCCAGGGAGCTTCAAATTTGGGCACAATATTGACTGTGCTTCTGGGGATGTTACATTTAACAGAATTACAGAATGGTTCAGTGGGTCAGTCCTTTCTGTTGGCTGAAAGAAAACTGTTTTTTTGGGAGGTAGGTTGTTTGTTTATTTTATGATTACTGTGTCACTATGCTAGGGAAAGAGGAAGTGAAAGCATCACAGATCCTGCTGTGCTACTAAGGTTGGCAGTTGCTGTTTGATAGAAGATTTCCAATTTGTTCTGTAGTTTTGGGTAATTTCCAGAGTTCTGAAATAATTTTAGGGCTTTTGCTAGTATTTTCATTGTTTTTTGTGGGAGAACTATGACTGAGGTCCTCACTTCACCATTCCCAAAGTTGATCCCCCATGAATTGTTTTTAAACGTCCGTTCTCATTTTCTTAGAAACTTTCACGTTATTATTTTACCTTGCTGTATATATGGGTAAAACTCTCCACCTTGTGTAGATTTTGTCTTACTTCTGTCACTGACAGTATGTAGGTGGTACTGAAAAAGACCTTGTATACCTTCCCTCTCAACTCATACCCTGACATGTGAAATCAGGAAAAATGACATCTAGACTAAAGAATAATAGAATGATAAATGTATTTAAGTTGTTGGAGTACATACATATGTATTTTTTCAAATCTTGAGTATAATATTAATCATCACTATAATATAATGTGAAAGAAAAAAGATTCTCATATGTTCAAATATTATGCCCATATCTACCTTGTTACACTAAACAAATTACAAATGACATGTGTAGGAGAAGGAAAAAAAAAGATTTCATGCTGAATAGATGTGCTGGTGTTTTATCTAGGGTTCCTGTATAATACGGAATATTTCATGCTAAGTAGGACTGGTCTTTTGGAAATAGGATGTTTGGTAGCCCTAAAGGGGCTTTCCTTGTCACAGCAGTCACATGCAGGTCAAATTGCTCAAATTTTAATTTTCCTTTCAGCCAAGGAAAAATGACATAAGAGGTTGGAGAACACTCCATTCTTCACTGGGCCCTGAGTGGTACTTATCTAATGGTCTCATATATGCAGATTAGCATGTGATTAAGAAGAAAGGGGTTGGATTTGAACTGTAGAGCCCATCTTCATTTTTTATGGAAACAATATAAACCAATAGTGTATTAACTTATTATTAATATATCTTTATGAAACAAGTTTGAAATATGCTTATTAATAAAGGTTTATACTTTGATATTATGTTTTTCTTCCTTTTATGTGGTAGTAGTAAGTCATTCTACTGATTAGTTCATTTGTGTAAAATACTTAAAACTAAATAGTCTTGATCAAGTGCTAAATATTTAATAGTATATACTGACTCACACTTGTCTAATACAAAATTTAAAAATATTCACCCCCAAAATGTTTGGCTTACCAAGCTTAATGATGTAAAATTAATGACTTCTTATAATACCAAGTCCCCATAAAAATAATTCAGTTATTATTAGAAAAAATTTGCATACACTATTAAGTATATAAGATAAGAAAAGAAAACCTGGAAAGAAATGGTATAGTTTGTTGAATTGATCCAGAATCATGCAGATAAAGTATTTAAATTATGTAAAGTATAAATTCATTTCAGTTAATCTTTTTTAAAATCTGTCTAATGGTTTGATAATCTGCACTTGTTGGACTTAATCAGATCAGGCATCTGTTCTTCGTAAAGGAAATGGCCCTTTCATACTGAGGTTTACAGTCTCTTAGCTATGCCTTTAAGAGGACTCACAGACATCATAAATGTTCTTCTGCAATCTCTGTCAAAATCCATCTGGACAATGGATGAGTCTTAGCCATCAATTAAACCTTTATCTAATCATTTCATATAAAAGCTGTGTAGTTATAACTTCTTTATTTTGTAAGTGTGTCCTGGAAGTATCTTTCATAAATCCTGCTTTTAGCACTCCTCTTAAAGGCATATCTTCCTCCTTCCCTAGCTTATCAGGATCTGTCTTTGCCAAGAATGTTTTTCACTTTTTTTTTTCTGTGTTTTGCCTCTGTATTAATAAGGATTAGTAAATTATTCTGCTGTAGCAAACAATCCTACATTTTAGTGACTTAAAACTACAAATGTATATTTTCCCCATTAAGTTATATATCCATTGTAGGTGAACAGAAGGATATGCTCACTTTAATCATTCAAGGATCAAGGATATCAGGGACTGTCTTGAATGCAGCTAGTCACGGTAACAAATGGAAACAGAGATCTCTGGAATGTCTCACAGAGACAAACACATACTCAACCAAAAGAAGCACACCTCCTTTCCACTCCCAACTCCTTGTTTAGCACTGATGCTAGGGAGTAGTGAATAAGTACAATCCTATGGCACACCCTGAAAATAGAGCTTGAAATGTTGGAGGGGCAGAGGGAGAGCAGGATTGGGGTGTACCAGAGTCTCTCTTCACAACTGCAATACACGCAAGCATCAATTTGGAGAAAAGCTACATCATTTAGAAAAAACACAGGTTACTCCAGACATGCATGTTTTAAATTTAGTAAATTACTTATAAATCTTTTATGTTCTTATTATGTACTTACGAATTTTTTCAACTCTTAGGTGAGGTTATTATCTTTAATCAGAAGCTATTTGAACTGTGTGCAATATATCCTTAGATTTTCAGGTGAAAATATGCCAAGGGAGCACTGTTTTTAGTTCAGAGTATCAGTATAATGTGTCTTGTAGAATCACAGCTCTTTAATGGAATGTGACTTGTGGGCAGGAAAATAATATGTATAGCCAGCAAATCAAGGGGAAAAATGGATTTTAAATTATATTGAGAAAATAAGAGAGATCCAAAGGAATTTGGTTATCTAATAAATGAGGATGTCCCGGGAAAATGAGAGGTCGATAAATCTAACTTTGGCAAAAAAAAAAGAAAAAAAAAGATATAGTTCACTTTCTTTATCACTTTAACACAAGCAGTGCAGTGAAACTGTACTATAAAGCTTATTAACACTATAATGAGCCAAAATTATATTCTGATCAAGTTTCTTGAATAGTATATCATAAATTTGGTGTGATAGGATCACTTAAGCCTTAAAATACGTCATCATTGAAGAAAGAGCAGGTCATGGACCTATTCAACATTAATTCCAAATTCTTCCACACTTCAACCACTCTATCCAAAGCCTTACAGAGGTAAAAAATCATGTAGTCACTGTCAGGGTATATGTATATATAATATATGCAATATATAATATATAAATTTCCAAATTATGATATGCCTAATCATCCTGGAGATAAACTTTCGTTAGTATGTACACAATGAAGTTCTTTATGTAGAAATTGAAGAAATGGTGAGGAAAGGAGGAAAAAATAAATAAAATTTAGTGTTTTCATGTCAACCGTCTCTGCAATCACTAACCATAATGGAGAATCATACTCCCAATTATTGTGATAAATCTACTTTACCTTTATAACCATAGCAACATTATCTCCCCATAACAGGGAAGAATTTTCATTTTCATGCCTGTGAGGGCAAGGATGACAAAGTGGTGAGAAGGGAGAGTTTTGCTCAGCTTTGATCTTGACAGTGCTAAGCAGAATCTATTGGAAAGTGGATGTAAATAATGCTGTGCTATCATCACTGCTGATCTGGGAATTGAAAGTGCAACACTTGTTGCTCCCTTAGCCTCCCTTTAGAATAATAGCTTTGGTCTTTTCAAAGCCAAAGGAAACCTAGCTGCAAATACTATAAGACATTTTCCTCTAGAAATCTGCTTAATATTAAGGGACAGGATTCTGTTTTTATGTGAGCAATTGGCTATATCCAGCAAAAATATTACAGATTACCTTATGGACCTTAATAGAAGAGCCGTACTTTTTGTCATTATTTTGTGAGTTCTACTGTAGTCAAGTAATTGCACTATAAAATTTATAATGACATGATGCTATAGAATGTAGAGAAATAATTAGACAGTAGAACTGTAATGATTGTGTACTGATAAACACACAAACACCCAATACATCAGTCTGGGTCCCACAGTAAGGACATGGCACTCTTAATATAGAAAATTTTATTTACAAAGAGGTTAATTGCAAAGGGCAGGCATTGGGAAACTACAAGGTCTGGTCAGTGTTCAGTGACCTGAGCCTTCCACCCCCAGCCGTGTGGAGAAGATAGACCTGAACAGAGTCAGCAGCTTTGAGGAAAACAGTGAACCTTGGTTGAGGGAGTGAGCCAATCTGACCCAATCTCTTTGGAAGGAAGGCGGAGAATACTCTGCCCTCTCTACTCTCCTCCAGTACTCCATACCTCTGCCAAGCAGCCACAGCCCCTACCCCCAACCTTGGCCCAACCTGAAGAGAGAGTATAGGAGGACTCAATTGGTACCTGGTGGACATACACACGTACTAACACATACTCAGTCACACACACAAACATACAAATGTATACAATCCCTCCCTCCCTTCCTCCCTCCCTTCCTTCCTTTTTCCTTCCTTCCTGTCTTTCTCTCTCTCTCTCCTCTTTAATTATATATTTGTGGAAGTGAGCTTTGGTGTAGTAAAAATGTGAACTTGGATAAGTCACTGAAATCCTCTGTCTCTAGATTCAACAGCTGTAAACAGGAATAATCACATCCAATTCACAGAAATTTTACGACCTTAATGGCAAATACATAGATATGATATTTACCTAGAATACATGTTGTAGCAGAGGCCACATAAATAACTGTTCAGAATGGATAAGAAGTGACTGTGAAAAAAGTATTCCACTAAGATACTTCTTATTCCATCTTGCCCCCTAGATCAACTAACACATTGTGTAGCCTTAGTAACTACTCCATAACAGCTGAATGAATTCATTCTTCATTACATTTTAAACTTACAATACCTATCCTTCCTTTCTTCCCTAGTCCTCAATATTTTTGAATGCTAGTGTTAAATTTTAATCAGGCTTCTTACATTTGGCAAGTTCTTTTTCTCATATCCCTATTTGAAAAACCTGAGAATGAAGAGATCAAAGCCATGCCTTGAGAATTTGAAGGTAAAGACTGTGACACTGACTTCAAGAAATTCAGAGACCATTGAAGGAGACAAACAAGTGGATAGACCCTTGCAACTCAGTGACTAGGCTTCTAGGATAGGGAAGAAGAATAGTTTTGTTAAAAAGTAGAACCCTGGAGTCAGATTGCTTGGTTTTTAACTCCTGACCCAAATGGAAGCTATAAGATTTGGGGTTAAAGTACTTGACCACTCGATGCTTCAGTTTTTTCATCTTTAAAATGGGAATATTAAGTGTGCAGTGTATGATTACTGTTACTACTAGTACTAGTACTTTTACCCGTTATATGATACTGATAATAATGAAGGTGGCAAAATATGGCAAGAGGGAACAGGAAGTAGAGTCTTAAAGCCATGAATTAGCAAGCAGACTGATAAGCAGTCTAAAGATTGAAGAGAAATTCAAAAAAGGAAGACAAGCCAGAAGGCATGGTGGGGAGACAGCTATTCCAGGAACAGCAAATCATTTTGTAGGGGTACACACTATGGTCAAGTGCAGGGACACAAGGTAAGAAGTTGCTGGAGAGGCAGGGGGGAAATAGACAATGAAAGATTTTGTGTCATGCTAAGAATCATGACTTTCATTCTGAAGTCTGCAGGATGTTGTGGGAAGACTTTAAGGGAGGCAGAGACATAATGAGTCCTACATTCTAGAGAGATCCCTTGGACAAATGTGCCAAGAAGAGATTCAGGGTGACTGAAGAAAGATAAAATAAAGGAAGTAGAAAGTTCAGGGCAGAGTTGATAAGTAGAATCATAGTAATTGGAGAGAAGAGAAAGAAATTCAGGACCTCAGATTTGTGTTATGCACAACAGTGACTGGTGGTTTTAACAGGAAGGCTACTACAGGAGGGACATTTAATTTAAAGTTTGATTATTGTCATTTCAGTGGAGCTTGAGGTGCCTGAGAGATACGGTGAAATGTTAGGTAGTTGATTGTCTTCACATATGCGGAGCTCTAGTGAGGGACGACAGTAAAGTTAAACTATGCTGGAACTTTGGTGAATACTTACATTTAAGAGGTAAGGTGTAAAACTGGGAAGGAATTATTAGAAGCATAAGAGAGAGATTATTAGAGATACAGCAAGGGAAGGCTTCAAGACTTTCCAAAAGAAGGAGATGGATAGAAATATCAAAAGAATCAAGTAAGATAAAGATTTAGAACTGCATTTCTAAGAGTCAGGAGTATGTCACCTCAGAGCCAGAAATTGCGTTTTCTCATGGCTATGGAGAAAGATATCAGAGAGAAATTTCCCATCCTTGTGAAGATGTATCCTGGATCTCTAAATGCACTGTGGAAGATTTGGGGTTGGTGATCACAAATTGCTTTTATTTGTTGCAAATAATCTATCTCAAGAAAACCAATTTTTTTTAATCTCATGCTTGAAGTAGTAACGATGAAATGCTATAACAAATTGTCTCATTTTACATACATGCTGAAAGAAATAACAAAAAACAAAAATCATTTATAATATACTCTCTTGATGTAGTTACAATTACTGTGTCCCTTTACCAATAAGAAAACCTAGAAACTTTAAGCTACATATCCAAAATCACATATAAAGGATGAAGCCAGAACAGAAACCGCAGTACAGTTGGCCTTCCATGTCCTTGGATGCAGAACCTGTGGATACGGAGGGCCAACTGTACTATGCCTTTTTATATAAGGGACTTGAGCATCTGCAGATTTTGGTATGGGGTAGGGAGTTCCTGGAATCAATCCCCTACGCATACTGAGGAATGTCTGTATATTTAACTATAGTTTATCTAAGTATAGTATGCTATACTATGTTAAAAAATAGAGAAATTATTGTTGCTTTTATTTATGTTACTGTTAACAACAATATGGTATTTGATGTATGTATAAAATATTCTGAACATTCAAATAATTTCAAAAACACTTTAGAGAAGTATTTTTCATGTAATTTCTGAGGTGACCAAGAAGATTCAGCTAGAATTATTTGTAAAATATAGGATTTCATAAGCATATCATAATATCAGGTGATGATCCCCAAGGGTTTATAGAGAAAGATTTATGGCTATGTGTGGGAAGGGAAATTGTATATAACACATGTTCTGCCCTACACTACAGTCTTAGCCTAGCAGAGGATGAAGGTTTGGATCCAGGGGATAGTCATGTACTCAAATATTAACAATTCAATCTAATTTAAGTTTAAATTTTAGAATCTCATCCAGTTCTAAAATTATAATTTCATGGTTTTCTAACTAGAAAATGTCTACTGCAGACTATTTGATACTTAATAAAACAGATATTTTGGTAAAGGGGAGGTAAATTTTACAAGCTATCCGGAGTATGTATTAAATCTTATGCCACATTCTTAATGTTTACTGAAGTATATGAAAGACACATTTGCTGATGTAGGCTACTAGTTCTCTCTTTCCTCACTTGTCCATCCCATTTGTATCCCATTGTATGTCCATTACAGACATATATTTTTTAAAAAACCAAAATCCAGTACTTTTTATTGATTCATTCATTTGTTAATCTTGTTGAATGCTCGTTTTATGCTAGATAAGAGGAGTATAGCAATGACTAGACCCACAGATGGGCTTTTGAAACACCAAGGATAAATCCCTGTCCATAGTTCTTAGCAGGCAATGTGGGGATGACTGATATCTTTCACTTAGTAACTCAGCTTCCTGCATCATGCCCTTGGATGATATAAAGAACTTTTAGTCCTGTTGAGTCCAGACATAGCCTCAGAACTGTTCGCAAAACAATGCCCCAAGCATCCAGTATCAATTGATTAGAGTTGTCACATGAGATGAAATCTATTTGTCATTGTTGGGCATATGAACAGTATTATCCTGTTGGAAAGAAGAAAATAGGCAGAATGCGGCAATAGCTCATCCCCAAAGCAATATTAAACTGATATGACACTGAAAGGAATATAATACAAATCTTGAGATGTGTGTTTTACTTGATTTTTACCTTTCAAAAGATTGATCAGTTTTCTAAGAATCTTGTTAACTACTCTGTAAAATACTTAACTGGCTTAAATATAGTTATATCCCACTATGCTTAACTCAGGTCTGTTGTTGCTGTGGTTTTAAATGATTCTGTTGTGGTGATTTGTTTGTTTGCTTTTTGTTTTGTTGTTATTCTTGTTCACATTTCAGGAGTTAGAGATCAAGCTTTCAAAAGACTTAAAATAAATTTAAATATGTAAGGGAAAACCATATGATCAAGATATACTTTTAACTGGTTATAAAAGTAGGACAAACATGGCCAGTGCTGTTTCCTGCAAATAGAGAGGTTTAAGGAAACACAGGTTATACTCAGGATATATGGTCTCATGAACACTCATCCTCCAAAGTGTGTATCCAGAACTAGATAACATGAAAAAATTTTATACTTGTCTCTTCATCACTTGGTTGTGGATATTCCATTATTTGCTCTAATGCTCCAATACACTAAGACCTTCAGTGTACTCTGCCCAATTATTAGCGTATTTTAATTCCTCGGCCTATTAGATGAACACATGTGTTTTTCTTGTTCCTCTAATAGAGACATAGAGCTACTTTAGTAGATATGAGCTACTTTAATCCAGATGGTGTTAAATAAATCAGGGTGAAACAGATATGATGCTTATAGAATAATTGACCACGAGAATGCTTTTGAGAGCTTGACCTGATCATGAGAAATGTTTTGGACTTCCCTAACCCATGGACATTGAGTGATGGGTCAAGAAAATTTCACTTTGAATGCAAAAGGCTAGGACACAGATGAGAAGTCATCTGAATTTCACAGGAGACACATTGGAAAGAGGGTTCCTATGGGGTATAAGTATCATTTTAAGAGAGGGGGAAACAGGGGTAATAGTAACACAGAAGACTTCAATGTATAAGCCACTGGGAATATCGAATGAAAGAACCATGGGTTTGTTGAAATCAGAGTTAATCGGAAGCTTGCTTTACTTCAGCCCTCAATGCCATGAAAGGAGAAGGATATTTAGAGACCTAACACCTTATATCTTTAATGGCCCCTCACCTCCTCTACAAACAACACTAACATCTTCACTCACGCTGGGCCAGTAAGAGGATGTCTTATGATGAAATATCTGTCAGTCCTCCAAAAATTAGCTCACGAGTAAAGAGGGTTGGAATACAAATCAAATTATACTGATTTTGTTAATGTTCTTTACCTACCAGCAAGATGCAAATATACTGTGCTTTGCTGATTACTACTCTGCAAATTTTAAACTGTGGATTTTTTTTTAACACCTTCATGATATTCACAAACAATTTTAGCCATTTAATTAAGATGCGACTTCCCACATATGGTAATAATTAAAGAGTGGCAGATTAAAGATGGCCACAGGTTCTTTGATGCTCCACCCATCCAGAGGTGTGGTCTGTGTCCCTCTCCCTTGTCTTGATTCTGGGAGATCTCTGTGACTGCTCTGAACAATTAGATTCAACAGAAATGGTGTTGTGCCAGTTCCTGGGTTTAGGAATGCTCATGTTTAGGATACTCCCTGTCAGAACACAGCTGCCATGCTGGAAGAATCCCTGGCCACATGGAAAGACCACATATTGGTGCTCCAGTGATCAGCCCCAAATAGGAGCCTAGCCAAAAGCCAGCACCAACTGTCGGTCATGTAAGGGAGATGTTTTGGACTTCCAATTCAGTCATGCCTTAAAATGACCACAAGATCAGCCTACATCTTCCTTCAACTGCATAGTAGACCCCAAGAAAGAACTTCTCAGTTGCGCTGATTCAACTCACAGAATTGTGTGGGATAATACATTATTGTTATACAACTGTGTTATGTTCTTTTTAAAATTAGTATTACACAGCAGTAGATGGCTAGAACTTAAACTAAAAATTAAACATCAGAGTAATCAAAGTTTGATTAAATCAATTTTTGTCTTTCCTTGATTTTCTATAAGCAGAGTAATAGCTGTGTTCAGCAATATTGTGGTAACTATCACAGTGTTGATGTTCCCAATAGTTAGACCTGCAAAGTGATGATGAAATAGGAGCATATTCTTATTTAGATACTAAAAAGGACATTGTAGAGTTGAAGAGAAATGGCTGCCAGATTTGCCTCCCTCTTGCCTTTTCCCCTCCCCCAAACACACAGATTAAACTCAGCCAGGAAACTAAAGGCAATGGAATGTAACTGGCAGTGGTAATGCTGATATATTCTTTTTTTGTGCCAAAGCAGTCTCTTGGCTATATCCACAGCACTGTTGCCCAAACAGAGGATCTTCTGTTTCAGGGCTGAGCATGGCAAGAATTCCAGTCCTTTGCCTTCTTCTTTTACCATTTAAATTAGTAGAAAACAGTTCCATATTTGCTTTCTAAATAATTTTGCATGAATGGAAATAGTACCTGTATTTACAACTTATAAGAGATAATCGATCCCTGAAATGCTTGCTACAATTGGCAAAGTTATATATCATTCTGGGACACTGGGCTTCTTACTAAAGTGCTCATTGTTTTCATTAATGCCTTCACCCTTTGGGGCCTTGCTTTCTTCTCAATGGTGTTTAGGACACTAATGCACCGTGTGCTAATATCATAGCCCTTGGTGCTCAGAAGCATAAAGCAGAAATAACAGGCTGAATCAGTACCGATCTTGGAAAACACAGTCTGCTTAGACAGAAGTCTAGGAGAGAAAATTGGTAAGAATGAAGAAATCAGACAGCTTCATGGAGAGTATCTCAGTGGGAAAACCACTGAAGAAACACAGAAAAGTTGAAAGCAGATGATGGCAGGGTCTATTTTTCCATGGAGATATTGAGAGAAAGTTTGATGCCCATCTGTCCAGAGTACACTGAATGAAGACTGCCTAGATGTGGAAGGATACCCTTCCTCTTTGGAGAGCCCTCTCAGCTCTATTTTTCTTTGGACTGTGAACCAAGTATATTTTTTTCCTTCATCACCACTAGTAGAAACCAAAAATACATTCTATTCACATAGGCTAATAAAAAATAGACTTCTTTCTGCCTCATATTTGTTGAAACTTCATCTGTATTTACTAATAGAAGTTACTCAATGCCTGTCACATCTAACTTTAATTTAACCTCAACTCAAATCTTCTGAATAGGAATTTCAGGCAACTTCAAGTAAATTGACGTAAACACAAAGGAGGAAAAGGGAAATAGAATGACATTGATAATATTAACATATTCTATTACTAGCATAAAATTTGGCTATGTATGTCCAGAGAGGGTAGGAAAAAGGGAAATTTAAGAGAAAGCATAACTCTCATCTTATAAAAGAGATGTACTTTTGACAGTGCAGATATACTTTTATTTGGTGTAACATGTTCAATGTTGTCAATTACATGGGACTTTGAGTGACATAATAGGCAATATATTCACATCAGTTTATATTAAATGCAGGAGCAATTTTTTATACTTTTATAGAACTGGATAGAAGGAACTCTGAGGTGAGAGAAGTGATATGAATTTGGCTTCAGATAAAACTATTCAAATTTTGGCTGTCTTACTTTCTACTTGTCTGAACTTCATCAAGTGACATCTCAACATTTGGAAATTATTATTTTTATTATCATCAGTACCATAACTTATATTTTCTACTCAGTGCAAACTTATTATTATGAATAAATATTTGGAGATTTTCAAAAATAAATATTGTAAATTTATTATGGGCAAAGATTGAGAACCTCATTTTTAATTTTGAACAAAATCAAGTTGTCATATTCATTACCCTTAATTATTCACAATAACTTCTTCAGAGTCATCAGTGTGTAACATAATCCATTTTGTGTCATTTTTGTGTTTTAGTTAGTCCCAATATAGATTTATCAGTGTAATCATTCTATAAGTATCTTAAATGATAAGTATATATTTGTCACTCGCTTCCTAGTCTGGATTAGAATTTAATCTATCATTTTGACAGATGGCCCTTCTGTAGGTAGTTTAAATTACAAAAGATCTTTAACAAAACTCTCTTTTCAGTTGAATTATTGTCTCCTTTACAGCAGGAACCATGTCTGGTATTTTCTCATTACTCTTCAGGCTGCCTAAGAAAGGATTAAGTACAAGATTAGTGATGAATAAATACTTGGTGATTTATTGTAACAAGGATGTAAGACTGGTAATTTTCACTCTTTTCTTCACTGAAACTCAGACTTTATAACTCTAGAAAAGACTGATCGTTGGTCCTTGAATTGATTGTAATATTAGCACTTTTTAGACATGGAGATAGAATTTCGTAGACATGACAGTTCTCTGGTCTTTCAAGTCAAAGGTAAAGAGAAGCAAAGTTTTCACTATGAAAAACATATATAGTTATAATTAATGCTTTATGAAACTAAATTTAATTTGAAGAAGCAAAATCCTTTGGCCAGGTCATTTCTGTTGGAATAAATTTGACACAGAAAATATCTCGATTTAATTTAAACTAATATAAGGAAAAACTGGCCTAATAAGAATTCTATGACCTAGACATGGTTCAGAATTCCTGGAATTACTCTGTGAGTGAGATACATTTGTTTTTAATCACACAATTGAAAATTATACATACACATACAAATATGCAGTTTTGTTTCTTATTTTGTTGAGGTGAGATGGTCATAAAAATGGGTTCATACTATAGATATTGTTTTACAATTTACTTTTTGACTTTATTATATATCTTAGAAATATTTCTATGTAAGTATATAGAGATACATCCTCATTCTCTTTTTCTAATTATAGAGTTCAAATGTAAAAGTTAATAATCTTAAAAGTATGACAATGTAATTTCATTTCTAAAATGAAATTGAGTTATCTGTAGTAAGGTGGATGGACCTAGAGCCTGTCATACAGAGTGAAGTAAGTCAGAAAGAGAAAAACAAATACCGTATGCTAACACATGTATATGGAATCTATAAAAAAAAAAAAAAAAAAGGTTCTGAAGAACCTAGGGGCAGGACAGGAATAAAGACGCAGATGTAGAGAATAGACTTGAGAAAAAATAAAAATAAAAAATAAAATAAAATGAAAATACACGTGAAGCCAACCCATCAGATGGATCAATATTAAAATATTACTAACACCCCAGTTAACCCTATCATGTCTCTCTCAGTCAATATACCCCAAAGGTAACTATCATTCTGACTTTAATCATCATAGTTTATTTTTCCTGCTTTTAAAAATGGATTCATAACACATGTACACTTTTGTTTCCGAATTCTTTTGTTCAGCATTATTTTGTGAGATTATCCATATTGTGAGAAACAGCTTTTTCATTCTGCTGTAATATTTCTTTATATGAATATTTATATGGATATTTATGCTATTTACAGTTTTGGCTATTATAGATGAAATTAATATGAATATTTCTGTACATGTTTTCAGTAGACAAAAGTACTCATTTCATTTGAATATTTATGTAGGAGTAAAATTGGTAGGTCATTGGGTAAGCATATTTTTAGCTTGGGAGGTACTGCCAAAATGTTTTCCAAGGCAATTGTACTAATTTATACTCTGTCATAGTACACTTGAGCTCCAGGGGCTCATTAAACTAAATATTTTTTCATTAAAAAAAAAAGTGTGGTCATTCTAGTGAGAATGCAGTAATATTTTACATGGCTTTGATTTTAATTTCTCTGGAGTCTTATGATATTAATCACATTTTCCTTTTTATATTGCCTGTTGGAAATCCTCTTTGTAAAGTACTTTTTTCCAATCTTTTCTCTGTCTCTCTCTCTCTCTCTCTCTCTCTCTTTCTCTCTCTTTCTCTCTTTTTTAAACAGCTGGCTGTCATTTCCTTAGTGATTTCTGGGAGGTTGTCACACATTCTATATGAGTCATTCTTAGATATATATGAATATATATATATTCTTTTTTATTTTCTTTATACTCTCAGTTCTTCTTTAAGGATTAAAATTTTTCTTTTTACTCTTTTAGTAATAATATTTTTGTTAAAGAAATATTTGCCTACTTCAAGGTCATGTAGATATTTTTTCATGTTATCTTCTAGAAACTTCATTGTTTAAACTTTCACTGTTAGGTCTCTGTTCCATCTGGGGTAGATATTTGAGCATAGTTCAGTTTTACCCATAATAACATTCAAATGATCACCTAATTTTTGTAAACTGCTCCATAGTATTCCATAGCAAGGATCTACATTAGTTTGTATATCTCTTCCTCACCTAATGGACATTTAATTCTACTGTTTGCTAATGCAAACATTATGGAAATAAATAGCCTTGTTCATGGCTCTGTGTCCATGTTTGTATTCCTCTAAAGCAGATGTGGAAAAGTGGAAATGGTAACTCAAACTTAAGTACTTTCAAATTTTTAATACATCATATCAATGTGACCTCTTAAAATGTTGTTTATACATTGCACTATCACTGGCAATGCATGAGCATGTTCTGTTGCTATCTCTTAGAACTTCACTAGAACATGGCCCTTTCTTGGAACTTTCTTCCCTAAATTTTTCTCTATGTTGTCTTTTATTTTTTAGAGAAAATATATTTTAAAGATGACATGTTTTTTCTGATTTTCCCAAATACCTTTCTACTAACAGTGAGGAATAAGTGTACGGATACTATAAACAAGATTATGTTCAAAAATCATGGTGGATCCTAATAAGTTTAGACTTTTTTTAGACTTTTGTATATATAAATATTTACATAAAAATATTTGGGGAGCAAAGTGCCAGCGAAAATTAAGTACACACCATTCTTGTTTATAGAGAGATGTTTCTGGGAGGTATCATCGTTGAAAGTCAGCTCACTAATCTGAATATGGATTCTTTTACACAGAACATTTGCCCGGTATGAGGCAAGTTGTGCACTTATAGTGCTTTGCATATTAAACACACTCAAGTATTCATTTATTTATTAAAAAGTCTTGCAGTGTGCCTACAGAGGGCTTCCCTTTTCTGGTAAGAAAGTGGCAGAGGCCTACATTTAGAACTCACTACCCAGCTTTTGAAAATCAAATGAAACCATCAATGCTCAAAAATTGCAGAATATCTAGCAAACAGAGAATATAATATGTTTTAATGTACATTTAAAGATGGAGGAAACTGTCACCACTAACAGAACCAGCACTTGAGCCCATCTCATAAATGGAGAGTTAGGAGAAGATTACATGGAAAAGAGGAGAGGGCAATCAGGGCCCAGCAATGGTGGAAAACAAATAAAACCATCTCCAGAAAGAAAGTGTCCCATCTGAAATGCAACAGAGCACTGGTTTCCAGGGATCTAAGGGGCAGGGGGGCTCGCAAGTGAAGAAAAGGCAGCTTCTGGAAAGCATTACCATGAGGCATCCTATGAAGAGTGGTAAAAGGACAAATAGAAATAAGTTTGGGAAATAAAGGGTCCTACAAAAACAACAAAACAAACAAATACAAGATTAAGAGCCTGCTGCAACTCTTAAAAAAAAGTGGCATCTATCAAAAAATGCACTTTGCTGTACCAACAGAACAGGGCATATTTGAAGCTAGAAACTTGTAAACCACTTAAACCTTTCCCATGTCTTCAAGGAATCACCTGTTTTCACTGATGCAGGAAAATCCAAATACTGTGTAATGAAAAGAAAATCTTGGGCAGCATTCATACAAAACAAGTATAAAATGAAAGTAGATGATGTAAATTAAGTTTGATATCAATATTTTTTCTTAAATCAAGAATTCATTCTTATGCTCCATTCAAATCCAATAATACAGGGCTCTTCCTCACCTCCCTCCATTCCATATTTGTATCTCCCTTCTCCCATGATGAATACCCTAGTGTCCCCCCAAACCATAATATGTTTATTCATTGACTCTATCATTTTAAGTAGGGACGTAGAACTGAAATAACTATCTCTCTGCTCCACCATTTATACATTATTACCTCTCCAATAATCAGACCAGATCTGATACATTCCTGAGCACAATCCTACCTAGTTTAGTATAAAATTTTACTTATAAGATTAACAAGAACCAGCGACTAAGTAAAAAGTGTGTTGCCATGCTAGGTTACATAAAGTAGAATTTCTAACCATTTTTTCAACCTAGGCCTATGTAACAATAATATCTGTATATATTAATAATTATTATTGTGACTCGCCATTCTTGCTAAATATAGGTTAGGAGCTTTGGCATAGAGAAGAGTGTGTGTACTATTCACAGCTATTCATCATTAACTATAGCTTCACCATTTTTTCTTCCCCTTATATTTAATGCAAGTGAATGAAAATGATATTTTTTTCAGGGATAGTCTTCATTCCACTGTAATTTGCATTTAAAAGATCAAAACAAATTTAAATTTAAAAAAAGATCAAAACAAACATTAATTATTTACGTAGACATTTTATTGAAGTATACAGGTATGCAGAAACTTACAAAGATCACAAATGAACAGCTGGATGAATTTTCATAAGCTAAACACACCTGGGTAACTGACACCTGACTCAAGAAAGAACATCAGAAAAACAGAAAAAAACTCTCATGCCACTTTTCATTCATGAGTAACCACAATCCTGAATTGTAATACTATCCATTAGTTTTTTCTTGTTTTGAAATTTATATAACTATACAATATGAACTCTTGGTGTCTGCCTCCTTTTTCAGTATTATGTTTGGATATAAGCAGTTTTAGTTTGTTCATTCTCAGTATTATATAGTTAACCATTATTTGAACAAAGCAAAAACAGTATTTATATTTTCAATTTTTGATTGGCAATTGATTTCCAGTTTTTTCTTATTATGAATATAAGAATATAAATATGTGTGTAACGTATTTTGGTGACCATATATTTGCATTTCTATTGGGTATATATACCTAGAATTAGATTTTTTGGGTAAATTATCATTTATATTTAGATTTGGTACATACTGCCAAGTGGTTATCCAAAACGGGCCCAGCAGTTTATACTTTTACCAAGAATGTATGAAAGACCTGTTACCTCCTCCTCTTCCAAATTCTTCTCTAATCTTTGTTTGTTCTTTCTCTCATTCTTTCTCATTCTTTCTTTTTTTTTTAACTTTGTACTTTATTCTTTCTCCCTGCCCACTCCACAGTTTTTCTCCCTCCCCCCTCTTTCTCCCTTCCTCTCTCTCCCTCTCTCTCTCTCCCTTCTTCTCTCCTTCCCTCTTTCTCCTTTCTTTTTTCTTATTTTGTCATTTTTGTTTTAGCCTTTCTGTTGCTGTGCTTTAGTATCTGATTATGTTTTACATTTGCACCTATCTGAAGAATAATTGTGTTGAGTACCTTTTCATATGTTATTGGTCATTTGGATCCCTGCCTTTGCGAAGTGCCTGTGAGAAACATTTTGTCACCTTTTTTCTTGGACTGAATTTTTTCTTATTATTTTTATGAGTTCTTTATACATTCTAGACATAGCATAAAACAACTGCATTATCCCATGCTGTGGCTTGCCTTTTTACTGCATTAATGGTGTTATTTGCTGACCAATATTTCTTACCCTTGATATAGTCTGGTATATCAGTCCTCTTCAATTAGTGCTTTTTATGTCCTAGTTAAGAAATATTTATGGATTTCAATATCATAAAGCTCTTCTCCCTTGTTTTCTTGCAAAAACTTTATTGCTTTTGTCTTTGTATTTGGACATATACTTCTGGAAGTATTTCTGTCTATGATGACAGGTGGGGTAAATTTCATTTTGTTTTCATATGGATATCTGTTTGAACTAGCACTGATTATTGAAAATATTTTTTTCTCACCGCATTAGATCATCAGGTTTGTCACACACAGTTTATTGTATGCGTAGACCGCTGTTTCTGGATTCTCTATTTTGTATTGGTTTGGCCAGAAAGTTCTTTCGGGTTTTTCCGTAAGATGTTATGGAAAAACCCAAACAAACTTTTTGGCCAACTCAATATTATTGGTTTATTTGTCTTTTCTTGCTCTAATACTATATTATTTTAATTAGTAAAGCTTTTTAATATATCTTGATTTCTGGTAGTGTAATTCCTTCAGCTTTGTTCTTTTTCAAGATTGTTATTCTTTGAAACATCTTGTCTATTTATACACACACACACCACACGTGCACACACACACAAACAAGCAAACACAACTGCTGGGATTCTTAGTAAAATTGAGTTTTCAAATCCATTTGGGTAAAATTGAAATTTTTACCGAATTATGTCTTCCAACTAAGCACGTGTTACGATGTCTCACTCCATTTTTCTGTGTCTTAATTAATGATTTCTAAATCTCATTGTAGAGTTCTTTCAGGTCTGATAGATATATTCCTAAGTTTCTGATGAATATTGATGCTATTAAAACTCTATCATTTTCATATGTAATTTTCTAGTTGTTTAATGCTTGCATTATAATACAATTTATCTTTGCAGATAGCCATTTTATATCAAAATATTATATCTGATTATGAAATCAGCTTCCAACATGGTAGAATGAGGAGCTTGAAAGTTGTAAAGGTGGACAAAATTGTAAAATATGACCATTTCAGTGCTCAGGAATTCAAAAGTAGATAATCAAGAAAGAAGCATTTATTAATGAAAATGACTAAATTTCAAGTAAAAACAGCATAGTCCATGACATTTTTGCCCAAAGCTTCTCCCATTTCCCCCAGCTTGGTCTGCATAGTAATACAACCATGGTGGGGGCAGGCTGTGAATATAAGCTTTGCCACCAAAGGGGGCACGCTTGGTTTGGATTGTGTCATTTGAAGTGACAACATCCATGATAAGGGAACAAGGAGGGCCAGTGGTTTCTATCCTGAGATCACAGGCCTGCTTGATGGAAATAAGAAACCTGTGCACTAACGAAGGAGAACAGGGAGGTGAGATAGTCATACATCCCAGGTTGACCAGAGGCTGTGTATGTGTGCTACATAAACTGTGTGCGTGTGCCAACCACCTGCACATCCCTGGCAGAAGAAGCCTGTAATGACCAGGGGGAGATGTCAGAGAGCCCATCTGAAACACAAAGCAGACTTAAAAATGGCCTGAAGCTTGAATGTGCTCCCTGGCCCCCACACACATCCTTCAGCACATAGTGGGAGACTTACTGGCTTGTAGTGTTTGAGCCCAATCTTTGGCTGAAAAATAAGCTATGTAAACACAAGCTTGACCTTTAGGGAGTCAGGCTTAAAATCAAAAAAGAAAAGAAAGGAAAAGAAAACTAAGCAGAGGCATCAGCAGCTGCACATTGTTCAAGAAACAGACTTCATAGATTTACTCCTGCTGTAAAACCTGTACAAAATGCATGGAGTGGCGTTCGAGGGCTCTGAAAAGTAATCATACCAGGTAAATTGAGGAAGAAGACCATAATGTAAAGCATCATTGACCTAATGGTGAGATTGCTTGCTACTGTTTTCCTCCAATATTTCTGGCCAGTGCAGAGGTGGGCACTGGTTAGCATACAGAGAGGGCTCTAGGAGAAGCCCTGCAGTTCTGGCTCAGAGTGAGAAGGAGCACTCATCACGCTCGGAGAGAGTGAGGCACCTCCTCTCCTTTTTCTCATATTTTCCTTCCACTACCTCACGTCTCAAGCCATTCCACAGTAGCATTGGCGGCAGCAGCAACAGGAGCCCAGAGGAGCCCAAACTCTAAAAGAGGAACACCTGCTCCCATTGCTAGATCTGTGTTCTAAGGATGGTGGGATCAGCCCCCATTGCTTTTTCTCTCTCTCTCTCTCTTTTCCCACTGCTTGACTTTCATTTTCATCCTTGTAATGATACCCTTCACTATTACAATGTGGTCTAATTTTCCCTCTTCTAGTAAAAGAAAGGACGAAAAATATATGACGTATATAGTATGATTCTATTATACAAAGTTCAAAACAGACAAGTGTTTAGGGAAGAATTTTGGGGTGATCAAAACTATTTTATAAAGCATGGAACTAATTACCATACAAATCAGGGTAGAACATAATGGGAAGGAACAGGGTCATCATATATTGAGCTCAGTGAAAAGGCGAAAATGGGTGAGTAGCTCCGGGGGCATAAACTGTATATCTAACCAAAACCCCAAATCTGGAAGCACAGGTAATGTTTGTCTTCTACACTTGGTGTTTCAACACAGTATACAGTGGAGACCTGACACTGAATACACATTACATATGTAGAGAGAATAAAACTCCTTCCTCTACATTGTACATATTTGTATTAAAGGTTTTTATTCATGTCAAGTAATTTATCCTGGTTCTGTGACACTCTTGGGACCTAAAATGCCACCTTGCTTTAGTCTCTGTGCACAACTATTGGCTTTGTAAATACTGACCCACCAGTATACATCTACACTCAGTTTACAAGGCATTCTCAGTGCGCCTTTTCATTTTGAATTATTGTGCTTTAACTTCTCAGCATATATAAATTACATTACGCTTAGCCGCATGTTCTTAGCCCTCTTCCTCAGTTTCACCTCTTGGTGAGACACTGAGTATCCTTTGTGAGACTTTAAGTATCTTCATTTTCTGCCATTACCTCCTCCAGTTTCTTTAGTGCTGCTTTTAGATATAAAAATTTTTAAAGAAATCTATTAATTGCTACCACTTATCAAGTGCTTACTATAAATTTTATATACATCATCTCATGTAATACTTAAAATAAAAGAGGTTAATGTTTCACAGATTTAAAGAATTGAGATTCAAAGAAGTTGAATAACTTGGCCACCATCAGAGAGGTAATATGACATACTTGAATTTTAGATCTGTCTCATTCATTCATTCATTCATCCATTCAGTACCTGATATTGGCTAGCTCTCATGCCAGTTGTTTGTGACACACTGGCAATGGGAGATAGCCAGAGTCCTCTTCCTCATGGAGTTGACACCTATATAACAACTAATGTATATAGAAACAAACAACACCCAAATAAATGCATAATTACAAATTCTGTCTGTATGCTACAGTGAATGGAAATCATCTGTAGTAGAGACTGCTAATTGACTTGTGCAGAGACTGACATGTCTAGAATAACCCTTTGCTTTATACAACATAACCCTTCATATTCACAGTGATGTAACATCTGTTGAGGTGGGACAAGCATTTCTGAAAATTAGTTTCAGAATGATTCTACCAGAGCTCCACCTCACAGGATGAGGTATTAATTAGTACTCAGTAACATCAGTCAGAACTTCAGTCATCCACAGACATTAACACTGGTCCTCAGTATAATGAACAGGCTGGAAGGGGACTTCAGAAGCTGAGTTCTGAGAGGCTGTTCATAAAAAATTGATTTAATTTATTTTTCATGTTTATGTTCTAAGACAGTGGTTCCCAGCTTTTCGCAATAAGAGGACCTTTTTAATTTTATGCATATCCACACATAATAAGAAATGTATTTTTGATAATTTTGGATTGGGAAAATCCAAGTCTAAAAGCTTTCACAGTATCAGAAACAATAAAATTAGTTTGCATTTTATTAATTAGTAAAGCATCTTGATATATTTAAAAACTAATAGTATGTGTGTTTGGCCTCCAAGTACTATTTTACTAACTCTACTAGGGGGTTAGGAGCTATGTCCCCAAACTATGGGTTCAAAATGCCTTGGCTACATTAGTTGCTAGTTGTGTGACCTGAGCATGATTACTTAACCTCTATATGCCTCAGTATCTAGACAATGATAATATCAAAAACAACTGTAATAAAGTATATACCTCAAAGAATTTTTTAAAGGCTTCATGGTGTGTGTGTGTGTGTGTGTGTGTGTATGTGTGTGTGCATGTGCGCTATGCTTGCATATGTGAAACTTTTAAATGAAGTAAGTTATACACACATAGAAATCCAAACAATATTTCATTCAGTTCGATGAATTTTTGCAAACTGAACCCTCTTCTGTAACTGGTATCCCTGTCAAAGAAGCAGACCTCGTCAGCACTCAATAAAGCATCCTCTTGGCCCCTTCCAGTCCCTGTCCCTTCCCAAGGCAGCCACTGCCCTGACTTCTAATAACAGAGATTAGTTTTGTCTTGTGTTCATACATTGTGAAAATGGCACCGCATACATATCTTACTCATTCCTTCAGCATTAAGCTTACGATGTCCAACCATAATTTTAAGTGTATTATACATTGGATATCCTCATTGCTCTGTAGTGTTCCATTGTTTGAACCTTGCGGAGCTTTTTGTAGAAGAAAACGATGTAAATTGCCTAAAGTGCTTATAAGAATGCCTGGCTAAAAATGCTCACTACCTTTTACTGGTAGTAACCTGATGATAGGAGCTTTTCAATACATCAGCCCACAGGCAAATGAAGGTACGATGTCATCATTATCTGTGCTCTGCACAAACAGAGATGACACGTGGAAAGCAGCATGGTGTCCCAGTTAAGGGACACAAATTAACCCTTATTTAACCTCTCTAAGCTTCAGTGTCCATATCTTTTTTTCTTTTTTTGTACAGCAGGTTCTTATTAGTTATCCATTTTATACATATTAGTGTACATATGTCAATCCCAATCTCCCAATTGATCACACCACCACCCCCCGCCACTTTCCCCCCTTGGTGTCCATACGTCTGTTCTCTACATCTGTGTCTCAATTTCTGCCCTGCAAACCCATTCTTCTGTACCATTTTTCTAGGTTCCACATATATGCGTTAATATATGATATTTGTTTTCCTCTTTCTGACTTACTTCACTCTGTATGACAGTCTCTGGATCCATCCACATCTCTACAAATGACCGAATTTCGTTCCTCTTTATGGCTGAGTAATATTCCATTGTATATATGTACCACATCTTCTTTATCCATTCGTCTGTCGATGGGCATTTAGGTTGCTTCCATGACCTGACTATTGTAAATAGTTCTGCAATGAACATTGGGGTGCATGTGTCTTTTTGAATTGTGGTTTTCTCTGGGTATATGCCCAGTAGTGGAATTGCTGGATCATATGGTAATTCTATTTTTAGTTTTTTAAGGAACCTCCATACTGTTCTCCATAGTGGCTGTACCAATTTACATTCCTAACAATAGTACAAGAGGGTTCCCTTTTCTCCACACCCTCTCCAGCATTTGTTGTTTGTAGATTTTCTGATGATGCCCATTCTAACTGGTGTGAGGTGATACCTCATTGTACTTTTGATTTTCATTTCTCTAATAATTAGTGATGTTCAGCAGGTTTTCATGTGCTTCTTGGCCATCTGTATGTCTTCTTTGGAGAAATGTCTATTTAGGTCTTCTGCCCATTTTTGGATTGGGTTGTTTGTTTTTTTAATATTGAGCTGCATGAGCTGTTTATATATTTTGGAGATGAATCCTTGTCCGTTGATACGTTTGCAAATATTTTCTCCCATTCTGAGGGTTGTCTTTTCATCTTGTTTGTAGTTTCCTTTGCTTTGCAAAAGCTTTTAAGTTTCATTAGGTCCCATTTGTTTATTTTTGTTTTTATTTCCATTACTCTAGGAGGTAGCTCAAAAAAGATCTTGCTGTGATTTATGTCAAAGAATGTTCCTCCTATGTCTCCCTCTAAGGTTTTTAGAGTGTCCAGTCTTACATTTACGTCTCTAATCCATTTTGAGTTTATTTTTGTATATGGTGTTAGGGAGTGTTCTATTTTCATTTTCTTTAAATGTAGCTGTCCAGTTTTCCCAGCACCACTTATTGAAAAGACTGTCTTTTCTCCATTTTATATCCTTGCCTCATTTGTCAGATTAGTTGACCATAGGTGCGTGGGTTTATATCTGGGCTTTCTATCCTGTTCCATAGATCTATATTTCTGTTTTTGTGTCACTACCATATTGTCTTGATTACTGTAGCTTTGTAGTATAATCTGAAGTCAGGGAGTCTGATTCCTCCAGCTCCATTTTTTTTCCCTCAAGACTGCTTTGGCTATTTGGGGTCTTTTCTGTCTCCATACAAATTTTAAGATTTTTTGTTCTACTTCTGTAAAAAATGCCACTGGTAATTTGATAGGGATTGCACTGAATCTGTAGATTGCTTTGGGTAGTATAGTCATTTTCAAAGTATTGATTCTCCCAATCCAAGAACATGGTATATCTCTTATCTGTTTGTACCATCTTTAATTTCTTTCATCAGTGTCTTATAGTTTTCTGCATACAGGTCTTTTGTCTCCCTACGTAGGTTTATTCCTAGGTATTTTATTCTTTTTGTTGCAATGGTAAATTGGAGTGTTTTCTTAATTTCTCTTTCAGGTTTTTCATCATTAATGCATAGGAATGCAAGAGATTTCTGTGCATTAGTTTTGTATCCTGCAACTTTACCAAATTCACTGATTAGCTATAATAGTTTTCTGGTGGCATCTTTTAGATTCTCTACGTATAGTATCATGTCATTTGCAAACAGGGACAGTTTTACTTCTTCTTTTCCAACTTGTATTCTTTTCATTTCTTTTTCTTCTCTGATTGCCGTGGCTAGGACTTCCAAAACTATGTTGAATAATAGTGGCAAGAGTGGACATCTTTCTCTTCTTTCTGATCTTAGAGGAAATGCTTTCAGTTTTTCACCATTGAGAATGGTGTTTGCTGTGGGTTTGTCATATATGGCCTTTATTATGCTGAGGTAGATTCCCTCTATGCCCACTTTCTGGAGAGTTTTTATCATAAATGGGTGTTGAATTTTGTCAAAAGCTTTTTCTGCATCTATTGAGATGATCATATGGTTTTTATTCTTCAATTTGTTAATATGGTGTATCACACTGATTGATTTGTGTATATTGAAGAATCCTTGCATCCCTGGGATAAATCCCACTTGATAATGGCGTATGATCCTTTTAATGTGTTGTTGGATTCTGTTCGCTAGTATTTTGTTGAGGATTTTTGTATCTATATTCATCAGTGATATTGGTCTGTAATTTTCTTTTTTTGTAGTATCTTTGTCTGGTTTTGGTATCAGGGTGATGATGGCCTCATAGAATGAGTTTGAGAGTGTTCCTTCCTCTGAAATTTCTTGGAAGAGTTTGAGAAGGATGGGTGTTAGCTCTTCTCTAAATGTTTGATAGAATTCACCTGTGAAGCCATCTGGTCCTGGAGTTTTTGTTTGTTGGAAGATTTTTAATCACAGTTTCAATTTCATTACTTGTGATTGGTCTGATCATATTTTCTATTTCTTCCTGGTTCAGTCTGGGAAGGTTATACCTTTCTAAGAATTTGTCCATTTCTTCCAGGTTGTCCATTTTATTGGCATAGAGTTGCTTGTAGTAGTCTCTTAGGATGCTTTGTATTTCTGTGGTATCTGTTGTAACTTCTCTCCTTTTTCATTTCTAATTTTATTGATTTGAGTCCTCTCCCTCTTTTTCTTGATGAGTCTGGCTAATGGTTTGTTAATTTTGTTTATCTTCTCAAAGAACCAGCTTTTAGTTTTATTGATCTTTGCTATTGTTTCTTTGTTTCTATTTCATTTATCTCTGCTCTGATCTTTATGATTGCTTTCCTTCTACTAACTTTGGGTTTTGTTTGTTCTTCTTTCTCTAGTTCCTTTATGTGTAAGGTTAGATTGTTTACTTCAGATTATTCTTGTTTCTTGCGGTAGGCTTGTATTGCCATAAACTTCCCTCTTAGAACTGCTTTCTGCTGCATCCCATAGGTTTTGGATCGTCGTGTTTTCGTTGTAATTTGTCTCTAGGTATTTTTTGATTTCCTCTTTGATTTCTTCATTGATCTCTTGGTTATTTAGTAACGTAGTGCTTAGCCTCCATGTGTTTCCATTTTTTATGTTATTTTTCCTTTAATTTATTTCTAATCTCATAGCGTTGTGGTCAGAAAAGATGCTTGATATGATTTCAATCTTCTTAAATTTACTGAGACTTGATTTGGGACCCAAGATGTGATCTATCCTAGAGAATGTTCCATGTGCACTTGAGAAGAAACTGTAATCTGCTGTTTTTGGATGGAATGTCCTATAAATATCAATTAAATCTATCTGGTCTATTGTGTCATTTAAAGCTTGTGTTTCCTTATTAATTTTCTGTTTGGATGATCTGTCCATTGGTGTAAGTGAGGTGTTAAAGCACCCCGCTATTACTGTGTTACTGTCGATTTCCTCTTTTATAGCTGTTAGCAGTTCATAGCTGTTAGTGCTCCTATGTTGGGTGCATATATATTTATAATTGTTATATCTTCCTATTGGACTGATCCCTTGATCATCATGTAGTGTCCTTCCTTGTCTCTTGTAACATTCTTTATTTTAAAGTCTATTTTATCTGATATGAGTATTGCTACTCCAGCTTTCTTTTGATTTCCATTTGCATGGAATATCTTTTTCCATCCCCTCACTTTCAGTCTGTATGTGTCCCTAGGTCTGAAGTGGGTCTCTTGTAGACAGCCTATATATGGGTCTTGTTTTTGTTTACATTCAGCCAGTCTGTGTCTTTTGGTTGGAGCATTTAATCCATTCACGTTTAAGGTAATTATCGATATGTATGTTCCTATGACCATTTTCTTAATTGTTATGGGTTTGTTTTTGTAGGTCCTTTTCTTCTCTTGTGTTTCCCACTTAGAGAAGTTCCTTTAGCATTTGTTGTAGAGCTGGTTTGGTGGTGCTGAATTCTCTTAGCTTTTGCTTGTCTGTAAAGCTTTTGATTTCTCCGTCGAATCTGAATGAGATCCTTGCCGGGTCGAGTAATCTTGGTTGTAGGTTCTTCCCTTTCATCATTTTAAGTATATCATGCCACTCCCTTCTGGCTTGTAGAAATCAGCTGTTAACCTTATGGGAGTTCCCTTGTATGTTATTTGTTGTTTTTCCTTTGTTGCTTTCAATAATTTTTCTTTGTCTTTGATTTTTGTCAATTTGATTACAATGTGTCTCGGCGTGTTTCTCCTTGGGTTTACCCTGCCTGGGGCTCTCTGCGCTTCCTGGACTTGGGTGGTTATTTCCTTTCCCATGTTAGGGAAGTTTTTGACTATAATCTCTTCAAACATCTCGGGTCCTTTCTCTCTCTCTCTTCTTCTGGGACCCCTATAATGGGAATGGTGTTGCGTTTAATGTTGTCCCAGAGGTCTCTTAGGCTGTCTTCATTTCTTTTCATTCTTTTTTCTTTATTCTGTTCCGTGGCAGTGATTGTCACCATTCTGTCTTCCAGGTCACTTATCCGTTCTTCTGCCTCAGTTATTCTGCTGTTGATTCCTTCTACTGTATTTTTCATTTCAGTTATTGTATTGCTCATCTCTCTTTGTTTGTTCTTTCATTCTTCTCGGTGTTTGTTCTTTAATTCTTCTAGGTCTTTGTTAAACATTTCTTGCATCTTCTCGATCTTTGCCTCCATTCTTTTTCCGAGGTCCTGGATCATCTTCACTGTCATTATTCTGAATTCTTTTTCTGGAAGGTTGCCTATCTCCACTTCATTCAGTTGTTTCTCTGGGGTTTTATCTTGTTCCTTCATCTGGTACATAGCCCTCTGCCTTTTCATCTTGTCTATCTTTCTGTGATTGTGGTTTTCGCTCTGTATGCTGCAGGATTGTAGTTCTTCTTGCTTCTCTCAGTGTCCATATCAATAAGGTGGGGATAATAACAGCACCTCTCTCAAGGAGTTATGTCAATTATATCACATAATAAATGTAAAATGCTTTTCACTAAGTATTGTATAAACTTTACTTAAATCATAATTGTACTTCTATATGTTAATATTGTATATATCATATGACATGTTTCATTTATATACATATAAAAAGTTAAATATACATTACATAAATTTCAGTATATGAACAAAATATTTAGAAATTAAGTATTATTAAATTTATATAACTGTATATCATATGGGTTATATTAATATTAGTATAGTTAATGTGATAAGAGCTATTAATATATCAGTATGTACACATTACATTTGAACATAATTTGTGTCTAACTCATCACATCTCCTGGCCTGTGCAGATGTGGCCTCAATACATGAGATTGTAGTACTATGTTCCGCAGTGTTTATTGAGGACTCTCTAGAAGAACCACTGCAAGGCCCTGTGAGGGGTACATTAGGTCACTCCCTTTTGACTATTCTGAGCACAGAGAGAAACTGAGTGCAGAGAATGCAGCCCATGTGCTCACTGGAGCATGCCCTGGGCACCCACTACTAAAGTTAGTGTTTTTAATTAGGTCTGCATCCCCAGAATCTACTCCCCAGTTGCTGTGCCCCATTTACTACTCAGGTTCCAGGATGGAAGTGCAATTAGAGACCATAGTCCAAGTGGACCCAGGCTTTCCTAATTCACCTACCAGAGATACTATAAGAAAGAGGAAATGTTTGATATCTCCTGAGACTGGAAAGATGCCTGCAATTTTGTGATGGTCAAGAAGAAAGTGGTTGAAAGCCTGGATGAGTGTGTGATGGTATCAGTGTGGTCTAAGCAGTGAAAATATCCATCTCTCTAAACTTTGCCTGGGGGCCAAGGGCCATCCAGGCATCATTGTTCCCAAGGCCCCTTCATCTTTAATGTAGGGATGCTAAGACTGAAGTGAGGACCTGGTGGCACAGTTGGATCCTGACTCTTAGGATTCCTGAAGGTATTCACAGAAGAGGCCTTTAGGAAAAGAAGGGAGTTACTGACTTTAGAGGAAGCATTTTCTGTTAGTTTTCATAAAGTTAGACATGGATGACTCTGCCTGTGACTTTCCCTTCTTTGTTGTGTTAAAACTTTCTTCAGTAAACTTGAAATTGTCAAATCAATCACTTTTGTGGTGATTTGTGTGTTTGGAGGAGGAGAAGAGATGAAAATGGAAGGTGTTAGGTGTTCAAATTTCCAGATTTTGGTTTGGGCTTAAGATTAAATATAAGACTAAACATTTCCCCAAAACTAATAGGATAACCTTGAGATAAGAATCATTAACAAATGGTAGTTGTTTTTTTTTTCTCAAAATGAAATATGTGTTGTGAATTAAAATGTTGATTATATAAGCCTTATTAAAATAGCCACTGGTCATTGAATGAACCAGATGTTTTAGATGTCATTTTCAGATCCTCATGATAATCCTAAGAAGAAGTTATTTTTAAGTCCATGATGAGCAAAAAGACTCAGAAAGTTTACTTTATTTAAGATTTACTGAATATTAGGGTCTTGGCTGAACCATTTTTATTTCACCTTCCAGGAGGTACATAATTCTCAGGAAGATTGAGGAGGCATTGAGAGTTTCTAAATCATCTAGTCCTGCACATCAAAAGATGATTTTGGCTCATATTTGGAAACAGGTAAGAAAGGGGTTAGAAGGTGACCTTTAGTTACAATGTCTAACTCTATCTAACACACCAATATACACACAGGAAACAAATAGACATGATCCCCCATTTTTTTTCAATTTTATGATTCCATGTGGATTTTTGAGGAATGAAACTTTTTGAAATCATCAGATCTCCATAACTAAATTCAAGGAATGATTATAAAGGTAAATTTAACTTGAAAAAAGGTTTGATCATTAGTGCAAATCCCTGGGTGCTCTCTAGACAAATCTTACATTCATCACCACAGATACAGCAACTATTCTTTCTGAGTCTCCACCCCTAATTGCATGTTTGTACTCTATTCCTGTTTCCGTTTAGAAAGAGAAATTAAGAACAAAAAAAAGCTATGCTTTCATACTACTTTGGAGAAAAAGGAAGAGATTCAAGAAAACAAAACAATAACCAAAAAAAGTCATTTAAGTAAGAATGTAAGAAATATAAGAAAATAAGAAATGTAAGAATATAAAAAAGCAATAAAAGACGACATATATTTATAAGTTGTAGAGTGATGAGGAGATCTGTGTATTCAGAGGAAAGGATATGGCTGGATAAGATTGGAAAGCTTCAAAAATTTTACATAAAATAGCCCTTGATATGCTAGATGAACAAAATATGAAATGAATTGAAATGAAGTAAAATAACAGTTACAAAGATAGAGGAGTGGGGAAATATCATGTGGGTTTATCTGGTAGTGGGCTGCCCATCTGGTTGAATTGGACTTGTTTAAACACTGACTAAGGCTGGCATATAGGGAAGAAGCTACTGTGAAGTATTGGGTTGGCCAAAAGGTTCGTTCGTTTTTTTTTTCCATAAGATGGCTCTCGTAGCACTTAGTTGTCTTTAACTTCATTCAAAACAATTTTGTTAGATTGTATTGTGACAGCTGTCATATCAGCATGCACTTTAAAAAAGACATCAAAATTGGTGAATTTTTGTGTATCCATTTTAATATTGAAGAGAGAAGGAAAAAGCAACATTTTCGGCACATTATGCTTTATTATTTCAAGAAAGGTAAAAATGCAATGGAAACGCAAAACAAAGATTTGTGCAGTGTATGGAGAAGGTGCTGTGACTGATCAAATGTGTCAAAAGTGGCTTGCAAAGTTTTGTGCTGGCGATTTCTCACTGGATGATGCTCCACACTCAGGTGGAACAGTTGAAGTTGATACTGATCAAATCAAGACATTCATTGAGAACAATCAACATTACACCATGCGGGAGATAACTGACATACTCAGAATTCCAAATCAAGCATTGAAAATCATTTGCACCAGCTTGGTTATGTGAATTGCTTTGATGTTAGGGTTCCACATAAGTTAAGCAAAAAAAACCTTCTTGACTATATTTCTGCATGTGATTCTCTACTTGAACATAATGAAAACGTTCTGTTTTTAAAACAAATTGTGACAGGCCATGAAAAGTGGATACTGTACGATAATGTGGAATGGAAAAAACTGTGGGGCAAGCGAAATGAACCACTACCAACCACACCAAAGGCGGGTGTTCATCCAAAGAAGGTGATATTGTGTATATGGTGGGATTGGAAGGGAGTCCTCTATTATGAACTCCTTCTGGAAAATCAACCAGTTAATTCCAACAAGGACTGCACCCAAGTAGACCAACTGAAAAAATCACTCAATGAAAAGCTCCCAGAATTAGTCAAGAAAAAACGCATAATCTTCCATCAGTGTAACGCAAGACCACATGTTTCTTTGAAAACCAGGCAAAAATTGTTGCAGCTTGGCAGGGAACTTCTGATTCATCCTCTGTATTCACCAGACATTGCATCTTTGGATTTCCATTTATTTCGGTCTTAACAAAATTCTCTTAATGGAAAAAATTTCAATTCCTTGGAAGACTGTAAAAGGCACCTGGAACAGTTCTTTGCTCAAAAAGATAAAGTTTAAAAAAAAAAAAAAAAAAAAAGATAAAGTTTTGGGATGATGGAATTATGAAGTTGCCTGAAAAATGGCAGAAAGTAATGGAACAAAAGGGTGAAAACAGAGATAGCCTCATCCACGAGAGGGCAGATAGCAGAAGCAAGAAGAACTACAATCCTGCAGCATACAGAGCGAAAACCACAATCACAGAAAGATAGACAAGATGAAAAGGCAGAGGGCTATGTACCAGATGAAGGAACAAGATAAAACCCCAGAAAAACAACTGAATGAAGTGGAGATAGGCAACCTTCCAGAAAAAGAATTCAGAATAATGACAGTGAAGATGATCCAGGACCTCGGAAAAAGAATGGAGGCAAAGATCGAGAAGATGCAAGAAATGTTTAACAAAGACCTAGAAGAATTAAAGAACAAACACCGAGAAGAATTAAAGAACAAACAAAGAGAGATGAACAATACAATAACTGAATTGAAAAATACAGTAGAAGGAATCAATAGCAGAATAACTGAGGCAGAAGAACGGATAAGTGACCTGGAAGACAGAATGGTGACAATCACTGCCACAGAACAGAATAAAGAAAAAAGAATGAAAAGAAATGAAGACAGCCTAAGAGACCTCTGGGACAACATTAAACGCAACACCATTCCCATTATAGGGGTCCCAGAAGGAGAAGAGAGAGAGAGAAAGGACCCGAGATGTTTGAAGAGATTATAGTCAAAAACTTCCCTAACATGGGAAAGGAAATAGCCACCCAAGTCCAGGAAGCGCAGAGAGCCCCAGGCAGGGTAAACCCAAGGAGAAACACGCCGAGACACATTGTAATCAAATTGACAAAAATCAAAGACAAAGAAAAATTATTGAAAGCAACAAAGGAAAAACGACAAATAACATACAAGGGAACTCCCATAAGGTTAACAGCTGATTTCTACAAGCCAGAAGGGAGTGGCATGATATACTTAAAATGATGAAAGGGAAGAACCTACAACCAAGATTACTCGACCCGGCAAGGATCTCATTCAGATTCGACGGAGAAATCAAAAGCTTTACAGACAAGCAAAAGCTAAGAGAATTCAGCACCACCAAACCAGCTCTACAACACATGCTAAAGGAACTTCTCTAAGTGGGAAACACAAGAGAAGAAAAGGACCTACAAAAACAAACCCATAACAATTAAGAAAATGGTCATAGGAACATACATATCGATAATTACCTTAAACGTGAATGGATTAAATGCTCCAACCAAAAGACACAGACTGGCTGAATGTAACCAAAACAAGACCCATATATAGGCTGTCTACAAGAGACCCACTTCAGACCTAGGGACACATACAGACTGAAAGTGAGGGGATGGAAAAAGATATTCCATGCAAATGGAAATCAAAAGAAAGCTGGAGTAGCAATACTCATATCAGATAAAATAGACTTTAAAATAAAGAATGTTGCAAGAGACAAGGAAGGACACACATGATGATCAAGGGATCAGTCCAATAGGAAGATATAACAATTATAAATATATATGCACCCAACATAGGAGCACTAACAGCTATGAACTGCTAACAGCTATAAAAGAGGAAATCGACAGTAACACAGTAATAGCGGGGTGCTTTAACACCTCACTTACACCAATGGACAGATCATCCAAACAGAAAATTAATAAGGAAACACAAGCTTTAAATGACACAATAGACCAGATAGATTTAATTGATATTTATAGGACAGTCCATCCAAAAACAGCAGATTACAGTTTCTTCTCAAGTGCACATGGAACATTCTCTAGGATAGATCACATCTTGGGTCCCAAATCAAGCCTCAGTAAATTTAAGAAGATTGAAATCATATCAAGCATCTTTTCTGACCACAACGCTATGAGATTAGAAATAAATTAAAGGAAAAATAACGTAAAAAATGGAAACACATGGAGGCTAAGCACTACGTTACTAAATAACCAAGAGATCAATGAAGAAATCAAAGAGGAAACCAAAAAATACCTAGAGACAAATTACAACGAAAACACGACGATCCAAAACCTATGGGATGCAGCAGAAAGCAGTTCTAAGAGGGAAGTTTATGGCAATACAAGCCTACCGCAAGAAACAAGAATAATCTGAAGTAAACAATCTAACCTTACACATAAAGGAACTAGAGAAAGAAGAACAAACAAAACCCAAAGTTAGTAGAAGGAAAGCAATCATAAAGATCAGAGCAGAGATAAATGAAATAGAAACAAAGAAAACAATAGCAAAGATCAATAAAACTAAAAGCTGGTTCTTTGAGAAGATAAACAAAATTAACAAACCATTAGCCAGACTCATCAAGAAAAAGAGGGAGAGGACTCAAATCAATAAAATTAGAAATGAAAAAGGAGAGAAGTTACAACAGATACCACAGAAATACAAAGCATCCTAAGAGACTACTACAAGAAACTCTATGCCAATAAAATGGACAACCTGGAAGAAATGGACAAATTCTTAGAAAGGTATAACCTTCCAAGACTGAACCAGGAAGAAATAGAAAATATGATCAGACCAATCACAAGTAATGAAATTGAAACTGTGATTAAAAATCTTCCAACAAACAAAACTCCAGGACCAGATGGCTTCACAGGTGAATTCTATCAAACATTTAGAGAAGAGCTAACACCCATCCTTCTCAAACTCTTCCAAGAAATTGCAGAGGAAGGAACACTCTCAAACTCATTCTATGAGGCCACCATCACCCTGATACCAAAACCAGACAAAGATACTACAAAAAAAAGAAAATTACAGACCAATATCACTGATGAATATAGATACAAAAATCCTCAACAAAATACTAGCGAACAGAATCCAACAACACATTAAAAGGATCATACACCATGATCAAGTGGGATTTATCCCAGGGATGCAAGGATTCTTCAATATACGCAAATCAATCAGTGTGATACACCATATTAACAAATTGAAGAATAAAAACCATATGATCATCTCAATAGATGCAGAAAAAGCTTTTGACAAAATTCAACACCCATTTATGATAAAAACTCTCCAGAAAGTGGGCATAGAGGGAATCTACCTCAGCATAATAAAGGCCATATATGACAAACCCACAGCAAACACCATTCTCAATGGTGAAAAACTGAAAGCATTTCCTCTAAGATCAGAAAGAAGAGAAGGATGTCCACTCTTGCCACTATTATTCAACATAGTTTTGGAAGTCCTAGCCACGGCAATCAGAGAAGAAAAAGAAATGAAAGGAATACAAGTTGGAAAAGAAGAAGTAAAACTGTCCCTGTTTGCAGATGACATGATACTATACGTAGGTAATCCTAAAGATGCCACCAGAAAACTACTACCGCTAATCAATGAATTTGGTAAAGCTGCAAGATACAAAATTAATGCAAAGAAATCATTTGCATTCCTATACACTAATAATGAAAGATCAGAAAGAGAAATTAAGGAAGCAATCCTATTTACCATTGAAACAAAAGCAACAAAATACCTAGGAATAAACCTATGTAAGGAGGTAAAAGACTTGTACTCAGAAAACTAAAAGACACTGATGAAAGTAATCAAAGATGACACAAACAAATGGAGAGATATACCATGTTATTGGATTGGAAGAATCAGTATTGTGAAAATGACTGTACTACCCAAGGCAATCTACAGATTCAATGCAATCCCTATCAAATTACCAATGGCATTTTTTACAGAACTAGATCAAAAAATCTTAAAATATCTATGGAGATACAGAAGACCCTGATTAGCCAAAGCAATCTTGAGGAAAAAAAAAAAAAAACCAGAGCTGGAAGAATCAGATTCCCTGACTTCAGACTATACTACAAAGCTATAAAATCAAGACAATATGATACAGGCACAAAAACATAAGTATAGATCAATGGAACAGGATAGAAAGCCCAGAGATAAACCCATGCACCTATGGTCAACTAAGCTATGACAAAGGAGGCAAGGATATACAATGGAGAAAAGACAGTCTCTTCAATAGGTGGTGCTGGGAAAACTGGACAGCTACATGTAAAAGAATGAAATTAGAATACTCCCTAACACCATACACAAAAATAAACTCAAAATAGATTAAAGGGTTAAATATAAGACCAGACACTATAACTCTTAGAGGAAAACATTGGAAGAAAAACTCTTTGACATAAATCACAGCAAGATCTTTTTTGACCCACCTCCTAGAGTAATGAGAATAAAAGCAAAAATAAACAAATGGAACCTAATGAAACTTAAAAGCTTTTGCACAGCAAAGGGAACCATAAATAAGTTGAAAAGACAACCCTCGGAATGGGAGAGAATATTTGCAAATGAAGCAACTAACAAAGGATTAATCTCCAAAATATACAAACAACTCATGCAGCTCAATATCAAATAAACAAACAACCCAATCCAAAATGGGCAGAAGACCTAAATAGACATTTCTCCAAAGAAGAGATACAGATGGGCAAGAATCACATGAAAAGATGTTCAACATCACTAATTATTAGAGAAATGCAAATCAAAATTACAATGAGGTGTCACCTCACACTAGTCAGAATGGGTATCATCAAAAAATCTACAAACACTAAATGCTGGAGAGGGTGTGGAGAAAAGGGAACCCTCTTGCATGTTGGTGGGAATGTAAGTTGGTACAGCCACTATGGAGAACAATATGGAGGTTCCTTAAAAATCTAAAAATAGAATTACCATATGACCCAGCAATCCCACTACTGGGCATATGCCCACAGAAAACCATAATTTAAAAAGACACATGCACCCCAATGTTCATTGCAGCACTGTTTACAATAGCTAGGTCATGTAGCAACCTAGATGTCCATCGACAGATGGATGGATAAAGAAGGTGTGGTATATATATAGAATGGAATATTACTCAGCCATAAAAAGGTATGAAGTTGGGTCATTTGTAGATTCGTGGATGGACCTAGAGACTGTCATACAGATTGAAGTAAGTCAGAAAGAGAAAAACAAATACCGTATATTAATGCATTTATATGGAATTTATGAAACTGGTACAGATGAACCGGTTTGCAGGGCAGAAATAGAGACAAAGGTGTAGAGAACAAAAGTATGGACACCAAGGGGGAAAAGCTGGGGTTGGGCGTGGGATGAGTTGGGCGATTGGGATAGACATATACACTAATAGGTATAAAACAGATACCTATTAAGAACCTGCTGTATAACACAGGGAACTCCACTTCGCTGTACAGTAGAAACTAACACAACACTGTAAAATAATTATACCCCAATTAAAAAATAATAATAAAAAATGAAAAAAAATTTTTAAATGGGTGAATACATTGTTCAAAAAAGTTCTTGATGAAAATGAAAAATACGTCTTTTATTTTTACTTAAAAACTGAAGGCACTTTTTGGCCAACCCAATACTTTGAATGGTTTAAAGATTATCTTTGACTTATGCTGTAGTGTGTTTCATGTAAGAACAGCCAAGAAATATTGAATAAAAAAGTCTGGTTTTTGCTACCTATCAGTAGGCTTTTACTTTGGGCAATTCATTTAACTTCCAGTTTTCTAATAAATTATCTCTAACATTCGAAAAGGCATAGGTATAAATGAAGAAACAGAACAACTGCCTGAGTTTCACAAAGCTCTAAAACCAAATGAAATCATGTGTGTGAATTTATTTAACACACTATAAAGAGTAAGCTAATAAAAGTGACACTAATACATGCATTGTAAGTTAAGTAGTATCAGGTGAAACAACCTGTCTGGCTAAGTTTTCGAAAGGAGAAAAATTGAGAATGTCTTTGAATTTTATTTCGAAGCGTTCTTTTGTGAACTAGTATCTGTCAAAATGTAAAATTATGTAGATTTTATCTCAGAAAAAAGAAGTATGTTTGAAATTGTCATTGTAATACTCTCCAAATTATTGCAGAAAATAACAAGAAAAGGCAATAGGATAGGTGTTATCATGAACATAAAGATTACTTACATTTTTAGAAGCCATTACTAGTCATATGTCCTTATGAAAACTTTTCTCTAAGTACATGAAGTATTTGGCAAATAAAAACAAATTGTTATGATTATAGTTCTCAAGAACTCCCCAAAACTATTTTCTCTAAGCAAGACCATCCTTTGGAAATTGAGTAAGAAGGTATGGAGGAAACAGTATTATTGATCTGTCTGAGAAGCAGTGTAATATGTTACGTTGTAAGTAAAACTGAGTTGAAAAAATAGATGTCAGTGACAGTTTAGTTTCACAGAAGGCGAGGATTCCCTCACAGAGCTCCTGTTTTATAAGTTAGATTAATGAATGTAGCTCTGAGAAGTGAAGGAAAATGTATATAAATGGTAACAGTAAAAAGATGAGACACCTTCTAGTTCCTATTCAATGAGTAGCCAAAGGTTTTTTTATGGTTACTGTTTAAGACTACTGTTTAAGACCAAGATAAGCATGTGACATAATGATCAGAAGGAAATTTGCTTTCCTTACAGAATTAACTATTTTTAGACAATGATACACAGAAAAGATGCAGGGAAACAGATTTTGGCATCTTGACACATGTTTTAGGTATGAACAGTCTACTTAAGAATTTGCTTAAAAACAATTAATTCACAGAGAAATCAGTTGCTCACTATAGAGCAGCGTACGTGGAACAAAGAGCAAGAAATCTTTAGAGATGTGGCTCTTGGAAGCCTTTGACTGCAATACAAGAAGAGAAAGTATATTTGGGGTCTAAATTAATGCTTTCAACACTTCCTGAAAGATGCAGTTACCCCTGTTAACTTCATTTACCTTTAATTACTTTTTTCCCATTTTCACCTTTTGTTAATGTTTTCATGCATTTTACTTCTACATACATTTTAGGCTCCCAGACATTTTAAATTCTTTTTATACTGTCAGTATACATGTATATTTACCATTTCATTTTGCTTCATTCCTTTGCATTTCCATGCATGTTTCTAGGATCATTATTCTACTGCCTTAAGAATTCCTTTTATTTAGGATTCTCAGGGTTGATTTTTCTGTTTTTTGTTTGCCTGAAAATATTTTCATTTCACCTGCCTTTTGGAGTTGCAACTGCATGATTACTAGATCTTTTCATCATGTACAATATGTCTCTCATTCTCTTCATGTTTTCCTCTTTTATTCTTTCTGTATGCTTTTACCTGAATATTTTCTATTGATTTATATTTCTATTTACTAATCTTCTTCTTAGAAGTATCTGATTTACTGTTAAACTCATCAATTTGATTCATAATCTCAGTTAATATATTTTTCAGTTCTTGAATTCTAAATTCATTTTTTTAAAGATTTTCTTCTCCATTGAAATTATCTACTTTTGTCTTGATTTTTTGCATGTATTAATCACAGTATGAGTTATGACTTTGTTAGATTAACATTTGTTAAGAGGAGTCATAGGGTACTGGATGGTGAGATTTGGTTCAACAGAAGACCGCAAGAGAAATTGATATAGAGAAGTTTATTACTCACAGGTCCTGGAGGAAGTACCTGGTGTGCCTCAAGGTTCCACACAGGGAGGTTAAGGCAGGGTACAGGCAGAGTCAGAGGCAGGACCTGGGGCACATGCTTTTAATAGAGTCCTGGTGGTGGGGTGTTTTGTGTTCCTAGGCTAAGACCGATTGGTCAATTCAGTCCAAAAATTTTAGCAGGATTTTGGTAAGAACCATGAAGGTCTTATCTAAGAGGCACACAAGGAGAAGCCCTAGGAAGCAAGGGAAGATGTCGATCACAAAGGCTGTTAGAGAAGACATATTAGGAACTTACATCTGCTTGTGACTCTGTGGGCTCTTTTCTAGGGCATGCAACAGTCTCAGGCTCTCCACAGGCTGCTTGGCAAACAAAATGGATGCTTAAGCAGCAATACCATAGAGTAGCTTAGTTAAAGTCCAGATGGTATGTTTAAAACCCACATCTAGGGGGCTTCCCTCGTGGCGCAGTGGTTGAGAGTCTGCCTGCTAATGAGGGGGACATGGGTTCAAGCCCTGGTCTGGGAAGATCCCACATGCCGCAAAGCAACTGGGCCCGTGAGCCACAACTACTGAGCCTGCGTGTCTGGAGCCTGTGTTCCACAACAAGAGAGGCCACGATAGTGAGAGGCCCGCGCACCGCGATGAGGAGTGGCCCCCGCTTGCCGCAACTAGAGAAAGCCCTCGCACAGGAGCGAAGGCCCAACACAGCCAAAAGTAAATTAATTAATTAATTTAAAAAAAAAAAAAAAAACCCACATCTATATCCCAGCAACCTGCAGTTCTCTTTTTTTATAAGACAATTTGATGCAGTCTTAACCCTGTCTCTTGGAATGTTTAGTAAATATGTTTTAGTTGAGAACTTAGTTTTGCTTTAGACAGGCAATCAGGATATAGACCAACTACCTCTATCCAAAAAAGGATTGAGTTAATTAAAAGCTTTGTTTCAGTCTTTGTAAGAAATGGGTTATTTTTGTTTCTGCTTTACTCCTACATTATAGCTCTTCAGGGCTTCTAAGTGAAAATCTAGGATGTTTATCAGAGCCCCTTCTCTTTGACAATTCCTGAATTACATCTTACTACCTCCTCAACATTGTAAAACTCATGACAGCTCTACTTTGCTTCTCACTATTGGTCTGTCTTACATGTTCAGTTTCTCACCCTCTGGAATCTGAACCAATTTGACAATTAGCAAATCCCTTGAGGGAAAATATGGTGAAACATCAGAATTTCCTTATTGCTTTTCCAGTGACTCAAGTATTTGGGTCTCTCAAGTCCTTTTAGTGTTGGTTCTTTTTTAATGCATCAAACTGATTTTTTAAAAATTTTAGAAGTTTTTAACTACTATGGACCTACTGTATAGCACAGGGAACTCAACTCAATACTCTGTAATGACCTATATGGGAAAAGAATCTAAAAAAAGAGTGGATATATGTATATGTATAACTGATTCACTTTGCTGTACAACAGAAACTAACACAACATTGTAAATCAACTATACTCCAATAAAAACTAAAAAAAAATCTTTTTAGAAGTTTTATGTTTGTTCTTATCAGGGATCTACTTCTGCTTCAAGCTACACCCTCATATTTAGCCATGGAAGTTCTTGATCTTTTTTCAGTATTTGCTCTGAATAACATTTCTTTGTCTGTCTTAGAAATAATTATATAATTAAATGGTTATATCTTTTACAAAATGTATTTTTCTATGAAATTCTGCTTTTCTTCTGGTCTACATTTACATTATTTGAACGATATAATAGATTGTTTATTACCAAATACTATTTCCATTTTGATGGCTTTTTCTCAAACTACATCCAGATGATCCTTGAAGACAAAGTAACCTTCCATGGACCTTGCTTTTTAGATTGCACTCAAAACTACTATCAAGTATCCCTGAGAGGTGAAATGAGAAAACAGAACAAAAACAAAACAGAAACTCTTCATCACATTTTTAAAATTTTACTCTTAAATTGAAACTTTGTTTTCAGGAATAATGTTTCAGAATATTTCTGACTTCTGAATTGAATACAAAGATAATTATTACACATTTTAAAAATTACATCTATTGCATCACTAAATATCAGGAAAGGACTTAAAATGTCATCAACTCTAACTTAATATATGAATAAGGGAATAGAAGTCCTTAGAAGTTAAATAATTTTGGAAAAAACTACCATAGAAACCCTAAATTTGTATCACTATTTACACCAATGTGGAATTCTAATTTAAAATAATAGACATGTCTATAGAATCATTATATATTGCCCACATTCTCATAGTCTTAAAATATGTAAAAATATTAATATTTCTAAAACATTTTTTACATGCATTCATACTTGATTTTAAAAATGAACTAAAATGATTAAAAATAATTATTGAAGATGTATTAGAAAATAATTTGTGGCCCATTTTTAAAACATGAGTAGATACATTGAAATCTTTTTAAACTACATTAACATTTCCAAATAAATCTTGTTTTTGAAAGAAAACTTATTCCATAGTTTAATAAATTGAACTGTCTCTGTTTCTCATCTGTGACTTGCTGAGCTAAGAATATATTATAAAGAGCAAAAGCATTTGTATATTATTTTGGGAAAAGGCTTTTAAAGAGGAACTCTAGAGAACATCTCTATGTGTGTGTAGGTGGCACAGAAATTTCCAATATTCTGTTCCATTTTTCAAAATTCAAAATATAGACAATATTGAAATTTATCTTTGTATATAATACATGTGATCATAAAATTAAATGTCAAACTGCATCTTAGTGATTTTCAAGTCAATACTCAATTTAACCTTATAGCTAGCATTTTTAATTTGTACCACTATACATTATGACTAGTTAAATAAAAATAAGTATCAATTTTAATTGTTCTGTTTATTTCCAGTTTGGCATTATAGGAAATATACTTCTCTCTGAAATCTGAGTTTTTTGATATATCCAACTTTCTTTTGACTTTTCATGTTATTAAGCTGGTCATATTGTGAGATAGCTCTCATTTGTGACCTAACTTTTGACATAGAAATGCAGCTATCTGAAAACAAAATATAGCCAAATTCTTCTTTCTCCTCCTATTTCATTTGCCTCCTGACTTTTTAGTGTGTAAAATAATGGCCTCTGTGGTTGCATTCAGTGATTTCTTCTCTTCTGGCTTCCTCAGCCAACTTCCTGGGAGTAAACCTTCCCATCTACATTCTTGGCTTCTTTGCTTGGTCATGGAAAAGAAAGAATCAGTTTATCACATAAAATATTTTAAAGGAAATCTCTTAATTATCCTTCAAAAGTATGAACATGGCACACTTTTTTGAAGGGACAAAGACAGTGAAGAAAAGGGGCAAAGGCAACAAACAGTGTGGAGATGCAACTTGAAAAAGAAAATGAATCAACATCTTATAAATACACTCTAAAAAACACAGGCTTCTTAGTCCAATTTGCTATTTTGCTATATTGTCTAATTTAAATTTGATAATGACTTGCAAAATGCCTGAGCAAAACATGTGAATTGTTTTCATTTTGTTTGCATCAGATCAGTTACTTCAGACTTTCATCTCAATCTGTTTCTGAAGGCACTTTTGTTACAAAGACCCTATCTATCCCTTGCGGTTTGATGGGGCAGGCTTGCCTGAAACTACCAAACACTTTGACAAACTATACTGGCATTATGTTTTGAGCTTAATCCAGAATACTTCTGAAAATATAAAAAGCATTTAGTTTTCTAACTATTCTCTGTTAAATGCTCATGTTCTCTAAATTTCATCCCTAACTTTGGGATTATATGTCAGATTCTCTTTGCTCTTGACCATTGGTACTTAAGTCAGGCCATTCAGGAGAAAAGTAAAAAACACTCCAAAACCTCTCCACCTATTTGGAGTTGTTTTTCACTTATTCATTTACTGAATATTTAGAAAATTATTTCATCTATAGTACAGTATCTATGTCTTGTGAAAGTACACTGTTTATGAAACCAAAACCACAACTTCGAGTGATATGTTTTCATTGTTGTTTTTTTTTTAACATCATTATTGGAGTATAATTGCTTTACAACGTTGTGTTAGTTTCTGCTGTATAACAAAGTGAATCAGCTATATGTATACATATATTCCTACATCCCCTCCCTCATGCGTCTCCCTCCCACCCTCCCTTTCCAACCCCTCTAGGTGGTCACAAAGCACTGAGCTAATCTCCCTGTGTGATGCAGCTGCTTCCCACTAGCTATCTATTTTATATTTGATAGTGTATATATGTCAGTGTTACTCTCTCACTTCATCCCAGCTTAACCTTCCCCCTCCCCAGGTCCTCACATCAATTCTCTACGTCTGCGTCTTTATTCCTGTCCTGCCCCTAGGTTCTTCAGAAAAACCATTGGTTTTTTTAAGATTCCATATATATGTGTTAGCATACGGTATTTGTTTTTCCCTCTCAGACTTCCTTCACTCTGTATGACAGTCTCTAGGTCCATCCACCCCACTACAAATAACTCAATTTCATTTATTTTATGGCTGAGTAATATTCCAGTGTAAGTATGTGCCACATCTTATTTATTCATTCATCTGTTGGTGGACACTTAGGTTGGTTCCGTGTACTGGCTATTGTAAATAGTGCTGCAATGAACATTGTGGTACATGACTCTTTTTGAAATATGATTTTCTCAGGGTATATGCCCAGTAGTGGGTTTGCTGGGTCATATGGTAGTTCTGTTTTTAGTTTTTTAAGGAACGTCCATACTGTTCTCCATAGTGGCTGTATCAATTTACATTCCCACCAACAGTGCAAGAGTGTTCCCTTTTCTCCACACCCTCTCCAGCATTTATTGTTTGTAGATTTTCTGATGTTGGCCATTCTGACTGGTGTGAGGTGATACCTCATTGTAATTTTGATTTGCATTTCTCTAATGATTAGTGATGTTGAGCATCCTTTCATGTGTTTGTTGGCAATCTGTACATCTTCTTTGGAGAAATGTCTGTTTAGGTCTCCTGCCCATTTTGGGAATGGGTTGTTTGTTTTTTTGATATTGAGCAGCATGAGCTGCTTGTATATTTTAGAGATTAGTCCTTTGTCAGTTGCTTCATTTGCAAATGTTTTCTCCCATTCTAAGGGTTGTCTTTTCATCTTGTTTATGGTTTCCTTTGCTGTGCAAAAGCTTTTAAGTCTCATTAGGTCCCATTTGTTTATTTTTGTTTTTATTTCCATTTCTCTAGGAGGTGGGTCAAAAAGGATCTTGCTGTGATTTATGTCATAGAGTGTTCTGCCTATGTTTTCCTCTAAGAGTTTCATGGTGTCTGGCCTTACATTTAGGTCTTTAATCCATTTTGAGTTTATTCTTGTATACGGTGTTAGGGAGTGTTCTAATTTCATTCTTTTACATGTAGCTGTCCAGTTTTCCCAGCACCACTTATTGAAGAGATTGTCTTTTCTCCATTGTATATCTTTGCCTCCTTTATCAAAGATAAGGTGACCATATGTGCGTGGGTTTATCTCTGGGCTTTCTATCCTGTTCCATTGATCTGTATTTCTTTTTTTGCCAGTACCATACTGTCTTGATTACTGTAGCTTTGTAGTGTAGTCTGAAGTCAGGGACTCTGATTCCTCCAGCTCCGTTTTTCTTTCTCAAGATTGCTTTGGCTATTCAGGGTCTTTTGTGTTTCCATACAAATTGTGAAATTTTTTGTTCTAGTTCTGTGAAAAATGCCATTGGTAGTTTGATGGGGATTGCATTGAATCTGTAGATTGCTTTGGGTAGTATAGTCATTTTTTCCAATGTTGATTCTTCCAATCTAAGAACATGGTATATCTCTCCATCTGTTTGTATAGTCTTTAATTTCTTTCATCAGTGTCTTATAGTTTTCTGCATACAGGTCTTTTGTGTCCTTAGGCAGGTTTATTCCAAGGTATTTTACTCTTTTTGTTGCAGTGGTAAATGGGAGTGTTTCCTTAATTTCTTTTTTTTTTTAATTAATTTATTTATTTTTAAAATTTTTTATACAGTAGGTTCTTATCAGTCATCCATTTTATACACATCAGTGTATACATGTCAATCCCAATCTCCCAATTCATCACACCACCACCACCACCCCCGCTGCTTTCCCTCCTTAATTTCTCTTAGAGATTTTTCATCATTATGTATAGGAATGCAAGAGATCTCTGTGCATTTATTTTGTATCCTGCTAATTACCAAATTCATTGAGTACCTGTAGTAGTTTTCTAGTAGCATCTTTAGGATTCTCTATGTATAGTATCATGTCATCTTCAAACAGTGACAGTTTTACTTCTTCTTCTCTGATTTTGATTCCTTTTATTTCTTTTTTTCTCTGATTGCTGTGGCTAAAGCTTCCAGAACTATGTTGAATTATAGCAGTGAGAGTGGGCAACCTTGTCTTGTTCCTGATATTAGAGGAAATGCTTTCGGTTTTTCACCATTGTGAATGATGTTGGCTGTGGGTTTGTCATATATGGCCTTTATTATGTTGAGGTAGGTTCACTCTGTGGCCAGTGTCTGGAGAGTTTTTATCATAAATGGGCTTTGAATTTTGTCAAAAGCTTTTACTGCATCTACTGAAATTATCATATGGTTTTTCTCCTTCAGTTTGTTAATATGGTTTATCACATTGATAGATTTGCATATATTGAAGAATCCTTGCATTCCTGGGATAAACCCCACTTGATCATGGTGTATGATCCTTTTAATGTGCTGTTGGATTCTGTTTGCTAGTATTTTGTTGAGGATTTTTGCATCTATGTTCATCATTGATATTGGCCTATAGTTTTCTTTCTTTCTGACATCTTTGTCTGGTTTTGGTATCATGGTGATGGTGGGCTCGTAGAATGAGTTTGGGCCTGTTCGTCCCTCTGCTGTATTTTGGAAGAGTTTGAGAAGGATAGGTGTTAGCTCTTCTCTAAATGTTTGATAGAATTTGCCTGTGAAGCCATCTGGTCCTGGGCTTTTGTTTTTTGGAAGATTTTTCATCACAGTCTCAATTTCAGTGCTTGTGATTGGTCTGTTTACATTTTCTATTTCTTCCTGGTTCAGTCTCAGAAGGTTGTGCTTTTCTAAGAATTTGTCCATTTCTTCCAGGTTGTCCATTTTATTGGCATATAGTTCCTTGCGGTAATCTCTCATGATCCTTTGTATTTCTGCAGTGTCAGTTGTGACTTCTCCTTTTTCATTTCTAATTCTATTGATTTGAGTCTTCTCCCTTTTTTTCTTGATGAGCCTGGCTAACAGCTTATCAAATATTTTTATCTTCTCAAAAAACCAGCTTTTAGTTTTATTGATCTTTGCTATTGTTTCCTTCATTTCTTTTCCATTTATTTCTGATCTGATCTTTATGATTTCTTTCCTTCTGCTAACTTTGGGGTTTTTTTGTTCTTCTTTCTCTAACTGTTTTAGGTGTAAGGTTAGGTTGTTTGAGATTTTTCTTGTTTCTTGAGGTAGGATTGTACTGCTATAAACTCACCACTTAGAACGACTTTTGCTACATCCCATAGGTTTTAGGTCATCATGTTTTCATTGTCATTTGTATCTAGGTATTTTTTTATTTCCTCTTTGATTTCTTCAGTGATCTCTTGGTTATTTAGTAGTGTATTGTTTAGCCTCCATGTGTTTGTAGTTTTTATAGATATTTTCTTGTAATTGATATCTAGTCTCATAGCATTGTGGTCGGAAGACGTACTTGATATGATTTCAATTTTCTTAAATTTACCAAGGCTTGATTTGTGACCCAAGATATGATCTATCCTGGAGAATGTTCCATGAGCACTTGAGAAGAAAGTGTATTCTGTTGTTTTTGGATGGAATGTCCTATAAATATCAATTAAGTCCATCTTGTTTAATGTATCATTTAAAGCTTGTGTTTCCTTATTTATTTTCAGTTTGGATGATCTGTCCATTGTTGACAGTAGGGTGTTAAAGTGCCCTACAATGATTGTGTTACTGTCGATTTCCCTTTTTATGGCTGTTAGCATTTGCCTTATGTATTGAGATGCTCCTATGTTGGGTGTATAAATATTTACAATTGTTATATCTTGTTCTTGGATTGATCCCTTGATGATTATGTAGTGTCCTTCTTTGTCTCTTGTAATAGTCTTTATTTTAAAGTCTCTTTTGTCTGATATGATATGAGAATTGCTACTCCAGCTTTCTTTTGAATTCCATTTGCATGGAATATCTTTTTCCATCCCTCACTTTCAGTCTGTATGTGTCCCTACGTCTAAAGTGGGTCTCTTGTAGACAGCATATATACGGGTATTGTTTTTGTATCCATTCAGCCAGTCCATGTCTTATGTTTGGAACATTTAATACATTTACATTTAAGGTAATTATCAATATTTGTGTTCCTATTACCATTTTCTTAATTGTTTTGGATTTATTATTGTAGGTCTTTTCCTTCTCTTGTGTTTCCTGCCTAGAGAAGTTCCTTTAGCATTTGTTGTAAAGCTGCTTTGGTGGTGCTGAATTCCCTTAAATTTTGGTTGTCTGTAAAGCTTTTAATTTCTTCGTAGAATCTGAATGAGATCCTTGCTGGGTAGAGTAATCTTGGTTGTAGGTTTTTCCCTTTCATCACTTTAAATATGTCCTGCCACTCCCTTCTGGCTTGCAGAGTTTCTGCTGAAAGTTCAGCTGTTAACCTTTTGGGGATTCCCTTGTATGTTATTTGTTGCGTTTCCCCTTTGCTGCTTTAAAATTTTTTTTGTATTAAATTTTTTATAGTTTGATTAATATGTGTCTTGTCGTGTTTCTCCTTGGATTTATCCTGTATGGGACTCTCTGAACTTCCTGGACTTCATTGACTATTTCCTTTCCCATGTTAGGGAAATCTTCAACTATGATCTCTTCAAAGATTTTCTCACACCCTTTCTTTTTCTCTTCTTCTTCTAGTACCCCTATAGTTCGAATGTTGGTGCATTTTATGTTGTCCCAGAGGTCTCTGAGACTGTCCTCAATTCTTTTCATTCCTTTTTCTTTATTCTGCTCTGTGGTATTTATTTCCAGTATTTTATCTTCCAGGTCACTTATCCGTTCTTCTGCCTCAGTTATTTTGCTATTGTTTCCTTCTAGAGAATTTTTGTTTGCATTTATTGTGTTGTTTATCATTGTTTGTTTGCTCTTTAGTTCTTCTAGGTCCTTGTTAAACATTTCTTGTATTTTCTCCATTCTATTTCCAAGATTTTGGATCATGTTTACTATCATTATTGTGAATTCTTTTTCAGGTAGACTGCCTATTTCCTCTTCATTTGTTTGGTCTAGTGGGTTTTTACCTTGCTTCTTCATGTACTGCATATTTCTCTGTCTTCTCATTTTGTTTAACTTACTGAGTTTGGGGTCTGCATTTTGCAGCCTGCAGGTTCGTAGTTCCCTTTGTTTTTGTTGTCTGCCCCCAGTGGGTGTGGTTGGTTCAGTGGGTTGTGTAGTCTTCCTGGTCAAGGGAACTGGTGCCTGTGTCCTGGTGAGTGGGACTGGATCTTGTCTTTCTGGTGGACAGGGCCGTGTCTGGTGGTGTGTTTTGGGGTGTCTGTAAACTTAGTATGATTTTAGGCAGCCTCTCTGCTAATGGATGGTATTGTGTTCCTGTCTTACTATTTGTTTGGAATGGGGCGTCCAGCACTGGAGCTTGCTGGCCATTGGGTGGGGCTGGGTCCTTGTGTTGAGACGGAGATCTCTGGGAGAGCTTTCGTCGTTTGATATTATGTGGAGATGGGAGGTCTCTGGTGGACCAGTGTCCTGAACTCGGCTCTCCCACCTAAGAGACTCAGGCCTGACACCAGGCCGGAGCACCAAGACCCTGTCAGCCACATGGCTCAGAAGAAAAGGAGAAAAAGAGAAAGAAAAAAAAATTTTTTTCAATAAATAAATAAATAATTATTAAAATAAAAAGAATTAAAAATTAATAATAATTTTAAAAAAGAAGAGAGCAACCAAACCAATTAACAAATCCACCCATGATAACACGTGCTAAAAACTATACCAAGATAAGCATAAAAATCAGAAACAAATAAGTCGCAGACAACAAACTCCAAGTCTACAGTGCTCCCAAAGTCCACCACCTCAATTTTGGGATCATTTGTTGTCTATTCAGGTATTCTCCAGATGCATGGTACCTCAAGTTGATTTTGGGGATTTAATCTGATGCTCCTGAGGCTGCACAGAGAAATTTCCCTTTCTCTTCTTTGTTCTCAGAGCTCCTGGGGTTCAGCTTTGGTTTTGGCCCCACTTCTGCGTGTAGGTCGCCCTCAGGCATCTGTTCCCACCCAGACAGGATAGGCTTAAAGCAGCAGCTGATTAGGGCGCTCTTGCTCATTCAGGCCGGGGGGGGGGGGGAAGGGAGGGTACAGTAGTTATAATTGGAATGCGGGACTAGACAGCGGCGGCAGAGCCTGGCATGATGTTGCAACAGCCTGAGGCGCACCATGTATTCTCCCAGGGAAATCGTTCCTGGATCACAGTACCCTGGCAGTGGCAGACTGCACAGACTCCCAGGGGTTTGTGGATAGTGACCTGTGCTTGCACACAGGTTTCTTGGTGGCTGAAGCAGGAGCAGCGTTTAGCATTTCATGCCTTTCTCTGGGGTCCGAGCTGATAGCCGTGGCTCGCGCCCGTCTCTGGAGCTTATTTAGGTGGTGCTCTGCCTCCTGTGGGCAGACAGGGAAGGAATCCCCTCTCCTCGTGCACCCCAAAACAATGGTCTCTTGCCTCTTAGCCAGGTCCAGACTTTTTCCTGGACTCCCTCCTGGCTAGCTGTGGCACACTAGCCCCCTTCAGGCTGTGTTCATGCAGCCAACCCCAGTCCTCTCCCTGGAATCTGACCTCTGACGCCCGAGTCTCAGCTCCCAGCCCTCACCCACCCTGGTGGGTGAGCAGACAAGCCTCTCAGGCCAGTGAGTGCTGGTCAGCACCCATCCTCTGTGCGGGAATCTCTCCGCTTTGCCCTCTGCACCCCTGTTGCTGTGCTCTCCTCCATGGCTCTGAAGCTTCCCCCCCACCACCCCCATCTCTGCCAGTGAAGGGGCTTCTTAGTGTATTGAAACTTTTCCTCCTTCACAGCTCCCTCCCAGAGGTGCAGGTCTCATCCCTATTCTTTTGTCTCTGTTTTTTCTTTTTCTTTTGCCCTACCCAGGTACATGGGGATTTTCTTGTCTTTTGGGAAGTCTGAGGTCTTCTGCCAGCGTTCCAGTAGGTGTTCTGTAGGAGTTGTTCCACATGTAGATATATTTTTGATGTATTTGTGGGGAGGAAGGTGATATCCATGTTTTACTCCTCCGTCATCTTGAAGGTCCCTCATTGGTTTTTAAGGCACTAATATTACAAAAATACCTGTAGCCTTGAAAAAAGATGTTATAAAAAGATGATGGTAATTTTCTATGAACTGAAATAACTTGATCTATATTTCAATGCAATCCCAATCAAAATGCCAGCAAGCTATTTTTGGGATATTTACAAAGTTATTCTAAAGTTTATATGGAGAAGCAAAAGACCCCGAAAAGCCAATAAATATTAAAGAACAAAAGAGGAGAATTGACACTACCTGACTTCAAGACTTACTATAAAGTTACAGTAAGCAAGACAGTGTAGTATAGATAAAAGAATAGACAAATAGATCAATAGAACAGAATAGAGAGCTCAGAATAGACCCTCTATAAATATAGTCAACTGATATTTGGCAAACGAGCATATATAATACAATGGAGCAAATATTGTCTAAACGCAGACCTTACCCCTGCACAAAAAGTAACTCAAAATGGATCACAGACCTAAATGTAAAATGCAAAACTACAGTTTCTTAGAAGATAACAAATGAGAAGCCCTAGGTGACCTTGGGTATGGAGATGATTTTTTAGATTCAACACCAAAGGCAAATAATTGATAAGCTAGACTTCACTGAGATTAAAAATTTTAATCTGCAAAAGATAATGTCAAGAGAATGAGAAGACAAGCCACAGACCGGGAGGAAATATTTGCAAAAGCCACATCTGATAAAGGACTGTTACCCAAAATATACAAAGGACTCTTAAAATTTAATAAGAAAAAACCAAATAACACAATTTAAAAACTGGCCAAAGACTTTGACACCTCATCAAAGAAGGTATACAGATGGAAAATAAGCATATGAAAAGTTGCTCCAAGTTATGTCTCAAGAAAATACAAATTAAAGCAACAGTGAGATGCTACTACACCCTGTTAGAATGGACAAAATCTGGAACGCTGATAATACCAAACACAGATGAGGATGTGGAACAACAGGAACTCTCATTCATTGCAGGTAGGAATGCAAAATAGTACAATCACTTTGGAAGACAATTTGGTAGTTTCTTACAAAACCAAAAATATTCTTATAATACAAGCTAGCAGTCGTTCTTCTTGGTATTTAGTCAAAGGAATTGAAAACTTAGGTCCACCCCAAAACCTGCAACACAGATTCTTATAGCAGCTTTATTCATAATTGCCAGAACTTGGCAGCAACCAAGGTGTCCTTCATTTGATAAATTAATTGTGGAACTTCCAGAGAATGGATTATTATTCAGTGCTAAAAAGAAATGAACTATCAAGCCATTTAAAAACATGGCAGAAACTTAAATGCATATTACAAAGTGAAAGAAGCCAATCTGAAAAGGCCACATACTGCAGGATTCTAACTATATGATATTCTGGAAAAGCAAAACTATGGAGACAGTGAAAAATATGTGTTGCCAAGATTTGGATTGGTGGGAAGAGATGAATAGGTGGAAGGCAGAGATTTTTGAGCAGTGGAAATACTCTGTATGATATCATAATGATGGATACATGCCTTTTTTACATTTGTCCAAACCCATAGAATGTACAACACCAAGAGTGAACCCTGAAGTAAACTGTGGACTTTGGGTAATTATGATGTGTCAGTGTAGGTTTATCAGCTGTGACAAATGTACTTCCTGGTGAAGGGTGTTGATAATGGGGGAGGTTATACATGTGTAGGGGCAGGGGATATATGGGAAATCTCTATACCTTCCTCCTAATTTTGCTGTGAATCTAAAACTACTCTTAAAACATAAAATCTTAAAAATAAAGTTATCTCTACATTCTAACATGAATAGAGGAGGCACAGATTGATGCCTATCCATTGGAGTACAGGAACAGTTAGTTATAAAAGCCACTATTAAAAATTAAATTATAGAAACTCATAATTAAACACATTAAAAAAAAGGTAAAAAACCTGGAAATTTGATAATTACAATCTGGTAACTCTAGAAATCAGATTTTCCCCTTTACTCATGATTTACTATTTTTTTTTTTTTTAGAATTTGTGACAAACATGCTTTTTTTTTTTAACATCTTTATTGGAGTGTAATTGCTTTACAATGGTGTGTTAGTTTCTGCTTTATAACAAAGTGAATCAGCTATACATATACATATATCCCCATATCTCCTCCCTCTTGCATCTCCCTCCCATCCTCCCTATCCCACCCCTTTAGGTGGTCACAAAGCACTGAGCTGATCTCCATGTGCTATGCGGCTGCTTCCCACTAGCTATCGGTTTTACATTTGGTAGTGTATATATGTCCATGCCACTCTCTCACTTTGTCCCAGCTTACCCTTCCCCCTCCCCGTGTCCTCAAGTCCATTCTCTAGTAGGTCTGTGTCTTTATTCCCGTCCTGCCCCTAGGTTCTTCGTGACCTTTTTTTTTTTTTTTTTTTTAGATTCCATATATATGTGTTAGCATACGGTATTTGTTTTTCGCTTTCTGACTTACTTCACTCTGTATGACAGACTCTAGGTCCATCCACCTCACTACAAATAACTCAATTTCATTTCTTTTTATGGCTGAGTAATATTCCATCGTATATATATGCGACATCTTCTTTATCCATCCATCTGTTGATGGACACTTAGGTTGGTTCCATGTCCTGGCTATTGTAAATAGAGCTGCAATGAATACTGTGGTGCATGACTCTTTTTGAATTATGATTTTCTCAGGGTATATGCCCAGTAGTGGGATTGCTGGGTTGTATGGTAGTTCTAATTTTAGTTTTTTAAGGAACCTCCATACTGTTCTCCATAGTGGCTGTATCAGTTTACATTCCCACCAACAGTGCAAGAGTGTTCCCTTTTCTCCACACCCTCTCCAGCATTTATTGTTTGTAGATTTTTTGATGATGGCCATTCTGACTGGTGTGAGGTGATACCTTACTGTAGCTTTGATTTGCATTTCTCTAATGATTAGTGATGTTGAGCATTCTTTCATGTGTTTGTTGGCAATCTGTATATCTTCTTTTTTTTTTTTTTTTGAAAATTGATTTTTTTATTGAAGTATAGTTAATATACAATATTAGTTTCAGGTGTACAGCATACTGATTCCATATTTTTACAGATTATACTCCATTAAAAGCTATCTATTCTATACATAATAGTTTGTATTTCTTTTTTTTTTTAATTTTTTATTTTTTTAAACATCTTTATTGAAGTATAATTGCTTTACAATGGTGTGTTAGCCTCTGCTCCATAACAAAGTGAATCAGCCATACATATACATATGTTCCCATATCTCTTCCCTCTTGCATCTCCCTCCCTCCCACCCTCCCTATCCCACCCCTCTAGGCGGTCACAAAGCACCGAGCTGATCTCCCCGCACTATGTGGCTGCCTCCCACCAGCCATCCATCCTACATCTGGTAGTGTATATATGTCCATGACATTCTCTCACCCTGTCACATCTCACCCCTCCCCCTCCCCATATCCTCAAGTCCATTCTCTAGTAGGTCTGTGTCTTTATTCCCGTCTTGCCACTAGGTTCTTCATGACCTTTTTTTTTTTTTTTTTTTCCTTAGATTCCATATATATGTGTTAGCATACTGTATTTGTTTTTCTCTTTCTGACTTACTTCACTCTGTATGGCAGACTCTAACTCCATCCACCTCATTACAAATACCTCCATTTCATTTCTTTTTATGGCTGAGTAATATTCCATTGTATATATGTGCCACATCTTCTTTATCCATTCATCCGATGATGGACACCTAGGTTGCTTCCATGTCCTGGCTATTGTAAACAGAGCTGCAATGAATATTTTGGTACATGACTTTTTCTGAATTATGGTTTTCTCAGGGTATATGCCCAGTAGTGGGATTGCTGGGTCGTATGGTAGTTCTATTTTTAGTTTTTTAAGGAACCTCCATACTGTTCTCCATAGTGGCTGTATCAATTTACATTCCCACCAACAGTGCAAGAGTGTTCTCTTTTCTCCACACCCTCTCCAGCATTTATTGTTTCTAGATTTTTTGATGATGGCCATTCTGACCGGTGTGAGATGATACCTCATTGTAGTTTTGATTTGCATTTCTCTAATGATTAATGATGTTGAGCATTCTTTCATGTGTCTGTTGGCAATCTGTATACCTTCTTTGGAGAAGTGTCTATTTAGGTCTACTGCCCATTTCTGGATTGGGTTGTTTTTTTGTTATTGAGCTGCATGAGCTGCTTGTAAATCTTGGAGATTAATCCTTTGTCAGTTGCTTCATTTGCAAATATTTTCTCCCATTCTGAGGGTTGTCTTTTGGTCTTGTTTATGGTTTCCTTTGCTGTGCAAAAGCTTTTAAGTTTCATTAGGTCCCATTTGTTTATTTGTGTTTTTATTTCCATTTCTCTAAGAGCTGGGTCAAAAAGGATCTTGCTGTGATTTATGTCATAGAGTGTTCTGCCTATGTTTTCCTCTAAGAGTTTGATAGTGTCTGGCCTTACACTTAGGTCTTTAATCCATTTTGAGTTTATTTTTGTGTATGGTGTCAGGGAATGTTCTAATTTCATACTTTTACATGTACCTGTCCAATTTTCCCAGCACCACTTATTGAAGAGGCTGTCTTTTCTCCACTGTGTATGCTTGCCTCCTTTATCAAAGATAAGGTGACCATATGTGCGTGGGCTTATCTCTGGGCTTTCTATCCTGTTCCATTGATCTATATTTCTGTTTTTGTGCCAGTACCAAACTGTCTTGATTACGGTAGCTTTGTAATATAGTCTGAAGTCAGGGAGCCTGATTCCTCCGGCTCCATTTTTCGTTCTCAAGATTGCTTTGGCTATTCGGGGTCTTTTGTGTTTCCATACAAATTGTGAAATTTTTTGTTCTAGTTCTGTGAAAAATGCCAGTGGTAGTTTGATAGGGATTGCATTGAATCTGTAGATTGCTTTGGGTAGCAGAGTCATTTTCACAATGTTGATTCTTCCAATCCAAGAACATGGTATATCTCTCCATCTATTTGTATCATCTTTAATTTCTTTCATCAGTGTCCTATAATTTTCTGCATACAGGTCTTTTGTCTCCTTAGGTAGGTTTATTCCTAGATATTTTATTCTTTTTGTTGCAATGGTAAACGGGAGTGTTTTCTTAATTTCACTTTCAGATTTTTCATCATTAGTATATAGGAATGCAAGAGATTTCTGTGCATTAATTTTGTATCCTGCTACTTTACCAAATTCACTGATTAGCTCTAGTAGTTTTCTGGTAGCATCTTTAGGATTCTCTATGTATAGTATCATGTCATCTGCAAACAGTGACAGCTTTACTTCTTCTTTTCCGATTTGGATTCCTTTTATTTCTTTTTCTTCTCTGATTGCTGTGGCTAACACTTCCAAAACTATGTTGAATAATAGTGGTGAGAGTGGGCAACCTTGTCTTGTTCCTGATCTTAGTAGAAATGGTTTCAGTTTTTCACCATTGAGGACAATGTTGGCTGTGGGTTTGTCATATATGGCCTTTATTATGTTGAGGAAAGTTCCCTCTATGCCTACTTTCTGCAGGGCTTTTATCATAAATGGGTGTTGAATTTTGTCAAAAGCTTTCTCTGCATCTATTGAGATGATCATATGGTTTTTCTCCTTCAGTTTGTTAATATGATATATCACGTTGATTGATTTGCATATATTGAAGAATCCTTGCATTCCTGGAATAAACCCCACTTGATCATGGTGTATGATCCTTTTAATGTGCTGTTGGATTCTGTTTGCTAGTATTTTGTTGAGGATTTTTGCATCTATGTTCATCAGTGATATTGGCCTGTAGTTTTCTTTCTTTGTGACATCTTTGTCTGGTTTTGGTATCAGGGTGATGGTGGCCTCGTAGAATGAGTTGGGGAGGGTTCCTCCCTCTGCAATATTTTGGAAGAGTTTGAGAAGGATAGGTGTTAGCTCTTCTCTAAATGTTTGATAGAATTCGCCTGTGAAGCCATCTGGTCCTGGGCTTTTGTGTGTTGGAAGATTTTTAATCACAGTTTCAATTTCAGTGCTTGTGATTGGTCTGTTCATATTTTCTATTTCTTCCTGGTTTAGTCTCGGCAGGTTGTGCATTTCTAAGAATCTGTCCATTTCTTCCAGGTTGTCCATTTTATTGGCATAGAGTTGCTTGTAGTAATCTCTCATGATCGTTTGTATTTCTGCAGTGTCCGTGGTTACTTCTCCTTTTTCATTTCTAATTCTATTGATTTGAGTCTTCTCCCTTTTTCTCTTGATGAGTCTGGCTAATGGTTTATCAATTTTGTTTATCTTCTCAAAGAACCAGCTTTTAGTTTCATTGATCTTTGCTATTGTTTCCTTCATTTCTTTTTCATTTATTTCTGATCTGATCTTTATGATTTCTTTCCTTCTGCTAGCTTTGGGGTTTTTTTGTTCTTCTTTCTCTAATTGCTTTAGGTGCAAGGTTAGGTTGTTTATTCGAGATGTTTCCTGTTTCTTGATGTAGGCTTGTATTGCTATAAACTTCCCTCTTAGAACTGCTTTTGCTGCATCCCATAGGTTTTGGGTCGTCGTGTCTCCATTGTCATTTGTTTCTAGGTATTTTTTGATTTCCCCTTTGATTTCTTCAGTGATCACTTCGTTATTAAGTAGTGTATTGTGTAGCCTCCATGTGTTTGTATTTTTTACAGATCTTTTCCTGTAATTGATATCTAGTCTCATAGCGTTGTGGTCGGAAAAGATACTTGATACGATTTCAATTTTTTTAAATTTACCAAGGCTTGATTTGTGACCCAAGATATGATCTTTCCTGGAGAATGTTCCATGAGCACTTGAGAAAAATGTGTATTCTGTTGTTTTTGGGTAGAATGGCCTATAAATATCCATTAAGTCCATCTTGTTTAATGTATCATTTAAAGCTTGTGTTTCCTTATTTATTTTCATTTTGGATGATCTGTCCATTGGTGAAAGTGGGGTGTTAAAGTCCCCTACTATGATTGTGTTACTGTCGATTTCCCCTTTTATGGCTGTTAGTATTTGCCTTATTTATTGAGGTGCTCCTATGTTGGGTGCATAAATATTTACAATTGTTATACCTTCCTCTTGGATCGATCTCTTGATCATTATATAGTGTCCTTCTTTGTCTCTTGTAATAGTCTTTATTTTAAAGTCTATTTTGTCTGATATGAGAATTGCTACTCCAGCTTTCTTTTGATTTCCATTTGGATGGAATATCTTTTTCCATCCCCTCACTTTCAGTCTGTATGTGTCTCTAGGTCTGAAGTGGGTCTCTTGTAGACAGCATATATATGGGTCTTGTTTTTGTATCCATTCAGCCAGTCTGTGTCTTTTGATGGGAGCATTTAATCCATTTACATTTAAGGTAATTATCGATATGTATGTTCCTATTCCCATTTTCTTAAATGTTTTGGGTTTGTTATTGTAGGTGTTTTCCTTCTCTTGTGTTTCTTGCCTAGAGAAGTTCCTTTAGCATTTGTTGTAAAGCTGGTTTGGTGGTGCTGAACTCTCTCAGCTTTTGCTTGTCTGTAAAGGTTTTAATTTCTCCATCAAATCTGAATGAGATCCTTGCTGGGTAGAGTAACCTTGGTTGTAGGTTTTTCTCCTTCATCACTTTAAGTATATACTGCCACTCCCTTCTAGCTTGCAGAGTTTCTGCTGAAAGATCAGCTGTTAACCTTATGGGGATTCCCTTGTGTGTTATTTGTTGTTTTTCCCTTGCTGCTTTTAATATGTTTTCTTAATATTTAATTTTTGATAGTTTGATTAATATGTGTCTTGGCGTGTTTCTCCTTGGATTTATCCTGTATGGGACTCTCTGTGCTTCCAGGACTTGATTAACTATTTCCTTTCCCATATTAGGGAAGTTTTCAACTATAATCTCTTCAAATATTTTCTCAGTCCCTTTCTTTTTCTCTTCTTCTTCTGGGACCCCTATGATTCGAATGTTGGTGCATTTAATGTTGTCCCAGAGGTCTCTGAGACTGTCCTCAGTTCTTTTCATTCTTTTTTCTTTATTCTGGTCTGCAATAGTTATTTCCACTATTTTATCTTCCAGGTCACCTATCCGTTATTCTGCCTCAGTTATTCTGCTATTGATCCCGTCTAGAGTATTTTTAATTTCATTTATTGTGTTTTTCATCGTTGCTTGGTTCCTCTTTAGTTCTTCTACATCCTTGTTAAATGTTTCTTGCATTTTGTCTATTCTATTTCCAAGATTTTGGATCATCCTTACTATCATTATTCTGAATTCTTTTTCAGGTAGACTGCCTATTTCCTCTTCATTTGTTAGGTCTAGTGTGTTTTGACCCTGCTCCTTCACCTGCTGTGTGTTTTTTTGTCTTCTCATTTTGCTTATCTTACTGTGTTTGGGGTCTCCTTTTCACAGGCTGCAGGTTCGTAGCTCCCGTTGTTTTTGGTATCTGTCCCCAGTGGCTAAGGTTGTTTCCGTGGGTTGTGTAGGCTTCCTGGTGGAAGGGACTAGTGCCTGTGTTCTGGTGGATGAGGTTGGATCTTGTCTTTCTGGTGGGCACGTCCACGTCTGGTGGTGTGTTTTGGGGTATCTGTGGCCTTATTATGATTTTAGGCAGCCTCTCTGTTAATGGATGGGGCTGTGTTCCTGTCTTGCTAGTTGTTTGGCATAGGGTGTCCGGCACTGTAGCTTGCTGGTCGTTGAGTGAACCTGGGTCTTGATGTTGAGATGGAGATCTCTGAGAGAGTTTCGCCATTTGGTATTACGTGGAGCTGGGAGGTCTCTTGTGGACCAGTGTCCTGAAGTTGGCTCTCCCACCTCAGAGGCACAGCCCTGATGCCTGGCTGGAGCACCAAGAGCCTTTCATCCACACGGCTCAGAAGGGAGAAAAAATAGAAAGGAAGAAAGAAAGAGGATAAAATAAAATAATATAAAGCTATTATAATAAAAAAATTTTTAAAAATTAAGAATAAATTTATTAAGAAAAAAATTTTTTTAATTTTTAAAAATAGATTTATTAATTTTTTATAATAAAAAATAAGAAAAAATTAAGAAAAAATTTATTAAGAAAAAAAATTTTTAATTTTTTAAAATAAAAATATGAAAAAACTTATTTAAAAAAATTTTTTTTTAAAATAGAAAATAAGGAAAAAATTATTAAGAAAACATTTATTAGTGAAAAAAATTTTTTTAAGTAAAAAAAAAAAAACGGACGGACGTAACCCTAGGACTAACGGTGAGAGCAAAGCTATACATACAAAATCTCACCCAGAAGCATACACATATACTCTCACAAAAAAAGGAAAAGGGGAAAAATTAATATATCCTGCTCCCAAAGTCCACCTCCTAAATTTGGGATGATTCGTTGTCTATTCAGGTATTCAACAGATGCAGGCACATCAAGTTGTTTGTGGAGCTTTAATCCGCTGCTTCTGAGGCTGCTGGGAGAGATTTCCCTTTCTCTTCTTTGTTCGTACAGCTCCCGGGGTTCAGCTTTGGATTTGGACCCGCCTCTGCATGTAGGTCGCCTGAGGGCGTCTGTTCCCCGCCCAGACAGAACGGGGTTAAAGGAGCAGCTGATTCGGGGGCTCTGGCTCAGTCAGGCCGGGGGGAGGGAGCGGTACGGAGGAGGCGGGCCGAGCCTGCAGCGACAGAAGCCAGCGTGACGTTGCAGCAGCCTGAGGCGCGCCGTGCGCTCTCCCGGGGAAGTTGTCCCCGGATCACGGGAGCCTGGCCGTGGCGGCTGCACTGGCTCCCGGGTGGGGCGGTGTGGAGAGTGACCTGTGCTCGCACACAGGCTTTTTGGTGGCGGCAGCAGCAGCCTTAGCGTCTCATGCCCATCTCTGGGGTCCGCGCTGATAACCACGGCTCGCGCCCGTCTCTGGGGTCCACTCTGATAGCCGCGGCTCGCACCCGCCTCTGGGGTCCGCGCTGATAGCCGCGGCTCGCGCCCATCTCTGGAGTTCGTTTAAGCAGCGCTCTGAATCCCCTCTCCTTGCGCGCCGCGAAACGAAGAGGCAAGAAAAAGTCTCTTGCCTCTTCGGCAGCTGCAGACTTTTTCTCGGGCTCCCTCCCGGCTAGCTGTGGTGCGCTAACCCCTTCAGGCTGTGTTCACGCCACCAACCCCAGTCCTCTCCCTGGGATCCGACCGAAGCCCGCGCCTCAGCTCCCAGCCCCCGCCCGCCCCGGCGGGTGAGCAGACAAGCCTCTCGGGCTGGTGAGTGCTGCTCGGCACCGAGCCTCTGTGCGGGAATCTCTCCGTTTTTCCCTCTGCGTCCCTGTTGCTGTGGGTTCCGCGCTGATAGCCGCGGCTCGCGCCCGTCTCTGGAGCTCGTTTAGGCGGCGCTCTGAATCCCCTCTCCTTGCGCGCCGCGAAACAAAGAGGCAAGAAAAAGTCTCTTGCCTCTTCGGCAGCTGCAGTCTTTTTCTCGGACTCCCTCCCGGCTAGCACCGAAGCCCGAGCCTCAGCTCCCAGCCCTCGCCCACCCCAGCGGCTGAGCAGACAAGCCTCTCGGGCTGGTGAGTGCTGCTCGGCGCCGCTCCTCTGTGCGGGAATCTCTCCGCTTTGCCCTCCGCACCCCTGTGGCTGCGCTCTCCTCCGTGGCTCTGAAGCTTCCCCCCTCTGCCACCCACAGTCTCTGCCCACGAAGGGGCTTCCTAGTGTGTGGAAACCTTTCCTCCTTCACAGCTCCCTCCCACTGGTGCAGGTCCCCTCCCTATTCTTTGTCTCTGTTTTTTCTTTTTTCTTTTGCCCTACCCAAGTACGTGGGGATTTTCTTGCCTTTTGGGAGGTCTGACGTCTTCTGCCAGCGTTCAGTGGGTGTTCTGTAGGAGCAGTTCCACGTGTAGATGTATTTCTACTGTATCTGTGGGAAGGAAGGTGATCTCCGCGTCTTACTCTTCCGCCATCTTGCCCCTACCCCCCTGTATATCTTCTTTGGAGAAATGTCTATTTAGGTCTTCTGCCCATCTTTGGATTGGGTTGTTTGTTTTTTTGATATTGAGCTGCTTGAGCTGCTTGTATATTTTGGAGATTAGTCCTTTGTCACTTGCTTCATTTGCAAATATTTTCTCCCATTCTGAGGGTTGTCTTTTCGTCTTGTTTATGGTTTCCTTTGCTGTGCAAAAGCTTTTGAGTTTCATTAGGTCCCATTTGTTCATTTTTGTTTTTATTTCCATTTCTCTAAGAGGTGGGCCAAAAAGGATCTTGCTGTGATTTATGTCATAGAGTGTTCTGCCTATGTTTTCCTCTAAGAGTTTGATAGTGTCTGGCCTTACATTTAGGTCTTTAATCCATTTTGAGTTTATTTTTGTGTATGGTGTTAGGGAGAGTTCTAATTTCATTCTTTTACATGTAGCTGTCCGGTGGTTTACTATTTTTTGATTGCTAAAAGCTTTAGTTGTTTCTTTCTTTGGTGACTTTTCCAAACTATTTTTGAAAAAAGCATATTTTTAAATTTTATTTTTTAATTTTAGCTTTATTGAGGTATAAATGATGTATAAAATTATAAGATATTTACAGTTACATCATGTTGATTTGATATACATATTTATTGTGAAAGGAATCCCTCCCACTAGTTAATTTACACATCCAGGAAGGACTGTATTTCTTACTGTGTATTGTCACTAAGTCTCTTCCTTTAGCTTGTATTCAGCTAATATTTTTATAGTAACTTCCTTAAATGCCAAGAACAGGGAAACAAAAAACAAAACAATGGAAGAATGTCTCCTATTCTTTGCAGACTGGTTCAGTTTGAAACAACACTTAGTCAGCCTTGCACTAAGTCTATAGAAGAGCCAGAGGATCTTAAGCTTAGTATCTCTTGGGTCTTTTCTGAGCACTCATCTTCTCTGGGTATGCATGTGGCTTTATAAACTCCCTAGTATACATGGGAGCTTTTGATTGTCCTAATTTACCAAAGAATCTCTCCCTAGCTTTTCCTCTGAGGCTTTAGATAGTTTATGTATACCTCAATAGTAATCATTTGCCCCAGGGGGCTACAGGTTGTTAGCTTTATAATGTTTTCAAGTGATTCCTGTCACTTTTCCATTCTTAGTTGGATTGTCATTAGACAAAACAGAGATGAGTGCCTTGTATCAGTCCTTCAGGTTGCCGTAAGTTTAGAACAGATATACACAATACTTGATGAATAAGGTCATCTCTGCCCCACCAGAACCAAGGACCAGGTTCTCATACTGGGAATATGGCTGCTGTCTTCAGGACTTCCACTGAGCCAGAGAGCGGGGAGGGCAAGGGAAAGAAGACACAGGTAGATGAGAACAGGCAGGGTTGAATTATTTGGATTATTAACATGAAACATTTGTGCTTTACTCAAGCAGCTGGCATCATCTCACCTTGAATGCTTATACACTAAAGTTTACTTATATAGCTGTAAGTTCTTTTTTAACTATCATAGTGAGATTTACTGGGAAAAGTCAATACATGATAAAAAATTGATATCTTTTATTTACTTTAAAACAAAGATGAGGGGGAAAAAAACCTAAGGGAATTCCACTTTGACAGTTTACCCTCAGTTGATTTGAGTCTTTTAGCTCCTTGTTTTCTTTTTCTTTTTAAATTTTTTCTGAGAACATATGTGAGTAAGCATTCTTGATTTATTAAAATGGAACCATATTATATAATAATTCCTGTAATTAGGAGATTATGTTATTCTTAAAGCAATTAGTGTTAGAATATTTTAAACTGATCCCATGCCCAAACTACAAACATTCTAAAAATTATACTCAATTGATAGACAGTTCTCAAATCTTCTTCACTTATTTGGGTAACAGTCGTTGATCTCTTTCAGGTAATTTATATTTGTCTCTAAAGATAATTTAACTCTAGTTGAGCTGCCTTCATTCTTAATTAAAATGCTGTAAAACTTATCTATAACTCATTTTTCAATTTTTGGTTAGAAATATGAAGAGATAACTTGTAAGCACACATACCAATTCTAGAAGTATGGTGTGAAAATGAGGATATTTCATTTGTATCTCTCCATAAACAGCTATTATAACCTTATAATCAGTCTGCTCTTGAAGTTCTCAGCTAGTATTCATGAATCCATTATTTCATCCAAATATTTTTAAGTGTCTACCATGTGCCTGGCATTTCACTACACAGTGGATATATAAAGACAAGTCAATCAAGGCTTATCCCTTTATTCAGCATAAAAATCTTTATTTATTATTTAATACCACTACTAGAAAGTTTGTAGGAGTAATTTCCAAGCAGAACGATAACAATTTCAAGTAGTACAAAGTAGGGATATGTTTTGACCCCCCCTCCCTTATATTTAATTTGTGACAATGATTTTCTACTACTTTTGAATGAGCCATATGTAATTTTAAAGTCAAATGTGAGTACTTTTCTGTAATAGAATGTTTTTGTTAGCAAGTACTAAGAGTAATCTCAACAAATCAGTAGTTCTTCTGTTTAATTATTGCCAGGATAAATGGTTTAAGAATGATTACTGAAAAAAAAAGATTTGGGGCAGGTATTAAACAAAATTCCACAGAGGGAAACATGTATCGCATGTGTTTCAAGAAGATATAAAATCATTCAGTTCCTTAAGTAGTAAAATTGAGAGCTAATTCATCTTCAAATATTTGACTGTGAGATCTAAGTTTGTGGTAGAGAACTGGTCTGGAAATATTGTGCACTAAACTTCATAGACTGGTTTTCATGAAGCTTCAGTTGTATGACCATGTTGAGGTAGGCAAGAACTGATTTCTTAAGTAAGATTTTGGCCCAGCTAATTGGTTCTTTCTTGGCCCATATACATTTAGGACAGCGACGATTATCCCTTCAGTCATGTGCTTTATTCAAGCTCATTATTTTTCACTACTGGTCATCAACTGAATCTCATGCTTAGGATCCTAGTCAACAGTGATACAAACAAACAAAAAACTAATAAAATGTTACATTAAACACAGTTAAGCAGGTTGCTCAAAGAAGGGTATTTCAAATCCCCAAATATGCTAATGTGGACTCTGCAGCCTGAAAAAAGGATATAAAAGTCTAAGTGTCACAAACCAATTTGTGTGACCCATGCTATAATACTAGTGTTCTGTATATTACACTCTGGAAGGAGTTCTAGATGTTCTAAATTATTCCTTTAGACAAAATCAGAATGACATTCCTGGACCCCATTAATTTGAAGGTCATCAAATATACTTTTACTCAATTACACATCAGTATCCTTATAACTTACTCTCCAAAGGATTTTGGAATCGCTAAAAGTTAATATTCATTCGCTAAAAATGTCAGGCATTGAACTAAGTACTACAGTAAACTAACCCGTTTTTTCCTCCAAAGAGCCTTGTAAAATCTGTGCCACTTTCCCCCACTTTACAGATGAAGCAATGAACTCTTAGTTGGTTAAGTAGCTCAGTAGGTCTAAAGCCAGGATTCAGTCCTAAATAACATGATTTCATCCATTCTCTCTTAACCATGCAGAGCATGTGTTACGGGAAAAAAAAGACAAAAATTGGGATATCAAAGACATCATTCTCTTTATAAAAACGCATGGGAGGAATTGACACAGGTCTCATTTTGAGGAAAAGTTGTGTTTCCCTTAAACAACTTGTTTGCTGGATGCTGTGAACCTCGTAACTCTTCACTTTTCCTTTGTGTTTTGATGAAAACACAATCCTCACTATCAAATTTGGAATCCACATTTATTATCTATGTATTGTAACATAATATAGCTTTCCAAGTTATAATCTTACCTTTATTAATTTTCTCACATACTCTTAATCCCAATTTTCCCAATATTTGTTCTCTTCTTTATTTAAATGTATTTTGCTAACAACTTCAAATCTTAGATTAAAAAACAAGCTATAAAGAAATACATACATTCATACAGGTAATTGAAATTCATGTTTGCCTTCTTTGTTATATTAAAACTCAAAATAGAAAGTATAAAATGAATTTACTTAAATCTTCACAAAAAAGTTCGTTGGGAATATGAGCATTCAACTCGATTTTTATTTGAAAAAATATTTAGACTCTTAAGAGAATGTGGTATACTATGTGCATTTTTAACATTTACAGTTGCAAGCTTCTCACATTGGGTAAACCAGCTGATCACTTACAAAGACAAATAAGGTCATCTCTGACCTTGTCTCAAATTTTGAGACAAATGTCTCAAAATTTGGGACATTTTGTGTTAAAAATACTTTTATAAAAGCTTCTTTTACCTGCTAATGATGTGTATGCCCAATAATTGCAAACAATTGCTGCTAACCCCTATGATTTCAATGACAGAGACAAAAATGTCAGAGAACACAACAATCGTTTCAAATGAAAATGTCAAGATATCCATTAGTGAGGCATCAGAGACACATGATAAATGTGAAAAGGTCAACGTTCTACAATGCTGTCATTGAATGTAATGCTGCTTTTCTTTAACTTCTGATGAGGTACATATTATTTACACAACTTGAAACATGCTCCAAAAGCAGACATTATAAAATATGGCTCATAAGTGATGGTAGATTGGCGAACACACCATATTACAGAGTCCACCATTTACTCATAAGTAAGCCTCCCATATGCAAGGTCACAAACTAAATCACCATGGATAAGAATTTGATATAAGGAATTAATGTTTTCCTTTGGGATGACTAGGGCTTGTTTTGTTCTTGGTGTATAACCAGCTAAATCCCCTGGTCCTGCATTGCCATGACTTTCATCACCTACAGCAATGGTAAGCTTGCCTTGCCTCACTTAATATGTTTGTGTCTCTAAAATGTCAGAGAAATATTGAGCTCTGACACCCTAAGTTCAGTATGACTGCTTCCAAACTGATATTATGGTCTGCCTTATTGTTTACTGTAATCAGTGAATGCTTTGCACATTGTGAAAAAATTGGCTTAAAGAATTAAGATGTTGAAAAGAGCTAATCTAGTCTCCTCACCAACTGGTTTTAAGGGTAAGAAACTCATTTTCTTAAATGGTAATAACTGAAAGGAAGAAAAGAAGAAATTGAGGGGTTTTTTTTTTTGACTAAGAATATTTACTTTACTTATTTTATTTTTTTAAAAATTCCTGTATTCTTTCATTTATTTTTTTAACATCTTTATTGGAGTATAATTGCTTTACAGTGGTGTGTTAGTTTCTGCTTTATAACAAAGTGAATCAGCTATATATATACATATATTCCCATATCTCCTCCCTCTTGCATCTCCCTACCATCCTCTTTCTCCCACCCTTCTAGCTGGTCACAAAGCACCGAGCTGATCTCCCTGTGCTATGTGGCTGCTTCCCACTAGCTGTTTTACATTTGGTAGTGTATATATGTCCACGCCACTCTCTCACTTCATCCCAGCTTACGCTTCCCACTCCCCGTGTCCTCAAGTCCATTCTCTACATCTGCGTCTTTATTCCTGTCCTGCCCCTAGGTTCTTCAGAACCTTTTTTTTTTTTAATATAGATTCCATATATATGTCTTAGCAAACAGTATTTGTTTTTCTCTTTCTGACTTACTTCACTCTGTATGACAGACTCTAGGTCCATCCACCTCACTACAAATAACTCAATTTCGTTTCTCTTTATGGCTGAGTAATATTCCATTGTATATATGTGTGACATCTTCTTTATCCATTCATCTGTCGATGGACACTTAGGTTGGTTCCATGTCCTGGCTATTGTAAATAGAGCTGCAATGAATATTGTTGTGCATGACTCTGTCTGAATTATGGTTTTCTCAGGGCATATGCCCAGTAGTGGGATTGCTGGGTCATATGGTAGTTCTAATTTTAGTTTTTTAAGGAACCTCCATACTGTTCTCCATAGTGGCTGTATCAATTTACATTCCCACAAACAGTGCAAGAGGGTTCCCTTTTCTCCACACCCTCTCCAGCATTTATTGTTTGTAGATTTTTTGATGTTGGCCATTCTGACTGGTGTGAGGTGATACCTCATTGTAGCTTTGATTTGCATTTCTCTAGTGATTAGTGATGTTGAGCATCCTTTCATGTGTTTGTTGGCAATCTGTATATCTTCTTTGGAGAAATGTCTATTTAGGTCTTCTGCCCATTTTTGGATTGGGTTGTTTGGTTTTTTGATATTGAGCTGCGTGAGCTGATTGTAAATTTTGGAGGTTAATCCTTTGTCAGTTGCTTCATTTGCAAATATTTTCTCCCATTCTGAGGGTTGTCTTTTCGTCTGTGTATAGTTTCCTTTGCTGTGCAAAAGCTTTTAAGTTTCATTAGGTCCCATTTGTTTATTTTTGTTTTCATTTCCATTTCTCTAGGAGGTGGGCCAAAAAGGATCTTGCTGTGATTTATGTCATAGAGTATTCTGCCTATGTTTTCCTCTAAGAGTTTGATAGTGTCTGGTTTTACATTTAGGTCTTTAATCCATTTTGAGTTCATTTTTGTGTATGGTGTTAGGGAGAGTTCTAATTTCATTCTTTTACATGTAGCTGTCCAGTTTTCCCAGCACCACTTATTGAAGAAGCCGTCTTTTCTCCATTGTAAATTCTTGCCTTCCTTATCGAAGATAAGGTGACCATATGTGCGTGGGGTTTATCTCTGGGCTTTCTATCCTGTTCCATTGATCTATATTTCTGTTTTTGTTCCAGTACCATACTGTCTTGATTACTGTAGCTTTGTAGTGGAGTCTGAAGTCTGGGAGTCTCATTCCTCCAGCTCCGTTTTTCTTTCTCAAGATTGCTTTGGCTATTTGGGGTCTTTTGTGTTTCCCTACAAATTGTGAAATTTTTTGTTCTAGGTCTGTGAAAAATGCCATTGGTAGTTTGATAGGGATTGCATTGAATCTGTAGATAGCTAGTGTAATCATTTTTACAATGTTGATTCTTCCAATGCAAGAACATAGTATATCTCTCCATCTGTTTGTATCGTCTTTAATTTGTTTCATCAGTGTCTTATAGTTTTATGCCTACAGGTCTTTTGTCTCCTTAGATAGGTTTATTCCTGGGTATTTTATTCTTTGTGTTGCAATGGTGAATGGGATTGTTTCCTTCATTTCTGTTTCAGATATTTCACTGTTAGTGTATAAGAATGCAAGAGATTTCTGTGCATTAAATTTGTATCCTACTACTTTACCAAATTCATTGATTAGCTCTAGTAGTTTTCTGGTAGCATCTTTAGGATTCTGTATTTATAGTATCATGTCATCTGCAAACAGTGACAGCTTTACTTTTCTTTTTCAATTTGGATTCCTTTTATTTCTTTTTCTTCTCTGATTGCTGTGGCTAAAACTTCCAAAACTATGTTGAATAATAGTGGTCAGAGTGGACAACCTTGTCTTGTTCCTGATCTTAGAGGTAATGGTTTCAGTTTTTCACCATTGAGAACGATGTTGGCTGTGGGTTTGTCATATATGGCCTTTATTATGTTGAGGTAAGTTCCCTCTATGCCTACTTTCTGGAAGGTTTTTATCATAAATGGGTGTTGAATTTTGTTGAAAGCTTTTTCTGCATCTATTGAAATTATCAAATGGTTTTTCTCCTTCAGTTTGTTAATATGGTTTATCACATTGATTGATTTGCGTATATTGAAGAATCCTTGCATTCCTGGGATAAACCCCACTTGATCATGGTGTATGATCCTTTTAATGTGCTGTTGGATTCTGTTTGCTAGTATTTTGTTGAGGATTTTTGCATCTATGTTCATCATTGATATTGGCCTATAGTTTTCTTTCTTTCTGACATCTTTGTCTAGTTTTGGTATCATGGTGATGGTGGCCTCGTAGAATGAGTTTGGGACTGTTCATCCCTCTGCTGTATTTTGGAAGAGTTTGAGAAGGATAGGTGTTAGCTCTTCTGTAAATGTTTGATAGAATTCGCCTGTGAAGCCATCTGGTCCTGGGCTTTTGTTTTTTGGATGATGTTTCATCACAGTCTCAATTTCAGTGCTTGTGACTGGTCTGGTTATATTTTCTATTTCTTCCTGGTTCAGTCTCAGAAGGTTGTGCTTTTCTAGGAATTTTCCATTTCTTCCAGGTTGTCCATTTTATTGGCATATAGTTCCTTGCGGTAATCTCTCATGATCCTTTGTATTTCTGCAGTGTCAGTTGTGACTTCTCCTTTTTCATTTCTAATTCTATTGATTTGAGTCTTCTCCCTTTTTTTCTTGATGAGCCTGGCTAACGGCTTATCAAATATTTTTATCTTCTCAAAGAACCTGCTTTTAGTTTTATTGATCTTTGCTATTGTTTCCTTCATTTCTTTTTCATTTATTTCTGATCTGATCTTTATGATTTCTTTCCTTCTGCTAACTTTGGGGTTTTTTGTTCCTCTTTCTCTAATGTTTTAGGTGTAAGGTTAAGTTGTTTATTTGAGATTTTTCTTGTTTCTTGAGGTAAGATTGTATTGCTGTAAACTTACCTATTAGAACTACTTTTGGTGCATCCCATAGGTTTTGGGTCGTCATGTTTTCATTTTCATTTGTTTCTAGGTATTTTTTTAATTTCCTCTTTGATTTCTTCAGTGATCTCTTGGTTATTTAGTAGTGTATTGTTTAGCCTCCATGTGTTTGTATTTTTTACATATTTTTCCTGTAATTAATATCTAGTCTCATAGCATTGTGGTAGGAAAAGGTACTTGATACGATTTCAATTTTCTTGGCTTGATTTGTGACCCAAGGTATGATCTATCCTGGAGAATGTTCCATGAGCACTTGAGAAGAAAGTGTATTCTGTTGTTTTTGGGTGGAATGTCCTGTAAATATCAATTAAGTCCATCTTGTTTAATGTATCATTTAAAGCTTGTGTTTCCTTATTTATTTTCATTTTGGATGATCTATCCATTGGTGACAGTGTGGTGTTAAAGTCCCCTACTATGATTGTGTTACTGTCGATTTCCCCTTTTGTGACTGTTAGCATTTGCCTTATGTATTGAGATGCGTCTATGTTGGGTGCATAAATATTTACAATTCTTATATTTTGTTCTTGGATTGATCCCTTGATCATTATGTAGTGTCCTTCTTTGTCTCTTGTAATAGTCTTTATTTTAAAGTCTCTTTTGTCTGATATGATATGAGAATTTCTACTCCAGCTCTCTTTTGATTTCCATTTGCATGGAATATCTTTTTCCGTCCCCTCACTTTCAGTCTGTATGTGTCCCTAGGTCTGAAATGGGTCTCTTGTAGACAGCATATATACGGGTCTTGTTTTTGTATCCATTCAGCCAGTCTGTGTCTTATGGTTGGAGCATTTAATCCTTTTACATTTAAGGTAGTTATCAATATGTATGTTCCTATTACCATTTTCTTAATTGTTTTGGATTTATTATTGTAGGTCTTTTCCTTCTCTTGTGTTTCCTGCCTAGAGAAGTTCCTTTAGCATTTGTTGTAAAGCTGCTTTGGTGGTGCTGAATTCCCTTAAATTTTGGTTGTCTGTAAAGCTTTTAATTTCTCCATCAAATCTAAATGAGATCCTTGCTGGGTAGAGTAATCTTGGTTGTAGGTTTTTCCCTTTCATCACTTTAAATAAGTCCTGCCACTCCCTTCTGGCTTGCAGGGCTTCTGCTGAAAGTTCAGCTGTTAACCTTATGGGGATTCCCTTGTATGTTATTTGGTTTTTTTCCCTTGCTGCTTTTAATATTTTTTCTTTGCATTTAATTTTTTATAGTTTGATTAATGTGTGTCTTGCCATGTTTCTCCTTGGATTTATCCTGTATGGGACTCTCTGCACTTCCTGGACTTGATTGACTATTTCCTTTCCCATGTTAGGGAAGTTTTCAACTATAATCTCTTAAAGTATTTTCTCAGTCCCTGTCCTTTACTCTTCTTCTTCTGGGACCCCTATAATTCGAATGTTGGTGTGTTATAGTTGTCCCAGAGGTCTCTGAGACTGTTCTCAATCTTTTCATCCTTTTTTCTTTGTTCTGCTCTGTGGTAGTTATTTCCACTCTTTTATCTTCCAGGTCACTTATCCGTTCTTCTGCCTCAGTTATTTTGCTATTGATTCCTTCTAGAGAATTTTTAATTTCATTTATTGTGTTGTTCATCGTTGTTTGTTTGCTCTTTAGTTCTTCTAGTTCCTTGTTAAACATTTCTTGTATTTTTTCCATTCTATTTCCAAAGATTTTGGATCATCTTTACTATCATTACTCTGAATTCTTTCTCAGGTAGATTGCCTGTTTCCTCCTCAGTTGTTTGGTCTGGTGGGTTTTTGCCTTGCTCCTTCATCTGCTGTGTGTTTCTCTGTCTTCTCATTTTGCTTAACTTACTGTGTTTTGGGGGGTCTCCTTTTCGCAAGCCACAGGTTCATAGTTCCCATTTTGTTTTGGTGTCTGCCCCCAGTGTCTAAGTTTGGTTCAGTGGGTTGTGTAGGCTTCCTGGTGGAGGGGCCTGGTGCCTGTGTTCTGATGGATGAGGCTGGATCTTGTCTTTCTGATGGGCAGGACTGCGTCCGGTGGTGTCTGTGACCTTATTATGATTTTAGGCAGCCTCTCTGCTAATGGGTGGGGTTGTGTTCCTGTCTTGCTAGTTGTTTGGCATAGGGTGTCCAGCACTGTAGCTTGCTGGTTGTTGAGTGGAGATGGGTCTTAGCATCGAAATGGAGATCTCTGGGAGAGCTTTCACCATTTGATACTATGTGGAGCTGGGAGGTCTCTGGTGGACCAATGTCCTGAACTCAGCTCTACCACCTCAGAGGCACAGGCCTGACACCCAGCTGGAGCACCAAGACCCTGTCAGGCACACAGTTCAGAAGAAAAGGGAGAAAAAAGAAAGAAAGAAAAAAAAATAGTAATAAAATAAAGTTATTAAAATAAAAAAATTATTAACAATAAAAAAATTAAAAAGTCGTAAAAAGAAAGAAGAGAGCAACCAAACCAATAAACAGAACCACCAATGATAACAAGCGCTAAAAACTATACTAAGAAAACAGACAGATAGATCCCTAGGACAAATGGTGAAAGCAAAGCTATTTCGAGAAAATCACACAAAGAAGCATTCACATACACTCTCACAAAAAGAGAAAAAGGAAAAAAATATATATATCTTTTGGGAAGTCTGAGGTCTTCTGCCAGCATTCAGTAGGTGTTCTGTAGGAGTTGTGTTTGTATGTAGATGTATTTCTGATGTATTTGTGGGGAGGAAGGTGATCTCCACATCTTACTCCTCTGCCATCTTGAAAGTCTCCTGAAGGTTTTTTATAGTTGTATTATTTTTATAGAAATCAAGTCTTTAGCATTCCTTCTCTTCTAATTAGCTCTACAAACATATTATAAATGACCACTATTAGGATATCAGCATGGAGCATTTTTTGGTGGTAATAACAAACAAACAAACAAGCAAAAAACACTATACTTTTTTTTTTTCTATAAGCATTGAAAGAGAAAAAAGTATATAGCTGCCAAGTGTTATTATGTTCCTTTCAACTGGGGATAAATGGAAAATAAAGTTATTTTTGAACTTAAATCCAATCAATTTCAATACAAAATAAATGAAAATGGGAAACTCTTTAGTCTCAAATGGTGAGTATTCATCATTAATTTGGTTATTATACTGCATGTGTGTTTTCATACTCAAGTTTAATTATATATAGATGTAGATATATACCTACAATGTTAACACTAGTCATAATGTAATTGTGTAAATTATATTTATATTATATAATCTTTGATATTAAAACATAGAGAATATTTTGGTGTGCTGGGTATTTCCATATATGAAAATTTCTTCTTCTCAAGGGCATGATTTATTTTTCTATCATTTTAATACATTTAATATTAAACTCTGTAAACTTCGTGAGGTTTTTTAGAGTCTGTCTCAGATTTTTCTTGTGTAAAATGAGGCTATTGTGAGTACCTGTATCAAAGGATTGCAATAAAGTATAATACATGAACAGCATTTAATACTGTGGTGGCACTTAAGTGCTTAGTACATAATAGCTATTATTATTGTTGCTGTGTTTGCTGTTAAATGAGAGACACTAAAATTGAGTGAATTATCAGATATATGGAAATCAAATGATTTGCTCCCTGATAGAGTCTTATAGTTCATCCCTAAATTCATTGGGTCACCATGACCCAGGATTTGGTTCTCAGCTTATAGCTCTCAATTTCAGTTTGTTTTTGTTTGGTTTGGTTTGGTTTTGGTTTCCAAAATAAGATTTAAATTCTAGAAGCCAGAATCAATTAACCAAACTTCACAAAGCGCTGATTTAAATAAAAGAATCTCTAATTACTTAAAATAGTAGGCAAGTCGAAGGATCACTGGCATCAGTTGTTTCCTGTGGGCACTCACGTCTTATGGATAACATGGCCTGTAAGATCAACACATGGATCAGAAAACACCCTAGTTAACACAGAGATGGGTCCTTTAGAATTTGGGCTTTTTAAAAATCCCAGTTCTATTAAGCTGGAACATCTAGATAAATTGATTCCCTTCATTCTTTGCATTGAAGAGGATTCTTATAACACAAATGTGAATGTATCATGTCCAGAGCAGAACATACTCTTTTTCCTGCATAGCATTAAATGTTGGATAAATATTGCCACAGTTTTTCTATTCAATGTTCCAGTTCGCTGCTGTCATTTAGTAGCATCAAAAACATCACTACCTCTTGACAGACTATGGTAGGCAGAATAATTGCCTCCTAAAGATGTCCACATCTCAATCCCCAGGACCTGTGAATATGTTATCTTACATGACTTACATTTACTTTGTAAATGTGATTGAATTAAGGACCTTGAGATGGGGAGATTATCCTGGAGTATCTGGGTGGGGTCAATGTAATCAAAGGGTCCTTTAGTGATACATGTACACAATGGTATACGACTCCACCATGTAAAAGAATGAAATAATGCCATTTGCAGGCACATAGAGAAATCTGAAGATAACCATATGAAGTAAAGTAATCAGAAACACAAAGGCCAATATTATATGATATCACTTTTAGGTGGAATCTAAAAATAAACACGATTGAAATAATTGAGAAAACATAAACAGACTCAGGGACTTAACGAAAAAAAAAAAAAAAGCTACACTGCTGGCTCTGAAAATGAGGGAAGGGGCCATGAGCAAAAAAATGCAGGCAGTCTCTAAAAGCTTGAAAAGACAAGTTAACATTCTCCCTTGAGCCTCCAGAAGGAACACAGCCCTGCATTGAGTTTAACCAGTGGGATCTATTTCAGACTTCTGACTTCCAGAGCTGTAAGAAAATAAATTTGTGTTATTTTATGTCACTAAGTTTTTGGTAACTTATTACAGCAACGATAGGAAAGTAACACACAGGAAGAGAAGTGAGTCCTCTGTTCAATAATGCTCCAGTGGCTTTCCATCTAATCCAAGGTAAAAGTGAAAACCCTCTTTATGGTGGCTTAAAGGACCTAGATGGGCATGCCTGCTCCCTCCCTCATATCTCTTACCTCTTTACAGTTCTTCTCCCCTTGCTTTCTCTTCTCCAGAACAACTGCCCTCTTCATTTTCCTCTCATATGCCAGGCGCACTTCACTCCTGTCTATTCTTCTATCTAAACAGATCTTATTCCAGCTGCCTATATGGTTCATACCCTCAGTTATTTCCAGTTGTATCACAATCACAAAGAGGAATTTTCTGACCACCCTGAGTGGGCCATAACCTATCACGGGTAAAACAATCATAATCCACTGCTGCTTCTTAACACTCCGAATTCTCCCTCTCTTCTTTCCTTTTCTCAATAACACTTATTATATTCTAGCATAGTAATTTGTTTATTTAGTTTGGGTATTTAATGGCTAAAAGCTCTAAGGGGGCAAGGGGTTTTGTATATTTTATTTAATGTCGTGTCTCTAGTGCTTGGCACATAATAGGTACTCAGTAAATATTTGTTGAATAAATGAAATAACACACTAGGTTAGAGTTTTTACATGAATAATTACATTAAATTGCAATTTTTCAAGACAAAACTGACCCATATATCTTGATTGAGATGTTGGAAATAACATAATCTTATTAGCATCATGTTTTTAACCAGCTTATCTTTAATAACAAAAATAAATTTTACATTTTAAATAACCCTTTCTTATATTAAATTCTTGGATCCTTATAGTAGATCTTTAAAGTGGGTATTATTTTTTCCTCCATTTTATTGTTTAGTAAATTCAGTTCCAAAAAGGTAAGTAGCAGAGTGCTATCTTAAACTAGATCGGCTTTTCCAATGGCCTCTGCTCTTCCTTCATCAGATATCTCTTCATTTATGTTAACCCAGCATCTGGCTAATCTTACCCATTCTATTGTGCCTTTACTAGCTTCAATTTTCCTGCTAACCAGGGAAATTTTCATGAGTTTCTAACAAATTACGGGGTGTTTATGTATTACCAACATCAAGGGTAATGACACAGCAAAGCAAATTGGAGATATTTACCCAGAAGAAATGAAAACATCTGTCCATTCCAAAGCATGTACATGGCAACCCAAATGCTCATCAGCCGGTGAGTGGGTGAGCACATTGTAATATATCCATATAAAGGAATACTATTCAGTAAAGGGAATGGACTACTGAAACATTTTACAATATGCATTAATCTCAGAAGATTATGCTATGTGAAGTAAACTAGATTTAATAGGCTATATATTGTATGTTTTCCATTTAGATGACAATTTTGGAAAAGGTGAAACTATGAGAACAAAAAACATAAATGATAGCTGGGGGCTAGGGTTGGTGTGTCTATTTTTCCTTTTAAATTTATTGACATACAATTGACATACAGCATTGTATAAGTTTAAGGTGTACAGCGTAATGATTCGACTTATATTGTGAAATGATTACCACAATAAGTTTGGTAAACATCTATTATGTCATATAGATACAAAATAAAAGAAAAAAGAAAAAATATTTTTCTTGTGATGAGAACTCAGAATTTACTCTCTTAATAACTTTCATATATAACCTACAGCAGTGTTAATTATATTTATCATGTTGTGCATAACATCCCTAGTAATTATTTATCTTATAACTGGAAGTGTTTATACTTTTGACTGCCTTTATCTAATACCACCCCCCTGGTACCCCAAATCTGATCTCTTTTTCTATGAGTTTGTTTGTTTGTCTGTTTGTTTTTGAAGTGTAATTGACCTCCAACACTATATGAGTTCCTGGTGTATAAGTAATGATTCAATATTTCTATACCTTTCAAAAAGTTCACCACAATAAGTCTAGTTACCATCTGTCACCATACAAAAGTACTATATTATTGTCGACTATATTCACCACACTGTACATTTCTTACCGGTGACTCATTTATTTTGTAACTGGAAATTTCTACCTCTTAATCTTCCTCACCTATATCTCTCATCTCTTCACCTCCTTCCCCTCTGGCAACCACCTTTTTGTTATATCTTGGTTGTGGTGGAGATCACATAACTGAATAAGTTTGTCAAAAATCATAGAATTGTACTCCTAAAAGGGTGAATTTTACTGTGTGTGTGTAAATTATACCTCAATAAGTGAAAACAAATAAAAGTAAAAGTAATATGTATAGTTGGAATTTGAACTAAGACTGACACTAGATATTTTATGCTGTAATTCTCCCATGCCACTCAATTTTTACTTAAAACACTTCTTTATAAATAATCTCTTTCCATTTCAAGGTTTTGTTTTGTATTGTTTTTACTCTAAGAAATGTTTTATGATTGCATTTAGTGTGAATTCTGGAAGGTGTAGTTAGTGTTTATAGATTAACTTAGTTCACATACTTAGTTTAAGAAAGTCTATATTTTAGCTCTTGCTAATGTTTGTCACCATGGGTAAGTCAACCATACTCCCTATACATCAGGTTGTTAATTGGTAAAAGGAGAATATTAAACTATATTTCTAGGATTTCTTGTGTATTTCTACATTTCTTATAGAAGCACCTTTGTTGTTTGACTAAGAACACTTAATTTGTAGTTTCCCCTTGTAATATGCTAAAGTATTAGTGATGGTTAATTTTATGTGTCAATTTACTGGGCCACAAGGTATCCAGATATTTGATAAAACATTATTCTGGATGGAGTTAGGGTGTTTCTGGGGGAGATTATCCTTTTAATTGGTAGACTGATTAAAGTAGGTTGTCCTCCTAAATGTGGGTAATCCTTATCCAATCCATTGAAGGCCTGAATAGAATAAAAGCCTGAGTAAGAAAGAATTCTTTCTCTCTGTCTGTCTGAGCTTGGACATCAGTCCTATCTTGTCTTCAGATTCAGACTCACAGTGGAATTTCACCATCAGCTTTCCTGGTTCTCAGGTCTTCAGATTTGAACTGGAATTATACCATGGGCTCTCTTTGGTCTCCTGCTTGCCAACTGCAGATCTTGGGACTTTTCAGCCTCCATAATTGCATGAACCAATTCCTTATAGTAAATCCTCTTCTCTGTCTCTCTCTCTCTCTCAATCTCTCTTTCTGTCTCTCCCTCAATAGATGATAGATAGATAGATAGATAGATAGATAGATAGATAGATAGATAGATATGATAGGTAAGGTAGATGGATGTTATATATTGATATTGTGAAAAGAACTGTGTCAAGAATGGCTGAGATGTGACCTGAGAATCTCCATGTTTGCTGCCCTTGCTGGATTTTTGCTGAACATTCTAAATTAAAACTGCTAAATAGTTACTGAGTTGCTAAAAGGAAAGGATAATGTTGAGAACTGGATTTTTCTGGACTAAAGAAAACATACTTTTTCCTAGTAACGAATGTGATGCTTGCCATAATCCAATTGTATGCATAAAACAATTTTACCCTCCAATCCAAATTCTTGGTAAACAACTTGTATAAGCTTGCATTAACTTCCCCTTTTTCCTATAAAATCCACTGCCCATTTTCCACCAGATGGACAGTATTCTGAGTTCCTTCAGAATCTGTGGTCCCTAAATTGCAATTCTAAGACCCCAAATAAACTGCTTTTTTGCCTCTTTACCATTTGCGGCCCTTTTCAGTTAACATTTTTGGTGTCAGAAGTGGAATCCAAAGCTGGCTTCTACCCATGTCTGAAACCACAGTGGATTCAAACAGTATACCTATGTAAACTCCATGTGCTTTGTCACCTCCCTAGTGGCTCCGAGTCTGGGAGGTAAGTCCTCTTGGTCCCAAAACTTCCTCCTTGTGTGAGGTTCAGACCTTTATTCTGGATGTCTTTTGTTCTATTGATCGCTTAAGCGCTTGCTCCCTTTTGGTAAGGGCATTATAATAGGACATTCACAGTCTAAGACTGTTGTGAGGGAGGATTCTACCCTGTCAGGGACGCCTGCTAGATACATGCACAAGAAGTATGGGGCTGTCTCTTGCGCTTACCTAGGTAAATGGCAGTGGTATACCAGAGATGACATAAAATTGACCTGGCCACAATGAGGAACTTTTGAAATTCCAAACTAGATCCTTTTGCTCACACAATTAGAAGCTAAAGCAAATAGAGTGACAAGCATATTTCAGCTGGTACACTGAAGCCTCCCACTGAGCTCATGAAACCCAAAAGTTTTGCAAATCTAAAATTTCTTCAGGATACTGTTTCGAAGCTCACTGCTGCAAATAAGAATTTATGCTGTCATCTAAATACTCCAGAAAAGGCTCAAGAAGTCTCTTCCTCTCCTTCTTCTCCTTTAGCTCCTGCTTACCCAGAACTTGCTGAGCTGTCATTCTGTTCTGATTCTCCTGTTTCTCCTCCAAAATCCTTACCCCCACCTACTAGCCCTCTTGTAAAAAAAATCTTTCCTTTTGCCACTAATTTGGACCCTGATGGCACTCGCTATCCGGTAAACTATGGACCTTGGTCCCCTGCAGAATTATGGGCCATAGCTAAAGAATTTCCCAAGGTCACTAGGTACCCCTCCACTTTGCAGAAGAATTTAACCTTGTGATACAAACTTATGATCCAGGCTTCTCTGATTTGTATCAACTAACTCACATCTTAGTCAGAGAAAGCCAAGCCAGATACGGGCAGACTACCACTGTCTGGCTTCACCCTTTAGATGATATCCACAGAAAGAACATCAGGGTGGCTGTACCAGCTACTCAGGTAGCTCAAGCCCCTCATGAATCAATTCCTTGGGATTTCCCACATATGTTGACTGGGGAAATACTCATTCTACTACACAAAGACCTGTAGTAGGTCATGAAATCATGAAACTGTTCATGATTATTACTCATACCTACAGAAAGCATTCCAGCAAAACTCTGGGCTACTTGCTGGGGCAAACAGTATTCAAACCCTCTTTAATTCAATCTTTGTTGGGGGATTAGATGAGGAGTTCGGACTGCTGGTAAAATGGGCACAATTACATTGGGAAACAGTGACCACTCCTGATCTGGTCAATTGGCTAATCATTTGTCTGAAGCAATCAAAAGCATAGAAAAATGCAAAACCACTAAAATCATGAATTTGTAGCTGCAGCAATCTCAGCAGCCACTTCAGCGCAAAGACCAAAATCCCCATAAGGACCCCTTCCAGGAACCAGGTCCCTGCCACTATTGTAAGTAGCCTGGCCACTGGAAGAATTGCCCAAAGTTAAAAAGAAGGCCCCATCAGCAGCCCAAAGCTCCTCACTCTGACCCTTCTCATGAACTTTATAAGAAATTTGAGAAACATCTTCCTTTCAGACACTCAAGAATAGGGATGCTGCAGGGAAAGTATTAGGGTTTTCCAAGTATTTCCACTAACACCATTGGGAGAACTGGACCTTTTTATAGGAGCCAAGGCTACTAATGCTCTTTGGCGCAGGAGCAACTTTGTCTATCTTGAACCCCACCAGCCTCATGGACACCCTTCCTCAAAGTACAGAAAAGGTACAAATGGTAGAAGTTTCCAACACAGCTATGAAAGTAAGCAAACCGCCACCTTGCCTTTTGAGATAGGCTCTTTTCAGGGAACTCACCAGTTTCTTCTTGTTTCTTCTGCTCCTGTACACATTTGGGGCCAAGATCTCCTGGAAAAATTACAAACTAATATTTCCTTTTCTCAAAAAGGAAAAATACACTATTCTGATTCCTCTGGAATCTATAATCCCTGAATTACAATCCTAAGATCCCAAATAAACTGACTTTTTGCCTCCTTACAGCTTGTGGTACTTTTCAATGAACAATGTAGATAGATGGATAAAGAAATAAATTTATATATATATAGAGAGAGAGAGCCCATTGAGCCTAGGAGACAGAGCACCAGAGAGAGGTAGACTTCTTTGCCTCAGCTGTGCTAACGAGGTGGAAGCAGGAGAACAACTATAGACTACGCCCTGCTTAAGGGCCTGCTGGTCTGAGAGAGAAGAGGCAGGGGCACATACAACCAAAAACCCTTAAATGTGGCCAGACGTGGAGGAGCAAATGAAGAGGGTGGAAAGAGGGCACTTTCTCCTGGGAATGGATTAGAAGTCACTTTTCTCACGAGGAGCAAGGGTACACATGTTTCCATTGTTCTTGGAGTTTTATTTCCTTTTTTGTTTGTTTTTATTTTTTGTTGTTTTTTGTATTCATTGAATTTGTTTTGTTTGTTTTTGTTTTTGTTTTTATTGGAGTACAGTTGATTTACAATGTTGTGTTAGTTTCAGGTGTACAGCAAAGTGAATCAGTTATACATACACATATATCCACTCTTTTTTGTTTAGATTCATTTCCATATAGGTCATTACAGAGTATTAAGTAGAATTCCCTGTGCTTTACAGTATGTCCTTATTATCTATTTTATATATAATAGTGTGTATATGTCAATCCCAATCTCCCAATTTATCCCTGTCCCCCTCTTTTCCCCCTGGTAACCATAAGTTTGTCTTCTACATTTGTGACTCTATTTCTGAGATTGTCATACTGAGTGAAGTAAGTCAGACAGAGAAAGACAAATATATGGTATCACTTATATGTGGAATCTAAAAATATGGTACAGATGAACTTATTTTCAAAATTGTTTTCTATTATGGAACATTAATTGTAGCATCTAAGAAATTCCACACTGTCCAGAATAATTGTATATTGCTAAGATTTTTATCTTAGAGTTTAATAATTTAGTTATTAGAAACTACTATAGAAAGTAGATTTTTTCATTTAAAAATCTCTACTTTAAAAAGTTCAAAGCTTTTTACAGTTCTCCTTAATCACATCTATGATAACAAAGAAAGTATGTGTTGATGTTTCCTTTCTTCAAATATATTAAACTACGATTATTGCCTTAAGCATTGGTCAATTTCAAACACATACTTGAATAAAATTAAATGGCAAAATTCCATGAATAGCTTGGCACTGGGTCTACATTTTTTTTTATGTTTGGCTCCATGATTTACATGTGTTTAATGAGTTAATAACTTGTTCAATTTATTTTCATTACATAACATAACCAACTCTAGATCATTAGAAGATTTCCTGAAATGAGAAGCAAGTAGTGTAGAATAGTGGGATAGATTTCTCACTATTCTTTCATACAACCATGATCTTCAAGAGCTCTTGGTCTCACTTCTTGCATGAAACAGATTAAATTTGCTATTCTTAGGTCACTCTTTATTCCATTTGACTGATATTTTGATATGTTCTTGCATCAACAGTACATTAAACTTATGTTTTTTAAATATAGCTTTATATCAAGTAAGATGTCACACCTTTACTATTTGTTTAAAAAAATTTTAGGTCTTCAAGTACCATTATCCATTTAATTTTCTCAAAAAATATCTTGAACAACTTGTTTCCTAGATACATTAGAGTTTTATAGCTTATATTTGGATATTTTGGTAGCTTAGAGTTTTTTATTATTATGAATATTGGTCTTATGGCCATTCACATATACATCTTTTCATCAATTTATGTTTTCATTTCTCTTGATCAATACCTAAAAGTGAAATTACTGAGTAATATAGTAAATGTACATTTAAATTTATAGGATATCACCATTCTGTATTACAAAATAGCAGTACCATTTTACATTCCTATCAGCAATGTACAAGATCTTTAATCTCCCACATCTTCACCAACACTTGGTATCATTAGTCTTTTTTTTGTTGTTGTTTTTGTTAGTCTTTTAAAACTTAGCTCTTCTATTGCGAACACAGTGATAACTCTGTGATTTCAATTTGTATTTCTCTTATGATTATGATGTTGAGCATCTTTCTATGAGCTTGTTAGCTATTTTTATATTTGCTTTATGAAGTGTCTGTTCAAATATTTTGTCCTTTTTTTCTTGTTATTGAGTTTTAAGACCCCTTTATGTATTCTGGATACAAGCCCTTAGTTGGATATGGTTTTACAAAAATCTTCTCCTTGCCTATAATTTACCTTTTTAAACTACATCTTTTGAAAAACAAAAGTTTGTAATCTTGATAACTCCATTTTATCAAATGTTTTTCTTTATACTTTCCATTTTTGTGCCATGTTTAAACAAAACATTTTACTTAACTCAATATCATAAACATTTCTTCTATGCCTCTTCTGTAAGTTTAATAATTTTATCTCATATTTAGGTCTATGATCCATTTTGAGTTAATTCGTGTGTATCTGTGACATAAAGGTCAAGCTTCATTTTTTTTTTTCTATACCCATATCCAATTGTTCCAGCACCATATGTTGAAAAACCTACCTGTTTCTCATTGAATTACCTTAGCAATTCTGTTGAAAATCAATTGGCCATACAAATGTGGTTCTACTTGGACTCTCTATTCTATTACATTGATTAATATTCATCCTTACATTAATACTGTGCAGCAATGATTTTACCTTTACAGTAAGTCTTAAGATCAGATATTTTACATTCTCTAATTTTTTTTAATCTTCAAAATTACTTTGGCTATTCTACATCCTTTGTCCTTCCATAAAAATTTTAAAATTGACTTGTCAGCTCTCTCAAAAATACCTGTTAATATTTTGATTGTGAGTGCATTGGATATATAGATTAATTTGTGTAGTATTGTCATTTTAAAAATATTGAGTCTTCCAAACCAGACCTTGTCAATTTATTTAGGTCTTCTTTAATTTCCTTTTGTAATGTTTTCTATTTTTAAGCATACAGAGCTTGGAAAGCTTTTGTCACATTTATTCCTAAGTATTTTTATACTATTATAAATATTCTAGTTTTTAAAATTTTATATGGGATGATACTATACATAGAGAATCCTAAAGATGCTACCAGAAAAGTACTAGAGCTAATCAATGAATTTGGTAAAGTAGCAGGATACAAAATTAATGCACAGAAATCTCGTGCATTCTTATACACTAATGATGAAAAATCTGAAAGTGAAATTAAGAAAACACTCCCATTTACCATTGCAACAAAAAGAATAAAATACCTAGAAATAAACCTACCTAAGGAGACAAAAGACCTGTATGCAGAAAATTATAAGACACAGATGAAAGAAATTAAAGATGATACAAATAGATGGAGAGAAATACCATGTTCTTGGATTGGAAGAATCAACATTCTGAAAATGACTATACTACCCAAAGCAATCTATAGATTCAATGCAATCCCTATCAAACTACCAATGGCATTTTTCACAGAACTAGAACAAAAAATTTCACCATTTGTATGGAAACACAAAAGACCCCAAATAGCCAAAGCAATCTTGAGAAAGAAAAACGGAGCTGGAGGAATCAGGCTCCCTGACTTCAGACTATACTACAAAGCTACAGTAATCAAGACAATATGGTACTGGCACAAAAACAGAAATATAGATCAATGGAACAGGATAGAAAGCCCAGAGATAAACCCACGCACATATGGTCACCTTATCTTTGATGAAGGAGGCAAGAATATACAATGGAGAAAAGACAACCTCTTCAATAAGTGGTGCTGGGAAAACTGGACAGCTACATGTAAAAGAATGAAATTAGAACACTCCCTAACACCATACACAAAAATTAACTCAAAATGGATTAAAGACCTAAATGTAAGGCCAGACACTATAAAACTCTTAGAGGAAAATATAGGCAGAATACTCTATGACATAAATCACAGCAAGATCCCTTTTGACCCACCTCCTAGAGAAATGGAAATAAAAACAAAAATAAACAAATGGGACCTAATGAAACTCAAAAGCTTTTGCACAGCAATGGAAACCATAAACAAGACGAAAAGACAACCCTCAGAATGGGAGAAAATATTTGCAAATGAAGCAACTGACAAAGGATTAATCTCCAAAATTTACAAGCAGCTCATGCAGCTCAATATCAAAAAAACAAACAACCCAATCCAAAAATGGGCAGAAGACCTAAATAGACATTTCTCCAAAGAAGATATACAGATTGCCAACAAACACATGAAAGAATGCTCAACATCATTAATCATTAGAGAAATGCAAATCAAAACTACAATGTGATATCATCTCACACCAGTCAGAATGGCCATCATCAAAAAATCTACAAACAATAAATGCTGGAAAGGGTGTGGAGAAAAGGGAACTGTCATACACTGTTGGTGGGAATGTAAATTGATACAGCCACTATGGAGAACAGTATGGAGGTTCCTTATAAAACTAAAAATAGAACTACCATATGACCCAGCAATCCCACTACTGGGCATATACCCTGAGAAAACCATAATTCAAAAAGAGTCATGTACCACAATGTTCATTGCAGCTGTATTTACAATAACCAGGACATGGAAGCAACCTAAGTGTCTATCAACAGATGAATGGATAAAGAAGATGTGGCATATATATACAATGGAATATTACTCAGCCATAAAAGGAAACGAAATTGAGTTATTTGTAGTGAGGTGGATGGACCTAGAATCTGTCATACAGAGTGAAGTAAGTCAGAGGAGAAAAACAAAGACCATAAGCTAACACATATATATGGAATCTAAAAAAAAAAAAAAAAAAGGTCATGAAGAACCTAGGGGCAAGACAGGAATAAAGACACAGACCTACTAGAGAATGGACTTGAGGACACGGGGAGGGGGAAGGGTAAGCTGGGACAAAGTGAGAGAGTGGCATGGACATATATACACTACCAAATGTAAAACCGATAGCTAGTGGGAAGCAGCCGCATAGCACATGGAGATCAGCTCAGTGCTTTGTGACCACCTAAAGGGGTGGGATAGGGAGGATGGGAGGGAGATGCAAGAGGGAGGAGATATGGGGATATATGTATATGTATAGCTGATTCACTTTGTTATAAAGCAGAAACTAACACACCATTGTAAAGCAATTATACTCCAATAAAAACGTTAAAAAAATTTTTTTTATATGGGAAATGTTCATTGCTCATATATAGAAATGCAGTTGATTTTTTGTATAACACCTTTGTATCTTGCAACATTGCTAAATTCAATTATTAGTCTAATGGATTTTTGGTAAATTCTTTAGGGTTTTGTACATACATTATCACGTTGTCTGCAAATAATGGAAGTTTTACTTCTTCTATTCCAATCTGTAAAACTTTTTTTCCTGACTTATAGTACTTTAAAGTATCTCCAGAACAATGTTAAACAGAAGTAATAAGAGCAGATATCTTTACCTTTTTCCTAATCCTTTGGTAAAAAAGGATTGAGTTTTTCATTTGAGAATGATGAAGTTGTAATTTTTTTTGTAGATGCTCTTAATTCTGATATTGATGTTCCCTTCTTGACTTTAAAGCCCATGTTATTTTTCACACAGCCATTCTGCTTTAAATGTATGTTATTGTATGCATGGAAAAACACTTGGAAGTAACATACCATTATATTAATGGATATCTCTAGATGGTAGAAATTTAAATATTTTTATTTTATCCTTCTTCCTTTCTATATGTTTCACTTTTAATAATAAGCGTGCATTACTTTACTAATCCATATATATGCACACATGTACACACACACTAAATATTATTTTAAAAGGCAATTCATTTTCTCATTACAAATCACATATAGATAATAAATACATACCATTATCAAAAGCCAAACAAGTCCTTACATACCAAGCCCTAAAAGTCCACTCAGAAACAAAGATATTTAAAATTTCCTCATAAAAAAAAAAAATGAGTCCTGAAATATGTTTTAAATACTAAAAATAAAGATTACTAATTGGATCCCCATTATTATCCCAGACTGGACACCTCTGTTTTAGACTCTTGAATTAAATGTGGTTTCTTTAGCTTTTAACAAATTCATTTTTTAATCTGACCCGTAATTTCTTTTTATGAAATATTTTTTTAAGACACAGCTATTCTTTATTATTATGTCAATTATTTACCACACCCATCTTGAAATTTTTTGTCCTCAAATATTATTTGAATATATCTATTTCTATTTCCATTGCCATTATCACAGTGAAGCCACTATCATCCCTCACCTGGATGGATTACTTAGTTTCTTAACTATTATTCCCACTTTTACTCTCTGCTCACCCTGCTTCAGGCTCTCATTACGCAATATCTAGAGTCAATTATTTAAGCTATCACTCTTATACTTAAAGGCTGGCAGTCGCTCCATATTGCATTAAGAATAAAATCCAAACCATTAAATATAACTTACAAGGACCTGTATGATCCAGCCATTAGACATAGCACCAACCTCAATTTGAGGTCTTTTCTTCCCCTTTCTCTTCTCCAGCTGTGCTGGTCTTTGATAATTTCAATATTGTTAAATTCTTTCCTGCTTCAATGTTCTCTGAACACGTGTATTTGCTTCTGCCTTTAATGCTCAGTCTCCAGGCTCTTTGTTTGACTGGTTCTCTCTCAAATTTCAGGCCTTACTGCCTTAATAAGGCTTTCCCTTGACCACTCTTTCTCATATTATTATCTTCAAGCTACATCACACATAGCAATTTTATGTTTATTTCCTTATTTGTTAACTTTCCTATCCCTCTAAAACTTAGATTATTGAGGATTGACACCATACATTTTGATTTACCAATGTATATAAAGCGTCTGGCACAGGGTTGCCATTTTATACAGGTCTATATTATACAATGTAATTGGTGCTCCTGTAGGACAACTTTAGCACTTAGGTTGTGTGTGTGTGTGTGTGTGTGTGTGTGTGTGCGCGCACGCGTGTGTGTGTGCAACCATGTATATGTATACTTACATTCATACATATGCATGTATATACATATATGATTCTTAGTACATTTGTGTTGAACTCCATCTAATGATTAATTCAATAGTAACATACACAATTAATTCCTACAGTTCCTAACTTACAAATAACTACATAGCCTCATCATCAGCCCATATAAATAGAACATGGTTTGTAAGCGGCAGGGTTATGTTGGTGGTATCTGTTGTCTTTGAGTTTTAGGAAGGGTACCACTTTTTTTATCCTGCCGCTTATCGGCAATATTTTGTACCTAGCAAACTAAGGTTCACAAATTCAAGATTTATTGATCTCCAGAAACATTTCATCAAAATGCCTGATGTATCATCTGCCCTATCATCTGGTTTGCAACCATGACATCAAAACAGGGCCTTTTCTTACATGTATATTCACTCTGTTCCAGAACCAAGATTCTCCTATTAAGCCAAGGTAGAGGGTTCTTTGAACTAGAAGACTTGAGGGTCATTTATACACAATGAAGGATATGTAATCTATTTTCAGAACTATCAGACATTGTCACCTAATCCTACGGGCATGAAAGAGCATAGAGAGACTAACTGTTGGTTTACTTGACTAAAATTATGAATACAGCCAAAGAACAGCCATTTTAGAATGTACTGAATATAACCCAAGTGAAAGATCAGCCAGTTATAAAAATACTGTTTCTTTACAAACTCTTTGCAAGCCGTATTCCGCACAGTGTTCTTTCAGTGAATGGAGTGATACCTATTCTGCAATGCATGCAGTAAGGTTTTTAACAAGATTGTAATAAAGATGTTTCCAGGAAGCTAAAACAAAACACTGTTCACTAATGTTTTATAAACTTATTCATTATCAATTCACAATAAAACATGAAAAAATCAGGATATTAATTTCTCTGGTTCTATTGGACTTATTAAAATTGATAGGTACATACACAGACACTGTGAAAGCCAAAGATGACATCTAGGAATTACAGTTGTTCATTTTCATCACAAGATAATCAATAACTATTGTCATGGGGTCAAAGGAGATCCTTTTATCTCTACTGCCTGACCACAGGACACACTCAGCATTATATTCCTTTGAATCACTTATTTCTTCTGAATTTCCTACCAGTTCAAGCAATTGTCAAGCTTCTCTATGAAATGCTGTCTCTACAAAGATTTTTCTAATAGAAGATATGCAATCAGCAGTTAGGTCTTCATTGCTAATGGTTCTATTGTCTGAGAGACAGGAACAATGGGAGATCCAAGTCTAAGACACTTTCTCACATTTAGGATACTAAGAATATCTGAAACCTTGAAATGGGTTCTGAGTTACATCATCAAATTTTATAAATGCAGGGTATAATGTTTTATTATTGACTAAAAGGGGAGGGAAGGGTTATTGCTGTGGTAGATTCCTAGTAAGTCCTCAGATAATTCTAGACAAGGAAGATTCAATAAATGCAGTGGCTTTGTTTGCCTATTTAAAAATAGTAAACAAGTAATAAATGTTTTATATGTGCCCAGCACTGTTCTAAGTATTTAGATACAGCTGTATGCCTCATTTATATGTTGTATCTTTTAATCCTCACAACAGACCTCTTTTATGTGTAAGAAAACTGAGGCCCAGGAAGTTATATAATTTGTTCAATATGCAAACAGTTAACAAGTGGTAGTACGGTATTCAAACCTAGGAAATGTGAGCCTACATATGGTCATTTTGTATAATATAAAATGTACATGTTCAAAGACCTGGGTAAATGAAGATAAAAACAGTAACTTCTAACTCAGTAATCATCAAATGTGGAAGAGTAGTTAGAAATAAAACCTGTAGATACAGAAAATGAACATCTTTCTACTGAATTTCTGTAATCTTTATTCTTAACTAGCTTCTCAACAGTGAAGAGATACTGTACCATGTAACATGAAAAGAGGGGATTGTTGAGGAAACTTAAGGTAGAATTGCTGGTGGCATCTATGCTTTTTCTGGCTCCTTCTTACTTATAACCTTTTGTGCTGGCCACGGCCTTTTTCGGAGTAGTTAAAACTGTGTACTTCCAGTATGACTTTGCCAAATGATTATCATTTTCCTTTGCTAAAATCTTCTCCTTTCATATTGTACTCATAAAATGCAGTTAGATGTATGAGTAAGGTGTAGAGAGAAGCAAAGAAAAATGGAGGGTAATAAAAGAGAGCAAATAAAAGTGAAAGAGCATAGTAAGATAAAAAATGGGAAGAAAGGGTAATTAAAAATGCTCCACAATTAAACAACCTTCAGGGTATACCTAAAGTAAAATAAAATAAAATTCATATATATTGAACTTATTACAACAGGTCAAACTTTATTGTTCATAGCAGGAATCAGCAAAATTTTTCCTGCAAAGGACCAGATAGTAAATAGTAAATATTTTAGGCTTCACCGACCATGCAGTCTCTATTGCAACTACCTCACTCTGCTGCCGCAGTGTGAATGCAGCCATAAATACTACGTAAACAATGGTCATATAGCAATGAAACTTTCCCCAAAGCAGGTGGGGAAAGGCAAAAAAAAAAAAAAAAAAAAAAAAAAAAAGCAGACGAAGGAGATAGAGATGGTTAAAGTATTAGTAGGCCCAGAAAATTTAAACAAAAAACAAAACAAAGCAGGCAGCAGTCTAAATTTGGACTGCTGACTGCCGTCTGCTGATCCTTGGTCAAAATAAATAGGTCATCTGAAAGAACAAGTGGACGTATCAAAGAAGAAATCTATACTGACCTATCTCTATCCAATTTTATATTATACTCAGAGGATGTCATTTGAAATGCAATGTATAAATATGTCTAGTTTTAAATTAATACATGTATTAAAATTATTTTCTTTCAACTCTAAAAGGTTTGTATTTTACAAGTATGATGTAATTAAATGGGAAATATTAAGATAGGAAACTTCTATGTAAATGAAAAATCACACATTTTATAAATATTTTATTTATACCATATTTATTAGAAACCCAATTCTTTACATAAATAGTTCATCCAAATTCAAATGCCTATTGTTATTAATGACTATGCTTTTTATAATATTTTATTGGCTTAACTTACATATTCAAGGATAATGATAATATGGTAAATGTGGGTTAGCTTTAAAATATTGATTTTTCTTTTTATCTGTTTACAACTATTTTAAAATATCTTTTCCCCTTGGTAATATTAAGTACTTAAACAAGAAATTTAATATGATGTCATAGGTAATTAATGGGACAGAATCATAGGAGTATACGACCACTTATTTTTCTAACCTATGTATTTTTTTTAAGTTTTCAATAAGAAATTAAGTAACATGTTTAATCAGTTTTAAAACACGGGACAAGCAAATGAATTATCATTATTTTACCCTCTACTTTGAGGCACTAAGTGTTTATTTTTGCTTAATTTCTTTTTATAAATTCACAGATGTTTTGATCTAAAATACCAAGCGTTAAAGATTGAATGGCAATGCTACTGAGTATGCGTTTTGGGTTTTTAGGATTTTTCCCCTTCTTGATCCCTTAGTAAGTCCAGATCAAGCACTTCTACTTGGAGGGCAAGCGTTGGAGCAGGCTATTGTACACCAAAAGAACCACTACTTTACGTTCAATTCCAGTTTTAAAACAGTGTTCTCTCGTCCTGGGTGAAGAGTTAGGTGAGTCAATAGACACAGTGCTTTAGTAAAATTCTGAATTGAAATTCAGAATTAAAATACTGCATATTGAAATCCTAATACCCAGGAGCAATTTGGAGCAGTCTGTTTTGTAATGTAGTATCTTTTGAGTTCACCTTGTATTTAGAATGTTTTTACTTTTCCGCAGATGTCTTTCATGCCATTTGGCCCATGGCCTCTTCTGGGATAGTGGAAATTGTAAAATGGCAAATGGCTTCCCCATATGATTACCATCTTCTTTTGCTAAAAATAATCTCATTCTATGCTCCTAAAACAGAGTTAGATCCATGATGTATCATTGTTTTGATAAAAATGTATCACATGACAAATCTAATAGAATAATAGTAGCTTTCTGTAGTGTTCTTTTAAGAAGGATTTTAACAGGAAACCTATCAGAGTAATCGAGAAACTATGCCAGTACCAGTTGGTGATATTTGCCACAAACTAGTGTCAGCAAACATACCATATATTTACTCCCTAATATCTGTGTGTATAACTCTAATCATTATAATTACACTATTATTTTTATTTTTATTTTCTTTTTTAGCTTTATTGAGGTATAATTGACAAATAAAATTGTAAGATATGTAAAGTATACTTCATGATGATTTGATACACATATACACTGTAAAAAGATTAGTCCCATCTAGTTAACATCTATCACCTCACATGTTTATCTTTTGTGTGTGTGTGAGAACATTTAAGTTCTATTCTCTTAGCAAATTTCAATTATACTATATAGAGTTATCAACTATAGTCATCATATTAATACAATACTCAGACCTTATTCATCTTGTACCTGAAAGTTTCTACCTTTTTACCAACCTCTCCCTATCTCCCCCACCCCCAGCTCCTGGCAACCACTTTTCTGCTGTTTCTATAAGTTTCACTTTTTTTTTCATATTCCATGTAGAACTGATACCATGCAGTATTTGTCTTCTCTGTCTGCCTTATTTCTTAGCATACTGCCCTCAAGATCCATCTACGTTGTGGCATGAGGAGGATTTCCTTCTTTCTTATGGTTGAAGAATATTCCATTGCATATATATATCACATCTTATTTATTCATCTGTTAATGAACATTTAGATTGATTCTTTATCTTGGCTGTTGTAAATAATGCTGCAATGAACATGGAGTGCAGATATCTCCATGATATAGTGATTTGGGGCTATATACCCAGAATTAGGATGGCTGGATCATATGGTAGTTCTATTTTTAATTTCTCGAAGAACCTCCATACTGTTTCCCTAGTGGCTGTACCAATTTACATTCTCACCAATGGTGCATGAAAATACTCTTTTCTCCACATTCTCTTCAAAACTTATCTCTGTTTTTTGATCACAATCCTTCTAACAGGTATGAGGTGATATATCCCACTGTAGTTTTGATTTGCAATTCCCTGACGATTAGTGATGGTGAGCACTTTCTCATATACATATGGGCTATGTATTTCTTCTATGAAAATGTCTATTCAGGTTCTCTGCCCATTTTTAATTGGGTGATGATGATGATGATGATGATGACTATTGCTATTGAGCTGTATGAGTTCCTTATATATTTTGGATATTAACCCCTAATCAGATGTGTGGTTTGCAAATACTTTCTCCCATTCTCTAGGTTACCTTTTCATTTTATTGATGGTTTATTTTGTTATGTAGGAGCTTTTTAGTTTGATATAATCCCGCTTACCTATTTTGCTTTTTTGTTGCTTGTGCTTTTGGTGTCATAGCCAAAAAATCATTGCTAAAGCCAATGTCAGGGAGGTTTTTCACTGTGTTTTCTTACAAAAGTTTTATGACTTCAGATGTTACATTTATGTCTTTAATTGGTTTTTGTGAGTGGTGTAAGGTAGATATCCAGTTTTATTTTTTACTATTTATTTATTTACTCTTGGTGGCACTGTGCAGCTTGCAGGATCTCATTTCCCCCTACCAGGGATCAAACCTGGGCCACAGCAGTGAAAGCTTGAAATCCTAACCACTAGGCCACCAGGGAACTCCAGTTTTATTCTTTTACATGTGGTTACCCAGTTTTCTTAGAACCATTTATCAAAGAGACTATCTTTCCCCAATGTATATTATTGACTCATTTGTCATAAATTAATTGACAAAAGATGCATAGATTCATTTCTGGGTTCTCTATTTTGTTCCATTAATCTGTGTGTCTGTTTTTATGCCGATACCACACTTTTTTTGATTACTATAGTTTGTAGTAGAGTTTGAAATCAGGAAAAGTGATGCCTCCAGATTTGTTCTTTATAAAGATTGCTTTGGCTGTTAAGAATCTTTTTTTAGTTCTGTATAAACTTTAGGCTTCTTTTTTCTACCTCTCTGAAAAAAGCCATTGATATCTTGACAGGGATTGCATTGAATCTATAGATCATTTTGTGTAGTATGGACATTTTAACAATATCAATTCTAAGCCATGAGCATGAAATTTCTTTCTATTTACTTGTGTCTTCTTCAGTTTCTTTCATCAGTGTCTTAACAGTCTGTGTGTGTCCTTATAGTTGAAGTGAGTCTCTTGTGGGCAGCATATAGTTGGGTTTTGTTTTTATATCCCTTCAGTCACTCTATGTCTTTTGATTGGAGAATTTAGCCCATTTTCATTTAAATTAATTATTGATAGTTATGTACTTATTGCCATTTTGTTAATTGTTTTATGGCTTTTTTTGTAATTCCTTTATTTATTTCTTCTTCTCTTTCTCTCTTTCTTTGTGATTTGATGATTTTCTGTAGTGATTTGCTTAGATTCCTTTCTCTTTATCTTTTGTGTATCTATTATGTTTTTGCTTTGTGGTTACTGTGAGGCATACATAAAACTTCGTTATGTTTATAACAGTCTTTGTTAAGCTGACAACAACTTAACTTTGAACACATAATAAAGGTCTACATTCTTCCCTCCTCCCAACATTTTATGTTTTTGATGTCACAGTTTACATCTTCTTACCTTGTTTATCCATTAACAAATTATTGTAGTCATAGCTATTTTTAATACTTTTGTCTTTTAACCTTCATACCAGAGTTGTAAGTGATTTACCCACCACCATTGCAATATTAGAGTATTCTGAATTTAACTATATGTTTACCTTTACCAGTGAGATTTGTATTTTCATATGTTTACCTGTAATGAATTAGTGTCCTCTTGTTTCGACTTGAATAAAGTCCCATTAACATTTCTTTAAGACGTGTTTAGTGGTGATGAATTCCTTCATCTTTGCTTCCCTGGAAAAATTCTTTCTCTCCTTCAATTATAAAGGACAGCTTTGCCAGATATAGTACTCTTGGTTGGCAGTTTCTTCTTTTAGCACTGAATATTTCATGCAACTCCCTTCTGGCCTGGAAAATTTCTGCCGAAAAATATGATGATAGTTTTATGAGAGGTTCCTTTGCTTGTAACAGGTTGCCTTTCTTTTGCTTTAAACTTCTCCCCTTGTCTTTAACTTTTGACATTTTAATTATAACATGGTTTGGTGTGGATACTTTGGGTTGATCTTATTTTGAATTCTCTGGGCTTCCTGGATGTGGGTGTCTGTTTCTTTCCCCATGTTACAGACATATTCAACCATTATTTCTATGAATAAGTTTTATACCCTTTTCTCTCTCTCCTCTCCTTCTGGGTTCCTCTAGAAACTGTATATTGGTCCACTTGGTGGTGTCCCATAAATTCCTTATGCTATATTGATTCTTGTTTCTTTTTGCCCCTCTGATTGGATAAATTCCACTGTCCTGTCTTGCAGTTCACAGATGCTTTATTCTACTTCATGCAGTCAGCTCTTGAACCCCTCTATTGAATTTTTCAGTTCATCTATTGTATTTGTCAGCTCTGTGATTTCTCTTTGGTACTTTCTTACGTATTCTGTCTCTGTTGAATTTCTCACTTTCTTCCTGCATTTTTTCTTCTGACCTCCATGAGCAACTTTATGATCATTATTTTGAACTTTTTATCATGTAAATTACTTACCTCCATTTCATTAAGCTCTCTTTCTGGGGTTTTATCTTGTTCTTTCGTTTGGAACATATTCCTGTTTCTTCATTTTTCTTTACTTTTTGTGTTGATTTCTGCACATTAGATAAAACAACCATCTCTCCCAATCTTGAGTGGAGTGGTCTTGTGTAGGATATGAAACTTATCAATAAGCTTATCCTGAGCTTTTGGTTGCCTCTCAAATCTTTGTGTTTGTCCAAGCTGCCTTCATTGTTCTTAGTAGCTCCCAGTAGTTGAGGTTTTGCCAAGATTTGCCAGGGTCCCAAGGGGGAGAAATCACAGTGAGCACCTAGATGCAGGCTGACTGGAAGCCAGGTCATCAGGCAGCAGTGGAAATGTATGTAGTCTCCCTTTCCAGGGATAAACTGGGAAATAAGCTTTTTTGCCTGCTTCCTCTGTGCTGAGCCCAAGTATATAGCTGGGGGTTGGAGGGGAGGTGTGATTTTGGTCCTATTAGTAACTGCTTCTGTGTTTGCTACAGTCCTGTGGGACTCATAAATGCAAGACCCACTGGCTCTCAAGCCGGGAGATCCAGGAACCCATCCTTTGGGTAGCAGTCACAAAAGCTGGGGCACCACACATGTATACAAGCCCCTTCCAGGGAGACATTGGTGATTTGGAGCAGGGGAGTGAGAAGGCAAAGGTGGTGTCTGCTGGCTACTCTGGTCTATGGGGAGGATTACAGTCAGCCCCTACACGAACTTAACTTTCTTACTTGAACTTAACTCTCTATTTAAGAAGTTTTTGTCCTTCCTATCAATCATTGTTAAATGTCTTCTCCACAAAATTATTAATTTCAGCATATGTTTTAGTTGGCCAGAAAATGTTTGTTTTTAAATAACTTTTTTTTGTATTTTCTAAGAAAATACATAAATGATAGGTTTTCTGATTTCTTTTTTAAACTTCAGAATGCCCATAAATTCCTTTTCCACATGAATTACAATATTTTAATTTTAAAATCCTTGGCTATATAAAATTTTTCCTTCAAAACTTCATAATTTCTGTTCTATTGTCTTTTAGATATTTTTCTTCCTTAATGTTTATTCTTTGTGCTGGATTATGTCTTAGGCATACATAAGCCAGAGTGGCAATGCCTCCAGGTTTTTGCAATAAGTTGACTGATTGTCTTGTGGTCAAAATGTCCAACAGTAAAATAAGTTATTTCCTTTTTCCTTGTTTTGATATGTTTCATGTTTATTTATTTTTCCTTAGTATAAAATTGAAACAGTTTGTGTCAGAAATTATTAAGCAGGACTAATAGTAAGCTTAGACCTATGCAAGTTTATTTTACTTACGCTATTATCAGGTGGTAGCAATGAATTCCATAATCTTACAGTCAATGAATAATAAAATTTAGAACTAGGTGACGCTTTAGAAATTACTAGTTTACCACTCCTTTCTTAGACATGAGTAAACTGAAGCCCAGAGAGGTGTCACAAAGAAGTTCATAGAGCTGTTTGTCAGTAATATCAAGAGTAAAATTTATATCCTTTTTTCTTCTAGTATTTTAGCATGAACAAGAAAACACTTACCTGACTATTCCATTTATAGTTTCCTACTTACTCATTTCTGTCTGAATCTCTCTGCTTTTCTCATTGCACATTTCTAGAACTTTGAAATTCAATAGGGAGCCTGGCCTCTGATCACCCCGCTTGAGGAACTGTCAGACATCACTGTCCAAAAGGACCTTTTCTTTTTAGAATGAGGTATAAATACCCCCATCTGATTTATGCACAAGATTTACTTCTCTGTTCAAAAAGACCATTTTGTTTTGTTTTTGTTGTTCTATGTTTTCAAAATTCTGTGTGGCCAGTGGAATTAGTTTTGCCTATGAGAAAAATTGGTACTTGTTTTTCATTATTGTACTTTATTCTGTTCATCTATTCTATAGCTTGGTGTAAGATCTATTTTATTTTTTAAAGTACAGTACAATTTAAAACATCTTTTATTCTGGGTTTCAATTTGGTGGATTATGTTTTATTTTTTGTTATTTATTCCACATGTTTGTAATCATTGAGACTTAAATCATTAACTGCTATTTTGTAAGAGTCATTTGATGTCTAATCATTCTTTTAATCCACTTAAAATAATTTTTTAAACTTTTTTTATAAAAATGGGAAATCATGTTGATGACAAAAAACAAATAAAAATAAATCTGTCTCACTTTAAATTTAGTAGCTTTTTAAAAAATAAATCCTGTTTTATAAACTTTTGTGCCTTGTATCAGTACACCTAGATCACAATGAATTCTTGGCAAATGATACTATAAAATTTAGAGTAAAATGAAAAGAAGTGATTCAAGTGATGACAGATAGATAGATAGATAGTAAATTGATATAGATATTAATTTATTGACTGATATAGTTTGTATTTCAAAAGTGGGATTGCTTGCTTCCTCATTAATGTGCTTTTTTTTTTGCAACCACCTTCACCCACGCATTTAGCAAAGCCAAGTAACTTATTTTAGTTTTCATTAAAGGTTATATTAAATTACCAAATACCATATAATAGGTAGCCAGGATAAATTACTAGACTTTTACTCTGCTCATTTTCCCAGTAAAGAGATTAGCAGGATTTGTTGCAAATAGATACAGAGTTACCATTTCCTTAAAACAGAAAATCATCAAGGTCCTTGCTACTCAGCATGTGGTTCAGTGACCAGAAGCTTGACATCAAACATATAGAAACACACAGAAAATATATAAAATCTCCCATTTATCCACCACCAAGAATTAACAAATGGTTATATTTGCTTCAAGTATTATTTTTTAAAAATAAAACATTACAGATATAGCTGAAGTCTTTTGAACCTCCTGGTCCTTTTAACTTCTGTGTCTCCATATCCTATATTGAAGTCTCTTAACATAGTTCATTTTTGAAATAACATATGTATGTTGATAGTCAATATGTAGTACTGTTTCCTATGTTTTAAATGTTTTATATAAATAATGTAATACTTACTTACAATTCTATGACTTCTTGTTTCACTCAACATTTGTTTTGAAATTACCCATTAAGATATGTTTCTATATTTAAAAATTTTTTTCTTCTATAAGTTTTAAAGTTTTCTAGTCACATTTATGATTTAGTCTATCTAGAATTCATTTGTGTTTCTGTAACCCAATATAGAAAAAAATTGATTTAAATCTTTATAAAAATCCCTTCGCCTTATCTTTGAAATCTCCTTGGCTTTCATTTTATATATATATGTATATGTGTGCATATACATATATATATATATATTTATATTTACTCCTTACATTTTTTTCTGTTAAGAAGAGTTAAATCTTATAGAAATTTTGTAAAGATCCGTGAAAAATCCTTTGAGATTTTCATTGAAATTGAATTGGATGTACAGATTGGAGTAAAACTAATAGTTTTATAATACTGTATAGTACTGTCACTTCTATTTATAAACATAGTGCATCTATTCATGCATTTTTTCATGCGCTTCAAAAAAGTTTTGTATTTTTGTCCATTAAATTTCTTGTGCTACTTTTGTAGATTTAATCTCAGATAACATACATATTGTTGCTATTTTGAATAAGATTTTACCTTATGTGTGCAAATATAGACATAGAAATAGACATACAAACATAGATATAGATTGCATGTGTGTGTGTGCATGTATGTGTCCAGCAGTCATGCTGAGTTCTCTTCTTTGTCTATATATGTGCAATCTTGTCCTCTGTGCATGCACACACACACATACACACATCAAAAGAACCCCAACAACTTCTATGCCTTTTTTCCATCTTATGCCTCTTATTTTATTTTATTATATTTTAATTTTATTTGTTTTTGGCATTACCGAATTGGCTAGGACTTCCAGTACTTAAGTAATAGCAGGCAGCCTTGTGTTTCAGTGATTTCAGTGGGAATATTTCAAAAGCTTCATACATTAACATTTTTTGTAGGTTTTTTTTGTTGTTGTTTACCTAAGACATACCTTTTACCTATAAGGGAGTTCCATCCTATCTGTAGTTTGCTAAGTTATGTTTAAAATCATAAATAGTGGTTGAATTCTATGTTGTTTCTACCTGTCCTAAGTCTATTTTTCTCATATACTTTGTTGTTTGGGTAAAGTATATTAATAAGTGTACTTGTGTTAAAATCCCATTGCATTCTTGGGATAAGCTTTTTTTTTTTTTTTTTTGATGAATTTGTTGCATTTATTATAATGCATTTTATATGCATTACTAGAGGAAGATCTGTTTTTATTCCATTTAGATGTTAACCATTTTATACAATAATGAGATTGGTTTATAATTTTTATTTTATTTTATTGTTCTTACCTATTTTGGCATTGATACTGTACTAGCTTCATAAAACAAACACAGTAGTTTTCCCTACTTTTTCTATTTTTAACACAGTTTGCATAAGTTATGAATCATATGATCTGTATAGTGAGATATACCTCATTTAAAAGAATACCTGAGCCATATATAAAAGACTTTACCTTTTAAATGCCAAAGTGAGAGATTACGAGATTTAATTCCTCCCTACTTCTCTTCAGATTACTTGTAAACTGAAAACTACTCAAGAATAGGTTTTGTCTAATTCATCGTTTTTTTTCAATACCTAGAAGGCATTATGTATTCAAAAAATAGTTTTGATGAATAAATGAAAAACACTAAGTGTTATCTATTAGAGGTAATGGGACTTACTTCGCAAGAATATTGAGAATATTAAATGTGTGATTATGTGTAAAGCATCTACATAGTACCTGGAATGTGTGTTTATATTCAGGACCAACTCCTTGTTGCATAAAAGATACTGAGCATTTAAACTCTAGAACAAGTTTTTTCACACTTTTGTGTGCTTAAGGACCATGTGAGGAGATCACCTTCAATGAATATTCCCAAATAAACCAATTCAAGTGAATAGCCCAGAAATCTCTTAAACAAGCATAATAGGTGATCTAGATGCATAAAGAACATGGACTATACTTTAGAAAATACAGCCGTAGAAAAACATTGTTAACTAGAGTGAATTGTTTACAGTTCAAGCAGTAGACACATGACATAATTTTAAAAGCAATAGCATCTAGAAATTTTAAAAGCATAATATTTAAAAAGCATATTGCAGTATGTGTTCTTAAGTAGATAAGAACCCCATGGAGCTGGACGAAGAGTTACTGAATTATTCCTGTTGATGTGTGACCATCTGGTAATGGGGATTAAGAACTAGTCCTCTCTCCATAAATAATAATGCATTATCATTACATTCATCCTCCTTTCCTCCTACACCACCTACACCTGATGGGGTAATCACTTTTCTCATAGCTACGGTACACAAAATGCTCTTCAGAACATGGTTTAGAAAATTCATAAGAAGGGACTTGCCCTCTTCTCATGTCTACCATTTACACCTAAAATAAGGGCTTGTGAAGTTGTAGAATATGTGAGCTTCATGCAGAGTACAGTCTGAAGCTCAGTATTCACTTTCTGAAGTCCAAAAATGCTTTTCCTTCAAAGAGCTCCAGGCACTGAACAATTTGCTTTCGGAGTGTAGAAATCACTTTTCCAATGAAGATTTCTAAATGCCCTTTGAGTATGTGAGAGTGGGAGCACAGAGAATAAAGAAGAGTGAGAATATGCGGGGGAATGGAAAGAAGGTAGAGAAAGAAAACAATTACAGGTGCAAATGACTGAAAGCATTATGAATTGCCTAATGACTTCATTTTGGGGGTTATGGGAGCTTTGATAGTGGTGCTGAAAGTACAAAGATACCTGGTACCGTGAGACTTTTCAGACCCGTAGCTTATACTTAGCTGTGCTGCTTTCCTTAACACCACTCTGGTGGTCTTTTCTCTGTCTTCTCCCCAGTTATTACAATATCAAATTTCTCACATCTGGACACAAGCTAGGTATCTGTTTGCAAAGCCCTCTATTAAGGTGAAACTTCTAGTTCCAGTGAAATAGAAAATAAATAGATGTATCTATTCTGCATACGGTATAAACCTGACAGATGAATAGTGCACTTTTTGTGCAGTAGCTCAAAAGTGGGCTTTTCATGTAAACTCAAGTCACTTCCTTAAATTTTGGGGTCATTTCAATCTTACAAGCTATGCTTTACTTTAGGAATCACAGGTATTGTTGAGGTTTTTAAAAATTAACTCTGATGAGATTGGGAAAATACTATTAGTTTTTATATAACCATTCTTTACTACAACTTTCACCTTCTGACTTAAAACATATGCTCCTTTTAAAAATGTTCATTAACCTTTCACATGATGTATAACTAGCTTTATCACAGTAGATAAAAAAAAATCCCACTTAGAGTTTTGAAAGAGAGACCCAGTGGGAAATACACAAATGGTAAACTCTACCGAAGGACACAAAAAGGCCCATAAAACATCAGAAGGGTTATAGAGGTCTATGGATTTTAATTGCTGTGTGCCATTGGGCCTCTACAAAGCAATCAAGCAGGCAATCTCCAAAGACAGTCCTGCCATAATACATTTAACAATAGAGTTCTCACCCCATCGGCAGACTAGGGTTTATGAAGGTCCCAATAGCAATTAATGACCTTGTATGCTGAGAGAGAAAGCGAGAGAGACAGAGAAAGAGAGAGTTAAACTGGCTCTCTGTTTGATGCATAATATAAGTATAGAAATGATAATTTTCAAGAGGAGGGAAGTAAAAGTTAGAGTAAGGGATATAATAACCTTTGTAAGTGCTCTTTATATTTTCTTTCTTTCACCTTCCCCCAAAGGTAGAGAGAATTATTGAAAATAAGGGTTGTCACCCAAATGGCTTGTTACTTAAAAGATGGTTTTACTTTGTTCATATAGTGGGGTGGGGAGAGTAAAATTGATAGATTTATTTGCTGTTGACCATAACACAATATTTCAATTAAAGGATAATAATTGTAAACATTAAGTTGTCCCTAATATCCATTATACATTGATCCCAACTCACTGAAACTAGCTAATATTCTTTATACTACATTGCATACCTGCTATATATCATGTACTGCACATTATTTTATTTAATCCTAAAATGTAAGTATTATATTCTTTAACTGATGGAGTAGAGCAGGTAGAAAGATGGCTCAAGGCTAGACTTCTAATAAGTGACTACACTGGGATTCAAATCTAAGACTCTGAAATCAATGTCTTTCTACTACTTATTTACCACTGGAGTCAGTAATACATAGCTGTGTTGTGGGAAGTCTCCTGCTTTTCAACAACTTTCTCCCAACTCTGGCCTAGGTTTCTGGAAGAATTGGAGAGTATTTAGATATGATAGATGTTTCCTTCCTATCTGCCTTGAAATGCCTACTAAGCAGAGACTTGGTACTATATTTGGAGAATCTTCCCTACAAGTCAGCAGACACTGTAAATAGTCTGAAAGCCTTCTGCGCAATATCCCGGTGCCTTATGTTGACTAGACCTATTGGCCTCCAGAGAACATTGTTCAGTAGTGTCCTCATTTAATTTCCATTATCTGTAGCCATTTTGCCATACTGACACTTTGATTCAGTTACCCCAGGGTAGAGTTTCTGTCTGTTACCTCCTATAGTGGGCACTGGGAGAGGGCAGGTCTGAATCAAAGTTCCAAACCAAAAAAAAAAAAACCAACTTGTGAATTGCATTTATAGCCCTTCAAATTGTTAAAATTTAGAACTTTCCCCTATCCCTTGCTTTTTGGGGTTGGACTTTGGTTTTCTCTATACACATTTAATATTGAATTCAGAGTACAGTCTTTCACCCCCTCACCACAAGCCTGGGCTTAATGGAAGATAAAGTCTATATCAGTTTGTCTCAGACATTACTTTTAATAGTCATCATTTAATTCTCCCTTTTTTCCTCCAACATAATTTATGTCAACTAGAGAACAATTTGTGTTGAAGGGGAAATATTATGACAATGCAAATACTTCCTTTAAAACTAACCAAGAAAAAATGTTTTATAAAGGATATTATTCTCACATAAAACATTATTTACCCTATATTTTTTGTGTAATTGATGTCTTAGTCCCACAGGATGGCTCTCACATGAAGAAGGAGAAACTCGGATAATAGCAATAATAATAGCCCTCTTTTATTTAGTACCTGATAGGAATAAGGCTCTTTACAAGATGGCTTTTATTTTTACTTAACCAATGTTTAAAGGGAACATTATAATTTCCAAAGGTAATTTCACAGAAACAACATCATAACTATATTTTTAATGTAAATAGTTCTATCCACCACATTTGAATTTATGCCTGAAATTGAAAACAATTGTTTTGAACCCTAACACTTAATTTGGTGACCCAACACAGAAGAATATATAGTACCTTGATGTAAATAAAACCATGTTTCTTTGATTCTTTCATGTGTAAACCTCCAAACTTTCCAAAGGCCTAACTCATTTTGAGTAAAAGCTAGTTCTCAAACTGGCCCCAGACAACATCCAAGGCCTGCTTCTGTTTCCTCTCTGATCTGTCCTCCTAACTCGCTCCAGCTTCCCCAACTCTAGCCACACAGGCCTCTGCTCATTCTGGAACAGACAAGGATTCCAATAACTCAAGGCCTTTCCCTTGCTCTGAATTCTCCCTGGAGGCTTCTTCTTCCAGCTGTCTTCCTGATGTCTCCCTTAATGTCAAAACTTTGCAGATATGTCACCTTCTCAGTGAGGCCTTTTTTTGATATTCTAATTTATAATGCTTCCCCCAATCCCACACTTCATACCAGTCTTTTCTGATTTGTGTTTCATTTTAGCCAATTTATCATTCTCTGCCATATATTTCACTACTTTATTTAATTTTTTCCCAGCGTTATTGAGATACAGTTGACATATAACATTGTGTAAGTTTAAAATGTACAATGTGATGGTTTAGTATACGTATGTATTGTGAAATGATTACAACAATAAAGTTAATTAACACACACATCACCTCACATAGTTAGCTTTTTATTTTCCTTTTTCATTTTTTCTTTTTGCAGTGAAAACATTTGGCAACTTTCAAGTACACAATCCAGTATTGTTAAATATAGTCACTATGCTGCACCTTACATCCCAGAACTTATTCATCTGCTAACTGGAAGTTTATACTCTTTGACCAACAACTCCCCCTTTCCACCACCTACCCCCTAGCCTCTGGCAACCACCAATCTAGTCCCTGCTTCTATGAGTTTAGCTTTTTTTGATTCCACATATAATTGAGATCATACAGTATTTATCTTTTTCTGTCTGATTTATTTCACTTAGCATAATGCTCTCAGGGTACATCCATGTCACAAAAAGCAGGATTCTCTTCTAGTGTATGGCTGAGTAATATTACACTATACATTGTAATATAGTAAAATGGGTTGTTTAGGTCACTTAGGCTGTTTTCATTTCTTGGCTGTTGGGAATAATGCTACAGTGAACATGGAATGTATATATCTCTTAAATAGTGATTTCATTTCCTTTGGCTATATACCCAGAAGTGGGATTGCTAGATCATATGGTAGTTCTATTTTTAATTTCTCAAAGAACCTCCATACTGTTTTCCATAATGGCTGTGCCAATTTACATTCCCACCATCATTGCATGAGGATTCCCTTTATTCCACATTCTCGACAACTCTTGTTATCTCTTCTTTTTGATCACAGCCATTCTAACAGGTGTGAGGTGATACCTCATTGTAGTTTTGATTTGCAATTCCCAGATGATTGTTGAGCACATTTTCATATACTTGTTGGCCATTTGTATGTCTTTGGAAAATGTCTATTCAGGTCCTCTGCCCAATTTTGAATTAGATTATTTACTTATTTGCTATTGAGTTGTATGAGTTCCTCATATATTTTGGATATTAAGCCTTATAAAATACGTGATTTACAAATACTTTCTCTCATTCCATAGGTTGCCTTTTAATTTTGTTGATGGTTTCCTTTGCTGTGCAGAAGCTATTTATTTATTTATTATAGGCTTCAGTAGTTGTGGCTCGCGGGCTCTAGAGCGCAGGCTCAGTAGATGTGGCGCAAGGGCTTAGTTGCTCCGCAGCATGTGGGATCTTCCCGGCCCAGGGCTCAAACCCGTGTCCGCTCCATTGGCAGGCGGATTCTCAACCACTGTGCCACCAGGGAAGTCCTGAAGCTTTTTAATTTGATATAGCCCCACTTACCTGTTTTGCTTTTGTTGCTTGTGCTTTTGATATCATATCCAAAAAATTATTGCCAAAACCAATGTCAAGAGATTTTTTCCTGTGTTTTTTTTGCAGGAGTTTTATGGTTGCAGGTCTTACATTTAAGTCTTTAATACATTTTGAGTTAATTTTTGTGAGTGGCATAAGGTAGGCATCCAGTTTTATTCTTTTTGCATATTGTTATCCAGTTTTCCCAGCATCATGTATTGTAGAGACTATCTTTTCCCTGCTGAGTATTCTTGGCTCCTTGTCATATATTAGTTGACCATATATGTGTGGGTTTATTTAGGGGCTCTCAATTTTGTTTCATTGAACACATTGTCTATATGTCTGTTTTTATGCCAGTACCATACTGTTTTGCTTACTATAGCTTTTTAATATAGTTTGAAATCAGAAAGTGTGACGCCTCCAGCTTTTTTCTTCTTTCTCAGAATTGATTTAACAATCTGGGGTGTTTTGTGTTTCCATACAGATATCAAGATTGTTTGTTCTATTTCTGTGAAAAATGCCATTGGAACATTTTTTTCCCAAGGCTTAGTTTTATTTTTTTAGTTATATTCTTGTCATTTTTGTCCATTCTTTTTATTTTATTAGCAATAATATTTAATTGTGTATATATATTGTCTTCTGTATTCAATTTCAGTTTCATTACATATGAAATATTCTGTCTGTGTCACTTGTCCTTTTTCTTCCCCCCTTATACCTTCACGACTGTTCTTCAGTGTGTTTATTTTTATTTTTTTAAATTTTTATTGCAATATAGTTGGTTTCCCTCTTTTTCAGATTTCCTTCCCATTTAGGTCACCACAGAGCATTGAGTAGAGTTCCCTGTGCTATACAGTAGGTTCTCATTAGTTATCTACTTTATACATAGTATCAATAGTGTATATATGTCAATCCCCATCTCCCAGTTCATCCCACCCCTGCCATTGGAACTTTGATAGGGATTGCATTGAGTCTATAGGTGGTTTTAGGTAGTATGAACATTTTAACAATGTTAATTCTTCAGATCCATGAACAAGGAATATCCTTCCATTTATGTATGTCTTCTTCAATTTCTTTCATTAATGTGTTAATAATTTTTAGTGTACAGATCTTTCACCTCCTTAATTAAATTTATTTCTAGGTATTTTATTCTTTTTAACACAATTGTAAATGGGATTGTTTTCTTTATTTCTTTTTCAGATAGTTTGTTTTTAGTGTATAGAAACGCAAGTAAATTTTATGGTTAATTTTGTATCCTGCAACCGTACTATATTTGTTAATGAGTTTTAACAGTTTTTTGGTGGAGTTTATAGGGTTTTCTCTATATATGATCATATCATCTGCAAACAGAGAAAATTTTACTTCTTACTTTCCAGTATGGATGCTTGTTATTTCTTTTTCTTGCCTAATTGCTCTGGCTAGGACATCCAGTACTATGTTGAAAAGAAGTATTGACAGTGGGCACCCTTGTGTTGTTCCTGATCTTTGAGCAAAAGCTTTCAGCCTTTCACTGTTAAGTATGATGTTAGCTGCGAGTTTGTCATATATGGCCTTTATTCTGTTGAGGTACATTCCTTCTATACCCACTTTATCAAGAGTTTTTTCATGAAGGGATATTGAATTTTATCAAATGCTCTTTCTGCATCTGTTGAGATGATCATATGATTTTTATCCTTCATTCTATAAACATGATGTATCGTGTTTATTGATTTGCATATGGGAACCATTCCTACATGCCTGGAATAGATCCCACTTGATCATGATATAAGATCTTTTTAGTGTTCTGTTGAATTCAGTTTGCTAAAATTTTGCTAAGAATTTTTGCATTTATATTCATCAGGTATGTTTGCCTGTAGTTTTCTTGTAGTGTCCTTAGGTGTTGGGGTAATGCTGGCTTTATAAAACGAGTTTGGGAGTGTGTCCTCCTCTTCAATTTTTTTGGAAGAGTTTGAGAATGATTGGTAAAACTATTTAAATGTTTGGTAGAATTTACCAGTGAAACCATCTGGCTCTAAAATTTTCTTTGTTGAGGTATTTTTGCTTACTGATTTAAGCTCCTTTGTCATTATTGGTCTGTTTTGTTTGTTTAATTAATATCTCGCTATACATAAATTCCTTGAAGACTGGGATTTGGGGCTCTTTTATTTACTACTGTATTTCCTATACCTAGAAAAATGATGGCAGATAGTAGGATAAATAATAATTAAATAACAATAAATAATTGTTAAGAGAATGAATGACTGAATGAATGAACGGCCTGGTTCAGCCCAGGAGTAGTCTTTAAAGAAGCAGAGTTCAAATAAGTCAAAATGAACTCCACTTTTCAGTTGCATCTCTAGAAGCCTATAAAGGAGATTCAATTGCTGACATTTGGCAATACTTCACCCTTTTTTCCTCACTCCCAATTCTCAATCACACCTGCTTCCCAATCCTTCTGTTACCAGTTCCCCACCAAACACAAAATTCCTGTCCCTAGCCTACTGCTTGTCCTTCCACCCTTCCCTCTTGTTCTTCTATCCCTCCCTCTTTGTGATTTAGCATGATAAAAATAAAGTAAAATCAAGCTGGCAACGGCTGGCCTATCTCTAATGGAGGGGGTCAGGGAAAAGGAAATTGAAATCCTTTTTAGCAATGAGAGGAGAGAAATTGGGCAATACTCAAACAATAAAAATTTATAAGCTTTCAAAATTTGTCAATGTTTCTGAATTCGTGGCTCATTTTAAAATTAACTTCAAAAGGAAACTTGTCCCTTGACAGGGAGAGGAGTATGCTGTGACACAGTTGTCAGTGCCTGTCTGTGTGTGCTTAGCCATATTAGAAATGTATCTGTTCATCCAGTAACCACCTCAGTAGTGCTATTTACGTTAGTAATATCACAAGCAGTTAATTTTTTAACAGGATTCATAAGTTTAAATTGTCTTCAAATATGTTAAATTATGACAGGCTTGAAATGAACTTTCTGTATCAAAAGAAGAGCAGTAGAATGGAGTTTCAAAATATACATTTATGAATGAAGCTAGTATCTGTCACTGATGGAAACAGGACACGTTCACATTTGTTGCAAGCTTTTCAGACCTATCAAGGGAAGGTGGCTACAGATGTAGCTTTGTTTCATTTTGTTATCACGACACATGAAACCAGCATTTTTGCCTACCATATATCGAGTAATAAAATTAAGATAGAAAAGTTTACACATTGCTCAGTGAATATTATTGAGTGCAAATAGGTGTGTGGGGGGGCTTACTCAAGTCTTTCTAATGACTGTCTTTCAGGCACCAAGTACCTATCACTCCAAATGGTCCAGTATTCATGTAAAACTGAAATTCGGGGATATATTATTCAATTAAGGAAAACAAAATAACTCTGCAATTAACAAAATAGGAAATGCGGTCAAAACCCTGGCATATGCTATTAAATTTTACAGGATCTGATACACTAGACTATGCCACATACTAAAATATGTCATAAAGTTTTACCACAATCCTAAAGATACCGAAGAAATGAAGTTAAGCAAAGACTGTGAGCAGTGGGTTATCGTATGACTATGCCAGACCCAGTACTTAAAATTTTTCAGAAGAATCTGTATAAACTGATGGTAAAGATGCCTTAGACTCACACTTATTCTAATAGAGAAATAATGTTTTATAATTATACAGCCAAAAGTATGCTATAGTTGATTATAATTGGTATTTAAAGAGGTGTTTCCCCACCCCCAGGGTGGGAAATGCTTTTATTAAATTTCTGACAATTTTGAAGCAACTATAATAATAGGAATAATGGTATTTTAAAAAATAAATAAATAACCCAAAGGTTTTTCCTCTGCCTCATCCTCATCCTCTTTCTCTTTCCACTTGGTAAATGTTGGAATGCCCCATGGCTCAATCCTTAGACCTGTTCTGTCTTCTTTCTGTACTTACTCCTCATATGATCTCATTCAATCCTATGTCTTTAATTATTTCTGTATTATTCAGGATGAGGTAGGCTATGCTACAAAACAAATAACACCTGTATTTTGGGAGACTATAACAGGAAAGTTGGTATATCACTCATGCTTTGTCATTGTGAGTCAGTTGGGAGTTACGTTACACGTTGTCTTCATTTTGGGACCCAGACAGATGGAGCAGCCACCATCTGTAAAACCGTCAGTAGACAATGGCGGAAAAAAGAGTTCTTGAGGCCCTCATACTGAAGTCGAATGGTCAAGCCTAGAATAGCCTCCTCTCAAAGCTATTTTCAAGGCCTCAACTAACCATAAGGGATCTAAGAAATGCAATTTTACAATACGCCTGGAAAGCAGAGGCCTGGAAGTATCTGATACCACATCATCTCTTTCTTCCTGATGACTCAGTAAATACAATAAGGGTTCAGTAAACCCTTCACTGAACACAGTACTCATGTATCCAACTGCTAAATCCATATTCTAATTTGAAGGCTTAAGAGCATCTCAAATTTGACATGTCCTAAGAAGAGCGATTGATTCCATAGGCCTATAAGCACTCCTGCTCCAAGCTTCCCTATCTCAGCAAATCATTTACCATCATTTACCTGTTTACTCAGGCCCCAGACCTTGGAGTTATTTTTGACCCTTCTCTTTCTTGTAAGTCACATATTCAATCTGCCATCAATTTTCTTTATCTCAACTTTCACAATATCCAAAAGCAACCACTTCTTACTGCATCGCCTTCCATCTAGTCCAAGCCACTACTTTCTCTTACTACTTGGGCCACTAAAATGGTCTCCTAATTGATCTCCCTGTTTTTCCTAAAAATTATTACCCATACAGCAACTAAATGACCCTTTTAAATCATAAATAAGATTATTTCATACGCTGTTTTTATAACTCCAATGGTTTCCAATCACATTTATATTAAATTTCAAATGGTCTGTTAGGCCCTACATAATATGACACATACTAAAGTCTATTCACCACCCAGTGGCCCGAATAATCCTTTTAACATGTAGTTCTTATCATGACACATTCTCTCTCAAAGTACTCAGACTTTTTCCCATTACACTTAGATAAAATCCAAAGTTCTTATTATGGCCTTAAATTTTCTTGGCATCTTGACCCTGGTTCTCTCTACAACATGATCTTACCATTCCTTTCCTCACTAACTTCTTTACTGTTTTTCAAACTTCCCATGAACGTACTTACCTAACATCTTTGCCTTTGTTTTTCTATTGGTCTGGAGCTCTCTTACCTAATCATCTACTTGTCTTGCTCCCTCATTTCACTGTGGTTACTACTGAAATATCACCCATCACAGAAACCTTCCTGCCCTGACTGCCATCTAAAATATCATTCCTCCTCTCCTTCCCCACCCCCTTATCCTGCTTCATTTTTCAAATGCCAAAAACCATGGTTTTTGAATAAGATTTAAGGCAAAACAGGAGATCATGAGGAAAATAAAAGAATAGCTCTTTTGCAAAAGTAAAGTAAAAATCCAACGCTATTTTTATCAAAGGGTAAAGGATGCCCCATTCCTTGCTTGTATGCTTCATTAAGGACATCTCCGAGGCTGCCAGAGATTTTTAGGCCCATGATTTGGGTATTCCTTTAATATGACCAATTTCCCTTTTCTTTATAAGAAATCTTCTAAAAAGAGCAAGCAGTCTTGCCTTATCGTCTCTGGTCTCCTCTCATTTGATCCTGTAGAAACACTATTGCTATGTGTTTGTTCCACTCCCAGTTGTGCTCACATTGCCCTGGTGAAAGTCAGTGCCTATTGAATGAATAATTAGATGGGACAGGAAGTGTTATAAAGTTCCTTTTTAACAAACACTTTTCCAAAAGAACAGGAACTTTTTTTCTAATCAAATATAAGAGAACAAATTTTAATCACTGCTACAGTGGTTTCCTCACAGACTTAAAGAGATATTTCCAGAAAAATCCAATTTGATTTGCATTCAAATTTCTTTTCCCTCAAGCTTATACTGCATAAACTTCAGTTTGGATTAATGTGATCTCCTTTACATAAAAGCCTTCTTCTTTTACATAACACTTCAAAATTATCATGCTATTAATAACCTCAAAATATGTTGATGAGGGTATGATGAGCACAAGAAACATTATATAAAATTTTCAGTAGATCTACATAGAGATTTTTGTAAATGAGACAGTGTGAACTTTGAAGACAACCGTAAAGGTAGTGAGGCATCAAGGAGAGTACTTCAAAGTCTTGAAATTAAAGTTATCATCAGGTTCAGTAATTTCCAAGATTATTTAACCATTCTGAATAATCACAGTAGCACAGAACCAAACAGAAGAGATCTGAGCAACTAAGGAGTAATGGGCTGAAGTCATATCCTAAAGGAGCCTTAATTCCTTCCTTTAAACGAAGCTGCTAACCAATAGGATTATTATATAGTTGACTGATTTGTTCAGGTAGCGTTTATTTATTACTTTTATTTATTGCTTTTGAGTAATCATTAAAACATTTAATAATTAAAACATTAAGAAACATTATTTATTAGTCTATCAAGTGGCAAGTGTTAGGTAAGCATTGAAAATATAGAAAATAAAAGCATAGTCCCAAGTCTCATTGTTTTGAAAAAAGAAAAAAAATATATATATATATATTCATGACATAATTTGTTCATGAAGCATGATTACTAAAATCCAGGTTTTCCTAGAAAATATATAGTGTATGGTATCTGAAAGCTTAGTGGACACCTTATTTTAGCTGACAAACTTAACAACCAGAAAGTTAGTAATAGTCAGCAATAATGATGATGATAGGAATAGCTAATATTCATACCTCATCAGTGTCTTTGTAGAGTGTTTTATCAGTAAAAAACAGTTAATATACTTGTAAAAACAAGTATAAGCTAATATAGTCCCAGATCCTTCAAATACAAAACCTAACTTTAATGAAATATCTGCTGTGACTTTGAGTTTCCTTTTCTCATTGTATTTTACTGGCAGTATGCTTCTCTTAGGCTGTTCAGCAGAGTGATTAACAATGAGGACTTTGGAGCCAAACTGCTTGAGTTTTTTGCCCTGGCTCTACCACTAGATGTTTGACTTTGGAAAAATTACTTAGGCACTCTGTGCTTTACTTTTTCACTTATATAATGGGATAATGATAGAATTTGTAGGGGCTCAAAATTTGTTCTGCAAATTGTGTCTCTTTGGCATGAGGAATAATTTAGGCTGATTATTTTTAAGAAACAGAAAACTCAAGAAGTCTTTCTTTTTACCCTCAGTTAGCTGCCTAAAAATTCAGGTAAAGGGCCTTTTCCCGGAGTAGAGCTATCACCAGAGATATCTGGAGAGAATATGGGCTAGATGTGGTGGGGGAAACTCTGTAGGGCCTAGAGATTAAAGTCCACCCTGTGTCCTGTTGTCCCTGAATGGCCTAGCAAACATTTATTTACCGGACATTTGCTTTTCAATCTTCAAGTGAATTGCCTTCCTTTCTGTTGAAATTCCAACCCATTACCCCCAACATTCTTGTCTTTAGCTAAAGATGGTATTTAGGGTGAGGCTTCAGCCATTTTGGTGAGTTACTCAGTTTTCCTGGGTCTCTCCCATGTACACGTGTTATTAAACTTTTCTTTGATTTTATCCTGTTAATCTGTATTATGTCAATTTAATTCTTAGACCAGCTAGAATTTAGAAGGGTAGAGGAAAATTTCTTCCTCCCCAACAAACTTATCTCAAGGGGTTGTTATGTTACAGAACCAAAACATGGGTCCGTTGGCCCAAGCACAATCTGACTGACATCTGACACCAGTCTGTGCTGAAGGAAAGTGCAGCGTTTATTGTAAGGTGCCATAGAAGGAGTCCAGGCCAGCTAATGCTCAAAAAGCTCCAACTCCCTGATGGGTTTCAGCAAAGCATTTTCAAAGGCAAGGCAAAGGAGGGGAGTCCCAGGGTATGTGATCAGCTCCTATACAAGTCTCAGATTGGTTGATGGTAAGGTAAAGTAAAAAGGTGAGAAGTTGTTGCAAGTATTTTCTGGTTTTGGGAGGGGATGTGTTAATTTCTTCCAGCTAGTGGGGATCCCAGCATCTGCAAAACAACTAGGGGAATGTGTATCGGAATCTATCATCTTTAGAGAGGAGCTAAAGCAGAGGATGTGAGGGAAGGGTCTGTCCCAGGAAGGCCCCCTAGGATTCTGCTCTGTTACAGTTATGAGGAGTAAATGAATTAACAGTCTATAAAGCAATTAGAAAGAATGAAATCTAGTAAATATCTAGTAAGTGTTATCTACTATTATTACTTTCATTATATAATAATTTTGAAGCAGTTAAACACCATAAAACATTATTTGTCATTTTATTCTTGTACTGTCAGAAATGTTATGTTAGCTTTCTCATTCTTACATGATTATTTTTACTTCTAGACTTGAATTTTTGGCAACATTATAAATCCATTACTCAGTTTCAAATTCTTTTGGGGATTGGTGTAGATATCCAGTATTTTGGTTCCATATTATAAGAATATCTTGATGTGAATACATTCCTATATCTTATCTTGTATTTATTTACAAAGATAATCTATTCCCCTATTTTGACCCTTTTGATCAAATTAAAGTAAAATAAAATCCTAACTTATCCATCTAGGTAACAGCCATTTTCCTCTGCTCTCTCTTTATCCTCCCTTTTCTCATGATTAAAGTCACATGGAACATCTATGAATTTTGGAAACATCAATTTTCTTGTTGTACCAAACAACATTTCAATATTTTATTTATCATATTACTGAAATTTTAACATATGTTATTCCCTTACAGTTTTTAGAATTTCTCTCCACAAACAAAGCTATGTCTTCTACTATGTATGTGTGTGTGTATATATATATATATACACATACATACATACATATATATATATATATATATATATATATATATATATATAAAATAGAACATAATCCAAAACTTCAAAATTCAGAGGCACATTTAACTGACTTTAATATAAACATGAGTATATTGAAGAATCTTACATTTGAGACCATGTTTTAGTCATCATATATCATTGTGCTTTAAGTTTTTACTAAAAAGTAATATAGGAAAATGTCCATATTGCTCAAGTGAAAAACAGAACAAAGAGGTAGAGTGAGTCAATTAGCTCACTTAGAAAGTTGGTCAAAAGTTTAGAACTAAAAGGTAAGGTTTCTAACTCAGTTATCTGGTCTTTTCTACAGAGAGTAGTCAAATATTACAATTGGAGTCTGGTTCCAATGTTAGCATATTTGGTGAAAACCAAGCACAGGTGAAATTATCTTTGAAAATTCTCTAAATTATCCGTAAAGTACAGGACAGTGTACATGATTCTGTATGCACAACCCTGTAGATATAACTATCAGTTTGTTAGAACTTTAAACTGAAGCAACAGGTAGAGCAGATGAGATAGCAGGGTGAATTATGAGACTGGCCAGCCTATAGGACTGGAAAAAAAATAGATGAAAAATAAATGAAAGCATAGTATGATACTTCAGTGAAGTATGGTATTGAAGCTATAATAGACTCTAGGGTGGAAATTAGAAGATCTGATAAAAGGCTTTATTAGGGGAGGCTGTGCTGTGAGTCCCTAGCACTTGGAATGGGCTACCTGTTCAGTAAATGGTCTTCAGTGAGATTCCTCAAAGAATTTAATCCGCATCCTCTGCAGTATGAGGGACAGAAGCAAGCAATGCTTGTCTCATGCAGAGATGTCTAAATGGCCAGAGACAGGTTGGCTAATGACCAACATGCAAGTCAGAGGAGGCGGTTGCACCCAGCTTGACCTGCATTTCAGAATTTTTTTGATTAAAGCATGTATTAGTGTTTCCTTTGGACCAGGAGTGGTCTACGAGCACTAGAGGTTTAGCAAGGGAGTTGTATTATGTTCTGCCCTGTGGATGTGCCTGTTCTCTAGCAGATATCAGATTCTTAGATTCCTAGTGGCTTTGGAATATTTAAGGTGAGAAAGTGGAATTATGGATGATAGCTACCCAGCAATGGGAATAGGACATTCTAGACAATTCATGAGCGATCCATGACATGTTTTTCAGACCACAAATTTCGTCAGATGTAATAGAAAGTTCATGTAAAGAAAAGTTCTATAATGTAGTAGATTTGGAAAAATAATAGTTACTAAATCCTTTTCTTGATATTTACAATGCATATTAGCATATTCAAGATTCTGAAAAGTCTTGCAGTAAACACAATTTAATTTGGTTTAACCCATCATTTACAAATTATTTCTTTGAATATAGCCTTGTCTATATACTGTGAAATAAAATTCATATTTGGAAGAACACCAAATAATTGAATGTTAAAGCATGCAGAATGAAATAATAAACCATTGGTAAAAAGGAACAGGAAAAGTCTCCTGCTAGAGGTGTTTTGCATCAGATTTTGAAGGACTGAAAATTAAAAAGGATTCCAGACACAGAAATGCTAACATGCCAATTCAGTACATTTTTGAGATTTTTTTTTTCCTCCGAGAAATGTAAAGACAAATTGAGGAAAATAATGTAAAAATAAGAGAGACAGAGAGAAAGAGAAGTGGATGGAAGAGAACCTATAAAATATGAAACTTTTCACTTATTTCGTATTTCATTACTATATATGATCCTGTCGTATATAATAATATAATTCACTGACAGGTAACACAACCAAGGTTAGTATTGTGTTCCTTAGTTATAGTACCTACGATGGAAACAAATCAATTGAATTAGAAAATGCTTTTCCCCTACTCATCTGAAGATTTTTCATATATTTAGAGATGACAAAGTGGTTTTATTGACATAGACCAGGGTTTCTAAATCTCGGCAGTATTAACATTTTGGGCCAGATAATTCTGTGTTTTGGTGTCTATCTTGTGTATTTAGGGATATTTAGCAGCATTCCTGGCCTCTACCCACTAGATTTCAGTAGGACCACTTCCCTCCCCAGACTTGTATGTACCCTGGGGGACAAAATTGCCCCTGTTTGAGAACCACTGGCCTAAACTATCGATAATTTTTTTTTTAAATGTGAAGCTCATGGTAGAATCTTAGAATCTATTCCTCAATTCCCTATTCTTGGAGTGATTCCAGGTAATATTTGCACATTTTAACGATTCTGGATTTGACTAACTTAAATAATTAAAAGCTAGAGCCGACACTGAAAATATATTTTCCCAAAATGAACAATGCAAGCCTGCCATCTATTTAAGAAAGCATGTTTGTAGTTATGGCACATGTCCTCTTTCATTGTTACATAATAGGCTTATTCTTTGAATTGTGCTAAAGATTTAACACCACAGTTTCTCATGCACAATATCAGATGCCAGGGATTCCTTGTTCCTTTTGAACACACATAAGAAAATCAGAGTTTCCGAGATAAGATGAGATGTCTCTACAGTGTTATCTTCCTACTTGCTATTCTTCACTGACAAGACTAAACAGAGCACTAAAGGAATTGCAGCTATTGATTTCTTTATGAAGGAATAACACTGTAATAATATCTGCATAGCTTTATCATCTGAGATTCCTGTTTTTCTTATATGTTCACATGCATGTACTCAAAATCCCTCATTTGGAAATGCTCATAAAAGAAGTAACAAATCCATCTCTACATCAAGAATGAAATATATAAAACCATCTTGGTTCCTTCTCTTCTTTTTCTTTTATACACTGATATAAACATTATTATTTGGGTATCTACATATGGCTCTGAAATCCTGTGCAACTGTTCAAATGTTGGAATTAAATGAAATAATCATTCTTGCTTTAAAAAAAAAAGTAAAACAACCTTTAGACCAAATGTGATGCATTATATTGACATAATAAATGTGGACATTAATTAAAGAGCAGCAGAATCCAGCAGAGAAGTTTGCCCTCCATCTGCTTGACTTGAGGTAATAACAATGTTCTGTTAACCCAAACTGACAGATTTTCTAGGGTTTGACTTCGTCTCTAAAGTTGCTGCTCCTGGTATGAATCACCATATGTGTGACATCATCCATAGCATGCCGTGTGGAGTAAAATTAACTGCTTATTTATTTATTGCTGTTGCTTTCAGTTTTTTCATTCTATCTTTATCTTGAGCTCCGTGTTATATGCAACCCTTTGCACTTGTGTTAGGTTACTGCCCCTCCGCTTTCCAGTACAAAGTGCTTAGGCCCGATACGAAGCCCTAAATTCTGATTGCTCATATACGCCAAAAGGAAATTACATAAAGCCACATCAGATCCACACTGAGAAAGAGCTAAACTAGTAAAAGTGAAACACGGCATACTAATTATTAGGGTTATTATCCAAGCCAGATATGAAAGCAGAAGTATGTTAAACCCATCACACATTCTGTACAAAAAAGAAAAGAACTTACAGAATTTCCTAAATAATAAATGAGTGGCATGGGGGATCTTGTCCCAGAACAGAAACTTAAATCTTTGAATCTGTTCATATCCAGTATATATTAGTTAACCAAGGGACTGTTTTCCTCTTCCATCTCATTACAGATCAAACATCAAAAGCTTTCCACTAGAAGCAGGCACCCAGGAGGCATTTTGCTTTGTCACAATACAGTCCTCACAGCCTCCCTGATAGGAGCGCGAACTCGCTTGGTAGTCTTAAAGAACAACAGTGCGGTTATTTGCGGTGCGTCTTCCTCTCCTCCCCTGGAATTGTTGCTTCACTGTAATAAGTAACATTCCTTCCAATTATCCAAGCTCCTCAAGTCCACAGAGCTGACCCCCATGACTTTAGAACAGGCTCACTGTTTAGAGTCATTAATCCGAGATTATAAACATGGAGGGAGATTCATGAGAAAGGGATGAACTCATGGTTCCTGAAGAAAGACAATGGCATGCAGTGTTTTTTCAGAGGCTCTGTGTGTGTGTGTGTGTGTGTGTGTGTGTGTGTCTGTGTGTGTCTGTGTCTGTCTGTTTTGACTTTAAATCCTTCCTCTTTCCTGAGAGGATTTTTTCCCCTCATCTTTTGAACTGCCATTATCCTCTGCTTGTTCTTAGCTGGAGTGGTCAGCAATATCTATCACAGCTGGTATGTCGGGAATGGTTTCGTTTTTCTCTATGTATTTGGACAGCAGATTCCAGAAGGCAACACCCTACCCTGATGGAGCAGTGTAAAAAATTGGGCAGATCAGATTTGCAAACTTTTTATCCACTAGCCAATGCCAGAATTTAATTGCAAATTGCTCACCTTTCCTATAAACCCATCTGTTTTTTTTAAATTAAATATGATAATAATGCACCATTGGTGACTCTGTGTAAGTCAGAACCCCTGAGATACAGTTATGTGAATTTAAGGCATTACACTGATTCTAGAGATCATCCTGAATGTTTTGATGTTCTCTGGTCTTTCTTCTTGAGTTCTACAAAGTTTTTTCTGTTTGTTTTTTTTTAATCTCTGGAGGAAAAGAAGGAACTACATATAATAGACACCTATATTCTATACTGTTCTGTTTATAAGCTAATGTAGTAATTAGGAATCTTGAACTCATTTTTGTGAACTTGATATGTATCCAAGTCTTTCATCTTCACTAGAGATCTGATTAAATCTTCTGAGATCTTTTTGGAAGCTGAAGAGAAATAGCATCCTGAATCTGCATGATTTCAATACTACATTACATAGGAAATTAAAACATTCTTTTTGTTGCTGGAATTGGCTTTAGAACAAACAGCACGTGTCCCCCTTGGTCTGGAGCTCTGATGTCAACTTGAGCTAAAATATTCTTCCATCCATTTCCAACCTCGGCTGCTTTTGCTACTTCCTTATAAAAATTATACATACACTTTGCAAATGAAGAAAGGAATTAGTGATGCTCTCTCATTTCCTGTCTTCCCACAGATGGTGATAAATTCTAATTCAGACTCCATTAAACCTGAGTAGAGAAACCCAGCAGGTGGCTATACTAATGGAAAATCCTGGCTTTAGAATAATGGGAATTACAACCGACAGCTCTTCTACACCACAAAAAAGATGATGTATCCTTATTGACAGTGTCGCATTTGAGTCCAGAAGGCTGATCTGATAGTTCATTCCTGGCACAACGGAAGCTAAAAGCCCCCTGGGTGTTTTCTTGGCCACACCACTGTAATTTTTGTCATATGAACTTTCTATTATAATTCATTTTACAAATCTCATGTAAGTTGAAGAGAGTAAGAGGAATGAAAGGGAGGGAGGGGAAGGAAAGAGGGGACCTTTATTTTGCCTACAGGCATACTTTTATTCTTTTTTTCTTGGTTTAAAGGACAAATAAAGGTTGACACACAACAGTATTTCCAGCCAATTCGGTATTTTTAATGCTGACATACTTGGCCCAAGTTCTTTTAGTGATCCTAGACAAGCTCATCTGGGGGAGTTTCTGTTTGAAAGATGCATAGATTGCCCTGGAGGTGCAATGCCTGATATCGCACTAGAATTCTTGCAGGAATCTTTCATTTGTATGTATTTTTATCCCCTTTTCTTTTAGCACCACCTTAATTTTTAAACTATAACACAGTATTTGCAAAAAAAGATATGGTCACACTGATCTGAAAAAGCATCCACGTATTCAAATATTTAGAACCTCATATTTTCAATAAGCCTTCAAGTCTCTGAAAATATAGCAAGGAGTTATCAAAATATTTCATTGTTTTCACCATCTGTCAGCTGTTTAAAAATATTAATATTAATAATCATACTTTGCACTTACTCAATATAGCAGGTTTCCTTTCTAGAACTGTTAGTACTTTGCAAAACTGAACTGAGTCATTGACGCTTTTTCCCCACAAACACCCTTCTGGGTAAAAAAAGTAAATGTGCGGAAAATACTCAAAAGACAGGTAAAGTTTGGAAATGGGCTGGAGAAGTTAACTTTTAATTCAATGCAGAATTTTGTTTCTTCAGCCAATTAATCTCATTCACTTTTCATTTTGCAACTTGTTGAGTGGAAGCTTTGTTTTAACCAGTTAAAGAGCTTGGTCATCCTGCTTTCATTACCCACAAGTTCAAAGCTTATAAACTGGCCTGTAACTGAAAAAGAGACCTACTAGCTTAGAGATTTGTGGCTCAAGGAAGAGGTCTTAGGACCTTAGAGAAGAGGAATACAGACCTGATGAGACCATAACAGAGAGGGACTTGTACTATTATCACTTTCTTAGCAAGCATGAACTGGAAATTGACATTAAGTACATCCCTGTCACAAATGTGTAGGTGTGGGTATCTTTTAATACATATATATGTATAGAATTCTCACTACATATGGGCATAATCATTTTTAATTAGCTTCTCTTTGTTATGATGTTCTTAATTAAAAAACTGCCCCAGATATGTTTTATGTGGCTATCCCCAGCTGGAAGGCAGACCGTGACTCCCTATCAAATTGAAGAAGGGGCAAGCCACTGCAAGAGAGCAATTCACAATGGATGTTATGGCAAGAACAATTATTTATATCTGACCAAATTAGAAATATAAAATACCAAATCAGAAGAGTTATGAAATATTTTCCCTTTAAATGGTTTCATCATGTGAAAGCACTAATCCCAATGCACAGATTTGTCAGCAAAATCAAGGAAGACTCAGATGAAGTCACGATGTAAATGTAAGAGACTTTTGAGTTCCCTATTCATATTTTCGAGTCTACCACTGTTGCCTACAGGCATAAATTGCTAGGAAAACAGACATTGAGAACCTAAAATGCCTGATGATATAAATATATTATCATTTTGCATTTTAAAAATTGTAGTAACATTTATTGACTGTTTAGCATGTGCTGGGCTCTGTTCATTATATTATTTAAGATTTGAAATACTCTTTTACAATAGTATCCCTATTTTACAGAAACATTTCCAATTTAGTTCATCTTACCACAGTCATTTTACTTGAAAGGGAGTATGCTGGAGTTTGAATTCATGTCTTGCTGTCTCAAAAAAAAAAAAAAAATTGAAATCTCAATTGTGTAACGTAGTGGATCTCAAAGTGTGGTTCTTGAACATGCAACATCAGCATTACCTGAAAACTTGTTAGAAACGCAATTCTCGGGCCCCAACTCAGACTTATTAAATCAAAAATTCTGGGGCTAGGACCCAGAAATCTGTGTTTTTGAAAGTCCTCCAGAGAATTCTGATGTACACTCATGTTTAAGAATCACAGTTTGTGTTGGTGAGGAAGTGGAATAAATGAACCCTTGTATACTGATGATGGGAAAGTAAATTGGTACAGCCATTGTGGAAAACAGTATGGAGGGTTCTCAAAAATTAAAAATAGAACTGTCATATGATCCAGCAATCCAACTTCTGAGTATATATCAAAGGGAAATGAAATCAGTGTCTCATAGAAATATCTGCACTCCCATGTTCATTACAGCGTTAATCACAATACTATACATAAGCTATTGTGATTTGTGCAAACAGGTTGTTCAATACTTTTAGAGAAGAGCAATTCATTTTGGCCTGGGATTAAAGGCTAAAATATCTCTCTGCAGGTGGGGGTTGGGAAGGGATTGGTACTAATGAAGGCACTTGGTCAAATCTGTAGTCAATTCCTTCCCTTTAGTCTATTACTCACCCTTGGCCCTCATTGTACCTGCTAACTCCTGAGACCAGGGCCTCACTAGGGTGCTAACCAGCAGACTGATTCCCAGATCTCCCCAGTCCCCTGAAACTTTCTGGGCTGAGGCTTTCTGAACTCATTTCATTCTTCAATGTGTTCCTAGCTACTTTCTGTCATGTAGAAATGCATTGAAATATTTAATTTTTTACTCTTATCCAATTACACCCCATGGCTCTCTTCACTGTTATGATTGTATTTATTTATGGAATTTTACACTTGTATTTCAGTGATGCATCTGGAGAACAGGGCAGAAAATATGGAGTCATCTGGGACTAGAATTGGGAAAACTGTGGACCGTTACTAATAGAGAAGAGATACCCGTAGTGTACTGAATGTAAAAGTGGGCTTCAAGTCAGAAGAGGTAAGATTTAAAAATAAACTGATTTTGCAACTTACTGTTTATACTTGGACACTTAAAATGATAATAATGCTTATTATAAATCTTAACTTGAGAGAGCAAGAAAATGTTTATTTTCTAATATTCTCAATTCGAATTTTTAGTTCTTGAACTTTAACCAATTACATGTGTGAGAAAACTTACCATAACTCTCTCCAAAAAGCCAACAGAAAAAGTATTTTAAGGTATAGCTACTTAAGCTATACATCAAGACAAATTAGTGAGTCATTAAGTCATTTAAATTGTGGCAATTAGCATTATAATAAAATGAAACAAACCAGACTGTAATAGAAAATAAAATATCAGCATATCTAAGTAGCAGTTCTAGAATTATACTGAATGTGAACTGATAACAAAATTTGATCATTTCATTGTATTTTTCCATTATATTTTTCTGCCTTTATTAAGCCATATTTTATCCAAAAAAGGAGCAAATTTTAAAACATTCAAATTGAAATGTGAAATCCTTAGAATGATAATCTTCATGACATAAACACAGTATATTGTGTGTTCTCAGGAAAAGGTAACATAAATCTATGTAGATTTTATGTGAGGATCTTAAAGGAAGGCTGGCTTCACATCACATTAGTTAGCTTAGAAAATCTTTATTATTTCTTAAGGATTCTAGCTGCTGTCCTGAAATAATATGTATATATGTTCTTGTAAATTTATCAAACAAATACAGGTTTGACTTCGGAACTACTTTTATTCTCCAGAAAAATTTTGTAAATCTATGTTTTAAAAACTACAGTAAGCCTTTGAGAGAGGATAGAGTTATTTGGTACCCCTGTTTAGCCATAAAAACCTTGATCCTAATTATGGACAAAAGTAATCTATAGTAGCTTACTATTAAAGACTAAACTTTTTTTAAAATCACAGTGAAGCAATCTTAGACTAGACGATCCTGATTAAAGAATATGAAAGGAAATACTGTGCATTGATATATTCCTATTTTAATTTCTAAAATTCATTAGAATATTTTAAGTATATTTTACTTTTACATAAGCCAAAGTGTGGTTCTATTTTTCATGAAATCTCTTGTGCCTTTAATGGATATAATCATGCATTTTTCACCAAAAAAATTTTGTTAAATGTATTTTCCCAAAATTCATGGGAAATCACCAAAATATTCAAGGCTGAGAGTGTCAACATTAGATCTATATTTTATAAAGTTAGTTTTGTAGCAGTGTGGAAAATGTAGTGGAAGAAGAGAAGAAAGGGGAAAGTAGACTAGTTAGGAAGTTGCATTAATTCAGGAGAGTGTTGTTGATGGTACGAATTAGGTCAGTAGCAGTGGTGATGTGAAAAAAATGAATTCTAGAGATTTTTATTTTAAGACTTGGAGGAATAAGTATGGGAATCCCAAGTCTTCAGCCCTAGTTGGGATAAGAATAATGAAGGAAGAAGTTGATGGGAATCTCCGGTATGAAATTAGGAAGGGTTGAAATCTCATCAGTCAGAGGTCTCCAGAGAAACAGAGCCAATAGAATGGATGGACAGATAGATAAATGGTAGGTAGGTAGGTAGGTAGCTAGCTAGCTAGCTAGCTAGATAGATAGATTTTAAGAAATTGGCTCACATGATTGTGGAGGCTGTCAAGTACAAAAGTTTCAGTGTAGGCCAGCAGGCTGGAGATTCAGGGAGAAGTTGGTGAAGTTCAAGTCCAGAGATAGTCTGGAGACAAAGTTTCCTCTCCCTCAAGAGACCTCTATCTGTTTTCTCTTAAGGCCTTTATTTGGATAAAGTCCACCCATAATATAGAATAAAACTTTGCTTTACTCAAAGTTTACTGATTTACATATTAATCTCATCTAAAAAATACCTTCACAGAGATACTCAATTTGGTATTTGACCAAATATCTGGGTACTGTGGCCTAGCCAAGTTGACACATAAAATTAACCATCACAAATTAGAAATAATGTTTATTATCAGGCAAGTAGATCTATGTAGTAACTGTGATTGTCAGTAGGTAAAAGAAGAGAATATATATCCCCTACTGAAGAGAATTGGTAAAATATGGAGACTATAATTGACAGAGGAGTGTCAAGCACAGACTGATTTTCTTTGCCTCCATTCTTCCTGAGCTTCTATTTCCCACCGCCAACACTTTCCAGGCTTATTTCAGTCCTCAAAAAAACCCTAAACAGGCAGGAGGCATTGTAATTACTTTTTCCATGCTCTCCCTTCCCTTCCCCCTCAACAGGATTTATTTAGAATAAAGTCATCTTCTAGGACAATGACCAGTATATAATCAGAATTACAAGAGGCTTGTGTTCCTTTAATCATACTGACATTCTGCCTGGATGCCCTGTATTGAGATGTGGAATTGAAACCAATATTCTCTTCAGGCTCAACACATACATTAGCCAACTTCTGTGTCCCTTACCGTACATAAGTCTGAAGTCAGAAGTTCTTAAATTGGAGATTTCCTGCTCTTGAGGAATACAGAGTCAAGGTCATTCAGACACAAAAAAGGAACATGTGTGTATCAAATATTGTTGGAAAATATATAAATATCAATATAGTAAAAGGAATTCACTGAGTCTCCACACAGAATCAGTTATATGAAAGAAACCAGCAATTTCTTCATTTTCAAGAGACGAAAAAAATTAAAACAAAACTTCTTGTTCAACAAGAAAAAAAACCACCTTTTCTTCATAACAATTCCAAGAAAAATTCTGAATGTTATAGAAAACCATTCCTAGCATAGTAATTCACAGGTGCTCTAGAACCAGAAACCCCAGTTTCCTACCTCTACCAGTTACTAACTCTATGCCTTTGTTCAAGTTACTCAACTTGTTTGTACTTCAATTTCCTTGACTACAAAATAGGAATAAAATATTACTGAGAAAAGAGAAAAGTAGCTTCTGCCAGTTGGTAGCTAGCTTGTTGCTAGGCCTGCACTCACAGCTAGGCTGGGTGTTCTCCCACTGAACAAAACAATGCCAGACATCACCACCATCAGATGGTCATTCTGCGACCAACATCACTCATAATCATGTCTGAGCAAAAACAAAAGTATGATCACTGAGTAAACCACAAAAATTACTAAATCCCCCTCTCACAGATAACGTGAGAAATGCCTGCTTCTTTATCCATTATACCTTAGCCCCATTTTATTTTTAACATGTTCTTCGTACAAATTAATATATACAATCATAGAATCCTCCCTCCTTCCTGATAAGACTTAATTCAGAGCAAACTCTTACTTATATAAATTCTCTCTAAAATTACCCAACCAAGACCAAACTTTCTAAATCACTTCTCATACCTTCTTGCTGGGATGGACCATGGTTTTCAATGTTGTGCAGTTTTATTTATTGAAACAAGTTAATAATATCAATTTTTTTCAATATCAGGTATGTTTTTCTTGGCCTTTGCAGGGCATGGGACTGCTATAAGTAGCAAATTGGTTAATGCATATAAATCATTTAAAACAGTATCTGGCATATAGTAAGGTTAAGCCATTATTATTTTTAAGTACAAACAAAATGCCCCCAGGAATGTTAAGACTCCTGTATAGGTATTTTTCTTTTATACATTTAACAAATGTTTATTTATTAGGCTCCTTCTACACTTCATACATATTGCTATATATGTGAATACAAAGTGAAATTGTGCCTACCTTTAATATTTAAGTTAGATCATAGCCTCCTGTGGATTTCCAAGGCTATTTAAATTGTCCAAATAACCCCTTCTGCAATCTGTCCAATTGCACATAATGTATTACTCAGCCTTCTTTACCTTCATATCTCTATATTTCCACTAGCACAGGGCTGTTTTCCACGATAATCACCATGAAAGCTTTTGGGATAATAGAAGAGAAAGACATCTCCAGATATGATGGTACCTAAAATGAATAACCAAGGATGATGCTTATCAGGGATTACTGAAAGGTAAGCAGATGACACATTTCTGGTTTACCATAGCTGACTATATTCCAGTCCACTGGGTATAAATTATAAACAGAGACCATTTTCACTCTCAAACATATCTTGGTTTGGATGATATATATTTCCCCTACATAGTGGCCATCATTCTGTTTGGTGTCCCATCATGTAGTTGCCGCCCATTCTTCCATCTCTACTCTCTCTTCCATTAGAGGCACCACAAATGACATTGTAAAAGCAAGCAGTCACTCTTTTATATTTTATTTAAAACCATTTTATTTCATGTCAATCTGACTTATTCAAAAAATGTTTTACATACAAAGGAATGGTTATCTTTCTGGGATAATTATTTTTTGCTATATCCTGGAATAGTTGGTTTAAATGGCAGCTGTTTTTTTTAAAGATAATTTTAATTTTTTACTAAATATATTTGTTTTAATCATACCATAATACTGTTTTATAAGTTTTTATTCAATAATATGATTTTGGCATATTTTTATTTTAGTAATATAGTAAAGATACATACTATATATATTATTATTTCTTGGCTATGTAATAGTCTACTGTGACACTGTAGCAAATTTAATAATTTATCAATTCTTACTATTTCAAGTAATACTTCATTGATCATATTTCTACAAATATCTTTATATTAGGCAAAACTATGGAGACAGTAAAAAGATCAGTGGTTGCCAGAGGTTTGGGGGAGAAGGATGAATAGATGGAGCACAGAGAATTTTTAGAGCACTAAAAATATTCTGTATGATAGATACTACATTGATGGATACATGTTATTATGCATTTGTCCAAACGCATAGAATGTACAACACCAAGAGTGAACTGTAAGGTAAACTACGGATTTGGGGTGATTATGATATTTCAATGTAAGTTCATCATTTGTAAAAAATGTACCCTCTGGTGAGGGATGCTGACAATGGGGGAAACTATGCATATGCAGGAGTTATAGGGGAAATCTCTGTACCTTCCTCTTAATTTTGCTGTGAACCTAAAACTGTTCTAAAAAAAACTAAGGCTTAAAAAAAAAAACACATGGATGGGGAGAAAATATTTGCAAAACATGTATTTGATATATTACTTGTATCCAGAATATATATTAAAAATCACAGAATTCAATAATAAAACAACCCAATTTTTAAAAGAGCCAAAAGATTTGAAAAGATATTTCACAAAAGAAAAGAGCCAAATGACAAAACAAGCACATGAAAAGGTGTTCAATGTCATTACTCATTAGGGAAATAAAAATTACAACAATGAGATTCCACTACACACCTGTTAAAATGGCTGATGAGGAGGCGAAGCAACTGGAACTCGCATTCATTGCCTGTGGGAGTGTAAAATATTACATTCACTTTGGAAAACAGTCTGGCAGTTTCTGACAAAATGAGACATACACAACAAATATATTTGTGACTCAACAATCTTACACCTAGGTATTTATGCAAGAGAAACAAAAATCCATGTCCACATAAATACCTTATATGAATGATTATAAAGACTTAATTATTATTGTTATCAACTGGACACAACCCATGTGCCATTACATGTGAGTGAATAAACAAATTGAAGTGCTTCTGTACAATGGAATACTGCTGATCAGTTTATCCCTCAATAAAAAGGAATTAACATGCAAAAATGAAGACAAATCTTAAAGTATTATGCTAAGTGAGAGAAGTCCACACAAAAGGCTGTATTTTGTATGATTCCATACTTACCACATTCTAACAGACTCAAACTTATAGGGACAGAAGTCAGATCAGTAGAAGCCAGGATCTGTGGGTGGGGAAAGCAGATTGATTATAAACAGTGATGAGGGAGTGTTTTACAGTGGTGAAAATATTTTGTATGTTGATTGTGGTTGTGGTACAAACTTCAGTATGTTTGGCAAAACTCATTGTGTCTTTTAATGTACCTAAATTATACCTAAAAAAACCCGACCTTTTAAAAAACACAGGTTTTGATTTAGAAAGAACTAGGTTGTTATCTTGGTACGGAAGATAATGACTTTGTAACCGTAGATGAGTTTCTTAACTTTGAAATATTGGTGTACCTCTCCTTATATTGGAAATGATAGTAGCGCATACAAAGCGTTTGGCACAGAACCGCCTTGTGGGTGTTGGTTACTCTGAAACGGGTACAGATGATCGTTATCCCACATAGCGAGAGGAGTGGGAAGTGGTAATGGGATAGAGATAATGGGTACAAATGGAACTCTTCTCTAAGATGAACAGGAAAAACCCATGCACCCCGCCACTTCCGGAGCCAAGTTTATCTTATCAAATAGATCTGAATAGAAGATTCTCACAGCTTACGGAAAGTAATTTAAAAAGTTTCATTGCCAACACAGGAAAAACATAAACTATAAATATATGTGTGTGTATCATGTACAGTTTGTTAATTGGAGTGTGAATGCAGTAGAAAGAGGGTATGAGTAATAGGTGGCTTAAGCCAAATTTAGTTTCGTCATATCCTTGTTCTGCCAATATACCTAAAGCTTAAATGGTATCACTGAAGCTGTTTCAGACTTGAATTGCTCCAAAGCATTATCTTTGTGCCAACTGGGCTGAAATCTGGTAGTAGCTCACTTCTGCAGCCAGATAGGCAGTATTTTTATGTTTTATTTATTTACAGCATCGCTTAAGCCATGCATAACTTTATATGCACTTATAAAGCTAAACTCAGAGACAATTTGTGAAGCAAACTTATGCTGAGAAGTAAGCAGTTTACCACATGAAATATATTTTTGTATAGGGAAAGTTGTTGGGGATTGCACGGTTAATTAAGCAATCAGCCCCAATAAGCTATCTGATCGCTGCGTAGCACTACTAACACTAGAGGTCTTAACCACTTTTTGTGACTTTTTATGAGCAAATTTGTTTCAAATTTGACTCTGTGATTTGATAAGCCTATCTCCCCCCTGCACCTAAGTAATTGGTGAATATATCCTCTTTCTTTCCCAGGATCTAATAATAGAAAAGAAATTCTAGTTGTTGATCACCTGCTCAAGAAACAGGCCTGGGGTATAGATTGTCTTCCAAACCCATGGTTTTTATTTGTTTGCTTTTCCATTATATCTTGCCACCTTTCTTCAATATACTTGTTCTGTTTGGGAGAGGAGTAGTGGATGTTTGAGTGATGGTTATAGTCATTTTAAAAAATCCAGTGATTTGATTGTTTAAATACTACACGTGTCTACCATAAATACATATACAAATATGTGTTTATAAATTAGCATTTAATGACAATGAATTAAGAGCCCGAGTGCCTGTGGTATGCCCACTCTTGTCCATATATCATAAATAACTTGACCTAAGGGCTAAGCATTGGTTGATTTGAAATTTCATGTTAAGAATAACTTCTCGTTGAGAATCAATCAAAAGTGAACTCACAGAGTTCTGAGATTCTGATGCATTCCAAAAGAGAGACATTATTCAAATTATAAAAATAAGCTATCAATATTTTAAGTAGTTTTAATTATGAAAGCAACATAACCACATTGTAGAGGAAGCAGTTACCCATAATTTCATTCTCCTAAGAAAACTATTATTGTTTTATAGCCTTCTTAATATTAATGTAACTTTTACAGAGTAGTTGCTCTTAAAAAACAGGACATGCCTGAATTTCAAAAGGTGTGGTTGGCAAACTATGACCAGAGTTACAGATTTGGTCGGTCAGCTGCCTGTTTTTGTACACACAAGTTAAGGATGGTTTTTATGATTTTAAATGGTTGAAAATCAAAAGAAGAAATAATATTTCATGGTGTGAAAATAACATGAAATTCAAGTTTCAGTGTCAGCAGATAAAAATTTGTTGGAATACAGCCATGCTGATTTATTTATGTATTGTCTAGGGCTGCTTTCGAGCTACACAGGGCCAGAACAAGGTTAAGGCAAGTAGGCGCTCACTTCGGGCACAGAATTTAAAGAGGTACTCAGAAACGCAATAAGAAAGATAAATACCAAAACCTGCTCAATGTCATTTAGGCCCTAGTGTTGCATTTATATTTCTACCAGGAATTGCTTCTTTAGTATAAAACACAGATCAATAAAATTTTGTGAGAAAGATGTTCCTTGCCACCTCTCTTTGTCAATCAGAAGAGAGGAAATAAACCAAATGAAATATATTTGATTAATAATATGGTAGGCATGAACTCTTCTCATCCTTACTATGGTTTTTTAAAAAATAAACAGGAGGGGGAGGTAGTGGAGGAGGATGAAGAGGGGGAAGACGAGGAGGAAGAGAAGGGGAGGGAGAGGGGGGAGAGGAAAAGGAGACCTAGATGAAATTGTGTCCTGAGACCTAGATGAAATTCCGTGTACAAGACTGACTCTGTCTAATATGATGCCAAATAAGATGCAAGGATGGGGAGAACATAGATTTAAAAAGACAACCATTCATCCAGATGTTACCAAACATTGTTTAAAAAAAAAATTACTTGTTATTTCATGTTTGGTACTGGGTTATCCTGCACCATAATTTCATTGTGAGGAAGTTTAAGATGTCAGGCACCAAGCCTTAGATATTATCTAAATTCTTAACAGGAGAAAAATAGACTCTCCCAAGGGTCAGTCTACATTTTTCAATCATTTTCAAGAGCTATTTGCCTAATAATGGTTGCTAAGACATAAACCAAATTCTAAGTATTGGAGATGAAATGCCAATACACTGAATATCAGAGGGAATTTTTAAAACGTGATTTGTACAGATTATTTTTGAAATTCTTACTTGTTTTTCTGAACTCTGATTTTTTTTCACATGTCAGTTTTTATAAGCAATTTGCTTCTAAACGCTCTTAAGAAGTGATGAACAGATAGTTTTTTATACTTATTCAAAGAATCTTTGATGCTAATTTGTCAGAAGTCATTTATTACTGTTGAGAATCTTGGAAAAAATGCTTTAAGGGGACACACTCAGGATTTCCTGCACCTTAGGAGTCACTCTGCTTTTCAAAGATTATGTCCTGTAACAAGGATACAGGTGTTTATTACCTGTGCAAAGTTGCGTTTTACCTGCTTTTCTAAATATTGTGATAAGAACATCTGAAGTTTTAATTTTGTTGTTAATTGATACATAAAGTTTAAAAATTAAACTCCCAAATATTTGGAGAGACATCACAAAGATATTTGATTAGACAGGTTTGCAACAATTAAGGAAGGGACGTTTTTGAAGACTGTTGTATAGTCATTAAAGCATTAGATGATAACGATACTCTTTTCCTGCCCTTATGGTTAAGACTGGTGATTTGAAATTTATTTGTGCTTTTTTTTTTATATATATATAAATTTATTTTATTTATTTATTTTTGGCTGCATTGGGTCTTCGTTGCTGTGCTCGGGCTTTCCCTAGTTGTGGCGAGCGAGCGGGGACTGCTTTTCATTGTGGTGCTTGGGCTTCTCATTGCGGTGGCTTCTCTTGTTGCGGAGAATGGGCTCTAGGCACGTGGGCTTCGGTAGTTGTGGCTTGTGGGCTCTTGAGTACAGGCTCAGTAGTTGTGGCGCATGGGCTTAGTTGCTCCGAGGCATGTGGGATCTTCCCGGACCAGGGCTCGAACCCGTGTCCCCTGAATTGGCAGGATTCATAACCACTGCACTACCAGGGAAGCCCTATTTGTGCTTTTTTAATTTGTTTTTTTTTAAACCATCAGTTGTTCAGCATAGCGAGATTTATAAACACTGTCAATTACATTTTGATTGATCAACTCAACTAGTTAATATGGCATCTTATAGAACTTCTACCTTTAAAGTCTATCACTAGGAAGTCAGCCTTTATGAAAACAAAATACTTAAATTCCAGGATTGTGAAATTACAGTAATTTGAATAATGTGTCAAGTTTAATATTGTAAAATTACTTGAGTATATAGTATGTATATATCATAAGAAAAATACAGCATCTTTGTTGGGTAGAGTGATTACCAAGTGCTCAGCGGCTGATTCACACTTTTTGCTGTGTGTATGCAGTGAATTGCATATAGTACTTATTTAATGAATATTTGTTAAATAAATGAACTCAGTAAATTGAACAAACACTGATAAAATTATGTTAACACATGCTATCATTGTGGACCTTGTCAAAGTCTCATTAAGCATTTTAAAACTTAAGACTAGAGTCTTCAAGTCTTAGTTTTAATAAAGACTAGAGTCTGTGTTAAAAATGTGTCTATATTTATAGAAAGATAAATAGATATAGATATAGAAAGTTTATAATATCTCTGTAAGTAAACTTAGGTCCATGACTAAAAGGATCAGAAGGGTTTTTTTTTTTAAAAAGCTTTCTCTCTAAGGGGGAATATAACAATCTGTCTTTTCTATTTCAATGATAATTTGAATTCAGAGTAAAATTTAAAATGAAATATCTTAAGGACTAAATGACTGTCTATTGTATTGAGGGTCATCACTCTGCTTGGTTGTGGATGAAATGTAGTCTCTGTTCTGTGGTTATATTAAAGACGTGAATAGCTTTCATGAGTAATGTCTGCTCCACGTAAATCATAGTCTAAAAATGGTCCCATTGGTAATTCTGGAAAAACAAAGGTTTGACCAATGAGTAACATTTATTGAGTACTAAAAGAAGAAATCTATATGAGGCGCTTGAAAATCTTAAATAGATTTAATTCTACCTATTCCATTAGGAATATTTTCTCTTAGGTCAGAGGCATGACAAACACCTGGAAATACAAAGAGTTTACTTTAAAGAATCCAAAAGATCCATTTTAATGAAGTACTCAAAGTGCTGGAAACAAAAACAAAAACATTCATCTGGGAGTCAGTTGATGTGGCTTTTGTCTCAGCTGTGCTAACAACTGGCTGTGTGACCCTGAACAAGTCACTTAATCTTGTTGGCCCTTAATTTTTCATCTTTTAAATGAAAGAAGTTACAGAGGGATTTGATAATCCTAAACCTTGAGTCTAAATCCCAGTGAATTCTACAGAAAGAAAGTCAGGGGAGTACGCAGGAGGCATCTGTGTTGTTTGTAATGAAAGAAGTCGGCCATCAAAAGTTGGAATGCAAGAAAGGCGGAGGGTCCACACGCCACACACTGTTTTCTGCCCCAAGGAAATCTACCTTCTATCACTCAATTTGTCAGCTCAATTCTTCTGGTTTTCCTGATTCTTATCCACAGGACGCTGCAATCACTTGCTAGTTTGTGTGTATTTGCTCAGAGTAATCATTTTACATCCAGCGACTTATAGTGTGGTCCTAGGAAGTAACAGCCTTTCAGCTGCAGGAAGGAAGAGGATCAGTCTGAGCATTCTTGAGGAAGATTGCAAGACTGCTTTTAGTTCACATAGTGTATTTCTAGTCTGGGATTTCTTTTAATGGGGAAAAAGCAATTTTTAAAAGGAGAAAGTTGGATGGTTCCTAAAGCAACATTCAAAGCAATTAAATGGAGCTTTTTAAGCAACATGATCTTTTTCACTCTATCTCCTCTTTAGCCTTAAGTAAAAACCAAAAGAGACCTTTGAAAACTGATGATTTTTTTTACATTTAATATGTGATCTTTTCATGTTTCTGCTGTTGTATGCTTTTGAGCTGTCTAACAACTAGAGCTATGTAGCCAGAAGAAGGGCAGACTTGTCTTATATCCTGTGAAGAGGTGACTACCTGAAGTGTGAGAATGAAAGAAAACATAAGAATTCTATGAAAGGTTTTACTACAGAGAATATGGGGCCAAGACCTTCATCTAACCCTGGATACACATTATTCTTAATAATGCATACCGGTATCTTTTTTTTTTTTTTTTTTTTTTGGTCGACTTTAAGTAGTGAGCTTATGAAAACTGACAATATTTTACAGAAACAGATTTTTTTTAAAAAAAGCATAGTTCTGTTTCCTGTATCTTTCACAGTTCTTTAATTTGAGACATATCACTTTTATCTCGTCTTGCTCTAACACCAGATTTGGTTTAATTAAATTTATGTCAAATGAACACATGAAACGAAAGGAAAATCAGAAAGCCTGCAGTTGCCCATTAGTGAGTCAGTGACTGCAGTGAACGGCTTTTGAAGCCTGGCTTACTGCCAGGACAAGCTTGCAATGATGCTCGGAGACACCCATGATGCTTTGAAGGGAAGGACTTAGCTGACCTGAGCCTGCTCAATGGAATCAGTCAAAATCCTCATGGGCTA